>NC_140579.1:594356411-594993911 GCF_964204655.1 Triturus cristatus
CCAAGTCAGCCCTAGAAGGTCCCCCTGTCCCCAGAAACTCAACCTGGTCAGATTCAAGCCCTTCAGGGACAGTTCCTTCAAGGTTCTTGAGATCATCCTCCTGGGAAGACTGATCATCACTTGGAGGCAGGGGGGGAGGCACAGCCTTAACCCTCCTGTTCTTCTTCTTGGAAGGTGCTTGGTCCATTGTTCCAGGATCCAAGACCTGAGGTTCAGTAAGGCACTTTTTGGCCTGTGATCTGGTCACAGCAAGGACATGTGGTGATATACCTAACATCTCTGCATGTGTCCTGTAGAGAACTCTCTAGGTCATTGCCCAACAAACATTCTACTGGGAGGTCTGCACTAACCACAACCCTTTTGAGGCCAGTTACCCCTCCCCACGAGAAGTTAACAATAGCCACACTATGGGAAGTAGTGGTATTGCTGGCATTGGTCACCAGGTAATTCTCACCTGGTATGTACTGTTCAGGATCCACAAAGCCTGGTGTCACCATAGTGACACTGGCACATGTGTCCCTGTAGGCTTGAGTCAACTTTTGTATTAATCAATGGAGTCTGTCTGTACTTGCCCAGATTACTGGGGCTCACAGTCAGGGACAAATCCATGTCCCCATCACAGATCAAGACTGCCTGTGTAAGGGTTCTGTCTAGGTCAGAATCACCTTCAGTTCCCATAGTGATTCCCACTACACCCTTTGTCTGGGGACCAACACTGCTAACAGTACTACTGGGAGCAGGTGCCTTAGGGGCAACAGTGTTGGGGGCTCCACCCTTCTTACAATCACTAGTCCAGTGAGTTGTATTCTTGCAAGATTTGCACCAGGGTTTCTTTGAACCTTCTTTCTTCTTTCCTTTAGATTGTTGGGACCCACCCTCATTAGCACTAGTTTGGGGCCCTGTTGAAGACTTCTGGTCTTTGGATTTCTGGTCATTACCCTTTTGGTCTGTTTTCTTCTGATCACCCCCTTGGCCCTGGTTCTGGTTATTTTGCTTAACCCTGGTTCTGCCACATTTGTCTGCCTTCTTTCCCAATTCTTGGGGAGAGGTCAGATCCGAGTCAACCAAGTGTTGATGCATTTGCTGGTTTTGACAGTTATTTAAAATCTGTTCTCTCATCATCAAATTGTACAATCCTGTATAATCTGAAACCTTACTTCCCAGCAACCAATCCTCCAAAGCCTTAGTGGCACATTCAACATATTCAGACCAGTCCTGAGTCTGTGCCTTCTGGGTATCTCTGAACATTAACCTGTACTGCTCAGTGGTTAAGCCTAACCCATCAACCAGGACACTCTTCAGGGCTCTGTAGTTTCTGACATCCTCCTCTCTAACAGTGAGGAGTCTATATCTGCCTCTACCTTCAAAGGAGAGCCATAAGATTGCTGCCCACTGGTCCTCAGGAACCTGCTGTACTTTGCAGGCTCTCTCAAGAGCAGTCATCCATTTGTGGATATCATCCCCACTTTTGTAGGGGGGCAAAACCTTGGGCAGGTTCCTATTATCAAAGACCCTATCTTTGTCCCTAGGGACAATGCTGCCACCAGTGGGTATAGACCCACTCTCTCTAGGTTGCCTAGCTTTGTTCAGTTTCTCTTCCATCAGGGCTACTTCTAGCTCCTGTTTCCTGATCCTCAGCTGAGCTTCCTGCATTCTGGCCTCATGCTCCCTCCTCTGAGGGCTGGTCATCCTTCTTCTGGACTGACCCTGAGAGCCTCTAGAGGCATGAGAGGCATTAGAGTCACCTGAGTGATTCCTCTGTCTCCCAAACCCCGTGTTAAGTCCACTGGGGCAACTCGATGGGGGGAACCCATTGTCATTCCCACATAGTCTTAAGTTAGCTGGGCCAAGTATAATACCTGGCACTGGGCTATTTCTCCCATCAGAATCACTACTATTATCAGACTCATCCCCCTTGTCATTCTCGTCCCTATGCTGATCCTCATCCTCTGTAGTCTGATTCTCACCTAAGGGGTGACTGTTAGGAAGGGGTGCTTCAGTAGCATCTTCAGAAGGAGGGCCTCCTGTTCCAGTCCCTGAGGGGCCTAACTGGGATGCTTTCTTGAGAGCTCCCTGATCTTCATCAGTTTGCAAGAGTTCTCTGAGTTCAGCAGAGGTAGGGTTCTTGGGCTGTTTAAGGCCCCTAGAATTAGCCAACTGTCTGAGCTCGTTCTGGTTTAGGGTAGCAAAGATGGATGGTGCCCTCTGGGGGTCACTCTCGACAGAGATGGGTACCTTGGACCCCTCTGCCCCAGCCATTGCTCCTAAGTGTGGGTGGAAGTGTTGCAACTACCTACACTTGGGTTTACCTACTAAACCTATCTAGTAGTTGTAGTCAGGGTGTGCTACTCCCTTTTCTCTACAACAACTAAGTTCAGTAGAACTTAAGTATATAACTAACTTGTTTTATATGTACCTAAAGGTACCTGTATGATCTTTCAATTGGTAACAAAGAGATTACAGAGGTAAAACAACAGCAAGCTCAAATCCCAACCGCTGCTCACCAATGTGAGAAGTTGGCCTGGTATATGATGTTCACTAATTAAAGTGACCACCTTGTACCATGCCAAGCAACCCTTATGGTGTGGTTGTAAGTCAACCTTTTCGGACCAGCTGCCCTAGTGGTAGCGTAGGCTAAGCAGTCTCTGAGGCTAAACTCGTTTAGGCGTGTTAAGCAAGCTGTTTTACCATATGTAGCCCCCCTTTATACCAATGAAAGGACACCACACAGATATATATTCAAAATATATATGTATTTATCACTCAAAGTATCCCCTAGACTCTTTATGAGCACAGGAGCACAAATCGTTAAACAAGAAAGTATTACAATATACGAAAGTTGCACTTTATATGGATAGGCCCTGGTGGCCGCTCAAACCATATACTAAAATAGTGGTATAAGTACCACGAACAGGAAAGGGAGAAGGCCTAGGGCCTCTAGAATCGCTGGGCCTACAAGGAGCTAACTTTAGTTAGTGACCAGGAGGTCCACGGGTCGCGTGTGCAGTGAGGAAAGTTACACGCGGGCGCTCATAGGTTTTCAATGGGTGCGTAATTGTTCAAAAGTTACTGCTAGAAGAGTCTTCTGGTTGGACTACGAATTCAAGACTTCAAACCTAGACATTAGAGATGATACTCTACACTTGTGCACCGGAGTGCCAGCTTTACCTCACCCACAGGAAGCGGGTGCATAGGGCTCGAAGTGCGTCGGGTTTCGTCTATCTGTTCAATGGAGCCTGACGACAAAGATGCTGCAGGCGGTCAGTCCAGAAGAGATGCGGTGGATCCAAGGATGGATCGGAAGTGTAGATGACCTGTAAGCAGAGGGGACAGTGTTCACAGTCACTAGCCAGTGACCGGCGTGGCACCAGGTAGGTACCAGGCGATGTCGGGTGCAAACAGGTGAAGAGGTGTAGCTTGTCTCTGCAGCCACGTGGTCCCTGAAGGTCGACGACGTCCAGGAGTCGGTTCACGAGCTGTCCCACGCAGGCTCTCGCTGTCGGCGACTCAGAAGAAGCAAACAAGCCTTGGCAAAAGCAGGAGTCGCAGGAAGTGAAGAAAGCTGTTAGCTCTGACCAGCAAGGTCAGAGGGGCTGCTCCTTTGGAGGGAAGCAGGGGCCAGTCTGGAGCAACCAGACCAGCATCGTAGTTTTTCAAGATGGTCGCCAAGATGGCCACTAGTCAACGGACCAGTAACCGGTTAGGCGCGTCGAGTCGCGAAGTGCAGAAGGGCCCCACGCAGATCGTGGGGATGCTGGATGGCTCACCTTTGGTGCAGATGCTGCTCGGATGTTGGGCTTCTCAGGACCCAAAGCACAACTTGGAGGGAGCCTCTGTTGTCGGGCTTTCAGCTAATCGAGTGTCTTTCAAGATGGCTGGCTCCACAGGTCTCGGTGCCTCCACGGGTTCCTTCTTTTCAGGGACTGTGGATCGGGCGGTGAGAGGTCTGGAGGTCCAGTTCTTGTCGGTCTCTGGGCTCGGGCTCCGGCGGGAGGCGGCGGCAAAGCAGACGTCGATTCGCTGGATGGTGCTTGCGTTAGCAAGATGGTCACTCCCTGACCATAGGAGAGATTTCCTTCAGTCTTCTGTGCAGCAGAACGTCGAAGTTCCCGTCTTCTTCTTAGTTTCAAGTTGATTCCAGGATGTCTGAAGTCTTTGGACACAGCTCCTACCTTTAAGCGGATTCTAGGGGCCGGACTACCTGCTAGGTCCCTCCCTAAGGGTGGGACCAGGAAGGGGGGTGGTTACACCCCAATCCTTTGTCCAGCTCGCCCCAGGTCTGGGGCTGGTGTGCCCCAGGACCGGATTGAACTGGCATATGCACCGAGGCTCCTTGTGAGCCTCAGACATGTCTGTTTCCTTTCAAGCCCTACCTGACCAATACACAAAATCCTGTCTGGGGTGGTGCTCGCACCTCCCCTGGCAGGAAACCCTTTGTCCACGTCTCCCAAGCTGGAAGGACTCCCAGCAGCAGGAGGGCAGACTTGTGTCGGTGGTGGCAGCGTCCATTTTGTGGAGCTGAGGCTATGTCTGATTTTACCCGGGTTTCAGGTTCTGTACATGTCGTGCCCCCCTAGGAGGGTGGAATGCTAACCCCGTCGCCAGAATTGGCGAGGGGTTAGTATTCCAATTCGTATGACACCTTACTCGACATGTTTTGATAAAGCCAAACCAAAGATAGCATTTAACCGCGAGGTTCATAATGCACTTAAGAGTATATGGTATGGCGATATCTGGAAACGGTAGAAGGAAGTTGTTCCGACCACTGCAGACAGGCTCAGCTCATGCCAGAGCACCATCTCACATGGAACCAAGCACTCTGCCTTCAGGATTGTTAAGGCCTGCCGGAGCAGTGACTTATAGGTTAACATGTGTCCCATTTAAGGTTAGGTATAGGCATACTTCACCTAAGTAAGAGGTGGATTCACCAACTTACC
Organism: Triturus cristatus; assembly: GCF_964204655.1. Taxonomy (NCBI): domain Eukaryota; kingdom Metazoa; phylum Chordata; class Amphibia; order Caudata; family Salamandridae; genus Triturus; species Triturus cristatus. The sequence goes on from NC_140579.1 coordinate 594,361,349, forward strand.
CCAGCTGAGTGATCAGCCAGTTGTGTCAAATTGCTAGGCCAGGCCAGGGGTGGCACAATACATGCTTCAGCCCCTGGTAGGCCTCAGATACACCAATGCCCTGAGTACCTAGGGTACACTAGTACAGGGGCTCACAGGGTGATCCAGTTCCAATGGGTCATGCACCTAAAGTGCATAGTGTCAATTTAGCAGAGAGGACAGCAGGCTGGGGGTCTGATTAGCAGGCCCACAGCCTCAATACGTCAAAAACCAGTGAAGCAAAAATTTGGGGTGACCATGGGATAGCAGACCCTACTCTCCTACAGCTATCGCTAAATTTTTAAGTTGGTCTTGGAGAATTCGTGCAAACTTTTCTAAAAAACAGACCGCAGGGGCCAGAGCTAACGCCGAGGATGATCCATCCCCTGTTAGTGATTTAGTATGATTAAGCCCAGGGAAGAAATTCTTGATATATTATGAAGTTTGTGAAATGATAAAAAGGAATAGTCGATTTTATATATATATATCGACATATATATGATATTTTTTTCATTGACCAATGTTCTTTTATTGATGATTTTAAATTTGTTTATTGTAAACTTGTATAGTGTTATCAATTTATGAAATATTAATCTATTTATTGGAACTGTTGATGACAAAAAAATGTTTTTAAATGACTTTTGGTATCACTGGTTACTGTATTTTACGGCATTTGGCTTTTATAATTGATTTTATCGATATAAAGCATGAATTGAATTGAAATTGTAATGGTCATTTCAATTGAAAATGTGTTGTCTGTAATGGCAGTGCATTACCACACCATGCATATGACACTTTATGCCACACCACTCTACTCTGCACCACTGCACCCTACTGTGCTCCACTCCAATCTATGCCACTCCACTTTGTGTTACTGCACTATATTCTACACAACTCCAATCTACGCCACTGCACTCTGTGCATCTCTACTCTACACCACTCTACACTATGCCAATGAAGTCTATGCCACTCTACTCTGCACCACTGCACTCTTCACAGGCTCACTCTAGACCACTCCAGTCTAGTCCACTCCACTTTACTCTGTACCACTCCACTCTACACCACTCTACTCTACGCCACTGCTCTCTATGCCACTCTACTTCTCTTCACGCTACCCTGCACTACTCCACTCTACCCACCACCACTTCACTCTACACCACCTCACTCTACTCTGAAACAATCCACTCCACCACACTCTACTCCAATCTGCACCACTCCACTCTATGTCACTCTAACCTACTCCACTGCACTCTGTCACTGCAATCTACAGTGCCGTGCTCCAGTCTGCACCACTCTACTCTACACCACTCTACTCTAACCACTGCACTATACCCCAATGCACCCTATGGCAAAGCACTCAACACCACTTTACTCAAAATAAATTCAGTCTTTGACACTGCACACTATGCCAATCTACTCTGCATCACTGCACTCTACACCACTAGTCAGTACTCTGCAAAGCTCTATTCTATACCACTGCACTCTCTTCTACTCTACTCTATACCATTGCACTCTACGTCATTGCACTCTACGTCACTCTAATTCTACTCTGCATCACTGTACTCTATGCCACTCTACTCCACTGCACGCTATCCTGCACCACTCCACTCTACCCTGAACCACTTCACTCTACTCCACCTCACTCTACTCTGAAACAATCTACTCTATGCCACTGCACTCGATGCCACTCTACTGCACTCTGCGCCACTCTAATCTACTCCACTGCACTCTGTCACTGCAATCTACAGTACTGTGCTCCACTCTGCTCTACTCTACACCACTGCACTCCACACCACTCTGCTCTAACCAATGCACTCTATCCCAATGCACTCTATGGCAATGAACTCTGCACCACTTTACTGTACTCTGCAAAGCTCTATTCTACGCCACTGTACTCTATGCCACTCGACTCTACATGATTGCACTCTACGTCACTACACTCTACGTCACTATATTCTACTCTGCACCACTGCACTCTATGCCACTGCTCTCTATGCCATGTACTCTTCGCCACTCCACTCTACAACACTCTACTTTACAACACTGCACTCTCCAACACTACCCTATGCCACGCTACTCTGCACGACTGCACTATATCTTGTCACTGGTCTCTACTCTGCACCACTCTACACCACACTACTGCACGCTTCACCAATGCATTGTACACTATTACGCTCTATGCCACTCTACTCTACTCCACTCTAAGTCACTGCACTCTACACCTCTGCAGTCTAGGTCATTCCATTCCAAGCAACTCAAATCTACTCTGCACCATTGCATCCGACAACACGGCACTCACCACACTCTAGTCTACACCACTGCACTCTATCCTGCACCACTGCACTCTACCTACACCACTGCAGTCTACACCACCACACTCTACTCTGGAACAATCTACTGCATGCCACTGCACTTTATGCCATTCCACTCTGCACCACTCTACTCTATGCCACTCACTGTATGCCACTCTACTCTATACTACTGCACTCTGCGCCACTCCACTCTGCGCAACTGCAATCTATGCTGCATCACTCCACTCCACACAGATCTACTCTGCACCACTCCACTCTACACCATTGCACTCTACGCCACTTCACTCAAAGCAAATGCACTCTATGCCGCTTTCCTCAAAACAAATGCACTCTATACCAGTGCACTTTACACCAATCTACTCTGCATCACTGCACTCTACGCCACCATACTCTACTCTGCATTACTTTATTCTATGCCACTGAACTCTACACCACTGCACTGTATACCACTCCACTGTACATCACTGCACTATACATCACCTCACTCTACACCACTCTATCTACTCTGCACCACTGTACTCTATACAAATGCTCTCTCTGCCACTCTACACCACTGCACTCTACGGCACTCTACGCTGCAACACTGAACTCTCCACCACTGAACTCTATGCCACTCTACTCTGCACCACTGCACTCTATGTCACTGCACTCCACTCCACGCCACTCTACTCTACTCTACTGAACTCTACACCAATGCACTCTTCGCCAATAGAATCTACACCACTTCACTATATGCCTAACCATCCTATGCAACTCTAATCTACTCTGTACCACTGCACTCTACGGTCCTGCACTCTATGCCACTGCATTTTATGCCATTGCACTCTACCCTGCACCACTCCACGTCACTTCACTCTGCTCTGAGACTACGCCATAGCAATCTAGGCTGCACCCTCTACTCTATTCTCCTGGACAATGCCCCAATGTACTCTATGCCACTCCATTCTACACCATTACACTCGATGACACTCTACTCTACAACACTTCATTATACACCACTGAACCCTATGCCTCTCTACTCTGAACTACTGTGTCCTACAACACTGCACTCTGCGCCACTGTGCTCTAGCCCACTGTAGTCTACATCACTGCACTCCACCCTGCAACACTGCACTGTACCCTGTACAACTCCACTCTCCACTACTTTACTCTAGTCTGAAACAATCTACTCTATGCCACTGCACTCTAAGCCACTCATCTACACTCTGCGTCACTCCAGTCTATGGCACTGCAATCACCACTCCACTCAACACCACTCTACTCAGCACCCCTCTACTCTATGCTACTGCACTCAATGCCACTCTACCCTAAACTACTGCACTCTGCGCCACTGCAATTACACTGCGCCACCCCACTCTATGCAACTCTACTCTGCACCAGCCCACTCTATGCCACTGCACTCTACGCCAATGAACGCTATGCAAATGTACTCTACACCACTTTACTCAAAACAAATGCACTCTATACCACTGCACTTTACACCAATCTACTCTGCTCTACTGCACTCTACACCACCATACACTACTCTGAAATACTTTACTCTACGCTACTGCACAGTACACCATTCCACTCTACAACACTCCACCATACATCACTGCACTCTACACCACTCTGTTCTACTCTGCACCACTGTACTCTATGCTACTGCTCTGTACACCACTCTGCTTTACATCACTGTGCTCTACGCTAATGCACTCTATGCCACTACACTCTAAACCACTGCACTCTATGAAACTCTACTCTGCAACACTGCACTCTCCACCTCTGTACTCTACACCACTCTACTCTGCACCACTCCACTCCTCACCACTCTACTCCACGTCACTCTACTGAACTCTACACCAATGCACTCTTCACCACTAGAATCTACACCACTGCATTATATGCCAATCCACTCTATGCCACTCTAATCTACTCTGCATCACTCTATGCCACTGTATTTAAACCACTGCACTTTACATCGCTTGCACTTCACACCACTGCACTCTATGCAATTGTACTGTACATCACTGCACTATACCCTGCACCACTCTGCCCTGCACCACTCCACTCTCCCCTGCACCACTCTACACCGCTACACTCTATAACACTTTACTATAGGCCACTCTACACCACTTAACTCCACTCTACTCCACTCTACTCCACTCAATGGCACTTTACACCATTCTAAGCCCCTGCACTCTATGCTACTCCACTCTACAACAATCTACTCCACTATACAGCACTGTTTGACACTCTACCCACCTCCCTCTACATCACTCTAATACACTCCACTACTCTACTCTATACCAGTCCACTCTACACCACTTTATGCCACACCACTCTATGACACTCTATTCCACTCCACTCTATGACACGCTATGCCATTCCACTGTATGCCACTCCATTCTATGACAGTCTACTTCACTCTATTCCATTCCACTCTACGCAACTCCCTCTAAGCTATTCCACATTACTTTACTCCACTTCTTGCCACTCCACTCTACTCTACGCCACTCCACTCTGCGACACTCCATGCCACTCCAATCTACAACACTCTACACCCTCTGACAACCTACTCCACTCCACTCAACTCTATGACACTCTACTCCACTCTATGCCTTCCTGTCTATGACATTCTACTCCATCCCTAACACTCCACAACACTCTGTGGCACTCCATGACACGCCACTCTATGCCACTCCACGCCACTCCACTCTCCTTTATGCCACTAACTTTTATCCATGCTGAACAGTATCCACGCTGGTGTATAACATGGCTAAAATACGACAAGGCCAATAGCTCCTGCATGAGTAAGACCTATTGGCTTTGACAATGCTTGTTTACACAACATCTAAAATCTGAATCAAGTCTAAAGATGCATCAAAGGTAAACCTATCTATAGCTGTGATCCATTCCTTACAGGTGGAAACCGTCGAGCAGGAGGTTCACACACATTACTTAGTGGGTTTCTCTTAGCCTTGTATAAACAGTGACATCATGTCAGTTATGAGCTGTCTGCCAGAAGTTAGCTGGGATCCATCCCTCCACCCAGCCAAGCCTGCTCCCTCATCCCACCCCACCCCCTCCCGCACTCAATCCTTCTCTGTGCTGAAACTCAAACCTCACCCCTTTCCTACAGTCCGATCCCAATTCTGCCAAAATTCACCCGACATTGGTGGCTTTTCATTCAGGTCAAAGTGACCGACATCGGAGGGGCTCGAAGGGCCCATACTTTTTTAATTTATGAAAAAGTGTTCCCCTAGTTTTTGTGGAAAGACAAGCATCCGGGGACATTTAATTGCAATAGTTTAAATGGTTGAGCTGAAATGTCATTCAGGGAGTCTCTTGTGCTCTGAACCCGAAGGCGGGCAGACAGCTTAACAAAAAACAAGCCTTCTTGCCAAGGTGCCTGCTGCCTTAAAGAACTACAAATGTGCGCAACTGATTAAGCTGCAAATGTCAAGGGTGATTGGGAGCCGGTACTGGCTTTAATTGATGGAATCACTTGTAGCATTGTTATAACAGAGATTTATTCTTTTTGCTTTAAGTATAGTCTTACAATCTGAATATTACTAACATCTATATTTTGGAAGTACCATTTTATCTTAAAATGTTTTGTGCATTTTGTAGCACTGTGTCTTATACAGTGTGTAATGCAAGTTAAAAATAATGACTTAGATTTTCACAGTGGTTTCTGTCACTGGCTGGGACCTCGTAACGCTAAAAATACACAAGTCATTATTCTCCACTGCATCAACCAGGATTCACTTCTGTGGCCCCCTGGTTACACACACACACCTCTGCAGTGCATTAATTAGTAGAGGTTTGATAATGTAATATAGTCAATTTCCCAGGACATTGCCTCCTTAAGGTAAATTACCTCAAAACGTTTACTTTTTTGCCTCCTAGTCTTTGCCGACTTAGTCAGCATTATCTTAGGAAACTGGGCACCTTCACCCTGTATGACAGGGAAGGTGCACATGCCAGCGCCGGCCGTATTGGACTGGGGGTGTGTATACGATGGGTTTTAGGTGCCGTACCTCCATGCACCCTGTAAACAGGTACACCACATACCCAGGGCGGGTATGGCACTGGTTAGCAGTGGTACATAGCACTGAGTATCCCACTCACCGTACAGCCGTCAACCCTATATCAGGTCTGCCATGACAGGCCTGAGGTGCGCCATTGCGCCCCTGGCTAAGTTGGCATCACTTACGCCTCAGCCAACTCTGAGTGGATCATCCCATACCATGAGGACACCCCCCAAAGGAAGTCCACATGGGCACCAGGAGGGGTGGTAGGCTTAAGGGGGGATAGGCGCATATGAATGCTCACTGCCGAGGTAATGAGGAAACCCCTAAATGGGGCTTCCCTGCCTTAGAGTTCGGCTCTACCGATGGAGAGGGTGTTGTCAAATTTCTGGGGTGGACTCTGCACACGTTCTCACTGTCAAGGCCGTGTGAATGTGAGTGCACCTCCCTACACAGCTTAGGAAGAGGCGCTGACAGCTGTGCACCGACCCTGATGCTATGTCAGATACGTGTCATGCTTGCTGTGGCAGGCTGGAGGATGCGCCACAGCACCTATGGCATTTTGGATAGGTGCCCGGCCTGCCATCAAGGACTGATCAGTGCATATCTGCATTCCCAGTGTTCTAACCTCCTGGTTAGGTCTGCCGGTTCAGGCCTTTGTCTGCGCGCTTGCATCCATGGTGTTAGCTGCAAGGTGCCCGGTCCACTGTCCAGGAGCGGGAGTTCAATTAGGGCTGAGGGGCCACGCCCTTAACTTTTTGCCCCTCATGAACAGTGTCTGTCAGGCTGAACAAAGATCAGTCTGACAGACACTGTTAATTTCAGGTGAGGCAGCCAGGAGCCAGACATGTGCTAAATGAGCAGGCTCCTGCATGAGCTGAACTTTGCTGGGCTGAGGAAGTCACAGCTCCTGTGGGCATGACCTACCCCGCTCAGCAAAGGTCACTGAGGCCCTCCCCTCAGTAACGAGGGGTGGCATCACTGATTGCCTTGCACCGGAGCGCTTCAGGTTTAAGCCCTGAAGCGCCCAGGTTTGAGTGTCAATCAGTGACACTTCATAACAGAGTGGAGTGGGGTCAGCAGTCTCACTGACCCCATCCCATTCTCTGATGACTTTAGTACTGCTGCCTTCCCTAATTGGCTGACTGAGGGAAAGCAGCAGCCAAGAACCTTGGATGCAGAACTGGCTGCAGGTAAGTGTTTGTTTTCTTTTAAATTAACGTTTGGTGCGTGCGTGTGTGTATGAATGAATGGTGAATGGATGTGTTTGTGAGTGTGTGTGTGTGTGATGTGTGTGAATGATTGGCTGTGAGTATTATCTGCATGTGTGCGAGTGTCTGTCCCATCTGGCCCCTCCCTCAAAAACATACCAGCCGTCACTGCCGTCTCTGGCCCAGGTTGGGCAATCACACTGGAAAGGAGGTCCGTCCATGTCTGCCGGCTCCAAACAGGGTGGTGTGCACACCCCTGTACCAAAGGATGCTTGGACCTGTGTAAGCCATGTGGCGACCTGTCCTTACCGCATGAAAACGTGCGCGCCTTTCCTATTGATGTTGGGAAGTGGCGCTGATTCTCTGTTCTGAAACATGGGCCGATCTGTCAGTGCGGACCAGTGGGTGTACACTGGTATCTATCGTGAGTAAACTTATGGGCAGTGTGTCTTTGTAGGCCGCTGTGTGTACGCACCTGCTCCTATGGTGTCCATGATTGCATGTGACACCTGCCGAGGCAGGCTTGTGCGTGTGCACAGAGGCACATATTAGTCAAACCGTCTCCAGTCTGCTGTGCAGACTCAGGTGGGCGCACTTGCACTACTAGTGCTGGTAACTGTATTACCCTCCTGCCATTACAGGTCAGTTTGTCCATGTAGTGAAGAATACCTATGAGTGTATTCACTACCTATGGGGTCTGATCTTCCCATAGGTTAACATGGGGAAGTGGTTGACATTACTTCGGACTGCAAATAGTGCACTGCAGTGGAGCGGCATCATGAGGTTTCATATCTATGGATTCGCATTGCCAAACCCTTTCCATCGGTAAAGGGGGTGTTGGCATAACTCCCTTAGAAATGCCACTTATAGAATATGGACATTTATAGGATCCGAGAGTGTCGCAGACCATGGTGTCTGTTTTCAGTGGACACCAGGGGTTGCAGGGAGCATTCCCCAATCGAGAGCCATAAACTATTGGCATCCTAATGGAATGGCAGACCTCTGCCATTCAAGGGCCGGACGAGATGGATTGAAAATAGAGGTTGAGACACTTATCCTCTAGAGGCCGGATCATGGCCCCACTAAAGATTGATCTGCATTCAATGGCCCCATGGCAGACAGGCCTAAAATTTAGGGGAGACATATGTGGTTCAAAGGGAAATCCCCTAAACCACCCTGAACTTCAAAGACACACAACAGTATAACTATGGGTGCCACCCTTAAGCAAAGGGTGAGATGCGCTTGTGGGGAAGTTGGACAGGAGAACCCGGACTGCATGGTGCACATTGTCAGAGGACTCTGTTGTGCACGTGGTGGATAACTGTCCAAACAGAGGCTGGCCCGGGCTGAGGACCTGCTGAAGTGTGGCACACTGAAGTGTGCTCCCCAAGGCCCTCTCTAGTGTCCACCTCAGCTACTGAATCTCAACTGCTAGGGTGGTGCGAGTGTGGAACTAAGAGTTGTGTCTGGAGACCGAATTGTCTAGTCCAAAGCCCCAGAAATCGTGCCCACATCTAAGACGTGTGGTTCCTGTACTGCGAGGAACCCAACACTCATAAGCATCTAGTTGGTGGTAAGGGGATTCGCCGGTTGCAGGACCCCACATTCATTGATCGTGCTGCATCTCTCAAGTGCATCTTGCCGACTGCATGCTCATTACATGAGGTGTCCAATTCACAGGTTGCGACCCTCGGGAGTGGGGGTTTCCCTGGAGTAGTGCCTCATTTTACCTCATGTGGCACTGCTGAACTTGCGCCTGTGTGAGTGACAGGACTGGTCTGGTGCAGCTGTATCATCATGCACCGGACGTTGTGCCTCCTTTCCAAGGATGTATGGAATTGCATCTCTACTCTGTGTCTAAAAGCACAATACCTTTTGACATTGGGTTCTCCCACGTGGCTCCGGCTCACAGTGCTTTTCAAAAAGTGTTCTATTTTCGTGTATGTACATAATTTTGATACTGTGCACCGCATATGGGTGCTCTCTCTCAATTGGGGGGTGGGGGTCTTTAGATTAGGAATTGTCCCCAGTGTGGATACTATTGACTTCATTGGTATTGCTAGTAATATTTCCAAATAGGTTTTATGCTAAGAAAGTAAATGATGTTCATGTTATAATGATTGAATATTTGTGTTGAATATAAACGTTTTACATACATCCTGTGTGAAGTCTCTTTTGTGACACTCAGTGTATTTTCGGAGAGTGGCTGCTGTGCCTTTGCGTTACACATTGCCTCTGTAGTAAGCCTGATTGCTCTGTGTCAAACTACCCAAGGGTGAGCACTGGTTGTTCAGTGAGTGTAATCACCTGCCCTTGAAGGGAGCGGGTAGTTCTGCCTGGCTGGGGGCATCCCTTCAGCCAACTAGGCACTGCCAGTTCCAACACTGCACAATATTTTAATTTAGCTACCTGAAGTGAAAGAGCACAGAAACTTACAGAATATTTAGTTTTTTTCAGCCACACCTTTGACCCTGCTCCTGTTCTCACTGACTTTACCCCCATTGCATGCAGCATCACAGTTAACAATTTTTAGTTTTAATGCATTTGGACCCCTCCATACAGGACCTATGGAGTTGTTCCCTCTTTCAGAAATAAAATGCGCAAAGAGGTGCATTTATTTTTAATAAGACGAAGAAATGTACTAAAACGTTGCAGTCGAACTGAAGGAAAGCGTGACCCTCCCACGCCCTTCAGAGCGCGCTGGGGTGTTACTGCGAGGGTTTGCTCTGCCACGGGGGTCTTGCACACTCATAAGTTGATGCAGGTTTGTCACAGTTTCCCTGCAGGCAGTGGGAAGAGCAAACAAAGTCGTACATTTAATTAAGGTTAAGCAGGTAGAAGAGGATCGCAGAGATGCCGCACTTTTTACAACTTATTTGTGAGGCATGAATCTGACCTCCAAAGATGAGCAGCCATGGGCTCCATGCGTTGGCAGGGAATGCTTCTGGGTCTGTTGGAATTAAGGACCAGTCACACTCCTCAACCACACTGTCCGTAGTCTCAATTACATGGACTCGTCTCTGCCCCTTAGTACCCCAAGGGATATATTCACAAGAACGTGTGATAACTACCGCAAGAGTAGCGTAACGCAACTTTCAATATCGGAGCCTATCGTGGGAAAATAACCCCGTGTCAACATGGAATTCACAACAAGGCAGTAGCATGCGATAGTCACCAGATAACGTGTCAAATCTCCACGTGAAAATCAACGCCACGCTGCATAAATGCGATACGCGAACGCAAAAAAAATGCGATGAGGTCAACCGCGGTTTAAAAAGTAGCGAAAACCAGCCACAGGCCGGCAAATTCCACGTGTCTGACGGAACAATGCACCATAAAAACCACAGAAAAAATACACCAAAAACAATCCAAAGTGTGTAGCAACATGGATGCACCCTGACACAGCGCAGGGGCCAACTCGAACCCCACAACCCCCACAGACTACCAGCAAGGAACAACGGGGTCTGGGAAGACCAAGGAGAAGAGCGAGAGGAAGACAGGGTGCAGACCGCAGGAAAACAAGGACAGCGTCACGGAGGTGACAGAACACTACCATCAACAGACCCACTCGCAGACCACCTGGATTGCAGTCGGAGCGCCGAGGAGGCCAAACCAGGAGTCCAATAGGCGCCGGCATGATGTGACTACCTAAACCAGGCACAAACCCGCTGCCAACAGGAAGGCAGCAAAGGCGACATGAGGTGGCAGTCCAGCACCACCGGAGGAGCTGAAGGAAACCCAGGCCACAGTCATCAGTGTGGAGACGGTGCAAGGAGTAGGGAGTATGGACACAGCTCGAGAGGACCTGACACAACATCAACAGGGAGTGCAACGAACAGGGACTGGGGGGAAGGGGAGAGTGAGCACAATGGCATACATGCACAACGAGGTGTTGCACACTGCACACCCACAATCACCCAGGTCCATGGCCCGATCCCCTTGGCACACTGCAGCACACACACATAGCACGAACAGCACACCCACATTGACGACAACGAGGAACAACACGCATAGCCGACACTGCAGAACAGAGGACACAACTGGCTCCGCACATGCACAGAAACATGCCTACTACATCTGACGGGGCCGGAAACTGTGAAATGGAAATGTACGCGTGCGACCTCACATCCGTCATGTAGACCCAATGTACACTGTCCCACAGAAGAACGGTGATGGATTAAACCCAGATCTGTTGACTGGGTGTGAGTGTTTGATTGGTTCTGATGCTCCGTCCATCACCACCCCCTTTTGTACCACAGAAGAATCCAGCACCCCCAAACAGTCACAATGTACATTGCCATACAGTCTGCATGCAAAAGTCAATACGCACCTCCCCTTCATATCGCAGAGGGGAACACAACACCTTCAGCAGAGCACAGAATACAACACATCAGTGATGCCGGAGAGGACCACCACACCGCAGACACCGACGCCCTACAACAGCACATGGATATCCCACGCAACCCCCCACCAGGACCCGGACAGCCAAGCTACTCAGGGGAGAACACCGAGCCTGCAACAGACCACACAGCAGGAAGCACCCGCAAGCACAGCTGGCTTACGACACTTCACCCACCCACAGATCGCACCCCAATGCCATGTTCCTGCACGCCAAAAGGAGGTGGCCCAACAGGTGTGGGCCGAACCCATGGAATGTGAACCAGGACACATACGTAGGTGTCTATCATCCTTCAGGGGCCACCAACACCCCACTAAGGAGACCTACACTGCCATAGAGACACATGCACATTCACAATACAGAACCACGGGCAGGGGCGCTCAAGTAGCAGTCACACACCCATGTTGGCTCTGCGTATGACGACCCTGGCCACTCCCCTTACGAATTGAGTGGGTGACGACAAAGCTACATGTCCAAGCTCCAACCCGCTGCCTGTGGTGACACGTCTGCATCCGATGTACACAGCACAATATAATGGCGTAGGGCCCAGGGTCCTCATGCAGACAGCAAGACCACAGGGACACACGCAGATGTCATGTTGAACTGGCTACGGGCACATGCACCCAGCCCCTTTATTGGCAGGGCCACATGTACAGTCACGCCTGCGCTGGATGTGTGTGGGGTGAGTGTAAGCCATTCCGCACGGAATGTCCGGTGCTGGCAACCACTTAGACACCAGTGCAACGGAAACAGAAAACACATGCATAAAAGAGTCAACTGCTGAGCAACATGGAGGGAGCCGGAGCAAGCCAACATGCACACAGAAGTGTCCGTGAGTTGCAGTGCCCTGGGGATGGGACACTAGAGATGATCGCGCCCATGTGAAGAAAAAGTCTCCGCCAGATTCCTGATGCAGATGCAGTGGGGTGTGTCATACCTGCATTATCTTCCCCATCAACGTCTTAGGGCCCCCCACACTGTTTGAGGTGACATAGCTGCGCAACCTCTCCACAGCTCAAAACTCAATCTGTAACGGACAATGGCTTGCGGTGCACTGAGTCACTGGCACCTGGAGTGCTGAGCAGGGCATCAGGCCGATGATGGCATCCACGATAGGTCGGAGCAACTCCGTAAGTCTGTCAGGACCACCGTGTCGACTGTGGCAGATGGCTGTTGGAGGTGGTCCTTGCGGTGGTGGCGTGTGCCTCCTGCGGTGATGCTATGTCCGGGCCGGTCAGGACTCGATTTGGTGTGTGAGCCCTGGTGGGACGCTTTGGGCCCGGAGGCTGTGTACAGCGCAGGGCCACAGAGAAATGGCGTTGATGACCCGAAGGCCAACGCTTCAGGGGCCATCCAGTATCTCAGAAGAAGGGGCCCCGGACCTGACAAGTACAGAATTAGTGGCCCCGGATGCACAGCGGCCGGCGCAGGCACCCAGCCACGGGACGGTGACTTGTAGTGCAGTCATATGGGCCATGCGACCTGAGCGGGTCACCATCAATGTCCGAGGTGTATGTTGAGGAGGGTTTTGGGGGACAGTGGAAGGTGTCCTCCAGGGCATGACGCCGAAAGGTTTGATTTTATCCGGAAGCAGCAAATGAACGCCACCAAAGTTCGACCAGAGAGTGTCCATGATTGTCGGGGAACAGACTTAGTGGCTGCAAGGGGATGCTGTCTGCGATGATGCCGGTACGCTGATATGAACTCAGGCATTGCAAAATGAAGTCTGTGACCTACTGGACCACAGTGTAGGCCGGAGGCAGCGGTCAGCAGTGGCCCACAGCCACGTGTCGTTGGCTGGGGCGAGGCACAGAGTTAGTGACACAAGGGCAGTTGTTGGTAGTGTTCGATCACCTCTGTAACGATGATCTTGTTCCCTCCGGACTGCAACGTGTCATCCTCTTACGCCTCTCCGTGCATGTGATGACATGTATTCTGCCTTTTGAATAACTGATGTTCAGTTGCAAATCTGTGACCCACTCGTGCGCAGCGTAGGCCGAGAGCAGTAGTCCGAGTAGGGCCACAGACACGTGTGGTTATGATGCCATGCACAGACTTGTTGGCACCACATCGAAGTGAGTATAGTGACTTGTCCTATGCCTTAAATGGTGTTCACTGCCATGGTGTAATCAAGACTCAGTTCCAAATGTGTGACCTACCTGACCGAGGTTTAGGCCTGAGGCAGTGGTCAGCACGGGCCATTCACCGAGTGTCGCCAGCATAGGTTGGATGGCCCCACCGGCCTGCGTAGTTCAGGTTCAGTGGCACCACATGTTCGGACACCTCCGTGTATGTAACCTGGGTTTCGTCCAGACTGAACCGCATCTTCCTCTTACTCTCCGTGTGACCACTGGTGTGGACTCTGCCATTCGTGATTTGTGCCTAGGTGCTGGATGTAGGACCTACTAGTCCGCACGGTAGTCCTGGTCCCTCATCCACGTATCGCCGGCTGGCGTTGAACAGTGTTAGTGGCACCACGTGTCGCAGGCTGGCGTTGAACAGGGTTAATGGTACCACGTGTCGCAGGCTGGCGTTGAACAGGGTTAGTGACACCAGGTGTCGCAAGAAGCCCATATGGAACTATGCCTCACTGATTGGGTGGGGCCTGGTGCTGTTGCCGCTGGCCCGGATTTGGGTTCACTGCCATTCATGACTCAGGACACAGTTTCACACATGGGACCTACTGGGCCGAGTAGTAGGCCTGATGCAGCAATAGAGTACTTCAATGAAAAAGGACTAAAGCGGTCTGTGTCGTGGAGGCCGTGATGGTCTGAGGAGGCTGCCAAGGTCGCGGGACTCTGGCCTGGAGCTTGCGCCAAAATGTGGTGGGCCCTCCTTGACACACGCCGTTGACGGCAGGTGATCGGTGAGGCCTGGCTGCGCAGGGGCGGGCCTGACGGCTTCGTGGTCCAGCGTGCCGGGGTCCGGCAGCCACACAGTGTCGCAGACAACTCCGCTCTAGAAGATGGCGTTGGCCTCGTGGTGGGGTGAGAGGCGCCGCCCTGGCAGAGACGTTGGGCTTTCTGGAAGAGGACCACGCCCAGGGCTACGTGCTTCTTATTCACATCCCTACGCTGGTGTGGCGTATGCCGGGCCATCCCACTCCGGTCACGCTTAGGGGGGGTGTAACAAACAAGATTTCCATGAGGTCCCCCACTGGCTGTGGTGACATGGTTGCGTCCACTGTCCACTACACTCCATTCACCAGAGGTGTATGTCGCCATGGAATGGGTGTGTGCTGCATACTGCGGTCTGTCCAGCACATCTCCGCCACTCTTGGCATTGTGTACTTTCCCAATCATGGTACTACTACATCCTTCACACATGCCTGTTTGCCACCTCTCCCCACATTCGGCTGTTGTGTGGCTGAGGTGCCATGCCATTGATGGCTCATGTTCACGGCTAGGCCAGGTAACCATTGTGAGTTGTTCTGCCGTGTCTGGTGGGTGGGCATGCTGTTGTGCATGTTGGTTGTGATTTTGTGACGTGTGCATTGCCAGAGTTGTGATTTGCATGGTTGTGGAGTTGAGGTGAGTGGGGTGTTCATTTTGAACTTGCCAAGGGGCTGTGCATTTCCCTTGGTGCCATCCTGGGAATGCTGGTTGCTGATGGACTGTCGGAGGATGGAGGAATCATGCACACTGGCTTTGTATTTGAAGGCAACATTGTTGGAGGTTCCATGGTGTTCTGTTGTTGCCTGCACATTGGGGTGGGATGTGTGCTTTCTGTTGTGGTGATTGTGTGCTGTGTCACCAGGGGGCACAGGTGGGACATGTGTGCTGTGGATTGCCCCCAACACGTGCATGCATCCTGCTATGGCGTATGGTCCTTGTTTGGTCTCCAGCGTGACCTGTGCATTGTGTTGGACGTATGGGGACTGGGGTACCAGGGGCATGGTGATGTCCAGGACAGGTGTGAGGGACTTGGATGTGGCTGGCAGTGAGAATCCTCCGACTCTGGCGGGTGTTGATGGGGGGTGCCAGGGGCCAACAGGTGCAGCCAAGCCAGCAGCTTGGTGTGGGGTGGGATACTGGTTGTCCGCTGTGTTGGTGCCGTAGGCCTGTTGGGCGATGATGGTCGGGCCCTCATCGTCCCAGAGGCGTCATTCTCTATTTCTTGGAATATACGGATCTTCTTAAAGTTCTTTCAGCTTCTAAGAAATCACCTTGTATCTCTTGGCTGGGCCATACATTATTTTTCTCACAGGACTACGCCAAAAGTACTGCAGATCGACGCTGGGAATTTCTCAATATAAGACCGGATCTTCGTGCTCTTGGTGCCCGATATGGCCTTTTCCATCCCTGCCTTTTTAAAGTCACGTACAGAAACAAGACAACCTCCTACGAAGACCCTGTTAAGCAGAATAGTTTTCTTAATGCATGCAAAGTTGAAACTATGGACACCTCTGGAGCTTCAACTTCTCAGTTTGGCTGAATGTTTGATTCTGTTGTTATATTGTTATTATCACTTTTACCTACCCTTTTCACTACTTAGCCATTTTCCTTAAGCCGTTTCTGTTTTTCTGTTGTCATGATTATATTGTGAACGTTGTTCTCAAGTCTTTTTGCTTTTTGCTGTCTTATATATCTTGCGTCTGTTATGTTATAAATTTACATCCTAATTGTATTTGTTTCCTTCTATTGGCATCCCTGCTGTATGTTTATCCTGCACCATGTCATTTATAGTCGCCCCTGTTCCCCATTCCGTGAGATCTGGATGCACCGTACTTCCATCCTCATTTTAGGATTTTCTTAGGTATGTGTTTTCTCTTTTATGTTCGTCTTCTTTCTTCCCCTGTCATTTTCCCTTTCCCTTTATAATTTTTCTTCCTTCTTTTGCTGTGTTATTCCCATATTTGCTATTTCTCTAATTTTCCAATTTTAACACTCTCCTTTTCTCTTCCTAGTACAATTCATGTTATTTTTTCCCCTCATTTACATGATGTAGTTTTCATTATACCAACTTTATATCCTGTCTGGTCTCGTTCACATAACTCGTTCCATGGTTCGTTTATGTTTGTCATTGAATATTGTTACTTGGAATGTTCGAGGTTTGAATTCACTGATCAAAAGATAACGTGTTTTAATGCACTTATCTAAATTGAAAGCAGACATAGCAATGATTCAGGAGTCGCATCTCAGAGAATCTGAGTCCTTAAAATTGAATAGAGACTGGGTTGGTGATGTCTTCTTCTCTCCGGGTGGCAAGCGCATGCGCTGGTCTGGCCGAGACATTTAGTGTACGGGTTTTCACAGTGCTGCCTGTGGCCTAAAGCTTGCGTGCACATGAGCGTGCACGCACGCAGCCACCATGTGTCTTTCCTCCGCCGCGCTTGATCGCGATCACTTTCGCGGGCCGCGCGGCCGTGTCACTTTCACGGCCGCGCGGCCAATGCTTGTTCTGTAAATGTTTTTTTTTTTTGTTTTATAATTCTGTTTATTGAACTTAAAACAGTGGTCATGCTGTACAGATATGTGTTTCGTACATTACCATAGAAGCGGTTCTTTATAGGCATCGGTATATTACTTTCGTCATGGATTTTACATTTACAGTACATGCATGTTCTGTAATTGTTGTAAATATGTGTTCCACAGTTAACTAAGTACAAAGTAGCCTTGCACCTTTCAGACCACAAGCCAGAAAAATTGTTAAGCAATATAGAACGCTTTGTTGGATTAATGGGAGCTTTCACGAGAAACTCCTTCAATGTACTCTATTTACAACGTAATCTCTTCACATGATTCCAGGGATCAAAGTAACACATAATTAAGTGATTCTTTCTGTAGTCCTACATTTTCCAGAGGTGCACACTACATATTTTATCAGTAAGTGTTATTTGTTACATTTATTTTTGCTAACTTCTGAAAGGTGACGTGTTGAGTTCGACCAAGTAATATTTTAACTTTGAAGCTTGCACCCAGTTCTCTGCAGTTGACACATTAACCCTCAGGGCCAGCCAGCATCCTAGTATAGTAGCCCGTGTAGTGCCTTTCGCATACAGATCTCTGCTGCAGATTCACTACCATCTCATCAATTTTACTGAGAATCAAAACTTCAAATGCCTGTTAAAGGGATAGAACAGCATAGAAATTTCCTCTCAAACCAGTATTTTGGAAATCGCAGTTGCGCCTGCTTAGGGTCAGTCATTTGACTGATTCTGTCCCATCTGTACCTGCTACTTAGCAGGCACATGTCTTAGTAAGCATGAAGTGTGAACTTTTGTAGATGCTGGTGTGTCGTAACTTCTCTACGCTATCCACCTGGTCTGAAGCACTTAGTCACTTTAGTATCAATTGTTTTTAAGTTGTTTTTACTGTTTTTATTTGTTGCTCTACTGCGTGTTGCAGAGACTTATAGATTCAAACTTGAGTTTTCCTCTTGCTCTTTCATGTTCGTGCTGCTGCTAACTGTTCTTGCTTTGCTGCTAGGCACTGCCTTCGCTTTGCTCTACTGCATGCATCGTTTTAACCCTACAGTATTAGTTGCACTCCAGTACCTATAGCGCATGCCGCTTTAGTTTGATTTTTTTATTCTTTTCTTCGGAATTCGGTGTAGTGCCTACATTCTGTTTTCCGGCTCTCTCTGAGCAGTTAGAGGAGCTGCGAACCTACCGAGACTAGAAACGTAATGGAGAGATTTGTGCTATAAAGAACAAAGCAAGCAGGATGAGCAGTGGGCAACTTTTGAGCTACGACTAGTGATTTTTTTTTTTTTCTTTCCCAAAATTTTACATCTAGTGCATGTCACGGTTCATTTCTACTTATTTTATTGAGAATATTTGTATCATTCCAACTCAACTGTGAGCTCAACAAAGCACTCCCTGTAGTTAGACAAAAAGGGTGGAGTCATTTGATGACAGTGACAGATTTTGGCAACTTTCAGTTGCAAATGTGCGACGAACAGGTCCGTTTCGAGCAAGATTTTGCGCCCATGGTCGCCATCTGCGCCCAAGTAGGGTCATCCGCCCCCTTGATCCGAATTGGGGAACTCATCTCTGTAGCCCTGAAATTTGTAAATTTAGTACTTTTGTTTTCTGTAATAACGTTATCTTTAAAGGTCAGAATACTTTTTCTGAATTTCCTTTATTTTTCAAGACCCTACACCTTAGGTGGCAAATACTAGCTATGCCTCACAGCGCTATATGTTTGTCATAAGGGATGGCACCTTTCCCAAGCACACAATATAAGGAACGTTCAACCTCCCTCATTGCCTCTTTTAAGCTTCCTTACTGTGAGTGTACAATAACCTTTTCACTCTGACGTTCACCAAGTAGGGCGAAATGTGTCCGTGATTGTGGAACGCCTTTGAGCGCGTTCTTTCTCTGGCTCTTGGTGTTGCATTTACACTTTAGTGACACTGGATGATGTCATGCTTCCAGTCATTGCAACTGAAAAGGGCGCTCCTCTGCCCGTTTTGCACACTCGCAACATCTGCTTGTGAGCACCTCCCAGGGTGTAAACTCTTGACTGGGAGAGTCCCTCAGGAATGTGTGTGAGAAATGAAAGAGAGCTAGAAAAACAAGGCGTGAGTCGATGTTTTTATCGATTTGTGCGTTCAGGAGTGCTTTGACCAAACAGGACTCAAGTCGCTGCTGCAGCACTGTGCATACCTCTAAGATGGCTCGGTGTGGTAAGTACCTGCTGCTATAAGGTTTCGTCTCCAAACTTTTTATTTGTATCCTGTTGTAAACAAGAATTAATTTGGTCTTCTTGAACCTTTCCTTCTATTGAACAGCAAAATATCTTTCTTACATTAATTAGCTCTGAAGAGCTCCCCTGAATGTATAAACTTAACATATTCGTCACATCTTAATACTTTGTATACTTTAGCACTTTTTTTTATGTTTCAATATATTACATTTAATACTGTTCTTCGGCATTTTCATAAATTACTATATGAAGTTCTCGTTAACTGGCGCTACCCAACCCGATTTTCTTTCCTCTCCCCTTCTTTATTTTATATGTAATATAGTATATTGTTCTTGAACATGGGGTTCCTGGCACTGCTGGGCGTTGCAAGTAAAGGAACTAAGCCGCAATATATTTCTATTTATAGTTGTAAGAAGAGGTTAACTTATTTTAATGATGTGTTGGGGTTATGATTCGTGCGTATACTCAAATATTGTACCTGCTGTTAACACCTGTGCTCGACATGCAAGTAACAGGTTTATATCCCTTCTCGGCCTTTCATCCTTCTGAGGTTGATAAAATTAGTATCATTGACGAAGGCATAGTTTAGAGTTCGGGGGCTGCTGCACTTGTTGTACTGCGGTGTCCTGGACTCCTTTCCTCTTTCGCTAGTTTATGTTTTATCATTTCCAATACAAACGCACATTTAGGTGCCGATTCCGATCCGGGAAAAAAAATTACCGTACGACTCGTATCCGTACTTTTTTACGTACGAGTCGTACAAGTCCCGTACAAACGGCGAAGTACGATTCGTACAGAAAAAATACATACGAATCGTATCGGGAAAAGTCTACGAGACGTCCCCGGACAGTTTAACGTACGAGTCGTAAAACTGAAGTCCGAGCGCACAAGTCCGATCCGTACCGGCGTCCCGAATACACAAGCGTATGGAAAACGACCCGTACGGAGAGAACTTTGTACGACCCCTACCCCGGGTACACTTGGGCCCGGGGTACGAGTCATACGGCCCCCCCACACGCGCATGTCCGCGCCGTACCCCCCACCCCAGCACCCGCGTATGTACGCGCCGTACCCCAGCACCCGCGTATGTACGCACCGTACCCCAGCACCTGCGTATGTACGCGCCGTACCCCCACCCCAGCACCCGCGTATGTATGCCCCGTAACCCCCACGCCAGCCCCGTACTCGGACGCACCGTACCCCAACACCGTACCCCAGCATCGCGTATATACGAATCGTACAACACCATTGCATATGTGATCACTGTACAACAACATAGCGTATGTACGCACCTTACATACGCGAAAACGACTCGTACTGAACCAGGACACTGTAAAACAGCACTAAGGATGGTTAATTCGACTCACACAACACCACAAAACACGTCTACAGGACAAAAAACATCTAAAAGACTGACCTGGCACATCCAAACAGGCAAACAGAGGCCCAAACTCACAACCACCTCTTATAACACACCCACCAAAAGTTCAAACCCAGCCACACCCACAAATGGACCAATAAAAAGGGCCCACACTCACAAACCATGAGCCTTTGCAACAGACCCACTGCTGACAGACATCACACACAAACAACTGCACCCATACACCTTAACTTACACACCTTCACACCACCTCCTTCACACATACCCCCTCTACACATACACACACACCTACACATTCACACCCACAATCATCCACACCCACACCATGCCCACAGACAAGAATCCAAAGTTCACAAGGGAGGAGCTGGACCTCCTTGTCAACGAAGTCATCAGAGTGGAGCCACAGCTCTTTGGAACATTGGTCAGGCAGACCAGCATAGCCGAAAAAACACGCCTGTGGCAGAGGATCGTCGATCGGGTGAATGCTGTTGCGCCCATCAAAAGGACCAGGAATGAATGCCAAGCCAGGTGGTACGATCTGCGGAGGGCAGTCAAGCGCAAAATTAACGAGGACTACGCCCAGAGTAACATCACAGGAGGTGGGCTGCCCCGCAGACCGGTACATTACCATCACTGGGAGGAGAAGGTGATGGCCCTGCTTCCGCCGGTGGGAGTACACAGAGTCGAAGGAGTTCGAGAGCCTGGTGAGTACACAAACAACTTATGTAACATGGGGGAATGACATCCACACCCCAACTACAACAAATGCACTCACCTACCCCCAAGCCCTCACCGGACACAACCACACTCAAAAACAACATTCATGCCACTAACATGAGTATGCCCCATTCACAAAGCAAGGCCATGCCATGTCCCAGCCTACAAAAACCACAAACCCAAGACAGGATGTCCGGGATGCTGGGAGGGTGGGGATCACTAAACATATTGTACAACTCAGAAACAGACACCATTGCCCTCAGCCCATATGGCCCAAGACATACCCATGCACCATGCGCAATGCACAGGGCCTGGCAAAGTACTGACAAGGTAGCTGACACTTGGCCCTGCTGTAGGCAGCACAAGGCCCTCCTGTGGCAACTGCAAACTCGAACACAAACACAACAAGCTCAGATATCTAGGACTGGAACTCACACTCACTGACATCGCAGCATCCGCCATGGGGGGACAGATACATCACGTGGGAGACCCACTGCCAAATCACACCACACCCACCAGCAGGCACCGTCAATCAATCAACAATCGATCAGGGTACTTGTAAGGCATGCTACTTACCTGTCAGGGTCTCAAGGCGCTGAGGGGGGGAGGGGGGGGGGGGGTTCCACCACTGCTCGAAGAGCCAGGTCTTGAGGAGTCTTCTGAAGGCAAGTAGGTCTTGGGTCAGTCGTAGGTGGGTTGGGAGAGTGTTCCAGGTCTTTGCGGCGAGGTAGGAGAAGGATCTACTGCAGGCGGGCGTACGTTGGATGCGGGGGACAGCTGCGAGGGCGAGGATGCCGGAGCGGAGCTGGCGGGTGGGGGTGTAGAAGCTGAGTCTGATGTGCAGGTAGGCTTGTCCGGCGGTGTGGAGTGCCTTGTGTGCGTGGGTGAGGAGCTTAAAGGTGATCCTCTTGTCGATGTGGAGCCAGTGCAGGTCACTCAGGAGGGGGGTGATGTGGCTGTGGCGGGGGGCGTTGACGATCAGTTGTGCGGAGGCGTTTCAGAAGCGTTGTAGCCGCCGTTGGTGTTTGGATGGGAGTCCTGCGTAGAGTGCATTGGCGTAGTCCAGTCAGCTGCTGACGAGGGCCTGTGTCACTGTTCTACTTGTTTAGGTCGGGATCCACCAGTAGATCCGGCGGAGCGTGCGTAGGGTGTCGTAGCAGGAGGAGGAGACGGCCTTGACCTGCTTGGACATGGAGAGGGAGGATGCGAGGATCAATCCTAGGTTGCGTGCGTGTTTGGTGGGTGTCGGTGATGTCTCCAGAGCGATCGGCCACCAGGAGTCGTCGCAGGCTGAGGGTGTGGGTCCGAGGATGAGGACCTCCGTCTTGTCTGAGTTCTGTTTCAGATGGCCGCTCCGCATCCAGTCGGCGATGGCCCTTCGACCCTAGCGGATGTTGGTTTTGGCGGTGTGAGGGTCCTTGGTGAGGGAGAGGATGAGCTGGGTGTCGTCGGCGTAGGAGATGTTTTTGAGGTTGTGGTGGCGGTGTCAGGCTCACCACCCGGTAATGCGCTGGTCGAAGAATCGGACTCCCGAGCTGCAGCACGACAACCGCCCATCAAGAACTCCACATCCCAGAAGGCCCGAGGGAATCACGCCCCACGTGACACGCTCACGCTGGAAGGAACGCATATAGGCGGGGACGCCTATGAGACGTCGCTGAAAATTCCCGTATGGTTACCTGTCTTTGGCGAACGGCGTTTCGCAATCCCCGGCTGGCTGCCTGTTCTTCGGCTCCCCGTGTTTGGCCCAAGGATTTCCGGGCATTTCGAACGACGCGTTTGCACTCCTCAGCTCTCGGCCACTCCCGGAGCTTTGAGTAGAAGCGCGATGCCTCCCTCCGACGCCCACGGATTTCCGGGCCCCCTGGACCATCGCGTCGGCGCTCCTCGGCTCTCGGTCATTACCGGAGCCTCGAGTAGTAGCGCGACGCCTATCTCTGACGCCCACGGATTCCGGGCCCCTGGATCATCGCGTCAGCGCTCCTCAGCTCTCGGAGGTTCCCGGAGCTTGGAGTAGTAGCGCGACACCAACCTCCGACGCCCAAGGATTCCCGGGCCCCCATCCAGAATAACCAGTCCGCGCGCCTCGGCTGTCTGGCGGTCGAGGGACAGCGCGAACACCACCTTCGCACACCACCATCCTAGCAGCGGTATCGTGAGTATCAACGACGCTGCCAGCACTTAATATCTCAAGGAAGATAGGAGGGCGGTCCCCGCACCACACAGAAGAAGCGTGGGGGGGGGACCTTAAGCTCAAGCTGCATTGGGCTGCCCAGTACTCCCAGACAATCGCACCTGTGTGGCCGTCTTACGCCAAAAGTCCACAACCTACCACCAGTGAGTAGTAACTGGCTAGGTGCCTTCGAGACTACGGCGAGAGGGGTCATAAGAGGCAGAGAGAGACTGCAGGTAAAAAGGAGAGAAACCAGGGACGGGTGCTACCGGGGGAGGTGGAAAGAGACTCCTCATCTCACTGTCTGTTTGTTTCGTTACAGGTCTCCCTCCCTGCCGTTCCTATCCTTCCTTCCCTCGCTCACCTGCCTCCTCCGTCCGAGTGTATCACACGTTCTCCGGACTAGGGGCAGATGAGAGGTGGACCCCTATAGAGCTTTAGCGCCATCCTGAGGAGAGGACATCTGAGGGTATCCCAACAGAATATTCGGCCCACGATATATTCTCCTCCCGATCGCGCTGAGACAGGCATGGCCACGTTGGAAGACGTGTTAGCCGCTCTGGCACAGGTGCAGGTAGAGCTCGCTGCTTCCAGGACCGAAACAGCCGAACTACACGCTCGCCTTGATCGCCTCCAGAGGAACCCCTTTGATGCAGGGAACGTATTTTCTACCCAGACACCTCAGGTGGTGGTAGAAATGCCTGCCCACGTCCCGTTGCCCCCCCCCCCCCCCGGAGAGGTTCCATGGAGACCTACAAAAAGTCCAGGTCTTCATGACCCAAGTCTTACTACACTTCCATTGTAAGCCTAAGCTCTTTCTCACCAACCAAGCGAGGGTGGCCTTCCTTATCTCCTATTTGGCTGGAGACGCCGCACAATGGGCCGTCCCCATCGTCAGAAGAGACGACGCTTTTCTGTACGATTGGGACAACTTTTGCATGGAATTCGAAAAGACCTTTGATCGACGAGCAGACACCTTCTCCGCAGACCGTGACCTCCTTGACCTCAGACAAAGCAACAACGACTTCATCGGATACCTCAACAGCTCCCGTCGGTTAGTGGCAGAAACCGATTGGCCCGAAGCAAAACAGTCCGCCATCTTCTACCGAGGGCTCACGGAAGAACTGAAGGAAGTTATTGCCCAGATCGATCCTCAGCCGCGCACCTGTGCGGCCATGGTAGAACTTTCCTCCAGGTTGGAATACCGGCTCCGAGAAAGGAAGGGGGATCACAAGAAGAAGGAGAAAACCCCTTGATCCTACGAACACGCCCGCGCTCCAGACCATGCGCTATCCCGGTCCGACCCCATGGAAATTGGAACGGTGAGAGCCTCGTTGACGTTGAGTGAACGTGACCATTGCCGCAAGCAGGGCCTCTGTCTCTATTGTGGCAAGAAAGGCCACTTCCTTCGAGAGTGCCCTGTGCGACCTAAGACCGGAAGACCTCGAGCAGTGCAAGCAGCACTGGCAACCGGTGAGGGAACGTCGGGAAACTTCAGCGCTTGACGGACCAAGAAGGGAAGCCTTCAAGCCTTCACTACATCCCTTCTATGGTATTGGACAATACCCAGGAACCAGATCACTTCTTTATCGATGTGGACGCAGTGATAAATCAGCGTACACAGACCATACGAGCCATGATAGACTCCGGAGCCACAGGCTGTTTTATGGATGAAAAAGAAGCGGAGCGGTTACGTATCCGCTTACGGCCTAAGAAAACACCAAAACTTGTCTACGCTGTTGACGGCAAAGAACTGGAGTCGGGTCCCATCCGGTACATTACCCCGTCCCTTAAGATCACCGTAGGGGGAGACCACAGTGAATGGCTTACGTTTAACGTTATTCAAGCCTCCAGGTGTAAACTTATCTTGGGATTACCGTGGTTGAGACGGCACGAACCGACCATAGAGTGGTCTACCAACTCGATAGCGTTCCGCTCCGCCTTCTGCCAAACCCAGTGCGGACACTCTGCGTCCAATCCAGTCGTGGCACCTACGTCCCCCCTACATGTTGCCACAGCCGCTGAGAAGGAGATGACACTCCCGGAACGGTACGCATCGTATAAAGAGGTGTTCGACATCCAAAAAGCTGAAGAATTGCCTCCACACCGGGAATACGACTGCCGCATCGACCTTCTCCCTGGTGCTGTCGTTCCCTGTGGCAGACTCTACGCCCTCACCGGTCCGGAAACCAGTCATCTCCGGGAGTACCTGGATACCTACCTGAGGTTGGGATTCATTCGTCCATCACGAATGCCTGCAGCGTCTCCACTCTTTTTCATACCTAAGGCCAACGGCGAGTTACGCTGTTGCATTGACTATCGAGCCCTCAACGCCTTGATGGTAAAAAATCGATACCCCTTGCCGTTGATTCCCGTATTGTTGGAACAGGTACGAGAGGCGCACGTATACACCAAACTGGACCTCCGGGGGGCATTTGGTGAGAATGAGGGCAGGCGACGAGTGGAAAACCGCCTTTAAAATGCGGTTTGGCCTCTTCGACTACTTGGTGATGCCCTTTGGGCTCTGTAACGCCCCGGCAGCCTTCCAGTTCTTTCTCAACGAGGTGCTGCGTGACTTCCTGGATAGGTTTGTCGTGGTTTACATCGACGACGTCCTGATCTTTTCATCCGATCTGGAGCAACATGTCGTCCACGTGGGGCAGGTGTTACAGGCATTGAAGAATCACCGGCTGTTTTGTAAACTCACCAAATGTGAGTTCCATGTTACCACCGTGGAATTCCTCGGCGTCCAACTGACTCCCGTCGGACAGGTCATGTCCGACCGGAAGGTAAAAGCCGTGGCCCAATGGCCCATACCACGCACCGTTAAGGACGTGCAAAGCTTCCTTGGCTTCTCGAATTTCTACCGCCGGTTTATTTACCATTTCTCACAAACGGTAGCCCCCCTTACCAGGCTGACTCGAAAAGGAATTCCTTTCAGCTGGTCGTCGGAGGCTCAGACTTCGTTTGACCAACTCAAAACCGCCTTCACTTCCGCTCCCGTCCTGCGACACGCCAAACCCGACCTTCCATTCATAGTAGAGGCGGACGCCTCCGACGCAGCCGTCCTTTCACAACGCCATCCAGACTCCGGAAATCTCCATCCCGTCGCCTATATGTCCCGGAAACTGAACCCGGCAGAGCTGAACTACACTGTCTCCGAAAAAGAGCTGCTAGCCATCCGGGTGGCGTTCCTGGAGTGGCGACACTGGTTAATGGGCGCCCAGCATCAAGTAGCAGTGTTCACCGACCACAGGAACCTCCAGTTTCTGCGGTCGGCTCGACATCTCTCTCCTCGCCAACGGAGATGGATGCTCTTCTTCGCGGAATACCACTTTCTTGTCACATACCGGCCAGGTTTGCAAAAAAGAAAAACCGATGCCTTGTCCAGGCAGGACCTGACCGACCTCCCCACTGTGGAACCCGACCAATCCATCTTGTCACCAGACCAGGTGGTGGGAAACATCGAAACGGAGTCCTTTGTGCTCGGAGTGAAGCGCAGAATCAGAACAGTCACCTGGAGGTCATGGTTGAGAAGTCACAAGGAGTGGCGTTTGCAGCAAGGCATCCCCGTGTGTGGCTCAAGAGTGTTGGTCCCTACACTCAGTCTCCGGAAACTTGTCTTCACGTGGTGTCACGAACTGCCCTGTGCTGGACATATGGGGGGAATCAAAACCCTAGAGAAAGTGCTAAGACAGTTCTGGTGGCCTTCGGTAAGGCCGGACATCCTGCTTTGGGTCAAGAGGTGTGTCATCTGCGCACAGATGAAAACCGATCATCGCAAACAACAAGGCCTCCTTCACCCTCTACCAACGCCTATGAATCCCTGGGAAAGAATCTCAGTTGACTTTATAGTGGGCTTACCCAAGGACCAAAACTGCACGGCCATCGTTGTGGTAATAGACTACCTCACCAAGATGGGACACTTCCTGGCGTGCAAGCAGGTCCCTACGGCGAGGACGCTGGCGAAGCTCTTGCTGGTGAACGTGGTGCGTCTCCACGGCCTCCCTCTCGGAATCGTGTCAGACAGAGGCTCCCAATTTACAGCTCGGTTTTGGAAGGTCTGGTGCGCCGAGCTGGGCATACGCTCGTCCTTGTCCACAAGTTTTCATCCCCAGACCGATGGTCAGACAAAGAGGCTCAACCAGACCTTGAAGCAGTAGCTGCGCTGTTATGTGGACGAGGCATCGGGTGCCTGGGTGGACTGGTTGTGGGTGGCTGAAGTTGCATACAACAATTCCATGCATTCATCCACACAACAAACGCCCTTCTTTCTCTCCTCAGGGTATCATCCACGTTTCACCCTGTTCTTGCTCCCTCACGCTGGTATCAGCCTTCCCGATGTACAGAGCAGGCTCACCAAGATTCGCGTGGCCCTCAGAAAAGCCCGCATGAACCTTCGTGTAGCGAAAACACGGTACAAGCTCCAAGCTGACAAACATCGCAGGCCCAATCCAGTGTACCACAAAGGGGATAGGGTATGGCTGTCCACTAAGAACATTGAAATTCAGGAAACCTAGCGTATTCAATCCCAAATACATCGGCCCCTATCCTGTGGTTCGCCATGTGAATCCCGTGGCGGTGCAATTGCGACTGCCTCCACACCTGCACATCCACCCGGTTTTCCACGTCTCGTTGCTCAAGCCTTCGCTGTGCCCGGTACGGAAAGTCCCACCACCCGTATGGGTGCAGCAGGAACGTGAGTACGTGGTGAAACGTGTGCTGGACTCCAGGCTGGTGCGGGGCAAGCTCTGGTATCTGCTGGCCTGGAAGGGTTACGGCCCGGAGGAGAACTCGTGGGAGCCGGCGTCGGCGGTCCATGCCGATCGTCTGGTGGCTGCCTTCCATCGCAGGTGTCCTGCGAAGCCCGGGTCTTCTCCCAGCGCCGCCTGAGGCGTGAGGGGGGGGGTGTACTGTCAGGCTCACCACCCGGTAATGCGCTGGTCGAAGAATCGGACTCCCGAGCTGCAGCACGACAACCGCCCATCAAGAACTCCACATCCCAGAAGGCCCGAGGGAATCACGCCCCACGTGACACGCTCACGCTGGAAGGAACGCATATAGGCGGGGACGCCTATGAGACGTCGCCGAATATTCCCGTATGGTTACCTGTCTTTGGCGAACGGCGTTTCGCAATCCGCGGCTGGCTGCCTGTTCTTCGGCTCCCCGTGTTTGGCCCAAGGATTTCCGGCCATTTCCAACGACGCGTTTGCGCTCCTCAGCTCTCGGCCACTCCCGGAGCTTTGAGTAG
This sequence comes from Triturus cristatus, assembly GCF_964204655.1. Lineage (NCBI taxonomy): Eukaryota > Metazoa > Chordata > Amphibia > Caudata > Salamandridae > Triturus > Triturus cristatus. Next base: position 594,390,473 of record NC_140579.1, read on the forward strand.
AAGCGCGATGCCTACCTCCGACGGCCACGGATTTCCGGGCCCCCTGGACCATCGCGTCGGCGCACCTCGGCTCTCGGTCATTACCTGAACCTCGAGTAGTAGCGCGACGCCTATCTCTGACGCCCACGGATTCCGGGCCCCTGGATCATCGCGTCAGCGCTCCTCAGCTCTCGGAGGTTCCCGGAGCTTGTAGTAGTAGCGCGACGCCAACCTCCGACGCCCAAGGATTCCCGGGCCCCCATCCAGAATAACCAGTCCGCGCGCCTCGGCTGTCTGGCGGTCGAGGGACAGCGCGAACACCACCTTCGCACACCACCATCCTGGCAGCGGTATCGTGAGTATCAACGATGCTGCCAGCACTTAATATCTCAAGGAAGATAGGAGGGCGGTCCCCGCACCACACAGAAGAGGCGTGGGGGGGACCTTAAGCTCAAGCTGCATTGGGCTGCCCAGTACTCCCAGACAATCGCACCTGTGTGGCCGTCTTACGCCAAAAGTCCACAACCTACCACCAGTGAGTAGTAACTGGCTAGGTGCCTTCGAGACTACGGCGAGAGGGGTCATAAGAGGCAGAGAGAAACTGCAGGTAAAAAGGAGAGAAACCAGGGACGGGTGCTACCGGGGGAGGTGGAAAGAGACTCCTCATCTCACTGTCTGTTTGTTTCGTTACAGGTCTCCCTCCCTGCCGTTCCTATCCTTCCTTCCCTCGCTCACCTGCCTCCTCCGTCCGAGTGCATCACACGTTCTCCGGACTAGGGGCAGATGGGAGGTGGACCCCTATAGAGCTTCAGCGCCATCCTGAGGAGAGGACATCTGAGGGTATCCCGACAGGCGGGCCACTTGTGTGAGGGGGGCCATGTGGATGTTGAACAGTGTCGGGCTGAGGGATGATCACTCACCCCTTACACAAGCACTCACCCCCTGGGGCAGCCAATGGAGTCACCCACTCTCACAATGGACATGTGACACAACAAGATCAAGCCACAGCCAAAAAAGCATCCAAGCCCAAATTCGACATGTCAAACACCCTGGAGAACATTTCAATCAGTCCCCTGCAACATACCCATCCACAAGTGAACATTGATGTGAATGCTAGGCACATACAACTACCTGGAGGAACTGTGGCAACTAGAATATGTATGAAACATGGATGTCGCATTAAACAGCATTAACATTGTCTCTCTCTCACACACAGGGCAATGTCACGGATCGCCCCCCAACAATGAGGGGGAAGTACCACAGTCCCAGGCTCGGAAGGAACCTGATCCCACCGGTAGCGACACCTCACAACACTCCGTGGATGACCACAACCCACCTGGCCCCTCTGGTGTCCAAGCCCCTGCAGCACCTGCTTCAGGTACATCTGTGCCAACCACCACCCCCATTACTGCCACATCCCAGTCTGACCTGGAGGGACAAGGTTCGCTGGGCACCCAGGAGGAGGCAGCCAACACCGACACTGCCATCCCTCAGGGGTCCTGTAGACCCGATGTGCCCACAACGGCAGGCCAGGCTCGTGTGGGCAGGGGTGGTGGGAGTGGAGGCAGGCGGAGGCGAGAACCTGACCAGACAGCTGAAGGGACCGGTATGTCACACGTACGCAACACCATGGAGGCATACCGGCGTGACACCAGGGCCATCAGTCAGGTAGTGGTGACCCTCACAGACATTAAGAATCAGCAGGCCGAGCAACACGCCAGTCAACAATAAAACCAAGGACGGATGGAGGCAAGACTGGCTGAGCTCCTAGCGGTGCAAAGGGACATGAGCCATTCACTCCGTCGGATCGCCGACAACATGGGCAATCCTCCCTGTGACACCAGGCGCAGACCAGCACCAGCCACAGGGAGGGTGGAGGAGGAGGAGGATTCGTCCGACGGAGCCTCCCAAACATCGTCAAGACCTGCATCTGAGGGTCCCCGGAGGAAGGTGGGTCGTCCACGGAAAAGACCGTGAGAGGCAGCGGACAATCCACATCTCCCAGGTCACCTGGCCTGGCACCTGGCCTTCATGCGCAACAGCAGCACATCATTGACTGACATTCTCTGCCACATGGACTTGCTGGTCACAGTCTGACCAATGATGACCAGCACTGTGGTCTGGACTCTGATGACATCAAATGCCAAGGATCCCATCTCCCCCTGTGAACTTTGGATTCTATGCACCTGGTAGAGCACCTTATTTTTTCTACCAAAACACGCACCCCACCGACAATAAAACTATCTATTTGTCATGAGATGTTGCTGTCATTCTGCATTAGTCCACAACATACGTGTGTGTAAATGTCAAACTATGCCTGAGAGTTGAACTAACTCCAGCCATCCATACCCTGGGATCTGAGTCCGGGACAGGACACACATGGGGCACAATGTATCATCCGATACAGCCTGGGATCCCAATACTCACCCGTGATGGCCTCAAGCTGCTGAGGGGCTGCTTGAAATACTGTGCGGACACACCAATCAGGAAGAGGATGATGAAGGCCTAGAGGTCATGGCTCATGTGGAGGTTCCCGGGGAGGGAGTCCCAGGTATGTTTGTCCAGGCGTGAGAACCATCTCCTTCATGCTGGAGTGTTGTGGATGTGAAGAATGTTGTCCTGGCCAAGTTCTGGTGCATAGAGTTGGGCCAACGGGGTCTTGGATGACAGACGTACAAGGTTGATTTTGGGATATGGGGTTGTTGACTGCCTCCTGAGTGTGTGTGAGGAGTGTGAAGGTCATCCTGCAACACACAGTGATCCCTTGCAGCTATCTCAGGTGGACGGTAATGTTGATGGTGTACGGGATGTTGAAGCTGAGTTGTGCAGATGCACCCTGGATGTGGACAAGTTTCCCGTGAGTTTGGATGTACTTGCTCCGTAGAGGGTGGGGCAGTAGTTGACACGGCTGGTGTCGTGGACCTGGGGGATGGTCTGTCTTTCCTTGGAGTGGATCTATCTGAGGATCATGTGCATCATGCAGATGGTGTTGCAGCATGAGGTACAGATGCTGGTGATTTGCATGGCAAATGTGAGTGACAAATCCATGATGCACACCATCTTGTGTGCGTGCCCACTGGGTGCTTGTGTAGGGCCCCTGTGGGTGGGATTCAAGGAGTTGAGCCAGCTGTAAGGGGACAATCCTCAGATGATTACCTCAGTCCTGTACAAGTCCAGCCTCAGGTGGCTGATGTTCAGCCATTCATCAAGGGACCTCATGCCTTCTTGAATGTTGGAACTGGCAATGGCTGCGTCTTTGGTGAGGTTGAGGAGCACCTGGGTGTCAATGGCATACGACATGATGTGGAGGTTTTGTGCGCATGTGACGGTGGAGAGGGGGGTCCTGGACACATTGAAGATTGACACGCTGAGAGATGATCCCTGGGCCATGTGCCAGATGACACCACTATACAACATGCTGAAGGCTTGAGTCCCACTCCCATGGACTTGCTGGTGGAGGGAGCCTGTGTGGAGCAGGAGAGACATGATCTGGTTGGTGTGACAGGGCCTGGAAGGCGGGGCAGCAGTGTGTAGCCAGTTGGAGTTGCACACTCAGCATGCAAAGGTGTTGTATGTGCGGTTAGGGTATGCCTGAGAGCAGGCAGTTGAGTTTTAGATAGTGTTAGACCTGTCAGCCCTTTGGGTGGTCCCTCCTCATCATTATTTATTTTGTCCCACTTTTGCCTCAAACCCTGTTAGAATTTTTCCTTTTTGGGAACCACCAGACTTTTTCGTATTGATGCAGATTCAGGGAGCCATTTTATCTACCCCTGGAACTTCTGTCTGAGGGCCTGGAGCACAAAATGGTGGCCACCTGTGACATCATCAGAACCCACTGGAACCTACTAGAACCTTCTGCAACATTCTGGAGCCCTGTGACAGTTGGAGGCGGTTTAGAATGTTGGGAAGCTAAGACAGAGAGTTGGCAGTTGGAGCTGGCAGTTGGCACCTGACTGGTGAAGAGTGAGCAGCAGAAACCTGAAGGAGGAAGGAGTGAGGCAGCAGGGGTGGAAACTTGTGCCTGGAGTGGGGTCCATAAACCCACCCTTGATACTAGTCCCTACTGACTGAGCCCAGCCTGGAGCCCTGTGTGGGAAGAAGCAAGAAAAACCATCTTAAGGACCTGGACAGCAGGAACAGGCCTTAGAATCCAAGAACAGCAAGATCCTGACCTGGATACTGGTTTCCCTGGAGTCCGACGTCGAGTAGCCTGGAGACCTGGAGCCCGAGGTGGAGAAGCGGCGCTGACTGGAAAAGCAGACGTCGTACACGGAGCCGCCAGAGGTCGAGAGAGGGCGCCGACGGAGGTCGTAGAAGTACCAGAGGTCGAGGAGGAAGTCACCCGAGGTCGAGTGAGCGGCGTCGACGGGGGAGTGAAGTCCGCCCTCCGGAGTCGCCGGAGACCGAGGTGAAGCGTGCCGGAGGTCGGGAGTGGAGATCGCACTCCGGAGTCGCCGGAACCTGAGGAGAGGAGCACCGGAGGTCGGGAGTGAGGTCGCACTCCGGAGTCGCCGGAACCCGAGGAGAGGAGCACCGGAGGTCGGGAGTGAGGATCGCACTCCGGAGCCGCCGGAAGTCGACATCGAGCCAAGGCCGGCCGACATCATCGAAACTGAGGTCGCCATCGGACCGGAGCCGCCCGAAGTCGACATCGAGCCAAGACTGCCCGACGCCATTGAATCGGAGGTCGAGATCGAGCCGAGGCCGCCGACATCGAACCGGAACCGCCTACCGGCGTCGTCAAGAACTGACATTGTGCCGAGGCCGCCGACATCGAACCGGAACCGCCTCACGGCGTCGACACGACTCCAGCGGCGTCGGAGCTTCAGAAAAAGGGCAGTAAGTGGAATAGAGGGCGCCTAAGGCCCTGTGGAATCCTAAGAGACTACCCTAGGGGTTAGAGAGGTGCTGGAACCAGATTGACTGTGCCAGGGGTGAGCTGAGACTAATTCAGAGGGGTTGTGTAGAGTGAGAGAACCAGGTCTCTAGTATTCCCCCCTTGATCTACCTCAGTTTAGGCCTCAGCCTTGACCAAGCTAGGGAGCAGCCACCCTCAAGCCATCCACCTAACCACAAGCTGTGCCTGGGCCAAATCAGCCCATAGTAATCTCAAACGTGATCTGATTCTATAAGTGTCACTGTCAGCTTTTAATTATTTATTGAGAGCACTGTATTTATTGTATTTAACCTATTTATTGCTTCACTGTATTTATTGTTCCACAGTATTTATTGTCGCACAATATTTATTGGTTTGCAATATTTATTGCCTCAGAATATTTAATTGCCTGTATGTAATGCACTTATATTTATGCCTTTATTATTTATGATCACCCCTATCTATTGAATCATTAAGACAGTATTTATTTGACCTGCACTATTTAGAAAGCCTTGTATATTGTGATTGTGTTATTATTTATTTAATCAGCAACTAAGAGAAAAAGAAGATAAACAGAGATATTTTCATAATTTTTACGGTGTAGAGTCGTTTTTGGAACGGATGCACGCATGGTTATTGTATGGGTATGTCGTATGCTTAGCACGGTGCCTGATTCCTGACCACTCGAGCCAAGCTACCACAGTGTGTCCTGGAAAGACCCCGTTACCACCACCCTTTCCGGTGTGGGAGTGGAGTATTTCCAACAGATAGACATTGCTTGGAGGGTGGCTACAACATCAGACTGTAGTGTGATGTGGGTCATGCAAGGACATGAGGGTCGTGCAATGTGCACGTTGCATGTGCTGACGGTCCAGCCTTTGGCAACGCGTGGCCGCAACAGTGGCACAGACAAGATGATGACAGCCAAATGAATGGGTGGAGGGAGGCAGGGAGGAGCATCTTTGAGGCGTGTGTGTTGCCGAATCCCGCTACTTTGTGGGTCCTTGCTGCAGGGGCTGCAGCAGCAGGCGCCATGCCCTGGAAAGTATGCCAAGAGTTGCACACAAAGACAAGGATGTCAGAAAGGACAACTGCAACAGGCGTATGTAAAGGAAGGAGTGTCCGGTCACCCATGGCACACCCCGAGAGAATGGATGTACAATCACCAAAGATGACTGACACAGGATCAGGAAACAGAAGGCCGAGCTGCGCACAGGAGACACACCCTCAGCAGGTGTTGACGGCCCGTTGTGGGGACCAACATGCCCAAATACATACACAACCATGGACTTCATGCACAATACAGATTCAAATCCATGAAGAACTGCATGCATGTTGCTAAACTACACATAGACTCATATGCACTATCTTTGACAACTATGCCAGAGATGCCGCATGCAAAGTGGCAAGAGACCTGCATTGACAGAGATGAGGCACCTTAGAGTGTGAGGAACACCTTTATTACTCAGGCTCACACTAAGGCAAATGCATCAATATGAACAGACTCACAGGTCATTTGGCTGAACATGTGGGACCTACACTGGACACCCCTTCACAACACAGATGTTGTAAATCCAAATGAACTGGCACACAAGTGAAGGAGGTGGGCCAAAGACCCCCTGCTGCACTCGGAGAGGCTGCAATTCCCCAGTGAGCCTCCTATGGGGATGTCCCACACTATGTCCACCAATAGCATCTTGTATGTGTCTGAGTGAAGTTTTACACACATTGATGCCTTCCTCAGAATCCACAAACCATTACAGATGACTGTCACGAAGGGTGACTATCAATTCATGGGAGTCATGCTACATGTCATGTGCCCCATGGTGAGTCGACATGTATGCATGGTAACACAACATGCACAGGAGCAGTTCCCACACATTCAAAACACGTAACACCCCCAAAATGCCTTGCTGCAATCCTTACCCAAAATGTCTTTTCAACATGTCCGTGCATGGAAAGCTGATTCAGCACACGTTGCAATACTCATGAGGAATATCAGGAGGCCAACGATGACACGAGCAGACAACATGCGCAAGACCCTGGGGATGACAGACACACAAGGAGACAGCGAAAATATTGTTATCCGCATGCATGGTCATTTACTCTACATAAATAATGTTGTCACCATGCTAATTCAAAATTTAGTGTCTCTGCTAAAATGTGTGGAATTACATCATCACTCGAGTGACACATCAGAACACACCTCTAAGTCACTTAGCATACAGTCAGCTGGACACACACATTGCAACACCTGCCACACAAGGCTCCAAGCGTGCACACTCAGACCCAGTGACTCACCATCATGAGAAGAAGTTGCGTATGAGCTGACTCCGGATATCCTCCTCCTCCTCCTCCTCACTTGCCTCGTGAACAAGCCCTTCATCCTCCACGGGTGGATGTTCCAGCTCATCCGGATCCAGGATGAGTGGCACTGCCTTCTCCACTGCCATGTTGTGCAGCATGCAGCACAAGAGGAAGATGTTGCAGACCTTTGCCGGTGCATATGGGAGGGACCCGCCTGTCTTGTGAAGGCACCGGAATCGGCTCTTCAGGAGGCCAAACGTCCTCTCAATCACTTGCCTGGTCTGCCCGTGTGCATTATTATAACGGTGATCTGCAGCTGATCTTGGGTTGCGGAGAGGCGTCATCAGCCATGGCAAGTTGGGATAGCCAGAGTCCCCTACATGGAAACATCATGTGAAGAAGTAGGTCAGGAGATGCCGTAAGATACAAAGATACCGCAACACACAGGACAAACGGAGTATACCCACCAACAAGACATGCTCGTTCGTTGTGCAGCCGCAGCATCATTTGTGGCACCCTGCTACGCCTCATGATGTAGGCATCGTGTGCTGACCCTGGAAAACGTGCACAGACATGGGAAATCAGCATGTTAGCAAGACACACCACAAGGGCATTAATAGAGTGGTAATGTTTACGGTTGCGATAGGCTACCTCCTGTGCCTGTGGTGGTACCAAAGCCACATGTGTCCCATCAATGGACCCAATTACATTGGGCATCCCTCCCAGGGCATAGAAATCACCCTTGACACCTGTCAACTGCTCAGGAGTCGGAAAATGGATGAATTCATCCAGGTGCTCCCACATGGCTTCTAAAACATCATGCAGGACACGGCTGAACATTGTCTGAGACATGCCACCGACATCAGCTATGGTGAATTGAAACGTACCGGTGGCAAAAAAATGTAGGGCTGCCATCACCTTCATCTTGGGGGTCAGCCCTGTAGGATACCTGTGTCGCGGTTGTAGGTGTGGTGCCAGCCTGGCGCTCAAGTCCTCAATCAACTGTTGAGAGAATCGGTAACGTCTTATGCAGTCACGTTCCCTCATGGCAGCCAAGTCTGGCATTGGTCGGGGGAGAGGCGGTGCCCTGCAGAAAATTGGAATGAATAACGAAGAGTGAGAACATAACAACATCAATGTCAATGAAGTGAGCACATGCTCAACTGCTAATACACATCTGCTTAATACAGAGTCTGGTCTGTGCAATACATCCAGGACACGTATACCAGCCAGGTGATACTCCTACGAAAAGCCAGATACAACCGTTGATTGGCAAGTCTACATGACATGCCCTGAAACGAGCTTTGGGCCAGTGTAAGTGAACAGCCATAGACATCACAGGAGTGACATACATCCACATATCTGCATTTGAAGGATGTCATCTCATACAGACAGCTGACGGCAAGCTAGACGCACAGGTCACATGGAAGGTCAATTGTACAGATCACACACATTGCGATGAAGGGGTACACGGGAAAACTGAAAACACAGACATTGAGACAACGCAGATATGTCCTCATGTCAAAATCCCATGTTCATTGCATACAGACACATGTTACGTGGGATTCCACATGTGGCATGGTGTGTGTAGATGTGTGCCATGCCCATCTACACACCGTCACATGTTGGATGCAGCAACAGCACATGCAGTGGACGGGACGCCAACTGCCAGCTCATGGGAACACATGACACACACATGACATAGTCACATCGTGGCACGCTGGTCGTTCTATGTCAGTTATTAGTGTCCCTGTCCCTGGCATCAGGCGACAGTTGCGGTTGTTGGTGTCTGTGCCATACCAGTGATGCTGTGCTTGACACGTTTGAACTACATGCACACATGTGCAAAGTGTGAAGGGGAAGTGTGCAACATAGTGCCACATCACACATGACGTGTACACAGGTCATCACACATCTATTGTGCTCAAACATGAGGAGACATGTGCAATATCACTGCCTGACACACCTAGGCCCTGCACAGGAAGGACATAAATGACAATGACTTGATGTACAGCATTGTGCGAGTCTGAGACCTCCATGGATTTCGTGTGCGCCCCCTATCACCAGTGTAAGCGTGTGAAACGCACTGTACACACACTCTGAGGGCGTGTGTACTACTATAGTAGTGTTGCTGTAGGAGCACGCGTGTTACGTGTACTGCCTTAGTACACGTACGTGTACAACTAGTGCGTACACGTACGTGTACTACCTCAGTACACGTAAGTCTAGGCACTAGTTGTACATGTACGTGTACTGAGGTAGTACACGTACTTGTACACGTATGTGTACGCACTAGTTGTACACGTACATGTACTGAGGTAGTACACGTACGTGTACACGTACGTGTACGCACTACCTCAGTACACGTACGCGTAGGCACTGGGAATACACGTATGTGTACTGAGGTAGTACATGTACGTGTAGGCACTAGTTGTACACGTACGTGTACTGAGGTAGTATACGTACGTGTACTACCTCAGTACATGTACGTGTACTCCCAGTGCCTACGCGTACGTGTGAAACGCACCGTACCTGTGTGGGGATTTGAAATTTACATAGGGGACACATTAGGGACAAGTTTTAGGCCATAAATGCATGCTGGTTGTCATGGATACCGAGTTTTCTGTTCAAATGAGTCTGACCAATAACTCTGTACTCCCGTAAATGAAAGACCCCAGCAAGGCAGATATAAGTCAGGCAGAACCCATGAGAGGGCACTTGCCTGCACAACCTTTGAGTCGACACCATTGCTGCTGTCTGTGCTTCCTCTGGCACCATGTCAAGGTCTGTGGAGAGGGCCCAGCCTTTCACACAGAAGGAGAATGAGGCATTGCTTGATGTCATCCTCCCACAGTACCCCAGCCTGTTTGGGAGACCAGGGGAGCAGGTGAGTGCTGACTCCACTAGCTTTGACTGTGCACCTTTTTTGTGACTGTCACTTCTGGCATTGTGTCCAGGTGTGACAGACATGCAAAGTTGTTTAGAGTGGGTTCCAGGGGGGGGGGGAATGGCTTATGTCTCCCATGCAGAGCATGATGTAGTTCATGTGTGCACTCCTCACTTGCATTGTGCTTACTGTGACATTCACTGCATAGTGCATGACACATTCAGCCTGGCTAATCCTTTGTGGCATTTTTTGTCTATTGTCCTGAGGTGATTCAGTGGTCCCCCTGGTGTGACAGGTGACTGTTCCCACAGATGTGTCTGAGTTGAGTGGAGCTGTGGTGAGAGTGTCCAAGTGATGTGTACACCCCCTGGACATTGATGTGTGTGAATGTTCCTTGTCATGTTGGTGAGTGTCTATGTGAAGTGTTGCACCTCAGCTGCATGGAGGAGGCAACAGCTCTACCCATCTGATGTGAGAAGTAAGCCGTGCTGTGTGTCTGACTTGCTGAGCTAGCCCCACACCTGTCACCCCCCACAGGCAAGTGGCACATGTGCAGAGTGAGGTTTGTATCCGCTGTTGCCAATGGCATGTGATTGCTGTGTGTCTGTGTACTCTGCTGAGGGTGCGTCAGTGGCCTGTGGCATGTAACTGCTTGGAGGTGCTTTCCATCAGCCTGGTGTCTCTTGTGATGCACAGTGTGTGCCATGTTCATGGAGTGTGTCGCACCCCTCATGCCACCTGTGTACTTTACATGCCATGTAGCGCATTGGGGCTTCCACAAAGGCCAATGTCCATATGACTAAGATGCAATTCCTTGGCAGCATCCTATGCCCTGTTCAACATTTCAAAGATGTTCAAATGTGTGTCTCTCTGACATGGAGCAGGTGTAGTGATGTTGTCTCACTTTCTCATCCTCACAGGTAACTGCCTACGCCAAGGGGGACATCTGGAAGCAGGCCGTCAGGGCCGTGAGGTCGGTGGAGGGTCGCAGTCGGCGCCTAGCACAAGTGAGAAAACGGTGGCAGGACATCCGGTGCTGGACCCGGAGGATCGCCCGGGTCCTGCTGAAGGACTCACCTCCACGCCCCCACGGCGGGCGCCGACGCCTGACCCACCAGATGAAGCGTGTCCTGGCGGTGGTCTTCCTTGACATGGATAGGCGGTTACAGGAGATGCAGCAGCAGGAATGGGGTAGGTACATGTGTGTTTGTTGTGTGTCACCAGATTTTTTAAGTGCTCAGACGCCTGGATACACTGCCAGGGTTTATATGTGCAGTGCATATCCTTTTCCCCCAAGTCAACCGGTGCTGTTCTTCCTCTCTTCCCCTCCTTGACATGTGTTCCCTGGTCTGTGTGTAAACACTATTGCACATGATAATCTAGGCTGCCAGTTAATCCACGTGCACATTGCTTTCTGCATCATGTGTGGGGGTGGTCTGTGACATGTGTTGGTACCTTGCCTGTGCCCTGTCCTGTTCAGTCATTTGGGGGTCCATATTTGTTGGCACTGATGCTGAGTCTCAACATAGGCGTGTGAGGATTCAAATTAACAGACTTGCAGCATGCATGACCGATGTTGTGGCCTCAGACATGATGTGCATGAGGGGGAGATATGCATAGTGCGGGGACGGTTGCTCCTGGTGCAGTCAGATCTATCCAGGACCATGGAGCAGTGTGGCCACTACAGTCCCCTGAGACACCTTTTCCTAGGAATCATGTGTGTCATCCAACACTGTGGACATTCTCAGTGTATTCAGCATAGGTTGGCCTCTGTGGCATTGTACCCTGGCCTCATTTGTATTTACGTAAAGTGTGCTACATGTGTACACTGTACAGGGTGACCCAATGTGGCTTGTGCATCCTCACACTGGCCAGTGCCTGTGTGTCTGTGTACAACTATCTGATGATGGTTGAAAGTCAATAATATGTGTGGTCAGCCCCACGAGGGGTAGTTAGAGTGCAATTAGGATTTAATGGAGCCCATTTTTGTGATCCCTGATTAAGAGGTGTAAGTCCTTCCTCTGTCTCAATCACATTGTCTCAGGTAGGGGGGGGGTTTGTGCGGGCAAGGCCTACATGTCCAAAGCTTATGTCTCCTTGCCAGGTCTGGCCTGTGTGTGATGATAGTCAGAACAGACACTCAACAAGTATTGACCCAGTCATGTTGTGCAGGGTTTAATGTTTGTGCTTTGCAGCATGTGTCAAAAGTTAAAAGACATGGTTGCTGCTCATCCATTTTCGGCAATGGTGTGTGGTCCAGATGCTGTGCTCGACTGCCCACAGACACTAGCTTCTCTGTAAAATTCGATATCAAGTTCTTAGCTGTTGTGTCATGCTCTCCATTGTTTCCAAGTTGCATGGTGGGTCAACCGACTGTGTAGTGCAGGGCCTACATATGTGCGTAGTATTGTAGATGTTACTCATGATGCTTTTCATGCTATGCACTGTGACCTATGTAGTTTGGACCCATGTGTCATATGTATACAGGTGTCTGATTATTTCCTGTCTCTTCACCTTGCCCACAGCATCGTCGGGGGACACCGAGGGAGACACCGGCACGGACGTGGAGGAGGGATCCAGCACCGGTGCCACCAGTGCTGGGGAGTCTGGCGCAGCGAGTGGCACAGAGGGCGAGGGGAGTCAGGCGGAGGACCTGTCCAGTCCCAACACCGACTATGACGCCGACTGCAGGAAAGTGACCCAGTTTGCTCCTTTGTGCTCCCTGATTGGTGTCTCTCGGAGGGGGCGTAGCAGCAGCCGGCTCTCGGTCACCCACACCCAAGCTTGATCCGACATATTGAAGAAGAAAGTGCAATACTGGAAGAAGACCTTGAGGCGGGCGGGAAACAAAGGCATGTAGTACAGGTCTAAGGCACGGAGCTTCTGATTCACTTCTGCTAAGGAGCGCCGCTGCTGCTGCTGTACTGCCTTTGTGTAGTCCAGAAATAAGAGAATCGTTGCATTGTCAAAGAACAGGTCAGGTGGGCACATGCCTCTTGTAATATCATGTCCCAGTCTTTAAAGTTAAGCAGCCTCGGCATCACGGGCCACGGGGAGGCCCCAGGAAGAGGCCTCAGATCAAGGAGCATTGTGCTCCTTCAATGACAAAAAGGGGGACAATTTATTTTCAGGCACCCATGTTTTGAACCAGTTCTCCAGCACTTTGGCTAGGCCCCTCTGCTCCAAGGATTTAGGCAGGCCAATGAGTCAAAAATTATTACGCCGAGACCCATTTTCAATGTCCTATGTTCTCTCCGTCGGGGAGGACACCGTGTTGGACAGCCTGAACTTCTGGCTCTTGAGGGACGAAATTTGATCCTTGGCAGAGGAGACACGATTCTCGACCTCCGTGGTCCTGTCCACCACAATGCACAGATCCTGATGCAGCAGGGAGATATCTACTGGTAGGCAGTCTACTTTAGATTCTGCTGCGTCCAGGGAGTCCTGTTTGGCCTTGAGGAACACATTCAAGTCCGCAGTCCCCTGCCACACCTAAACAGGCATCCGATCAGTCGAACCCTTTCCATGCTCGTGGGGGACAGTCGGCGGGACTGTATATGGATCCAGCTTCTTTTGGGACGGGGTTTGTGGTGTACCTTCCCCCGTCCCATCCTCGGGACGGAGAAGTCAGGAGCCCATGATGCAGGTAAGCAAGAAGCAAGCACACTTCCAGAGCAAGGGTGGCTCAAGGGAGGGTGCAAGGGCCACCACTACCCGGGCCCCCGGACAGGGGGCCCCCAAAAGGCAAATGTCAGGGAGGAGGGCAAGTGAGGTCCAGACACAGTCTGCAGGTGATGGTGTTATACAGACAGGCTCCAGCTTTGGCCATCAGTCCAGGCCCCATTCTCCAGAGCCCCTCAATGTCCTCCCAATGACCCTGAGTCAACAGTCCAGTGGCAGTCCACTTCAACCTTGATCCGCATACCTGGGGTCCCAACTCAAGCTGCCGGCAGGGGGCTGATCAACACTCACAGTCACTGCAGGCGTCAGAGGCCAACAGAGCATACCACTATCACAGGGCTCTAACAGGACCACCCAGGTCCTGGGAGGGGGGGCTACCCGGCTGCACAAGGTCCAGATGAACCAGGATCTATCCCCCACTGCTGCTGCCTCAAAACTGTCGGTGAGGAGTCCTACCATTCATCGATGCCACCGCCTGCTGTATATGCCTCAGCTCACCATGGAGCGGGATTTGCCCTCCACTCACAACAATGGTAAATTTAGGCCCGGTGGTCAAGTTCCGCAGGCCAATACCTGTGCTCCTCTGCTGCTGCCACACATTCCTCTGCACCGCGGATCCCCCCCCCCCCCCGGGTGCTACCGCAATCACATGCATGGCTCAGGCACACTCCACCGCGCCACCACTTCTCTCCAGCATGACTACACAAAGCACCACCCAGCTGATCAACAAAGGGGAGGGCCTCCTCGCAGGCACCAACTCCCAGGGTTCTTCACACCACAGGATCTGAGCCGTCTGCCGCCACTCACCACCTGGCTGCCGTCGAATCTTAAGTCTTCTCCGGGCAAACCAGGTAAGGGGTCATCGGCGGGCTGAGCTCCTCTCCACACATCACTCCACTTCCGTCAGTGTCCTGTCCACCAAGCACCGCAAGAAGCGAGCCGGGTAACTCCACCGGGCCCAGCAACTCCTCGTCTAGGCAGTGTCCCCGCTGTGGCATGTAGCAGGTCTTCTCTGCGCAACAGCAGTCCAATAGCCCTGGCCTGAGTTAAGGAAGGGCCTATTTGGTACCCCAGAGCCTCGCGAAGAGCCCTGGTGCACTGAAGTTCGAGAGGGGTGTCGTTGTCAGGCCAGATGGCGACGGATCTCTCTCAGGCAACGGGAGCAGCGCTAAGGCTCAACCACCATCTTGGCCGCCTAGGCCACGTCTCCCAAATTAGTCAACATTTAATAAACATAGTACATAGCAAAAATATTGACACTAAAAATATTGACTAAATAAATATTCTGCAAACACAGAAAAATAACTTGTACAAAACGCTAAATTTCACCGTTACAATAAAAATAGAAATAAAAAAGTCACACATAAATAAACTATATTTTTACAATTCTAAAATATCACATCACATTTTATACAATTACATTACTCACCAAAAAATAAATAGCATATAAACATGACAAAAATAAAATATTTATATATATAAATATATTTCTTACATTAATTAAATTATATTGCACATAAAATAAATACTTGTATTTTATCAAATACATATTTAAAGCGAATGTGCCTTTAAACAAAATTCATTAGTGCTTTCCAAATAAGTACATAACTGACACAACAAGTAGACTTTATAACAACCACTAAAATAAAACAACAAACAACAATAACCAGTAAAAATCTTCTACTAATTAAATAAACAATATATAAAAGACACCCAAAATAACGAACAAACTACCTCTTGAACTACAAAAACTGGAGAAAAATTAAACTCTGCCGGCTTTCTGCCAGAACTTAGCAGCTTTAAATGCATACTTAACACACAATCTTTGCAAAGTATGATACTCTCTAATTCATTACAACTCCTAAGAAAATAAAAACTAAATGCAATATAAAATTATTAAAATAATTAATGTTTTCTTTCTCTTCATTTTATCTTCTATTCATACTATCCCAACTTTAGTCAAACCAACTTCACAGAAAAACAAAGAAAACCACCTAAATATGGTTAGTATACTTTAAATGCAAACTAACACACAAGTAAAAAATCTAAACCAACCCCACTCACACCATTTTTCCCCTTAAACAACATACTATTTGGAGAAAAAAAATCACTAAACATTAATTTTATTCTAACAGGAAAAAGCAGCAAACTAAAAACAAGAAAGAAGAACAGAAATGTTAAAAACAAAAATAAATGCTCCCAAGATATGTAAGTGTATTAACAAATGTGAATCGTTAAAATGTAAAAAATGCTTATACTATATATTTAACTTTTTCGACACATATATTTACTTACAATACAATTAAGAAAATAACAGCAGGTACCAAATGTATCTCTTCACAAAAAGGCAAACTTTTGTTATGCGATATGGAGTACACATACAGCCAAGAGAAATCACCTGCTAACCACATCAATGGTAAATGTATAACATATTATTCAAATGCTTGCTATGGGAGGGCAACAACTAGCGAAACAACTATTATAAGCGTTGAGGAACATAACCACTCCCCTAAGGTGACTGAAATTAAAGTCAGAGATGTATTAGAAAATATTAAAGAAGCAGGCCCTAGCTCCCAAAACGTAATAACTGAAATTCTCAAAGACATTTTGCCCCATGTCCCAGAGTACATAACTGGTCGGGTCGGTTACCTGCCACACCAACTTTAAAATGACTAATTTCCAGAACAAAAAAAGCCACAACTCAAATACCACCTACGCCAAAAACATTCAGTGAGGTAGAAATTCCACCTAAACTCGCAATAACTCACAAAGAGGAACAATTCCTTTTAAATGGCGATAAATGTCATGAAAAAAGAATTACTATCTTTCCAACACCCACAAGCCTATTCAAACTAAAGCAATGCGAAAAATGGATGATGGATGGGACATTTAAAATGTGTCTCAAACCATTTTACCAACTTTATAACATTCATGGAGAATACCACAACAGTAAGATCCCTTTCATCTATGCACTCTTACCTAATAAATAGACAACTACCTAGGTAGACATCCTAACCCAAATAAAACAGCAAACTAACCATTATTACCACTAAAAAATTAGATTATCATTGACTTTGAGCGATCAAATATACAAGCCATTCTTACAATTTTTCTCCACACAGCTATACAAGGGTGCTATCACCATTTTAACCAGAGCATATGGAGACACCTACAAAAATCTACCTTAAGTGTAGGCAACGAATAGCCACTTTGCATATGAAATTAAAACAAATTAATAGCTCTAGCCTACATTCCCATAACTGAAGTAGCGA
This sequence comes from Triturus cristatus, assembly GCF_964204655.1. NCBI lineage: Eukaryota > Metazoa > Chordata > Amphibia > Caudata > Salamandridae > Triturus > Triturus cristatus. The sequence continues at coordinate 594,407,475 of NC_140579.1, forward strand.
ATCACAACCTATTAATAAAATGTCCCTACTGCCAAGCCAACAAAATTAATGTATCTTCCTTACTAGAGTATTTTGAGGATGCCTGGGTAGGAAGACTACATAGATCTTCCTACCCAGGCCGGCGGAAAAGGACTTAGAGGGCTGGTAGCGGGCCCGACCTCCCCCTGGACCTCAGATATGGGCCCTCGGGGGAAACATATGGTGCCCCCTTAAATATCCCTGCACCATGTGGCAGGCACCATGCAGGGATGTGTACAGAGTGTATTTTTTGTACTGTGCCGTATTCTGCAGGCCGCAGCACGCGCAGATACACTTTGCGACGGCCTTGAAGGCGGTCGCATCGTGTTTCTGGGTGAGGGATCGCCGACAGCTAGTAGCTAGTCGAGCGGTCCCATTTCCGAAGGGATGGCGGTTGGACGTAAGTCCGACCACCATCCCAATCAGGCCCTAAAAGTCTAAATCGCACCTATAACCAATAATAATTTAGCAAACATAAAAAAACACACCAACCAAACTTCTATTTATTTCAAATAATAGTTGACGTAATAAAACAAATTCCATTAAGAATAAATAATACAAATTAATTCAATACAAAATAGCCAACCAAACCTATACAAGGGTGCTATCACCATTTTAACCAGAGCATATGGAGACACCTACAAAAATCTACCTTAAGTGTAGGCAACGAATAGCCACTTTGCATATGAAATTAAAACAAATTAATAGCTCTAGCCTACATTCCCATAACTGAAGTAGCGAATCACAACCTATTAATAAAAAGTCCCTACTGCCAAGCCAACAAAATTAATGTATCTTCCTTACTAGAGTATTTTGAGGATGCCTGGGTAGGAAGACTACATAGATCTTCCTACCCAGGCCGGCGGAAAAGGACTTAGGGGGCTGTTAGCGGACCCGACCTCCCCCTGGACCTCAGATATGGGCCCTCGGGGGAAACATATGGTGCCCCCTTAAATATCCCTGCACCATGTGGCAGGCACCATGCAGGGATATGTACAGAGTGTATTTTTTGTACTGTGCCGTATTCTGCAGGCCGCAGCACGCGCAGATACACTCTGCGACGGCCTTCAAGGCGGTCGCATCGTGTTTCTGGGTGAGGGATCGCCGACAGCTAGTAGCTAGTCGAGCGGTCCCATTTCCGAAGGGATGGCGGTTGGACGTAAGTCCGACCACCATCCCAATCAGGCCCTAAAAGTCTAAATCGCACCTATAACCAATAATAATTTAGCAAACATAAAAAAACACACCAACCTAACTTCTATTTATTTCTAATAATAGTTGACGTAATAAAACAAATTCCATTAAGAATAAATAATACAAATTAATTCAATACAAAATAACCAACCAAACCTAAAAAAACACCACAAATAGGAAATAAAACAGTGCATCTAAAATTAAAACATCAAACTACAAAGAAATATATCACATTTCCCACCCTTAAAAATTGTAGAACCCCCAAAAAATGGAATAATACAACTATACAATAATATATCCTCCAACATATTCCTCTGTAGCGTAGAACCATAACAAATCTGAAAAATATAGTTTTAAAAAACGCTCCTGGAAACACAAAAAATGACAGAAATGTTTAACAATAATTAGTTTATATTAAACTAACATACATTTTTTTTTTTTTTAAACAGTAGAATGCTTCCTCTGGCGTATTCCTCTCTAGTGTAGTACCATAAAAAACCTGAAAATAGAGTTAAAAACAGAAACGCTCCAGGAAACCCGAAAAATAAAGGAAATGTTTAAAAATATTTAGTTTATATCAAAGTAATATACATTTCCCTTAAAAAAAAGTAGAATGCATCCTCCAACCAACTCCATATTGGAAACAAAAGCACCTATAAAAAAGATAAACAATTCCCTTAAACACATACATATACATCGAAATACTTTACATTTGACTAAAAAAAACACCTACAACTACAAAACATACTCAAATACTCATAACGTAACTAATAACCTACAACAACAGATATGATTAAAACTCCAACTCACTAACGCTGTTTCACATACTACTACAAACGTCCTACACTAACATCAAAAATAACACACCACATACTCCAATCAACACCTAACTACCTCCATCCACCCTTAAATTTCCTTAGAAATAAGTTAAATCAAACTTACCTTAAAGGTTCTGACATAGCTCTCAACTGGGAGCTTCCTTCTCCAAAACAGACCAAATAAAAATACCGATAAAATACAAATTGGACTTAGTCCAAACAAAAATGCTCACCTAATAAAACTGGAAAAAATACTATTTTCCCGTTGAATTCAATGTAAAAATGAATGATATCACAAATGTGCAGGGATTACAGGGGGGCACCCCTGACCCACAAACAGAGGCCGTGGACGAAAGGGGGCTCTGCTAGGGGCCCCCAAAGTCACTTTCTGACAGGCTTTCCATGTTGGAATGTCCGACATGGAAAACCTGTCGGAAACTGACATCATAATCTTTACGGCGTTTCCGCCGTACATAAGGGAGTATGTGGTGGTTTCCGACTGGCCGACGGGCTCCTTGAGCCTGTCGGAAGCCAGCTGGATTGACTGGCTGGTTTAAATTCCGACAGCCGTAATCGTATTACAGCGATCAGAATTCAAACCGAGGATGTCAGTCGTAAAGCCTCCTGTGGTCAGAGACTTTCCGACCGACATCCAAATTAGGGCCTGAATGTTTTCTTTTTAATAAACATTTTTTACATCTTATAAAAATGTGCAGTTAATACTTATGTGTGTTAAATAAGAAAAGAATTGTAACAATTATATGTGTGTTTTAATTGAGATAAGATGCTGGACACTAAACATACATAATTTGCTATTCCTACTCCAACATAACTTAAGTCAGGAAAGGTGCTGGACACTCAGCATACATAATGTACTATTCCCACACCTACATCCCTTAACTCTGGGAAGGTTTTAGGCAGTAAACAAACATAATCTACTATCCCCACTCCAGTATTACTCAATTCAGACAAGGTGCTGGACACTAAACATACATAATTTACAATTCCTACCCCAAGTTTACTTAAATCACGGAAGGTGCTGGACACTAAACATACATAATTTACTAATCCCGCTCCAATATAGCTTAAGTCAGGAAAGTGCTGGACACTAAACATACATAATTAACTATTCCCACTCCAATATAACTTAACTCAGAAAAGGGGTAGGACACTAAACTTTAAAAATATACTCTACTCACTCCAAACATAAAACAATTCCTGAAAAATGCTAGATATTAAACACAAAACATTTTTTTTTTACTCTGCAGCTTAAATAAATTCAAGTAAACTACTAATACTAACACAAAAAGTGTAAAATATTCAAAGAATACACACCAACTTAAATAACAAACTACACAATAATCCATGAGTATAAACATGCATAATTTAAATAATAAAAAATAAATATTTTATTTTTTAAAAAGTCAAACTTTATTTACAATGTTTCCATCGTCTAAAAGTCACACAGTAAAACTGATAAAACCACAACACATTAAAACTAAAACAGTACATCCTATGTTAACAACATATACCAGGATACTATCAAAGTTAAAAACTCTCCATCATATCTTGCACATAAGTACATATCATTTTAAAGTGCTAAATGATGTATCCAATTGCAGCAAAATCAGTAAACATGTAATATTCATCACAAATATTAACAGTACAAAGGAATCACATAAAAGCACAATATACCTCAGGAATAATGATGGAGCACATTAAAATTTCCTATTTTAGGTAACTCCTACCTGATTACATAGACCAATTGAACTTATACATTTCCCTCATCAAGCCAATTTCCTACGTAGCGAGGCTGGCCAAAGAAAAGAGGCAATTATATAACACACTGCTAGTTTATCGAGGAGTTGTAAAAAGTGTAACGCTTCTTTACGGTGTAATTCACCCCTACTGCGTAAGAAAGGAACTAAAATGCAAGTGCCTCTGTTGCTTATGGTAAAATAACTGAATTTGCTTAGTAGATTGATAGGAGACTTCATCACATGGACAACGTGTATAAGAATAGGAGTTATCTGAAAAACCAATCATCAAAGGGATGACGTTCAATGTGAATCTAAATTTCTAAAATTAAAATAATTAAAAAAGTAATAATTTTGTTGTACAAAATATTTCAATTTTTTTTACAGTATAAAATTACTACCCACCCTTGTCAGCTATAACACAAACATACCACTCCTAAATTACTTTAAAATGTAAAACAAATTACATTTAATAAAATGCATTCCAATTTTTGTATAACTTTATTGCATCAATTTAAATAAATAATATTATAATATTTTTAAACAATGTTTTTAATTACTCCCACCCTTATCTCCTATAAACCCAACATTCCACTCCTAAAACATATTATAAAACACACAAAAAATGAATTTTACAATTTAAATTTATTGAAACAAACTTACACACAAAAATGACTTTCTCTAAAACTTTTACTATTAATAACAAAACATTAAAAAAACTTTATTTTTTTCTAAAATGTCAATATTATATAAAACGATATTTTTAAACATGGATATTTTTGACAATGATATTTAACACAACTCCTAATTTCGATATTTTTGACTTCAACATTACTTTCCACGATATATTTCCAAAACATGATATTTTAAACACAATATTTTTGTTACCCGATATTTTTATTCCTCTATTTTGTCTGAATACCGGGTGCCAAGAGTTCTCTCTTTTGGAACCTTCTGAAGGAACTCCCTACCTTTGACTGTTTGCTCAATATCCTTGCTTTCACCATTCACAGAGCTTTTTACCAGGAGCTGCGGGGAGATACAATTGCTGCTATGCTCTTCTTAGCAATAAGAAACAGTTTTGGTGATGGTGTACTTAACAAGTATGTTATAACATAAATTAAAGAATAATGTGGTGAACCTAAGTAGTCTTTCAAATTTCTGCCCACATTGCTTACTTGGATAAGTAGTAATTGCCTGTGAGCCAATGGGCTACAGGTCCCTTACCTCTATCTGGCTGGAACCAACAAAATGTTTATTCTTACTCAGCGTTAATAGTCTCTCTCTACTTCTATTTTTGTTTTTTGAGTATATAATCTCTTATTAGCTTAACATTACTAATAATTTTGTCTACGTCACTTTTTGCATGAAAGGCCTCATGAAGCAAAAGCACTAGTATCATTAAAATCAGCACTAAAGAGCACACTGCACATGCTCTGAGATCAGACAATGACCTTGATTGTATTTTCCATCCATGTTGTTTAAGGCCCGGCCCACTCTAGCTGCAGCTCTTTCCGACATGGATGCCCTCAACTTTGAAATGGTTCTATATTCCTGTAGAGGCCTCTCTGGGTGTTCTGTTGATGCTTCTGGAATGAGTTTTCAGGAGAGCATGGATACCATCTGAATTTAAGGCACAAAGGCACCTTAGCTAGCCAGGGACAGCTGAGGCTGTCCATGGGATTAGGCATCTTTCTGATTGCTTCCCTTAAAGATATTATAGGTTCAAAGCTGCTTCCTACCAACCTACAGGCACACCATGTATCTTGTGCTTTTGCTTGATTAGTGTGTGTCAGAATATGTTTCAGGTGAATATGGTAACTGTTGTTTTATTTTTTCTGGAAATGCCTTCCTTGACTCTGGGCCCCAGAACCAGCCAGTAGTGACCCTCCAGCCAGTATTTATTTCAGATAATAGATACTGTCCAGTTTGTGGTGTGTGCCATCAACTCCTCTATGTATGGAACTATAGCCCATATGTACTAACACATTCTCCCATAAACACAGAACAGGTTACACTTTTGATACATAAGTCCGATAGTCATTTAAATGTTCTCTGGGGTGCGGGCAATAAGCTCCAGAAATATCTTTCTACAAATTAATTAACGTTTTCCCTGGGAGAGGATTCTGTTCATTAGCCATGTCCCTTAGGACAAGGATAGACCATTCGCAGAGGAATAGTGCCTGCCTCAGGATAACAATAATATGGAGCCTTACTCCCTCAGGATGAGGATAATATGGAGCTTTACTTCTTCAGGAGGATGATAAGGCATAGAGCACTGAGATCACTGACTTTACTGGGACAAAAAATATGGCTTACTGAGTGAATGAGGGTAATGAAAATGATGGGGCATGAAAAACATCTCATTCAATTGTGAAGATAGTCCACATGGAGCCTTCTTTCCAAATGGAGGCCTTACGTAATGAGGATGTGAGTTGTGAAGGCACTTGGCTCTAAGTATTTGAAGATATGCTAGCATACAACGAGGAGCCCTTCCGGCAGGAGAATGATGCCTTCCTCCCGGCGGGTGAGAATGTTGTGCAAGGTCTTTCTCCCAGATGATACTGCCATGGGTCACCTTTTTGCAGTGAGCCTTGCATGCAAGGCCTTCCACTTGTGCAGTGAGGTGGGTGCAACAACCTGTATTCCTTGATGGAAATGTGTATACTAGTCACTTCTTTAGGGGTATATTATTTAAGCATTGCTCTCCTGTGGTGTGGACATTTTGCACAGCCTTCCTTCCTTTGGAAGCTGTAGGAGATGGTGTATGGAAGGTCTTCATTCTGTGTGAGATCATCTAACCTTGCGAATGTAAAGCTGTACTTTTTGAGGGCATGGAGGACATGTGTAAAGTCTTCCTTCTTCATGAGATATCTTTTTCTAGTCACATCTCTAAAGTGGAAGATTGTATGTGTGAAAAGTCCGTTTTGCAGAATTTTGCCTTGGCCAGGTTGGTGATTAAAACTTTCTTTGTTGGTGATGTCATTCAATCTTTTCTCTGATGATGAGAATGTTACATGATCATTGCACACCAATAGGCGGAAACTAAGGGGCACAACGTGTGTATACTTTTTAAATTTAGGGAAACTGTTCCCCTACTTTTTGTGAAAAGACAAACATCCCAGGACCGGTAATTTCGAGAGTTGAAATGCTTCAGCTGAATTTTAAGGCAGGGAGTCTCCTGTGCTGTGAAAATGAGGGAGGGGCAGACAGCTCAACAAGCCTTCATGCTAGGGTGCTTGCTTGCCTGAAAGGAATGTAAATGTGCGCAACATGTCAATCTGTAAATATAAAGATTGCTTTGAAGCAGGTATTGACTTTAATTGATGGAATTACTTGAAGCTGCCTGATGAAACAGATTTAGAGCTTTTTTATGACTTTGGCGGTCCTCCCGCGAGCCGCCACAACAATGCTCCGCAGGAGGACCTCCAAAGCCATTCCCACATCGCCTGCCGGATTATGGTTGTAATCTGTGGTGGGTGGTAGCACGGCTGCGTTGCAATGGTGGTAGTCTGTAAGGCTCATTGTAGATTCTTACATGCAGACTGCCAAAGTGACAGCGCCATCTGAATGTTCCTGCACAGTGTGGCATGCACCATGTGGTACATGCTCCACCATGCAGGAACTGGGGAGCATAAATACAGGGGGGGCACAACAGGTGCCCCCCCTGATTGCACCCCCAGGCCCAGGAGCGGCGGACAGGGCCCCCTTTGTTGCCACTCCGCTACCCTTTTCATGGCAGAAGCATCATGAGGCAACTAAAAATATGCTTGGCAGTGCCAGCTGCGCCACCGCCAGCATATTCTTTCCAGGGCAAGACTTCCAGCCCAGCGGGATCATTGATCCCAGTGGTGCCGGCGGTTTTGTGGCAGTTCGACTGCCGCAGTTGTAATGCTGTGGGCGTTAATACAGTGCGGCAGTAGTCAGACCGCCACTGTGACTACGTCGGCCCCATGGACCGCCTTAGTCATAATAAGGCCCCTATTCTTTTTGAGTGGTATCGCAAGGGATTAAGTGTGTGATTTTAAAGCTTTTTAAAGATATAAACAATTGCACTGTGGATATTACTAAAATCTATATTTTGAAAGCACTTTTATCTTAAACTTTTTGCACATTTTGTAGCAGCCTATCTTATACTGTGTGTAATGCCCATTTAAAAAAATGGGGCGTCCCAGCTCGACCCTGATCAAGACCAACAACCAGGAGACAGACACAAGATGACAGCTAAACATATAAAGATTTAGCAGGGCCAGAGAAGAGCCAGGTTTTTATAGCTTTGCGGAAAGCCAAGTGATTCTGAATAATTCTGATAGGAACCAGTAATGAGTTCCAGAGTTTGGCGGCTAAGTTCCGAAAGGAGCGGCCACCTGCTCTGGCTTTGAAGACGCGGGGGGTACAGACCAGGGCGCGGCCAGCCGATCTTAATAGGCATCGTGGGGGGTAAGGCTTAAGTAGCTTGGCCAAGCCCAACGGGGCCTGACCAGACGGGATTTTATGCGCCACACATAGAGCCTTAAACTGGATGCGTTTTTCCACAGGAAGCCAGTGCAATTTAGGGAGCAAAGCGGCCACTGAGCTAGACTTAGGAAGTCCTATCAGCAGCCGCGCAGCGGCATTTTTGACCCACTGCAAACGCTTAATACTGGCCATATTAGCGCCCAAATAAAGTACGTTACCATAGTCCAACCTAGACAAAATTAGGGCCTGCACTATGGTTTGACGCGCTTTGGGAGGGAAAAAGCCAATCACGGGTCTGAGGCCACGTAGAAGCCCAAAACACACTCCAGCCACAATTTTGGATTGCGCTTCAAACGTCAAACCCTGACCAAACCATATCCCTAGATTCTTTACCACCGTTTTGGGAGAGGGCGCAGGTTTTAGACGCTCAGGCCAGCACTGTTCGGACCATAGTTCCCGGTCCTTCCCAAACAGTAAGATCTCTGATTTGCTGGCGTTGAGCTGCAAAAAGTTACCCGCCATCCAGTCCGCCACTGCTAGAACATCCTCCTTAAATTTCCCCAGATTGACATCACAGTTCTTAGAGAAGGAGATCAGCAGTTGGGTGTCATCTGCATATGACACCAATACAAGCCCTCTGTTTTTAGCTACCGCAGCCAGGGGAAGAACATAGATATTAAACAAAAGCGGGCTCAAACCTGAGCCCTGCGGAACTCCCTGATGCAGAGCAAACTCCTGGGAATGAAACGGAGGCATAGAGACATGGAAAGACCTTTCCTCTAAGAAGGAGCAGAGCCAGCCCAAAGCCTCGCCCTCAACACCAATTTCCTGCAGACGAGTTAATAAAATTGCATGTGATATGGTGTCGAAGGCGGCACTTAGATCCAAAAGGACCAAAGCCACGGAGTCACCCCTATCCAGACTATCCCTGATAGCTTCCGATACTGCCAACAATGCAGACTCGGTCCCATGACGCGCACGGAAGCCATTTTGCGAGGGGTCCAGAATGGCGTTTTGATCTATATACTCCGAGAGGACAGAGTTGACATGAGATTCCGTCACCTTAGCCAGAAACGGGAGCAGGGAGATAGGCCGATAATTGCCCGGTTTCACAAGGTCCAGGGAGGGTTTCTTAAGTAAAGGAACAACTTTAGCATGTTTCCAAACCCTGGGAACCACTGCAGAGGACAAGGATAGATTCACTAAACCCACAGCCCAAGGGGAGATCACGGAGTGGAGTTGGGGAAATAAGGCAGGAGTCAGAGGATCAGCTGGGGATCCAGACTTGATCTTCAAACAGAGTGCATCAAACTCGTTGGAGGATAGAGATGGAAAGGATACCAGGCTATGACCCACCAAGGGGCCAGATGTGATAGAAGACTCACTCCCAGCACACAGATCTACCGGCGGCAAGTTGGAATAGATCTGTTCAACCTTTTCCAAGAAGTGACGAGCCAACTCACTACACTGTTGGTTGGAGACAATCGGGAAGGATACCGCAGAGCCTGCACTTTTCATACTTTTAAGCAGGGCAAATACCGACTTGGCTGGATTAGTGCTTGCCAAGATTTCTTTAGGCACATACTCAGCTCGCACCTTCCGGATAAGGCGGTGATACTGTTTAATGGCAGCCCGATATTCCAGCTTAGCTGAGACGTCATAAGAACGTCTCCAGACACGTTCCAGCTGCTTACAGCCCTTTTTGGCTGAGACAAGTGATGTATCAAACCAAGGGTTGGAGGACCCTCTACTTTTTACTCCTAGACGGACCGGGATACAGGCATCCAGGCCCAAAACAACCCATTCCTGGAAGCAAGAAATTGCTGCCTCCAAGTCAGAGGGCATTAGAGGCCTACTATCAGCCAAACACGCAGAAAGTTGGCAAAGATCTAATTTATGCCAAGGACGCTTCAGCACGGGGACAGAGCGTAGGGGAACAGCTTTCCCCTGCAATCGCAGCGCAAAAGAGACTAAAAAATGATCCGTCCAGGCCAGGGGAACTGGAGAGGAGACCTGTAAAGGTTGAAGATTCGAGAAAATAGGGTCTAACAAATGCCATGCCTCATGAGTACTCGCAGTGACGCATTGTACCAACTGAAAGGCCTCCAAATCTACCAGTAGATTCAAAATCTCCGCTTTCTCATGCATCTCAAAATAAAGGTTGAGATCCCCTAAAATAGTAAAATTCGACGCCCTGCTCGCATAGAGTGCAATTCTACTCAGAAAGTCCTCCCTAAAGCCTGTTGCGGGACCAGGGGGCCGGTAGACTAAAAGGCCTGACATAGTGAAATTGGGGGTCAGCATAACTTTAAACGCTGCACTTTCACATTCCGCAATAGTTTCTTTTATAAAACTACAGTTATATACATCTTTAATAATTAGTGCGATACCACCACCACTCCCCACCTCTCTATTAACTGTCTTCAGCACTATAAGACTAAACATACACAATTCACTATGCTCCACTGCACCAGCCAGGATTCAATTCTGTGGCTCTCTGGTCACAAACATAGACCTCTACAGTGCATTAACTAATAGAGGTTACATAATTTACAATAGTGCATTTCCAACTTATTAACTTTAACTTGCTTTTATTTTTCATTTAAGCGTTGTATTATTTTTATATGTAATTACCTAAGCGTTGTATTATTTTTATATGTAATTACCTTAAGGTGAAAGACTGCAAATAATTACAGAATAATTTGTTTATTTTAGCCACATCTTTGACCCGGCCTCACGCTTACTCACCCTGACCCTTTTACACGTATCATCGTAGTTCCCATAACCTTTAGGTTGAAGGCTACCAGACGCAGCTGTCTGGTATGCTAAAGACATCTTGGGCACATTCAGAGAGCTACCCATTGCTTTGTGGTTTGTAACTCACATTTACTTACTTTCTATTTGCTGGTTTTATTTCTTTTAGGTTGTCCAGCTTAAGTTCATCCCTTCCATAGAGCAAAGCCTGGTTGCCCCTTTTTGTAAACAGGCCTCTAAATCTTGTTCTTATCTTGTCACATTTGCTGTGCATTCAGAGCTAAAGGTCAAATGTTAGGCTCCGTCTTCTGAGCAACACTGGTGTTTTCTTTTTTGGACTTTAAAGTAAGAGGATTTGGGTGACAATCATGCTGGGTACTAGGGTTGTGCTTGAGGAAGGCTGTGTGATGTTTTTAAATGAACTTTGCAGATACATCAGAATGTGTGCGGATTAGAAAAGCACAAAGGATGCAAATTTTTGGGTAATTCTGAAGTGTGGTGGAAACAGATATTTTAATACGATCAAACCAAATCAATACATTAGGTGATGACATTTCCACACATTATCGTTTGTGCGCTGTATCGTTTTATCAGTAAAACTGTAAGCCTATATGTCCAGCAATCAAGATTTATAACACCAAGGTCAGGTCCTCCATAATGTACGGTGCAGAGTTTTGGGGTTTTAATGATCTATCCCTCCTGATATCAGCCCAGAATAAATTTGTGAGAGCTCTAACTAGACTACCTCAAAGTACCCCACTAACACCTTTGCTATCTGACCTGGGCTGTAATCTGCTGGTGGTCCACCCCGGAGCTCATACATTATGCAATGGCAGTGAAGGATGTAGTAGAAGCAGACACATCAAGTAAGGTTGTCTGGCTCCAAAGGGTTAAAATCATGCTAGTAGATATGGGCATGGGTTATTTGTGGGAAGATCCGGTTGGTAATCAGTTTCCATTCAAAAATGAATTTAAGGAGGCATATTGGTCGATGGTAAAGGCAGAGCATATACACTACAAAGATTAATTTATTGACTGGTCTATTTTTGGAACATACGACTGCTCCCAAATATGAACATTATTGGGATTTTATAACTATACCCAGTGATAGGAGATTATATTTTCAATTTAGGGTAGGCAGTTGTTAGAATTGGGAATCTCTAGTTGGCACAGGTGTGCACTTGCGACAAGCAGGGACTCTCAATTCTAAGTCAGGATAAGGGGATCACCCTTTCAAATAACCCCTGCTCACCCTTTAGGTAGTGTGGCGCAAGCAGTCAAGACTATTCTCAGGGCGTCATAGGTTAAGCATTTGTGAACACATACAGTAACACAATGACACACCACAAATGGACACCAGTCAAGGTTGTATCAAAAATAGTTCTCTTTATAGAAGGCTTAGCACAAGACCAGAATAACGAATAAAACGACCACAGTATTATTTTAAAGTTCAATGTTCTTGTAAAAAGGCTTAAAATACATAAATAGGCTTCTTTTAGTCAATTCTGCTTCTTTTCAGGCTCTGTACGGTTTGTACCTGGATGTGCGACTCGTAGGCATTAAAAACAAGGAAAGTATGAGTCAAACAATCGTGGCGGACTCCGGGGTCCGTGACGTGCACGCTGCGGTGCGAACAGAACAAAGTACCTTAAGTTCGTGGCGTCCGCGACGGACAGTGCGGGACAAGTTGATGGGTCCGGGTCGTAGTTCGGCAGCGTATTCAGATGCTGGTCGGGTCGCGGCGTCGTGACGCGGCCTTGGTACGGGACCTTCAGGGATACGTGCGGATGGCCCGGATCAGCTTGCAGAGTCCGTGGCGTTCGGCATTCGAGCCGTACCTTCTGTGCGGATAGGCGGCGACACTTCTCGGCGCCGTACAGCGTACGGGGAGGATCAGCGTGATGCTGCTTCTCGGCTCCGAGTACGGCACGGTGCAGTACGTTAGCAGCGTACGGACCGTACCTGCGGGACAGCGAAGCTTGGGTCCGGCGTACAGGGTTCGGCAGCCAGGGCTGTACGACTCGAATTGGCGGGGAAGGTTAGGTGCGATGCGGCCGGGAGGGATACGGTGCGTACTAACGCTTTTGGATCAGCGTAGACACACGGTGCCGGGCGGCAAAGACACGGCTTTGCGACGGATTTTGGAAGGCAGATGAGTCCAATGGTCCTGGGACTCAGTTCAGGGGGCAAGCTCTTCTTCCAAGCCCTTGGAGATTGTTGAAAAACAAAGTGCAAAGTCTCTCTTAGTCTTTTCCTCTCCTTTCTCAGCAAGGCACCAACTGCAGGCCAATCCCCCAGGTCAGGGAAAGTTACTCCTCCTTCAGCTTCTTCCAGGTCCTTCTAGTCAGGCAGAGTTTCTTCGTGGTTCAATCAGGATCTGATTTCTTAGGAGGAGCAGGGCTCCTACATTTATACCAAGTTTCTTTTGTCTTTACAGGCCAGGGGGGCCTTTGCATAATCCCAGTCCAGTTCTTTTCAGTGAGGAGCACTTTGTTGTTGGGACTCTGGCTTCTTCTTTCAGCAGGCAGGGCAGAGACATCAGACGCTCCCCAGGGGGTGGAGCCAGTATTGTGGTGGCAGAGCACTGCCCTATTCGGAGTCAAGGTGCACTCCTCCCACCCATCCTGGTGTAATCTCTCTATTCACCACCTGGTAGCCCCAGCCTGTCTCTTGGAACTTCCCAGCCCTGTCACTCAAGCTACACACAAAGAAGAGGCGGACTGAGATGGTTAGGCACGCAAAGGCTAACTTTCTAAAAGTAGCATTTGCAAACCCAGGATATTAAAATAACCTTTACTAAAAGATGTATTTTATTATTCTGAGTTCAGGCATACTAAACATGAATTTCTACCATGCTTCCTGAGCCTGCTAGGATCATAGAGTGCTATAATCTAGCAGCCCATTCTGGCCTATGGAGAGCAGGTAGCCTTACAATAGTGAAAAACGAAAATGGCTGTAATTCACTATTAAGACATGCCTCACACCTCAGGGCATGTCCTACCTTATCCTTACAATGCACCCTGCCCTAGGGCCTACCATAGGGGTGACTAATATGAAGGTAAGGGAAGGTTTAGGGACTGGCAAGTGGGGACACTTGCCCAGTCAGCATGACAGTACCAGACTGCATGCAGGTTCTGCAATGGCAGACCTTAGACACATTTTACCAGGCTGCTTCTGTGGGTGGCACAACCAGTGCTGCAAGCCCACTAGCAGCATTTGGATATACAAGCCCTTGGCACCCCTGGTGCACTCTACTAGGGACTGATAGTAAACCAAATAAGCCAAACATGGAAGTCAATTCACATAATACATTTTCCCATAGGGAGCACTTGCCCTGTGGCACTGGATGGCAGTGTCACAGGGCCCTGAGCAGCTAACACCAGCACAAAAATACATTGATGCACAGACAAAAATGGAAGGGTGACCCACGCCAATGGTGCCAGGTCTAACAGCAGTCTTCCGGTTAACTTTTTTACCAGAAAATGGTCAACTACGTGTAGTAGTAAATGCTTGTACTGCAAAGAGTATGACGAAACGGTACTACACATTTTATTTGTCTGCCCAATATATAAAATTCCCCGTAAAGTATGGTTAAAACAAATATGTTCCAAATTGGGAACAAGGTCGAGTGCTACAGCTTTGCGCATCCTTATGACCAACACTAACGAGTTAATTGTTATAGCTATTGTGAGAAGTTGGCCTGGTATATGATGTTCACTAATTAAAGTGACCACCTTGTACCATGCCAAGCAACCACTTATGATGTGGTTGTAAGTCAACCTTTTCGGACCAGCTGCCCTAGTGGTAGCGTAGGCTAAGCAGTCTTTGAGGCTAAACTCGTTTAGGCGTGTTAAGCAAGCTGTTTTACCATATGTAACCCCCCTTTATACCAATGAAAGGACACCACACAGATATATATTCAAAATATATATGTATTTATTACTCAAAGTATCCCCTAGACTCTTTATGAGCACAGGAGCACAAATCGTTAAACAAGAAAGTATTACAATATACGAAAGTTGCACTTTATATGGATAGGCCCTGGTGGCCGCTCAAACCATATACTAAAATAGTGGTATAAGTACCATGAACAGGAAAGGGAGGAGGCCTAGGGCCTCTAGAATCGCTGGGCCTACAAGGAGCTAACTTTAGTTAGTGACCAGGAGGTCCACGGGTCGCGTGTGCAGTGAAGAAAGTTACACGCGGGCGCCCATAGGTTTTCAATGGGTGCGTAATTGTTCAAAAGTTACTGCTAGAAGGGTCTTCTGGTTGGACTACGAATTCAAGACTTCAAACCTAGACATTAGAGATGTTACTCTACACTTGTGCACCGGAGTGCCAGCTTTACCTCACCCACAGGAAGCGGGTGCATAGGGCTCGAAGTGCGTCGGGTTTCGTCTATCTGTTCAATGGAGCCTGACGACAAAGATGCTGCAGGCGGTCGGTCCAGAAGAGATGCGGTGGATCCAAGGATGGATCGGAAGTGTAGAAGACCTGTAAGCAGAGGGGACAGTGTTCACAGTCACTAGCCAGTGACCGGCGTGGCACCAGGTAGGTACCAGGCGATGTCGGGTGCAAACAGGTGAAGAGGTGTAGCTTGTCTCTGCAGCCACGTGGTCCCTGAAGGTCGACGACGTCCAGGAGCCGGTTCACGAGCTGTCCCACGCAGGCTCTCGCTGTCGGCGGTGTCGGCGACTCAGAAGAAGCAAACAAGCCTTGGCAAAAGCAGGAGTCGCAGGAAGTGAAGAAAGCTGTTAGCTCTGACCAGCAAGGTCAGAGGGGCTGCTCCTTTGGAGGGAAGCAGGGGCCTGTCTGGAGCAACCAGACCAGCGTCGTAGTTTTTCAAGATGGTTGCTAAGATGGCCACTAGTCAACGGACCAGTAACCGGTTAGGCGCGTCGCGAAGTGCAGAGGGGCCCCACACAGATCGTGGAGATGCTGGAGGGCTCACCTTTGGTGCAGATGCTGCTCGGATGTTGGGCTTCTCAGGACCCAAAGCACAACTTGGAGGGAGCCTCTGTTGTCGCGCTTTCAGCTAATCGAGTGTCTTTCAAGATGGCTGGCTCCTCGGGTCTCGGTGCCTCCACGGGTTCCTTCTTTTCAGGGACTGTGGATCGGGCGGTGAGAGGTCTGGAGGTCCAGTTCTTGTCGGTCTCTGGGCACGGGCTCCGTCGGGAGGCGGCGGCAAAGCAGACGTCGATTCGCTGGATGGTGCTTGCGTTAGCAAGATGGTCACTCCCTGACCATAGGGGAGATTTCCTTCGTTCTTCTGTGCAGCAGAACGTCGAAGTTCCCGTCTTCTTCTTAGTTTCAAGTTGATTCCAGGATGTCTGAAGTCTTTGGACACAGCTCCTACCTTTAAGCGGATTCTAGGGGCCGGACTACCTGCTAGGTCCCTCCCTAAGGGTGGGACCAGGAAGGGGGGTGGTTACACCCCCAAGCCTTTGTCCAGCTCGCCCCAGGTCTGGGGCTGGTGTGCCCCAGGACCGGATTGAACTGGCATATGCACCGAGGCTCCTTGTGAGCCTCAGACATGTCTGTTTCATTTCAAGCCCTACCTGACCAATACACAAAATCCTGTCTGGGGTGGTGCTCGCACCTCCCCTGCCAGGAAACCCTTTGTCCACGTCTCCCAAGCTGGAAGGACTCCCAGCAGCAGGAGGGCAGACTTGTGTCGGTGGTGGCAGCGTCCATTTTGTGGAGCTGAGGCTATGTCTGATTTTACCCGGGTTTCAGGTTCTGTACATGTCGTGTCCCCCTAGGAGGGTGGAATGCTAACCCCGTCGCCAGAATTGGCGAGGGGTTAGTATTCCAATTCGTATGACACCTTACTCGACATGTTTTGATAAAGCCAAACCAAAGATAGCATTTAACCGCGAGGTTCATAATGCACTTAAGAGTATATGGTATGGCGATATCTGGAAACGGTAGAAGGAAGTTGTTCCGACTACTGCAGACAGGCTCAGTTCATGCCAGAGCACCATCTCCCATGAAACCAAGCACTCTGCCTTCAGGATTGTTAAGGCCTGCCATAGGAGTGACTTATAGGTTAACATGTGTCCCATTTAAGGTTAGGTATAGGCATACTACACCTAAGTAAGAGGTGGATACACCAACTTACCCCAGCTGAGTGATCAGCCAGTTGTGTCAAATTGCTAGGCCAGGCCAGGGGTGGCACAATACATGCTTCAGCCCCTGGTAGGGCTCAGATACACCAATGCCCTGAGTACCTAGGGTACACTAGTACAGGGGCTCACAGGGTGATCCAGTTCCAATGGGTCATGCACCTAAAGTGCATAGTGTCAATTTAGCAGAGAGAACAGCAGGCTGGGGGTCTCATTAGCAGGCTCACAGCCTCAATACGTCAAAAACCAGTGAAGCACAAAGCAAAAATTTGGGGTGACCATAGGATAGCAGACCCTACTCTCCTACACAACCCCCCCCCCCCCCCCCCAAACGCAGGGACATTAAACTAGCCTGGACCAGTCGTGTCTTCATGTTCTAAGTGGAAGTACCTGGAGAGACCATCTGCATTCCCATGGTCTGTACCTGGCCGGTGCTCCACTGTAAAGTCCATCCCCTATAGGGAAATGGACCACCTAAGCAGTTTGGGGTTTTCACCCTTCATCTGATTTAGCCACAAGAGGGGCTTATGGTCGGTCTGAATCTTGAAGTGAGTGCCAAACAAGTATGGCCTCAGCTTCTTCAGGGCCCACACCACAGCAAAGGCCTCCCTCTCAATAGCTGACCAATTCTTCTCTCTGGGGTTCAACCTTCTGCTAATAAAAGCAATGGGTTGGTCTTGACCATCTACATTAAGTTGTGACAGCACAGCTCCCACACCCAACTCAGAAGCATCTGTTTGGACAATAAACTCTTTGGAGTAGTCAGGACTTTTCAGGATAGGTGCAGAGCACATGGCCTTCTTCTGGTCATCAAATGCCTTTTGACAGCTTACTGTCCACTGAACCTTTTTGGGCATCAAAGGTTATACAGATTAATTCCCTAACTGTGGAATATAACCTTAGAGCTCTCAATGGTAGGACTCTTTCTGACTTTGACGGTGCGATGACCTTCAATAGGTTAAGTAGCCCGTCAAGAATTGATTACATCTTATTAGATGTGACACTGTGGAGTGATTTAGTAGATATGGTGGTGACTCCTTCACAGGACAGTGATCACAATCCTTCATGCATGACGATAAGATGGGGGCAGCGGAATAACATCCGGAGGTTATCACACCTGAGGTCCACTAAGGAGGTGACACCATTCCAGGGAAACCGAAGACTGAAATGGGAGAAGGTTAAATCACAGGTTCACAACTTGGTAAAGATTAGGGCGCATGTTGAAGACCTGAGTACAGAATTGGTGGTGCTTGATCAGGATCTAGCGTCCGTTCAGGGCACGCTTTTCGTTCAGGCGTACAATAACTTAACAGTGAAAGTAGGGGAATTTTTCTTAATTGGAAATAACAAGGGCAAGAGAGGTGGTAGGGAAAACAACACAGCTATAACAAGTAACCCTTGGTACTCGGCCCATTGTAAGGATAAAAGAAATGAGATCAGAATCGCCCTGCGTAAAAAGAATCAATCCCTGGTTAGTGTAGCCAGGAAAGAATATGCAAGGGCTTTGGAGCAAGCAAAACGAGAGTGGGAAGAACAACGCTGGCAAGATCTCAAGACAGCTTCTAAAAGAAAGAATTCATCGCTGTTTTGGGATCTGATTAACAAAGCTAGGTTGACTAGTTCTCGACCTTTAGATAGTCATATAACAGGCCAGCAATGGCAATCCCATTTTTCCACCCTGTATGGAGGGTCAGAAATGTCCCTCTCTCCTCCTGATCATGTCCTTAGCGTCCCTCCCATGCTCCCGGTTAGGGAACCCTTTTTGCCCTCTGAGGTGGTGTTAGCCATCAGACATCTCACCCCAAAGAAAGCAGCCGGCCCAGATGGGATCCCTGGAGACCTCCTTATGGAGGACCCAGAGCTATGGGCCAAACTCATTGCAAATATAATGAACCTCATTTCTCACGGATACCCCGTTCCAGACTCGTGGAAGGGAGCGGAGGTAATCACGGTCTTTAAAAAGGGTGCCAGAGACGACCCTGCCAACTATAGACCAATCAGTTTGATTGATGTGTTACAGAAGGTGGTTGGCAGGGTAATTATATCGAGGGTTGGCACCTGGATGGAAGAGATGCATGTTTTGTCCCATTTGCAAGCGGGGTTCCGCCAAAAGGTGGGTACGATGGACCAGGTCTTTCGCTTTTTTGCGATCTATTGGAAGTCGGTTACCATTAACAAAGGTAGCTTATACCTGGCTTTCATAGATCTCAGGATGGCCTTCGACCTGGTCCCTCGTGAGAGGCTGTGGGAAGTTTTGGAGAACATGGGGTTCCCCGGACCCCTTTTGAGTTTAATTGTGCATCTCCATGAGGGGAACTATGCCAGAATCATGTGGGGTACTCAAGGTCAATTAACTGAGAAGATACCCGTGAAGAGGGGTGTACGCCAGGGATGTGTTATGGCTCCAACGCTGTTCTCTCTCTTTGTGAACGGAGTGGTGGATTATCTGAGAGGAGAACCAGCTGATGCTCCATCCCTGGCAGGTGAAAAAATCCCCACACTCCTCTTCGCGGATGATACCATCTTGATCTCTAAGTCCCCGTCTGGCCTACAAAAGCTGTTGAATCGTTTTAGCACATTTTGCACTGATAGAGGTCTCACCATCAACACTCTAAAAACTAAGCTCATGGCCTTAGCTCCATCACCCAGATTTAGAAATAATTTTTTACTTAATGGGGAGCCCTTGGAGCTGGTAGACTCCTATGACTATCTGGGTATTAGGGTTAATAATCGCATGAGCTGGAAGGACCACTTGGCTAAAATGATGTTAAATTATAAAAGAGCTTCTGGGGCAGTTATGAGAGAACACCGGAAATCTAAGAGCAAGCCCTTATCACCGCTCCTAACTATTTATGAGGGCCAAGTTCTCCCATCCGCCCTATATGGCTCAGAACTATGGGGGTTTGAAAATACTATAGAGCTGGACAGAGCTGAAAATAAGTTTTTGAGAGACGCGGTAGCCCTCCCAGTCTCTACCCTGTTAATTCCTCTCCGGGCAGATATGGGCAGGCGCCCTCTCAAGGATTTAGTGCGCTTGCGCCCGTTACTTTTTTGGGTTCGCTTGCGAAGGACAAGGGAGCTTCAGGATTATGCCGCCGCCCTAGACGAATTAATCCAGCTTAATTCCAACAATAGGATTAAATGGCTGAGCAACCTGAAGCGGTTGGTAGTTCTCTTGGGTTTGAGCGACTCCTGGGAAAGCCAATCACCTCCACCCAAGCTGGTGATTAAACAGCTATATTGGGATCTAGTCCAGCAAGAGACCCTCTCCAGTAGTTTTGGGGGTCCCCTTACTGAGCGATTCTTGTCCTTCAAATGGATTAGGAGTTTCGAACCATTCTTGGACTATATCGAGTTGCCCTTGGATAGAGCACTTTACTTGAAGGTTAGGTTCGGGATCCTCCCAGTAAACGATTTCACTTCGGGGTGGAAAAAGCATGATGGCCAAGAGAATTCATGTCCAGGCTGTGCAGCCCCTACAGAGTCCGTGGCACATCTTTTTTTTGCTTGCCCAGCCTATAGGGTTGCCAGGAGGATTTGGTTAAAGCCGCTATGCAGGGGTTTGGGCCTTAGATGTCATAAAACGGCCCTGCGGATACTCAGCACTGATACTTCCTCTATTGCTATGGTCTGTGGAGTTGCAAAATTTCTGGGCAGTGCTTGGCGATCCCGTATGAGGTGTTGTAAAACCTACCCTTGCCCACCTATTAGTTAAAAGTTCTTGGTTAGGATTTCTATCATGTCTGATATGTGACTTGTGTTTATCCTTAGTAGGGCATTGGTAAAATGTCGCTTCTATTTTTACGTTTGGTATTTTATATATTGTATTGTGCTGTTATATTGCTCTTTTATGATGAAATTTCATCGAATAAAGAATTGATTCTGATATGGTATGGTGATATCTGGAAACGGTAGAAGGAAGTTGTTCCGACTACTGCAGACAGGCTCAGTTCATGCCAGAGCACCATCTCCCATGAAACCAAGCACTCTGCCTTCAGGATTGTTAAGGCCTGCCATAGGAGTGACTTATAGGTTAACATGTGTCCCATTTAAGGTTAGGTATAGGCATACTACACCTAAGTAAGAGGTGGATACACCAACTTACCCCAGCTGAGTGATCAGCCAGTTGTGTCAAATTGCTAGGACAGGCCAGGGGTGGCACAATACATGCTTCAGCCCCTGGTAGGCCTCAGATACACCAATGCTAGTACTAGTGTACCTAGGGTACACTAGTACAGGGGCTCACAGGGTGATCCAGTTCCAATGGGTCATGCACCTAAAGTGCATAGTGTCAATTTAGCAGAGAGAACAGCAGGCTGGGGGTCTGATTAGCAGGCCCACAGCCTCAATACGTCAAAAACCAGTGAAGCAAAAAGCAAAAATTTGGGGTGACCATAGGATAGCAGACCCTACTCTCCTACAGCTATCGCTAAATTTTTAAGTTGGTCTTGGAGAATTCGCGCAAACTTTTCTAAAAAACAGACCTCAGGGGCCAGAGCTAACGCCGAGGATGATCCATCCCCTGTTAGTGATTTAGTATGATTAAGCCCAGGGAAGAAATTCTTGATATATTATGAAGTTTGTGAAATGATAAAAAGGAATAGTCGATTTTATATATATATATCGACATATATATGATATTTTTTTCATTGACCAATGTTCTTTTATTGATGATTTTAAATTTATTGTTTATTGTAAACTTGTATAGTGTTATCAATTTATGAATTATTAATCTATTTATTGGAACTGTTGATGACAAAAAAATGTTTTAAATGACTTGGTATCATTGGTTACTGTATTTTACGGCATTTGGCTTTTATAATTGATTTTATCGATATAAAGCATGAATTGAATTGAAATTGTAATGGTCATTTCAATTGAAAATGTGTTGTCTGTAATGGCAGTGCATTACCACACCATGCATATGACACTTTACGCCACACCACTCTACTCTGCACCACTGCACCCTACTGTGCACCACTCCAATCTATGCCACTCCACTTTGTGTTACTGCACTATATTCTACACAACTCCAATCTACGCCACTGCACTCTGTGCATTTCTACTCTACGACACTCTACACTATGCCAATGAAGTCTATGCCACTCTACTCTGCACCACTGCACTCTTCACAGGCTCACTCTAGACCACTCCAGTCTAGTCCACTCCACTTTACTCTGTACCACTCCACTCTACACCACTCTACTCTAGGCAACTGCACTCTATGCCACTCTACGTCTCTTCACGCTACCCTGCACCACTCCACTCTACCCAGCACCACTTCACTCTACACCACCTCACTCTACTCTGAAACAAGCTACTCTATGCCGCTGCACTCCACTCCACCACACTCTACTCCAATATGCACCACTCCACTCTATGTCACTCTAACCTACTCCACTGCACTCTGTCACTGCAATCTACAGTGCCGTGCTCCAGTCTGCACCACTCTACTCTACACCACTCTACCCTAACCACTGCACTATACCCCAATGCACCCTATGGCAAAGCACTCAACACCACTTTACTCAAAATAAATTCAGTCTTTGACACTGCACACTATGCCAATCTACTCTGCATCACTGCACTCTACACCACTAGTCAGTACTCTCCAAAGCTCTATTCTATGCCACTGCACTCTCTTCTACTCTACTCTACACCATTGCACTCTACGTCATTGCACTCTACGTCACTCTAATTCTACTCTGCATCACTGTACTCTATGCCACTCTACTCCACTGCACGCTATCCTGCACCACTCCACTCTACCCTGAACCACTTCACTCTACTCCACCTCACTCTACTCTGAAACAATCTACTCTATGCCACTGCACTCGATGCCACTCTACTGCACTCTGCGCCACTCTAATCTACTCCACTGCACTCTGTCACTGCAATCTACAGTACTGTGCTCCACTCTGCTCTACTCTACACCACTGCACTCCACACCACTCTGCTCTAACCACTGCACTCTATCCCAATGCACTCTATGGCAATGCACTCTGCACCACTTTACTGTACTCTGCAAAGCTCTATTCTACGCCACTGTACTCTATGCCACTCGACTCTACATCATTGCACTCTACGTCACTACACTCTACGTCACTCTATTCTACTCTGCACCACTGCACTCTATGCCACTGCTCTCTATGCCATGTACTCTACGCCACTCCACTCTACAACACTCTACTTTACAACACTGCACTCTCCACCACTGAACCCTATGCCACGCTACTCTGCACGACTGCACTATATCTTGTCACTGGTCTCTACTCTGCACCACTCTACACCACACTACTGCACGCTTCACCAATGCATTGTACACTATTACGCTCTATGCCACTCTACTCTACTCCACTCTAAGTCACTGCACTCTACACCTCTGCAGTCTAGGTCATTCCATTCCAAGCGACTCAAATCTACTCTGCACCATTGCATCCGACAACACGGCACTCACCACACTCTAGTCTACACCACTGCACTCTATCCTGCACCACTGCACTCTACCTACACCACTCCAGTCTACACCACCACACTCTACTCTGGAACAATCTACTGCATGCCACTGCACTTTATGCCATTCCACTCTGCACCACTCTACTCTATGCCGCTCACTGTATGCCACTCTACTCTATACTACTACACTCTGCGCCACTCCACTCTGCGCAACTGCAATCTATGCTGCATCACTCCACTCCACACAGATCTACTCTGCACCACTCCACTCTACACCATTGCACTCTACGCCACTTCACTCAAAGCAAATGCACTCTATGCCGCTTTCCTCAAAACAAATGCACTCTATACCAGTGCACTTTACACCAATCTACTCTGCATCACTGCACTCTACGCCACCATACTCTACTCTGCATTACTTTATTCTATGCCACTGAACTCTACACCACTGCACTGTACACCACTCCACTGTACATCACTGCACTATACATCACCTCACTCTACACCACTCTATCTACTCTGCACCACTGTACTCTATACAAATGCTCTCTCTGCCACTCTACTCTACACCACTGCACTCTACGACACTCTACGCTGCAACACCGAACTCTCCACCACTGAACTCTATGCCACTCTACTCTGCACCACTGCACTCTATGTCACTGCACTCCACTCCACGCCACTCTACTCTACTCTACTGTACTCTACACCAATGCACTCTTCGCCAATAGAATCTACACCACTTCACTATATGCCTAACCATCCTATGCAACTCTAATCTACTCTGTACCACTGCACTCTACGGTCCTGCACTCTATGCCACTGCATTTTATGCCATTGCACTCTACCCTGCACCACTCCACGTCACTTCACTCTGAGACTACGCCATAGCAATCTAGGCTGCACCCTCTACTCTATTCTCCTGGACAATGCCCCAATGTACTCTATGCCACTCCATTCTACACCATTACACTCGATGACACTCTACTCTACAACACCACTGAACCCTATGCCTCTCTACTCTGAACTACTGTGTCCTACAACACTGCACTCTGCGCCACTGTGCTCTAGCCCACTGTAGTCTACATCACTGCACTCCACCCTGCAACACTGCACTCTACCCTGTACAACTCCACTCTCCACTACTTTACTCTAGTCTGAAACAATCTACTCTATGCCACTGCACTCTAAGCCACTCATCTACACTCTGCGTCACTCCAGTCTATGGCACTGCAATCACCACTCCACTCAACACCACTCTACTCAGCACCCCTCTACTCTATGCTACTGCACTCAATGCCACTCTACCCTAAACTACTGCACTCTGCGCCACTGCAATTACACTGCGCCACCCCACTCTATGCAACTCTACTCTGCACCAGTCCACTCTATGCCACTGCACTCTACGCCAATGAACGCTATGCAAATGTACTCTACACCACTTTACTCAAAACAAATGCACTCTATACCACTGCACTTTACACCAATCTACTCTGCACTACTGCACTCTACACCACCATACACTACTCTGAAATACTTTACTCTACGCTACTGCACAGTACACCATTCCACTCTACAACACTCCACCATACATCACTGCACTCTACACCACTCTGTTCTACTCTGCACCACTGTACTCTATGCTACTGCTCTGTACACCACTCTGCTTTACATCACTGTGCTCTACGCTAATGCACTCTATGCCACTCTACTCTAAACCACTGCACTCTATGACACTCTACTCTGCAACACTGCACTCTCCACCTCTGTACTCTACACCACTCTACTCTGCACCACTCCACTCCTCACCACTCTACACCACGTCACTCTACTGAACTCTACACCAATGCACTCTTCACCACTAGAATCTACACCACTGCACTATATGCCAATCCACTCTACGCCACTCTAATCTACTCTGCATCACTCTATGCCACTGTATTTAAACCACTGCACTTTACATCGCTTGCACTTCACACAACTGCACTCTATGCAATTGTACTGTACATCACTGCACTATACCCTGCACCACTCCACTCTGCCCTGCACCACTCCACTCTCCCCTGCACCACTCTACACCACTACACTCTATAACACTTTACTATAGGCCACTCTACACCACTTAACTCCACTCTACTCCACTCAATGGCACTTTACACCATTCTAAGCCCCTGCACTCTATGCTACTCCACTCTACAACAATCTACTCCACTATACAGCACTGTGTGACACTCTACCCACCTCCCTCTACATCACTCTAATACACTCCACTACTCTACTCTATACCAGTCCACTCTACACCACTTTATGCCACACCACTCTATGACACTCTATTCCACTCCACTCTATGACACGCTATGCCATTCCACTGTATGCCACTCCATTCTATGACAGTCTACTTCACTCTATTCCATTCCACTCTACGCAACTCCCTCTAAGCTATTCCACATTACTTTACTCCACTTCTTGCCACTCCACTCTACTCTACGCCACTCCACTCTGCGACACTCCATGCCACTCCAATCTACAACACTCTACACCCTCTGACAACCTACTCCACTCCACTCAACTCTATGACACTCTACTCCACTCTATGCCTTCCTGTCTATGACATTCTACTCCATCCATAACACTCCACAACACTCTGTGGCACTCCATGACACGCCACTCTATGCCACTCCACGCCACTCCACTCTCCTTTATGCCACTAACTTTTATCCATGCTGAACAGTATCCACGCTGGTGTATAACATGGCTAAAATACAATGACAAGGCCAATAGCTCCTGCATGAGTAAGACCTATTGGCTTTGACAATGCTTGTTTACACAACATCTAAAATCTGAATCAAGTCTAAAGATGCATCAAAGGTAAACCTATCTATAGCTGTGATCCATTCCTTACAGGTGGCAACCGTCGAGCAGGAGGTTCACACACATTACTTAGTGGGTTTCTCTTAGCCTTGTATAAACAGTGACATCATGTCAGTTATGAGCTGTCTGCCAGACGTTAGCTGGGATCCATCCCTCCACCCAGCCAAGCCTGCTCCCTCATCCCACCCCACCCCCTCCCGCACTCAATCCTTCTCTGTGCTGAAACTCAAACCTCACCCCTTTCCTACAGTCCGATCCCAATTCTGCCAAAATTCACCCGACATTGGTGGCTTTTCATTCAGGTCAAAGTGGCCGACATCGGAGGGGCTCGAAGGGCCCATACTTTTTTAATTTATGAAAAAGTGTTCCCCTAGTTTTTGTGGAAAGACAAGCATCCTGGGACATTTAATTGCAATAGTTTAAATGGTTGAGCTGAAATGTCATTCAGGGAGTCTCTTGTGCTCTGAACCCGAAGGCGGGCAGACAGCTTAACAAACAAGCATTTGCAATGCAATAGGTCTCGCACTTACGCAAGTTTGAGCTCTTGGCATTGTATATGAAAATGCCTCTTATTTATTTTTTGGTATTTAAAACATAAATAAAAGCATTGCCATTTACAATGCTAAAAGCTTAAACTCTCGCAAATGCGATACATATTGCTTTGCAAATGCTTGTTTTAGAAAGCTGCGTTGTAATTGGCTAAAAACGTAATGCTGCCTTTAGGCTATTCTATCAGTTCAGTCTGTTTTAAATGTATTCACACCTTGTGCTTCAAGAAATAAACATGTGCCAAGCAGTGTGGCGTGGTGTGAAATGTTGCAATTGTTTCTTAAATGTACTTCTGTTAGAGACTGCGGCAGCACACTTAAAAGTTGGGATATAAGGATGTAGGGTATAACAAAGCTCCATGTTCCTTTGTCGTGACCCGTGGCTTAATGTGTGAGCAGTAACTGAGCCAGTGTACAACTGTTGACTGTTATCAGTTCCTCCCTGCCCCAAGAAGTCTGGCGTGGTGTCAAAAGTTCCAATTGTTTAGACTGTGGCAGCATAATAAAAGACATGTGGCCTGGCACTTAAGATTGCTATCTCCTTGAGAAGTTGCTGTTCTGTCCCATAGGAGCAGGGAAAAGACCATTCCATGTAGGCAGAAGGAAAACGGAAGGTTTATAAGGAGGTGCATTTTCGTATGGTACCGTATGAAAAAAATGTGTAGATTTCTGTTATCAGAATTAAGTGTTTATAATTTGGAATAAATGAAAGCATTTTTTGTAGATGTTTTCCTATATGTTAGACGAGGCAGGGTAGCCATGTGTTAGGTGTGGCCAGAGTCACACTGATTTATGGTGGGGCTCCCATTCACCAAACTTTAAAGTTTTTAATCCACTATAGAAATATTGTACAAAGAAAATTGTATATTTCTTAGTATATTTGTGTAACGTTTATGTTGTACAGTGGCATGCAGGTTTCTAACAACGCGCCTTTATTAAAACTCCTTTTTTTGTCATTTCAATTTTGACAGTTGTTCCCTCTTACTTCTATGTATCACACCATATCCGTTGCTTCTGGCCCCCTGCGTGTGGGAGCAGTGAAATATGAAGCGCTGTAAGCCAAAGCAGAATTTTAAATGTGACCTTATTAACCTCGCAGGCTCCTTAAGTATATGCAGCACGGACACCTCTGAGGGGAAACCGCAATCAAGGAGGATGGTTCTGTCTGGCTTCTGCCCTAGTGGCGCCTCTGGTCTGTTTCCTGCTGACACTTGTTAATTTAACATTTCTAATGTAATTGCAAAGAAGCCCGCTGTCTTCATGCTTGAACCACAGTTACTATTTCCCATATCTCTAGTGTCAAGAAGGCAATATTTACTTCATTTTAATGTACTTGCTTTCGGCCTTGATTCCTTTATATGTGTAACTGTAGTATACTTCGATCACACTACAAAAGGATGCAACAAGGATACTGTAAAGAAAGTTTATATTTGCCTGTGGAACATTCCTGTGGTATGGTGAGCCAGTGAGAGTGAGTCAATGAGTGAGTGAGAGTGAGTCAGTGAGAGTGAGTCAATTAGTGAGTGAGTCAATTAGTGAGTGAGTCAATCAGTGAGAGCGAGTCAATCAGTGAGAGTGAGTCAATCAGTGAGAGTGAGTCAATTAGTGAGAGTGAGTCAGTGAGAGTGAGTCAATTAGTGAGAGTGACTCAGTGAGAGTGAGTTAATTAGTGAGCAAGTGAGCCAGTGAGAGTGAGTCAATTAGTGAGAGAGAGTGTGAGTCAATTAGTGAGTCATTGAGAGTGAGTCAATTAGTAATTGAGTCTGTGAGAGTGAGTCAATTAGTGAGAGTGAGCCAGTGAGAGTGAGTCAATTAGTGAGTCAGTGAGAGTAAGCCAGTGAGAGTGAGCCAATGAGTCAGGGAGTGAGAGTGAGTTTGTGAGAGTGAGTCTGTGAGTGTGGAAATTAGTGAGAGAGTGAGTCAATTAGTGAGAGAGTGACTCAGTGAGTGAGTCAATTAGTGAGTGCGTCAGTGAGAGTGAGTCAATTAGTGATAGTGAGTCAGTGAGTGAGTCATGAGAGAGAGAGTCAGTGTGAGTGAGTCAATTAGTGAGAGAATGACTCAGTGAGTGAGTCAATCAGCGAGTGAGTCAGTGAGAGTGAGTCAATTAGTGAGAGTGCGTCAGTTAGTGAGTTATGAGAGAGAGTGAGTCAGTGTGAGTGAGTCAATTAGTAAGAGAGTGACTCAGTGAGAGTGAGTAAATTAGTGAGCCAGTGAGAGTGAGTCAATTAGTGAGAGAGAGTGAGTCAGTGAGAGTGAGTCAATTAGTGAGTCATTGAGAGTGAGTCAATTAGTGTGAGTCAGTGAGACTGAGTCAATTAGTGAGAGTGAGTCATGAGAGAGTGAGTCATTGAGAGTGAGCCAATTAGTGAGTGAGTCAGTGAGAGCGAGTCAATTAGTGAGATTGAGAGAGAGAGTCAGCGAGTGAGTCAATTAGTGAGTCAGTGAGAGTGAGTCAATTAGTGAGAGTGAGTCAATTAGTGAGAGTGTGTCAGTGAGAGTGTGTCAGTGAGAGTGTGTCAGTGAGAGTGTGTCAGTGAGAGTGGCAATTAGGGAGAGAGTGAGTCAATTAGTGAGAGAGTGACTCAGTGAGTCAATTAGTGAGTGAGAGTGAGTCAATTAGTGATAGTGAGTCAGTGAAAGTGAGTCATGAGAGAGAGTGAGTCAGTGAGAGTGAGTCAATTAGTGAGTCATTGAGAGTGAGTCACTTAGTGAGTGTGTCAGTGAGAGTGAGTCAATTAGTGAGTGTGTCGGTGAGAGTGAGTCAATTAGTGAGTCCGTGAGAGTAAGTCAGTGAGCTAGTGAGTGAGTCAATTAGTGAGAGAGTGTGTGTCAGTGAGAGTGAGTCCATTTTTGAGTCATTGAGAGTGAGTCAATTAGTGAGTGAGTCAGTGAGAGCGAGTTAATTAGTGAGATTGAGTCAGTGAGAGTGAGTCATGAGAGAGAGAGTGTCAGTGAGAGTGAGTCAATTAGTGAGAGAGTGACTCAGTGAGAGTGAGTAAATTTGTGAGCAAGTGAGCCAGTGAGAGTGAGTTAATTAGTGAGAGGGAGAGAGTGAGTCAGTGAGAGTGAGTCAATTAGTGAGTGAGTCAGTGAGTGAGTCAATTAGTGAGAGTGAGTCAGAGTGAGTTAATTAGTGAGCAAGTGAGCCAGTGAGAGTGAGTCAATTAGTGAGAGAGAGTGTGAGTCAATTAGTGAGTCATTGAGAGTGAGTCAATTAGTAAGTGAGTCTGTGAGAGTGAGTCAATTAGTGAGAGTGAGTCAGTGAGAGAGTCATAAGAGAGAGAGTGACTCAGTGACAGTGAGTCAATTAGTGAGTCATTGAGTGAGTGAGTCAGTGAGACTGAGTCAATTAGTGAGAGTGAGCCAGTGAGAGTGAGTCAATTAGTGAGTCAGTGAGAGTAAGCCAGTGAGAGTGTGCCAGTGAGAGTGAGCCAATGAGTCAGGGAGTGAGAGTGAGTTTGTGAGAGTGAGTCTGTGAGTGTGGAAATTAGTGAGAGAGTGAGTCAATTAGTGAGAGAGTGACTCAGTGAGTGAGTCAATTAGTGAGTGCGTCAGTGAGAGTGACTCAATTAGTGATAGTGAGTCAGTGAGTGAGTCATGAGAGAGAGAGTGAGTCAGTGTGAGTGAGTCAATTAGTGAGAGAATGACTCAGTGAGTGAGTCAATCAGCGAGTGAGTCAGTGAGAGTGAGTCAATTAGTGAGAGTGCGTCAGTTAGTGAGTTATGAGAGAGAGAGAGTGAGTCAGTGTGAGTGAGTCAATTAGTAAGAGAGTGACTCAGTGAGAGTGAGTAAATTAGTGAGCCAGTGAGAGTGAGTCAATTAGTGAGAGAGAGTGAGTCAGTGAGAGTGAGTCAATTAGTGAGTCATTGAGAGTGAGTCAATTAGTGTGAGTCAGTGAGACTGAGTCAATGAGTGAGTCATGAGAGAGTGAGTCATTGAGAGTGAGTCAATTAGTGAGTGAGTCAGTGAGAGCGAGTCAATTAGTGAGATTGAGAGAGAGAGTCAGCGAGTGAGTCAATTAGTGAGTCAGTGAGAGTGAGTCAATTAGTGAGAGTGTGTCAGTGAGAGTGTGTCAGTGAGAGTGTGTCAGTGAGAGTGTGTCAGTGAGAGTGGCAATTAGGGAGAGAGTGAGTCAATTAGTGAGAGAGTGACTCAGTGAGTCAATTAGTGAGTGAGTCAGTGAGAGTGAGTCAATTAGTGATAGTGAGTCAGTGAAAGTGAGTCATGAGAGAGAGTGAGTCAGTGAGAGTGAGTCAATTAGTGAGTCATTGAGAGTGAGTCACTTAGTGAGTGTGTCAGTGAGAGTGAGTCAATTAGTGAGTGTGTCGGTGAGAGTAAGTCAATTAGTGAGTCCGTGAGAGTAAGTCAGTGAGCTAGTGAGTGAGTCAATTAGTGAGAGAGTGTGTGTCAGTGAGAGTGAGTCCATTTTTGAGTCATTGAGAGTGAGTCAATTAGTGAGTGAGTCAGTGAGAGCGAGTTAATTAGTGAGATTGAGTCAGTGAGAGTGAGTCATGAGAGAGAGAGTGTCAGTGAGAGTGAGTCAATTAGTGAGAGAGTGACTCAGTGAGAGTGAGTAAATTTGTGAGCAAGTGAGCCAGTGAGAGTGAGTCAATTAGTGAGAGGGAGAGAGTGAGTCAGTGAGAGTGAGTCAATTATTGAGTGAGTCAGTGAGTGAGTCAATTAGTGAGAGTGAGTCAGTGAGAGTGAGTTAATTAGTGAGCAAGTGAGCCAGTGAGAGTGAGTCAATTAGTGAGAGAGAGTGTGAGTCAATTAGTGAGTCATTGAGAGTGAGTCAATTAGTAAGTGAGTCTGTGAGAGTGAGTCAATTAGTGAGAGTGAGTCAGTGAGAGAGTCATAAGAGAGAGAGTGACTCAGTGACAGTGAGTCAATTAGTGAGTCATTGAGTGAGTCAATTAGTGAGTGAGTCAGTGAGACTGAGTCAATTAGTGAGAGTGAGCCAGTGAGAGTGAGTCAATTAGTGAGTCAGTGAGAGTAAGCCAGTGAGAGTGTGCCAGTGAGAGTGAGCCAATGAGTCAGGGAGTGAGAGTGAGTCTGTGAGAGTGAGTCTGTGAGAGTGTGGAAATTAGTGAGAGAGTGAGTCAATTAGTGAGAGAGTGACTCAGTGAGTGAGTCAATTAGTGAGTGCGTCAGTGACAGTGAGTCAGTGAGAGTGAGTCATGAGAGAGAGAGTGAGTCAGTGTGAGTGAGTCAATTAGTGAGAGAATGACTCAGTG
This sequence comes from Triturus cristatus, assembly GCF_964204655.1. Taxonomy (NCBI): domain Eukaryota; kingdom Metazoa; phylum Chordata; class Amphibia; order Caudata; family Salamandridae; genus Triturus; species Triturus cristatus. Next base: position 594,439,711 of record NC_140579.1, read on the forward strand.
AGTGAGTCAATCAGCGAGTGAGTCAGTGAGAGTGAGTCAATTAGTGAGAGAGTGACTCAGTGAGTGAATCAATCAGCGAGTGAGTCAGTGAGAGTGAGTCAATTAGTGAGAGTGAGTCAGTTAGTGAGTTATGAGAGAGAGAGAGTGAGTCAGTGAGAGTGAGTCAATTAGTGAGAGAGTGACTCAGTGAGAGTGAGTAAATTTGTGAGCAAGTGAGCCAGTGAGAGTGAGTCAATTAGTGAGAGGGAGAGAGGGAGTCAGTGAGAGTGAGTCAATTAGTGAGTCATTGAGAGTGAGTCAATTAGTAAGTGAGTCTGTGTGAGTGAGTCAATTAGTGAGAGAGTCAGTGAGAGTGAGTCATGAGAGAGAGTGAGTCAGAGTGAGTCAATTAGTGAGTCATTGAGAGTGAGTCAATTAGTGAGTGAGTCAGTGAGTCAATTAGTGAGAGTGAGCCTGTGAGAGTGAGCCTGTGAGAGTGAGCCTGTGAGAGTGAGCCTGTGAGAGTGAGTCTGTGAGAGTGAGTCTGTGAGAGTGAGTCAATTAGTGAGTGAGTCTGTGAGAGTGAGTCTGTGAGAGTGAGTCTGTGAGAGTGAGTCTGTGAGAGTGAGTCTGTGAGTGAGTCTGTGAGAGTGAGTCTGTGAGTGAGTCTGTGAGAGTGAGTCTGTGAGAGTGAGTCTGTGAGAGTGAGTCTGTGAGAGTGAGTCTGTGAGAGTGAGTCTGTGAGAGTGAGTCAATTAGTGAGTCTGAGAGTGAGTCTGTGAGAGTGAGTCAATTAGTGAGTCTGAGAGTGAGTCTGTGAGAGTGAGTCAATTAGTGAGTCTGTGAGAGTGAGTCAATTAGTGAGTCTGTGAGAGTGAGTCAATTAGTGAGTCTGTGAGAGTGAGTCAATTAGTGAGTCTGTGAGAGTGAGTCAATTAGTGAGTCTGTGAGAGTTAGTCAATTAGTGAGTCTGTGAGAGTGAGTCAGTGAGAGTGAGTCTGTGGGAGTGAGTCAATTAGTGAGTCTGTGAGAGTGAGTCAGTGAGAGTGAGTCAGTGAGAGTGAGTCTGTGAGAGTGAGTCTGTGAGAGTGAGTCAATTAGTGAGTCTGTGAGAGTGAGTCTGTGAGAGTGAGTCAATTAGTGAGTCTGTGAGAGTGAGTCAGTGAGAGTGAGTCTGAGAGTGAGTCAATTAGTGAGTCAATTAGTGAGTGAGTCAGTGAGAGTGAGTCAATTAGTGAGTGTCAGTGAGAGTGAGGCAATTAGTGAGTGAGTCAGTGAGTGAGTCAATTAGTGAGTCAATTAGTCAGTGAGTGAGTCAGTAAGTGAGTCAATTAGTGAGTCAATTAGTGAGTGAGTCAGTGAGAGTGAGGCAATTAGTGAGTGAGTCAGTGAGTGAGTCAATTAGTGAGTGAGTCAGTGAGAGTGAGTCAATTAGTGAGTGTCAGTGAGAGTGAGGCAATTAGTGAGTGAGTCAATTAGTGAGTGAGTCAATTAGTGAGTGAGTCAATTAGTGAGTCTGTGAGAGTGAGTCGGTGAGAGTGAGTCAATTAGTGAGTGAGTCATTTAGTGAGTGAGTCAATTAGTGAGTCTGTGAGAGTGAGTCAGTGAGAGTGAGTCAATTAGTGAGTGAGTCAGTGAGAGTCAATTAGTGAGTCAATTAGTGAGTGAGTCAGTGAGAGTGAGTCAATTAGTGAGTGAGTCAGTGAGAGTCAATTAGTGAGTCAATTAGTGAGTGAGTCAGTGAGAGTGAGTCAATTAGTGAGTCAGTGAGAGTGAGTCAGTGAGAGTGAGTCAGTGAGAGTGAGTCAGTGAGAGTGAGTCTGTGAGAGTGAGTCAATTAGTGAGTCTGTGAGAGTGAGTCAGTGAGTCAGTGAGAGTGAGTCTGTGAGAGTGAGTCTGTGAGAGTGAGTCTGTGAGAGTGAGTCTGTGAGAGTGAGTCAATTAGTGAGTCTGTGAGAGTGAGTCAGTGAGAGTGAGTCAATTAGTGAGTCAATTAGTGAGTGAGTCAGTGAGAGTGAGTCAATTAGTGAGTGAGTCAGTGAGTGAGTCAATTAGTGAGTCAATTAGTGAGTGAGTCAGTGAGAGTGAGTCAATTAGTGAGTGTCAGTGAGAGTGAGGCAATTAGTGAGTGAGTCAGTGAGTGAGTCAATTAGTGAGTGAGTCAGTGAGTGAGCCAATTAGTGAGTCAATTAGTGAGTGAGTCAGTGAGAGTGAGTCAATTAGTGAGTGTCAGTGAGAGTGAGGCAATTAGTGAGTGAGTCAATTAGTGAGTGAGTCAATTAGTGAGTGAGTCAATTAGTGAGTGAGTCAATTAGTGAGTGAGTCAATTAGTGAGTCTGTGAGAGTGAGTCAGTGAGAGTGAGTCAATTAGTGAGTCAATTAGTGAGTGAGTCAGTGAGAGTGAGTCAATTAGTGAGTGAGTCAGTGAGAGTCAATTAGTGAGTCAATTAGTGAGTGAGTCAGTGAGAGTGAGTCAATTAGTGAGTGAGTCAGTGAGAGTCAATTAGTGAGTCAATTAGTGAGTGAGTCAGTGAGAGTGAGTCAATTAGTGAGTCAGTGAGAGAGTCTGTGAGAGTGAGTCAGTGAGAGTGGGTCTGTGAGAGTGAGTCAATTAGTGAGTCTGTGAGAGTGAGTCAGTGTGAGTGAGTCTGTGAGAGTGAGTCAATTAGTGAGTCTGTGAGAGTGAGTCAGTGAGATTGAGTCTGTGAGAGTGAGTCAATTAGTGAGTCATTTGGTGAGTGAGTCAGTGAGAGTGAGTCAATTAGTGAGTCAGTGAGTGAGTCAATTAGTGAGTCAATTAGTGAGTGAGTCAGTGAGAGTGAGTCAATTAGTGTCAGTGAGAGTGAGGCAATTAGTGAGTGAGACAGTGAGTGAGTCAATTAGTGAGTCAATTAGTGAGTGAGTCAGTGAGTGAGTCAATTAGTGAGTCAATTAGTGAGTGAGTCAGTGAGTGAGTCAATTAGTGAGTGAGTCAGTGAGAGAGTCAATTAGTGAGTGTCAGTGAGAGTGAGGCAATTAGTGAGTGGGTCAGTGAGTGAGTCAATTAGTGAGTCAATTAGTGAGTGAGTCAGTGAGAGAGTCAATTAGTGAGTGTCAGTGAGAGTGAGTCAATTAGTGAGTGAGTCAATTAGTGAGTGAGTCAATTAGTGAGTGAGTCAATTAGTGAGTGAGTCAATTAGTGAGTCTGTGAGAGTGAGTCAGTGAGAGTGAGTCAATTAGTGAGTGAGTCAATTAGTGAGTCAATTAGTGAGTGAGTCAGTGAGAGTGAGTCAATTAGTGAGTGAGTCAGTGAGAGTCAATTAGTGAGTGAGTCAGTGAGAGTGAGTCAATTAGTGAGTGAGTCAGTGAGAGTCAATTAGTGAGTGAGTCAGTGAGAGTGAGTCAATTAGTGAGTCAGTGAGAGTGAGTCAGTGAGAGTGAGTCAATTAGTGAGTCAATTAGTGAGTGAGTCAGTGAGAGTGAGTCAATTAGTGAGTGAGTCAGTGAGAGTCAATTAGTGAGTCAATTAGTGAGTGAGTCAGTGAGAGTGAGTCAATTAGTGAGTGTGTCAGTGAGAGTCAATTAGTGAGTCAATTAGTGAGTGAGTCAGTGAGAGTGAGTCAATTAGTGAGTGAGTCAGTGAGTGAGTCAATTAGTGATAGTGAGTCAGTGATAGTGAGTCAGTGTGAGTGAGTCAACCTATGGCATAAGTGGGTTTTTTTTCAAGTCACTGCTTATGGCACGGAGCAAGGGAAAAGAGTAACTAAAGTAACCATTAATCTCCACTTAATGTGAGTAGATTATATAAATTAACCACAGTTACTATTTCCCACATCTCTAGTGTCAAGTAGGCAATATTTACTTCATTTTAATGTACTTGCTTTCGGCCTTGATTCCTTTATATGTGTAACTGTAGTATACTTCGATCACACTACAAAAGGATGCAACAAGAATATTGTAAAGAAAGTTTATATTTGCCTGTGGAACATTCCTGTGGTATGGTGAGCCAGTGAGAGTGAGTCAATGAGTGAGAGTGAGTCAGTGAGAGTGAGTCAATTAGTGAGTGAGTCAATCAGTAAGAGTGAGTCAATCAGTAAGAGTGAGTCAATTAGTGAGTGAGTCAGTGAGAGTGAGTCAATTAGTGAGAGAGTGACTCAGTGAGAGTGAGTCAATTAGTGAGAGTGAGTCAGTGAGAGTGAGTGAATTAGTGAGAGAGTGACTCAGTGAGAGTGAGTCAATTAGTGAGAGTGAGTCAGTGAGAGTGAGTCAATTAGTGAGAGAGTGACTCAGTGAGAGTGAGTTAATTAGTGAGCAAGTGAGCCAGTGAGAGTGAGTCAATTAGTGAGAGAGAGTGACTCAGTGAGTGAGTCAATTAGTGAGTCATTGACAGTGAGTCAATTAGTGAGTGAGTCAGTGAGACTAAGTCAATTAGTGATAGTGAGTCAGTGAGAGTGAGTCATACGAGAGAGAGTGACTCAGTGACAGTGAGTCAATTAGTGAGTCATTGAGAGTGAGTCAATTAGTGAGTGAGTCAGTGAGACTGAGTCAATTAGTGAGAGTGAGCCAGTGAGAGTGAGTCAATTAGTGAGCCAGTGAGAGTGAGCCAGTGAGAGTGAGCCAATGAGTGAGTGAGAGTGAGTCTGTGAGAGTGAGTCTATGAGAGTGTGGAAATTAGTGAGAGAGTGAGTCAATTAGTGAGAGAGTGACTCAGTGAGTCAGTGAGAGTGAGTCAATTAGTGATAGTGAGTCAGTGAGTGAGTCATGAGAGAGAGAGTGAGTCAGTGTGAGTGAGTCAATTGGTGAGCCAGTGAGAGTGAGCCAGTGAGAGTGAGCCAATGAGTGAGTGAGAGTGAGTCTGTGAGAGTGAGTCTGTGAGAGTGTGGAAATTAGTGAGAGAGTGAGTCAATTAGTGAGAGAGTGACTCCGTGAGTGAGTCAATTAGTGAGTGAGTCAGTGAGAGTGAGTCATGAGAGAGAGAGTGAGTCAGTGTGAGTGAGTCAATTAGTGAGAGAGTGACTCAGTGAGTGAGTCAATCAGTGAGTCAGTGAGAGTGAGTCAATTAGTGAGAGTGAGTCAGTGAGAGTGAGTTATGAGAGAGAGAGTGAGTCAGTGAGAGTGAGTCAATTAGTGAGAGTGACTCAGTGAGAGTGAGTCAATTAGTGAGAGTGAGTCAGTGAGAGAGTCAATTAGTGAGTCAATTAGTGTGTGAGTCAGTGAGAGTGAGTCAATTAGTGAGTCAGTGAGAGTGAGTCAGTGAGAGTGAGTCAGTGAGAGTGAGTCAGTGAGAGTGAGTCAGTGAGAGTGAGTCAGTGAGAGTGAGTCAGTGAGTGAGTCAGTGAGAGTGAGTCAGTGAGAGTGAGTCAGTGAGAGTGAGTCAATTAGTGAGTCAATTAGTGAGTGAGTCAGTGAGAGTGAGTCAGTCAGTGAGAGTGAGTCAATTAGTGAGTGAGTCAGTGAGAGTGAGTCAATTAGTGAGTCAATTAGTGAGTGAGTCAGTGAGAGTGAGTCAATTAGTGAGTTCAGTGAGAGTGAGGCAATTAGTGAGTTCAGTGAGAGTGAGGCAATTAGCGAGTCATTGAGAGTGAGTCAATTAGTGAGTGAGTCAATTAGTGAGTGAGTCAATTAGTGAGTGAGTCAATTAGTGAGTCTGTGAGTGAGTCAATTAGTGAGTGAGTCAATTAGTGATTGAGTCAATTAGTGAGAGAGTGAGTCAATTAGTGAGAGAGTGACTGAGTGAGTCAATTAGTGAGTGAGTCAGTGAGTGAGTCAATTAGTGATAGTGAGTCAGTGATAGTGAGTCAGTGTGAGTGAGTCAACCTATGGCATAAGTGATCTTTTTTCAAGTCACTGCTTATGGCACGGAGCAAGGGAAAAGAGTAACTAAAGTAACCATTAATCGCCACTTAATGTGAATAGATTATATAAATTAACCACAGTTACTATTTCCCACATCTCTAGTGTCAAGTAGGCAATATTTACTTCATTTTAATGTACTTGCTTTCGGCCTTGATTCCTTTATATGTGTAACTGTAGTATACTTCGATCACACTACAAAAGGATGCAACAAGAATACTGTAAAGAAAGTTTATATTTGCCTGTGGAACATTCCTGTGGTATGGTGAGCCAGTGAGAGTGAGTCAATGAGTGAGTGAGAGTGAGTCACTGAGAGTGAGTCAATGAGTGAGAGAGTGAGTCAGTGAGAGTGAGTCAATTAGTGAGTGAGTCAGTGAGAGTGAGTCAATTAGTGAGAGTGAGTCAATTAGTGAGAGTGAGTCAGTGAGAGTGAGTCAATTAGTGAGAGAGTGACTCAGTGAGAGTGAGTTAATTAGTGAGAGTGAGTCAGTTAGTGAGTTATGAGAGACAGAGAGTGAGTCAGTGAGAGTGAGTCAATTAGTGAGAGAGTGACTCAGTGAGAGTGAGTCAATTAGTGAGAGTGAGTCAGTGAGAGTGAGTCAATTAGTGATAGAGTGACTCAGTGAGAGTGAGTTAATTAGTGAGCAAGTGAGCCAGTGAGAGTGAGTCAATTAGTGAGAGAGAGTGACTCAGTGAGTGAGTCAATTAGTGAGTCATTGGCAGTGAGTCAATTAGTGAGTGAGTCAGTGAGACTAAGTCAATTAGTGAGAGTGAGTCAGTGAGAGTGAGTCATAAGAGAGAGAGTGACTCAGTGACAGTGAGTCAATTAGTGAGTCATTGAGAGTGAGTCAATTAGTGAGTGAGTCAGTTAGACTGAGTCAATTAGTGAGAGTGAGCCAGTGAGAGTGAGTCAATTAGTGAGCCAGTGAGAGTGAGCCAGTGAGAGTGAGCCAATGAGTGAGTGAGAGTGAGTCTGTGAGAGTGAGTCTGTGAGAGTGTGGAAATTAGTGAGAGAGTGAGTCAATTAGTGAGAGAGTGACTCAGTGAGTGAGTCAATTAGTGAGTGAGTCAGTGAGAGTGAGTTAATTAGTGATAGTGAGTCAGTGAGAGTGAGTCATGAGAGAGAGAGTGAGTCAGTGTGAGTGAGTCAATTAGTGAGCCAGTGAGAGTGAGCCAGTGAGAGTGAGCCAATGAGTGAGTGAGAGTGAGTCTGTGAGAGTGTGGAAATTAGTGAGAGAGTGAGTCAATTAGTGAGAGAGTGACTCAGTGAGTGAGTCAATTAGTGAGTGAGTCAGTGAGAGTGAGTCATGAGAGAGAGAGAGTGAGTCAGTGTGAGTGAGTCAATCAGCGAGTGAGTCAGTGAGAGTGAGTCAATTTGTGAGAGTGAGTCAGTGAGAGTGAGTCAATTAGTGAGAGAGTGACTCAGTGAGAGTGAGTAAATTAGTGAGCCAGTGAGAGTGAGTTAATTAGTGAGAGAGAGTGAGTCAGTGAGAGTGAGTCAATTAGTGAGTGAGTCAGTGAGAGTGAGTGAGTCAATTAGTGAGTGTCAGTGAGAGTGAGTCAATTAGTGAGTCATTGAGAGTGAGTCAATTAGTGAGTGTGTCAGTGAGAGTGAGTCAATTAGTGAGTCCGTGAGAGTAAGTCAGTGAGAGTCAGTCAGTTAGTGAGAGAGTGAGTCAATTAGTGAGAGAGTGAGTCAATTAGTGAGAGAGTGACTCAGTGAGTCAATTAGTGAGTCCGTGAGAGTAAGTCAGTGAGAGTGAGCCAGTGAGTGAGTCAATTAGTGAGAGAGTGAGTGAGTCAGTGAGAGTGAGTCAATTAGTGAGTCATTGAGAGTGAGTCAATTAGTGAGTGAGTCAGTGAGAGCGAGTTAATTAGTGAGATTGAGTCAGTGAGAGTGAGTCATGAGAGAGAGAGTCAGTGAGAGTGAGTCATGAGAGAGAGAGAGAGTCAGTGAGAGTGAGTCAATTAGTGAGAGAGTGACTCAGTGAGAGTGAGTCAATTTGTGAGCAAGTGAGCCAGTGAGAGTGAGTCAATTAGTGAGAGAGAGAGAGTGAGAGTGAGTCAATTAGTGAGTCTGTGAGAGTGAGTCAATTAGTGAGAGTGAGTCAGTGAGAGTGAGTCATGAGAGAGAGAGTGAGTCAGTGAGAGTGAGTCATGAGAGAGAGAGTGAGTCAGTGAGAGTGAGTCAATTAGATAGTCATATGCCTTGAGATCAGCACTATCCTTTTTGGCTGCATATAAACTGTCTTTGATCTGCACGCAAGCCTTGTGGTTTTCTTTTGTGAAATTTGTGTGGAACTTTTTATCACATTTCAGCTGCATGTCCCTGTTTGATCATGCATGTGATTGAGAGCCCATGACTATGTGCTTTAAACAAGGAAGTCGCACAAAAACAACTCTTTGTTCCACAGGCCATACGATCTTCTGTGTTCTTAGATAATGTTGCTACCGAAATGCGGAAGTTTTTTTATCTGACTTGTATTTCATCATTATTAAGTACTCATTGAGGCAGACATTAATTTAAAGCTACATCATTACTGAACAGAGCCCCAGAGTGAGACGCTCTTAACGTATCAGCTGGCACATAGTCTTTTCACTGTATGCTCTTTCAGCAGCATAAACCGAAAGTCCGTGGGGCACTGACAGAGCTGAAGTGGGTGACTGGTGGCCTGCTGGTTCTGTTGAAGCAGTAAAATAAAAAAGCCATTAATCAAGCAGGATGGCTCTGTCTCCCTTCACGGCCAGGGAGGAGGGAGATGCTAGCAGAGCATCAAAGGGCTGGGTGAGAAGGGAGGGGGGAATGCAAGGGTCAAAGCAGGCGAAAGTGAAAGTAATCAAGCAGAGCATCAAAGGGCTTGGTGAGAAGGGAGGGGGGAATGCAATGAGCAGAGGAGCAGCTGTGCACGTGCATGTGATCTCGTGCACTCAAGGTTTAGGCCAGCCATAAGACTGTGGGTAGCACTTTGAAAATCCCACATATAAAATGTCTCTTCGAGCCTTTGGCTCGCGAGACCTAAAAACAAGCCTTCTTGCCAAGGTGCCTGCTGCCTTAAAGAACTACAAATGTGCGCAACTGATTAAGCTGCAAATGTCAAGGGTGATTGGGAGCCGGTACTGGCTTTAATTGATGGAATCACTTGTAGCATTGTTATGACAGAGATTTATTCTTTTTGCTTTAAGTATAGTCTTACAATCTGAATATTACTAACATCTATATTTTGGAAGTACCATTTTATCTTAAAATGTTTTGTGCATTTTGTAGCACTGTGTCTTATACAGTGTGTAATGCAAGTTAAAAATAATGACTTAGATTTTCACAGTGGTTTCTGTCACTGGCTGGGACCTCGTAACGCTAAAAATACACAAGTCATTATTCTCCACTGCATCAACCAGAATTCACTTCTGTGGCCCCCTGGTTACACACACACACCTCTGCAGTGCATTAATTAGTAGAGATTTGATAATATCATATAGTCAATTTCCCAGGACATTGCCTCCTTAAGGTAAATTACCTCAAAACGTTTACTTTTTTGCCTCCTAGTCTTTGCCGACTTAGTCAGCATTATCTTAGGAAACTGGGCACCTTCACCCTGTATGACAGGGAAGGTGCACATGCCAGCGCCGGCCGTATTGGACTGGGGGGGTGTATACGATGGGTTTTAGGTGCCGTACCTCCATGCACCCTGTAAACAGGTACACCACATACCCAGGGCGGGTATGGCACTGGTTAGCAGTGGTACATAGCACTGAGTATCCCACTCACCGTACAGCCGTCAACCCTATATCAGGTCTGCCATGACAGGCCTGAGGTGCGCCATTGCGCCCCTGGCTAAGTTGGCATCACTTACGCCTCAGCCAACTCTGAGTGGGTCATCCCATACCATGAGGACACCCCCCAAAGGAAGTCCATATGGGCACCAGGAGGGGTGGTAGGCTTAAGGGGGGATAGGCGTATATGAATGCTCACTGCCGAGGTAATGAGGAAACCCCTAAATGGGGCTTCCCTGCCTTAGAGTTCGGCTCTACCGATGGAGAGGGTGTTGTCAAATTTCTGGGGTGGACTCAGGGCCCTGCGCACGTTCTCACTGTCAAGGCCGTGTGAATGTGAGTGCACCTCCCTACACAGCTTAGGAAGAGGCGCTGACAGCTGTGCACCGACCCTGATGCTATGTCAGATACGTGTCATGCTTGCTGTGGCAGGCTGGAGGATGCGCCACAGCACCTATGGCATTTTGGATAGGTGCCCGGCCTGCCATCAAGGACTGATCAGTGCATAGCTGCATTCCCAGTGTTCTAACCTCCTGGTTAGGTCTGCCGGTTCAGGCCTTTGTCTGCGCGCTTGCATCCATGGTGTTAGCTGCAAGGTGCCCGGTCCACTGTCCAGGAGCGGCCGTTCAATTAGGGCTGAGGGGCCACGCCCTTAACTTTTTGCCCCTCATGAACAGTGTTTGTCAGGCTGAACAAAGATCAGTCTGACAGACACTGTTAATTTCAGGTGAGGCAGCCAGGAGCCAGACATGTGCTAAATGAGCAGGCTCCTGCATGAGCTGAACTTTGCTGGGCTGAGGAAGTCACAGCTCCTGTGGGCATGACCTACCCCGCTCAGCAAAGGTCACTGAGGCCCTCCCCTCAGTAACGAGGGGTGGCATCACTGATTGCCTTGCACCGGGGCGCTTCAGGTTTAAGCCCTGAAGCGCCCAGGTTTGAGTGTCAATCAGTGACACTTCATAACAGAGTGGAGTGGGGTCAGCAGTCTCACTGACCCCATCCTATTCTCTGATGACTTTAGTACTGCTGCCTTCCCTAATTGGCTGACTGAGGGAAAGCAGCAGTCCCAAGCCTCCTAGAACCTTCGATGCAGAACTGGCTGCAGGTATGTGTTTGTTTTCTTTTAAATTAACGTTTGGTGCGTGCATGTGTGTATGAATGAATGGTGAATGGATGTGTTTGTGAGTGTGTGTGTGTGTGTGTGATGTGTGTGAATGATTGGCTGTGAGTATTATCTGCATGTGTGCGAGTGTCTGTCCCATCTGGCCCCTCCCTCAAAAACATACCAGCCGTCACTGCCGTCTCTGGCCCAGGGTGGGCAATCACACTGGAAAGGAGGTCCATCCATGTCTTCCGGCTCCAAACAGGGTGGTGTGCACACCCCTGTACCAAAGGATGCTTGGACCTGTGTAAGCCATGTGGCGACCTGTCCTTACCACATGAAAACGTGCGCGCCTTTCCTATTGATGTTGGGAAGTGGCGCTGATTCTCTGTACTGAAACATGGGCCGATCTGTCAGTGCAGACCAGTGGGTGTACACTGGTATCTATCGTGAGTAAACTTATGGGCAGTGTGTCTTTGTAGGCCGCTGTGTGTACGCACCTGCTCCTATGGTGTCCATGATTGCATGTGACACCTGCCGAGGCAGGCTTGTGCGCGTGCACAGACGCACATATTAGTCAAACCGTCTCCAGTCTGATGTGCAGACTCAGGTGGGCGCACTTGCACTACTAGTGCTGGGAACTGTATTACCCTCCTGCCATTACAGGTCAGTTTGTCCATGTAGTGAGGAATACCTATGAGTGTATTCACTACCTATGAGGTCTGATCTTCCCATAGGTTAACATGGGGAAGTGGTTGACATTACTTCGGACTGCAAATAGTTCACTGCAGTGGAGCGGCATCATGAGGTTTCATATCTATGGATTCGCATTGCCAAACCCTTTCCATTGGTAAAGGGGGTGTTGACATAACTCCCTTAGAAATGCCACTTATAGAATATGGACATTTATAGGATCCGAGAGTGTCGCAGACCATGGTGTCTGTTTCCAGTGGACATCAGGGGTTGCAGGGAGCATTCCCCAATCGACAGCCATAAACTATTGGCATCCTAATGGAAAGGCAGACCTCTGCCATTCAAGGGCCGGACGAGATGGATTGAAAATAGAGGTTGAGACACTTATCCTCTAGAGGCCGGATCATGGCCCCACTAAAGATTGATCTGCATTCAATGGCCCCATGGCAGACAGGCCTACAATTTAGGGGAGACATATGTGGTTCAAAGGGAAATCCCCTAAACCACCCTGAACTTCAAAGACACACAACAGTATAACTATGGGTGCCACCCTTAAGCAAAGGGTGAGATGCGCTTGTGGGGAAGTGGGACAGGAGAACCCGGACTGCATGGTGCACATTGTCAGAGGACTCTGTTGTGCACGTGGTGGATAACTGTCCAAACAGAGGCTGGCCCGGGCTGAGGACCTGCTGAAGTGTGGCACACTGAAGTGTGCTCCCCAAGGCCCTCTCTAGTGTCCACCTCAGCTACTAAATCTCAACTGCTAGGGTGGTGCGAGTGTGGAACTAAGAGTTGTGTCTGGAGACCGAATTGTCTAGTCCAAAGCCCCAGAAATCGTGCCCACATCTAAGACGTGTGGTTCCTGTACTGCGAGGAACCCAACACTCATAAGCATCTAGTTGGTGGTAAGGGGATTCGCCGGTTGCAGGACCCCACATTCATTGATCGTGCTGCATCTCTCAAGTGCATCTTGCCGACTGCATGCTCATTACATGAGGTGTCCAATTCACAGGGTGCGACCCTCGGGAGTGGGGGTTTCCCTGGAGTAGTGCCTCATTTTACCTCATGTGGCACTGCTGAACTTGCGCCTGTGTGAGTGACAGGACTGGTCTGGTGCAGCTGTATCATCATGCACCGGACGTTGTGCCTCCTTTCCAAGGAGGTATGGAATTGCATCTCTACTCTGTGTCTAAAAGCACAATACCTTTTGACATTGGGTTCTCCCACGTGGCTCCGGCTCACAGTGCTTTTCAAAAAGTGTTCTATTTTCGTGTATGTACATAATTTTGATACTGTGCACCGCATATGGGTGCTCTCTCTCAATTGGGGGGTGGGGGTCTTTAGATTAGGAATTGTCCCCAGTGTGGATACTATTGACTTCATTGGTACTGCTAGTAATATTTCCAAATAGGTTTTATGCTAAGAAAGTAAAAGATGTTCATGTTATAATGATTGAATATTTGTGTTGAATATAAACGTTTTACATACATCCTGTGTGAAGTCTCTTTTGTGACACTCAGTGTATTTTCGGAGAGTGGCTGCTGTGCCTTTGCGTTACACATTGCCTCTGTAGTAAGCCTGATTGCTTTGTGTCAAACTACCCAAGGGTGAGCACTGGTTGTTCAGTGAGTGTAATCACCTGCCCTTGAAGGGAGCGGGTAGTTCTGCCTGGCTGGGGGCATCCCTTCAGCCAACTAGGCACTGCCAGTTCCAACACTGCACAATATTTTAATTTAGCTACCTGAAGTGAAAGAGCACAGAAACTTACAGAATATTTAGTATTTTTCAGCCACACCTTTGACCCTGCTCCTGTTCTCACTGACTTTACCCCCATTGCATGCAGCATCACAGTTAACAATTTTTAGTTTTAATGCATTTGGACCCCTCCATACAGGACCTATGGAGTTGTTCCCTCTTTCAGAAATAAAATGCGCAAATAGGTGCATTTTTTTCTAATAAGACGAAGAAATGTACTAAAACGTTGCAGTCGAACTGAAGGAAAGCGTGACCCTCCCGCGCCCTTCAGAGCGCGCTGGGGTGTTACTGCGAGGGTTTGCTCTGCCACGGGGGACTTGCACACTCATAAGTTGATGCAGGTTTGTCACAGTTTCCCTGCAGACAGTGGGAAGAGCAAACAAAGTCGTACATTTAATTAAGGTTAAGCAGGTAGAAGAGGATCGCAGAGATGCCGCACTTTTTACAACTTATTTGTGAGGCATGAATCTGAGCTCCAAAGATGAGCAGCCATGGGCTCCATGCGTTGGCAGGGAATGCTTCTGGGTCTGTTGGAATTAAGGACCAGTCACACTCCTCAACCACACTCTCTGTAGTCTCAATTACATGGACTCGTCTCTGCCCCTTAGTACCCCAAGGGATATATTCACAAGAACGTGTGATAACTACCGCAAGAGTAGCGTAACGCAACTTTCAATATCGCAGCCTATCGTGGGAAAATAACCCCATGTCAACATGGAATTCACAACAAGGCGGTAGCATGCGATAGTCACCAGATAACGTGTCAAATCTCCACGTGAAAATCAACGCCACGCTGCATAAATGCGATACGCGAACGCAAAAAAAATGCGATGAGGTCAACCGCGGTTTAAAAAGTAGCGAAAACCAGCCACAGGCCGGCAAATTCCACGTGTCTGGCGGAACAATGCACCATAAAAACCACAGAAAAAATACACCAAAAACAATCCAAAGTGTGTAGCAACATGGATGCACCCTGACACAGCGCAGGAGCCAACTCGAACCCCACAACCCCCACAGACTACCAGCAAGGAACAACGGGGTCTGGGAAGACCAAGGAGAAGAGCGAGAGGAAGAAAGGGTGCAGACCGCAGGAAAAGAAGGCCAGCGTCACGGAGGTGACAGAACACTACCAGCAACTGACCCACTCGCAGACCACCTGGATTGCAGTCGGAGCGCCGAGGATTCCAATCCAGGAGTCCAATAGGCGCCGGCATGACGTGACTACCTAAACCAGGCACAAACCCGCTGCCAACAGGAAGGCAGCAAAGGCGACATGAGGTGGCAGTCCAGCACCACCGGAGGAGCTGAAGGAAACCCAGGCCACAGTCATCAGTGTGGAGACGGTGCAAGGAGTAGGGAGTATGGACACAGCTCGAGAGGACCTGACACAACATCAGCAGGGAGTGCAACGAACAGGGACTGGGGGGAAGGGGGGAGTGAGCAGAATGGCATACATGCACAACGAGGTGTTGCACACTGCACACCCACAATCACCCAGGTCCATGGCCCGATCCCCTTGGCACACTGCAGCACACACACATAGCACGAACAGCACACCCACATTGACGACAACGAGGAACAACACGCATAGCCGACACTGCAGAACAGAGGACACAACTGGCTCCGCACATGCACAGAAACATGCCTACTACATCTGACGGGGCCGGAAACTGTGAAATGGAAATGTACGCGTGCGACCTCACATCCGTCTTGTAGACCAAATGTACACTGTCCCACAGAAGAACGGTGATGGATTAAACCCAGATCTGTTGACTGGGTGTGAGTGTTTGATTGGTTCTGATGCTCTGTCCATCACCACCCCCTTTTGTACCACAGAAGAATCCAGCACCCCCAAACAGTCACAATGTACATTGCCATACAGTCTGCATGCAAACCTGCACAATGCGCCAACATATATGTCAACACAAAGTCAATATGCACCTCCCCTTCATATCGCAGAGGGGAACACAACACCTTCAGCAGAGCACAGAATACAACACATCAGTGATGCCGGAGAGGACCACCACACCGCAGACACCGACGCCCTACAACAGCACATGGATATCCCACGCAACCCCCACCAGGACCCGGACAGCCAAGCTACTCAGGGGAGAACACCGAGCCTGCAACAGACCACACAGCAGGAAGCACCCGCAAGCACAGCTGGCTTACGACACTTCACCCACCCACAGATCGCACCCCAATGCCATGTTCTTGCACGCCAAAAGGAGGTGGCCCAACAGGTGTGGGTGGGGGCCGAACCCATGGAATGTGAACCAGGACACATACGTAGGTGTCTATCACCCTTCAGGGGCCACCAACACCCCACTAAGGAGACCTACACTGCCATAGAGACACATGCACATTCACAATACAGAACCACGGGCAGGGGCGCTCAAGTAGCAGTCACACACCCATGTTGGCTCTGCGTATGACGACCCTGGCCACTCCCCTTACGAATTGAGTGGGTGATGACAAAGCTACATGTCCAAGCTCCAACCCGCTGCCTGTGGTGACACGTCTGCATCCGATGTACACAGCACAATGTAATGGCGTAGGGCCCAGGGTCCTCATGCAGACAGCAAGACCACAGGGACACACGCAGATGTCATGTTGAACTGGCTACGGGCACATGTACCCAGCCCCTTTATTGGCAGGGCCACATGTACAGTCACGCCTGCGCTGGATGTGTGTGGGGTGAGTGTAAGCCATTCCGCACGGAATGTCCGGTGCTGGCAACCACTTAGACACCAGTGCAACGGAAACAGAAAACACATGCATAAAAGAGTCAACTGCTGAGAAACATGGAGGGAGCCGGAGCAAGCCAACATGCACACAGAAGTGTCCATGAGTTGCAGTGCCCTGGGGATGGGACTCTAGAGATGAGCGCGCCCATGTGAAGAAAAAGTCTCCGCCAGATTCCTGATGCAGATGCAGTGGGGTGTATCATACCTGCATTATCTTCCCCATCAACGTCTTAGGGTCTCCCACACTGTTTGAGGTGACATAGCTGCGCAACCTCTCCACAGCTCAAAACTCAATCTGTAACGGACAATGGCTTGCGGTGCACTGAGTCACTGGCACCTGGAGTGCTGAGCAGGGCATCAGGCCGATGATGGCATCCACGACAGGTCGGAGCAACTCCGTAAGTCTGTCAGGACCACGTGTCGACTGTGGCAGATGGCTGTTGGAGGTGGTCCTTGCGGTGGTGGCATGTGCCTCCTGCGGTGATGCTATGTCCGGGCCGGTCAGGACTCGATTTGGTGTGTGAGCCCTGGTGGGACGCTGTTGGGCCCGGAGGCTGTGTACAGCGCAGGGCCACAGAGAAATGGCGTTGATGACCCGAAGGCCAACGCTTCAGGGGCCATCCAGTATCTCAGAAGAAGGGGCCCCGGACCTGACAAGTACAGAATTAGTGGCCCCGGATGCACAGCGGCCGGCGCAGGCACCCAGCCACGGGACGGTGACTTGCAGTGCAGTCATATGGGCCATGCGACCTGAGCGGGTCACCATCAATGTCCGAGGTGTATGTTGAGGAGGGTTTTGGGGGACAGTGGAAGGTGTCCTCCAGGGCATGACGCCGAAAGGTTTGATTTTATCCGGAAGCAGCAAATGAACGCCACCAAAGTTCGAGCAGAGAGTGTCCATGATTGTCGGGGAACAGACTTAGTGGCTCCGGGGCTGCGAGGGGATGCTGTCTGCGATGATGCCGGTACGCTGATATGAACTCAGCCATTGCAAAATGAAGTCTGTGACCTACTGGACCACAGTGTAGGCCGGAGGAAGCGGTCAGCAGTGGCCCACAGCCACGTGTCGTTGGCTGGGGCGAAGAACAGAGTTAGTGACACAAGGGCAGTTGTTGGTAGTGTTCGATCACCTCTGTAACGATGATCTTGTTCCCTCCGGACTGCAACGTGTCATCCTCTTACGCCTCTCGTGCGCAGCGTAGGCCGAGAGCAGTAGTCCGAGTAGGGCCACAGACGCGTGTGGTTATGATGCCATGCACAGACTTGTTGGCACCACATCGAAGTGAGTATAGTGACTTGTCCTATGCCTTAAATGGTGTTCACTGCCATGGTGTAATCGAGACTCAGTTCCAAATGTGTGACCTACCTGACCAAGGTGTAGGCCTGAGGCAGTGGTCAGCACGGGCCATTCAC
The DNA here is from genome assembly GCF_964204655.1 of Triturus cristatus. NCBI lineage: Eukaryota > Metazoa > Chordata > Amphibia > Caudata > Salamandridae > Triturus > Triturus cristatus. The sequence continues at coordinate 594,457,003 of NC_140579.1, forward strand.
CGAGTGTCGCCGGCATAGGTTGGATGGCCCCACCGACCTGCGTAGTTCAGGTTCAGTGGCACCACATGTTCGGACACCTCCGTGTATGTAACCCGGGTTTCATCCAGACTGAACCGCATCTTCCTCTTACTCTCCGTGTGACCACTGGTGTGGACTCTGCCATTCGTGATTTGTGCCTAGGTGCTGGATGTAGGACCAACTGGTCCGCAGGGTAGTCCTGGTCCCTCATCCACGTATCGCCGGCTGGCGTTGAACAGTGTTAGTGGCACCACGTGTCACAGGCTGGCGTTGAACAGGGTTAATGGTACCACGTGTCCCAGGCTGGCGTTGAACAGGGTTAGTGACACCAGGTGTCGCAAGAAGCCCATATGGAACTATGCCTCACTGATTGGGTGGGGCCTGGTGCTGTTGCCGCTGGCCCGGATTTGGGTTCACTGCCATTCATGACTCAGGACACAGTTTCACACATGGGACCTACTGGGCCGAGTAGTAGGCCTGATGCAGCAATAGAGTACTTCAATGAAAAAGGACTAAAGCGGGCCCGTGTCGTGGAGGCCGTGATGGTCTGAGGAGGCTGCCAAGGTAGCGGGACTCTGGCCTGGAGCTTGCGCCAGAACGTGGTGGGCCCTCCTTGACACACGCCGTTGACGGCAGGTGATCGGTGAGGCCTGGCTGTGCAGGGGCGGGCCTGACGGCTTCGTGGTCCAGCGTGCCTGGGTCCGGCAGCCACACAGTGTCGCAGACAACTCCGCTCTAGAAGATGGCTTTGGCCTCGTGGTGGGGTGAGAGGCGCCGCCCTGGCAGAGACGTTGGGCTTTCTGGAAGAGGACCACGCCCAGGGCTACGTGCTTCTTATTCACATCCCTACGCTGGTGTGGCGTATGCCGGGCCATCCCACTCTGGTGACGCTTAGGGGGGGGTGTAACAAACAAGATTTCCATGAGGTCCCCCACTGGCTGTGGTGACATGGTTGCGTCCACTGTCCACTACACTCCATTCACCAGAGGTGTATGTCGCCATGGAATGGGTGTGTGCTGCATACTGCGGTCTGTCCAGCACATCTCCGCCACTCTTGGCATTGTGTACTTTCCCAACATGGTACTACTACATCCTTCACACATGCCTGTTTGCCACCTCTCCCCACATTCGGCTGTTGTGTGGCTGAGGTGCCATGCCATTGATGGCTCATGTTCACGGCTAGGCCAGGTAACCATTGTGAGTTGTTCTGCCGTGTCTGGTGGGTGGGCATGCTGTTGTGCATGTTGGTTGTGATTTTGTGACGTGTGCATTGCCAGAGTTGTGATTTGCATGGTTGTGGAGTTGAGGTGAGTGGGGTGTTCATTTTGAACTTGCCAAGGGGCTGTGCATTTCCCTTGGTGCCATCCTGGGAATGCTGGTTGCTGATGGACTGTCGGAGGATGGAGGAATCATGCACACTGGCTTTGTATTTGAAGGCAACATTGTTGGAGGTTCCATGGTGTTCTGTTGTTGCCTGCACATTGGGGTGGGATGTGTGCTTTCTGTTGTGGTGATTGTGTGCTGTGTCACCAGGGGGCACAGGTGGGACATGTGTGCTGTGGATTGCCCCCAACACGTGCATGCATCCTGCTATGGCGTATGGTCCTTGTTTGGTCTCCAGCGTGACCTGTGCATTGTGTTGGACGTATGGGGACTGGGGTACCAGGGGCATGGTGATGTCCAGGACAGGTGTGAGGGACTTGGATGTGGCTGGCAGTGAGAATCCTCCGACTCTGGCGGGTGTTGATGGGGGGTGCCAGGGGCCAACAGGTGCAGCCAAGCCAGCAGCTTGGTGTGGGGTGGGATACTGGTTGTCCGCTGTGTTGGTGCCGTAGGCCTGTTGGGCGATGATGGTCGGGCCCTCATCGTCCCAGAGGCGTCATTCTCTATTTCTTGGAATATACGGATCTTCTTAAAGTTCTCTCAGCTTGTATCTCTTGGCTGGGCCATACATTATTTTTCTCACAGGACTACGCCAAAAGTACTGCAGATCGACGCAGGGAATTTCTCAATATAAGACCGGATCTTCGTGCTCTTGGTGCCCGATATGGTCTTTTCTATCCCTGCCTTTTTAAAGTCACGTACAGAAACAAGACAACCTCCTACGAAGACCCTGTTAAGCAGAATAGTTTTCTTAATGCATGCAAAGTTGAAACTATGGACACCTCTGGAGCTTCAACTTCTCAGTTTGGCTGAATGTTTGATTCTGTTGTTATATTGTTATTATCACTTTTACCTACCCTTTTCACTACTTAGCCATTTTCCTTAAGCCGTTTCTGTTTTTCTGTTGTCATGATTATATTGTGAACGTTGTTCTCAAGTCTTTTTGCTTTTTGCTGTCTTATATATCTTGCGTCTGTTATGTTATAAATTTACATCCTAATTGTATTTGTTTCCTTCTATAGGCATCCCTGCTGTATGTTTATCCTGCACCATGTCATTTCCAGTCGCTCCTGTTCCCCCTTCCGTGAGATCTGGATGCACCGTACTTCCATCCTGATTTTAGGATTTTCTTAGGTGTGTGTTTTCTCTTTTATGTTCGTCTTCTTTCTTCCCCTGTCATTTTCCCTTTACCTTTATAATTTTTCTTCCTTCTTTTGCTGTGTTATTCCCATATTTGCTATTTCTCTAATTTTCCAGTTTTAACACTCTCCTTTTCTCTTCCTAGTACAATTCATGTTATTTTTTCCCCTCATTTACATGATGAAGTTTTCATTATACCAACTTTATATCCTGTCTGGTCTCGTTCACATAACTCGTTCCATGGTTCGTTTATGTTTGTCATTGAATATTGTTACTTGGAATGTTCGAGGTTTGAATTCACTGATCAAAAGACAACGTGTTTTAATGCACTTATCTAAATTGAAAGCAGACATAGCAATGATTCAGGAGTCGCATCTCAGAGAATCTGAGTCCTTAAAATTGAATAGAGACTGGGTTGGTGATGTCTTCTTCTCTCCGGGTGGCAAGCGCATTCGCTGGTCTGGCCGAGACATTTAGTGTACGGGTTTTCAAAGTGCTGCCTGTTGCCTAAAGCTTGCGTGCACATGAGCGTGCACGCACGCAGCCACCATGTGTCTTTCCTCCGCCGTGATTGATCGCGATCACTTTCGCGGGCCGCGCGCCGTGTCAATTTCACGGCCGCGCGGCCAATGCTTGTTCTGTAATTGTTTTTTTTTTTTTTTTTTAATTCTGTTTATTGAACTTAAAACAGTGGTCATGCTGTACAGATATGTGTTTCGTACATTACCATAGTAGCGGTTCTTTATAGGCATCTGTATATTACTTTCGTCATGGATTTTACATTTACAGTACATGCATGTTCTGTAATTGTTGTAAATATGTGTTCCACAGTTAACTAAGTACAAAGAAGCCTTGCACCTTTCAGACCACAAGCCAGAAAAATTGTTAAGCAATATAGAATGCTTTGTTGGATTAATGGGAGCTTTCACGAGAAACTCCTTCAATGTACTCTATTTACAACGTAATCTCTTCACATGATTCCAGGGATCAAAGTAACACATAATTAAGTGATTCTTTCTGTAGTCCTACATTTTCCAGAGGTGCACACTACATATTTTATCAGTAAGTGTTATTTGTTACATTTATTTTTGCTAACTTCTGAAAGGTGACGTGTTGAGTTCGCCCAAGTAATATTTTAACTTTGAAGCTTGCACCCAGTTCTCTGCAGTTGACACATTAACCCTCAGGGCCAGCCAGCATCCTAGTATAGTAGCCCGTGTAGTGCCTTTCACATACAGATCTCTGCTGCAGATTCACTACCATCTCATCAATTTTACTGAGAATCAAAACTTCAAATGCCTGTTAAAGGGATACAACAGCATAGAAATTTCCTCTCAAACCAATATTTTGGAAATCACAGTTGCGCCTGCTTAGGGTCAGTCATTTGACTGATTCTGTCCCATCTGTACCTGCTACTTAGCAGGCACATGTCTTAGTAAGCATGAAGTGTGAACTTCTGTAGATGCTGGTGTGTCGTAACTTCTCTACGCTATCCACCTGGTCTGAAGCAATTAGTCACTTTAGTATCAATTGTTTTTAAGTTGTTTTTACTGTTTTTATTTGTTGCTCTACTGCGTGTTGCAGAGACTTATAGATTCAAACTTGAGTTTTCCTCTTGCTCTTTCATGTTCGTGCTGCTGCTAACTGTTCTTGCTTTGCTGCTAGGCACTGCCTTCGCTTTGCTCTACTGCATGCATCGTTTTAACCCTACAGTATTAGTTGCACTCCAGTACCTATAGCGCATGCCGCTTTAGTTTGATTTTTTTATTCTTTTCTTCGGAATTCGGTGTAGTGCCTACATTCTGTTTTCCGGCTCTCTCTGAGCAGTTAGAGGAGCTGCGAACCTACCGAGACTAGAAACGTAATGGAGAGATTTGTGCTATAAAGAACAAAGCAAGCAGGATGAGCAGTGGGCAACTTTTGAGCTACGACTAGTGATTTTTTTTTTTTCCTGTCCCAAAATTTTACATCTAGTGCATGTCACGGTTCATTTCTACTTATTTTATTGAGAATATTTGTATCATTCCAACTCAACTGTGAGCTCAACAAAGCACTCCCTGTAGTTAGACCAAAAGGGTGGAGTAATTTGATGACAGTGACAGATTTTGGCAACTTTCAGTTGCAAATGTGCGACGAACAGGTCCGTTTCGAGCAAGATTTTGCGCCCATGGTCGCCATCTGCGCCCAAGTAGGGTCATCCGCCCCCTTGATCCGAATTGGGGAACTCATCTCTGTAGCCCTGAAATTTGTAAATTTAGTACTTTTGTTTTCTGTAATAACGTTATCTTTAAAGGTCAGAATACTTTTTCTGAATTTCCTTTATTTTTCAAGCCCCTACACCTTAGGTGGCAAATACTAGCTATGCCTCACAGCGCACTATGTTTGTCATAAGGGATGGCACCTTTCCCAAGCACACAATATAAGGAACGTTCAACCTCCCTCATTGCCTCCTTTAAGCTTCCTTACTGTGAGTGTACAATAAACTTTTCACTCTGACGTTCACCAAGCAGGGCGAAATGTGTCCGTGATTGTGGAACGCCTTTGAGCGCGTTCTTTCTCTGGCTCTTGGTGTTGCATTTACACTTTAGTGACACTGGATGATGTCATGCTTCCAGTCATTGCAACTGAAAAGGGCGCTCCTCTGCCCGTTTTGCACACTCGCAACATCTGCTTGTGAGCACCTCCCAGGGTGTAAACTCTTGACTGGGAGAGTCCCTCAGGAATGTGTGTGAGAAATGAAAGAGAGCTAGAAAAACAAGGCGTGAGTCGATGTTTTTATCGATTTGTGCGTTCAGGAGTGCTTTGACCAAACAGGACTCAAGTCGCTGCTGCTGCAGCACTGTGCATACCTCTAAGATGGCTTGGTGTGGTAAGTACCTGCTACTATAAAGTTTCGTCTCCAAACATTTTATTTGTATCCTGTTGTAAACAAGAATTAATTTGGTCTTCTTGAACCTTTCCTTCTATTGAACAGCAAAATATCTTTCTTACATTAATTAGCTCTGAAGAGCTCCCCTGAATGTATAAACTTAACATATTCGTCACATCTTAATACTTTGTATACTTTAGCACTTTTTTTTATTTTTCAATATCTTACATTTAATACTGTTCTTCGGCATTTTCATAAATTACTATATGAAGTTCTCGTTAACTGGCGCTACCCAACCCCATTTTCTTTCCTCTCCCCTTCTTTATTTTATATGTAATATAGTATATTGTTCTTGAACATGGGGTTCCTGGCACTGCTGGGCGTTGCAAGTAAAGGAACTAAGTCGCATTATATTTCTATTTATAGTTGTAAGAAGAGGTTAACTTATTTTAATGATGTGTTGGGGTTATGATTCATGCGTATACTCAAATATTGTACCTGCTGTTAACACCTGTGCTCGACATGCAAGTAACAGGTTTATATCCCTTCTCGGCCTTTCATCCTTCTGAGGTTGATAAAATTAATATCATTGACGAAGGCATAGTTTAGAGTTCGGGGGCTGCTGCACTTGTTGTACTGCGGTGTCCCGGACTCCTTTCCTCCTTCGCTAGTTTATGTTTTATCATTTCCAATACAAACGCACATTTAGGTGCCGATTCCGATCCGGGAAAAAAAATTACCGTACGACTCGTATCCGTATTTTTTTACGTACGAGTCGTACAAGTCCCGTACAAACGGCGAAGTACGATTCGTACAGTAAAAATACATACGAATCGTATCGGGAAAAGTCTACGAGACGTCCCCGGACAGTTTAACGTACGAGTCGTAAAACTGAAGTCCGAGCGCACAAGTCCGATCCGTACCGGCGTCCCGAATACACAAGCGTATGGAAAACGACCCGTACGGAGCGATCTTTGTACGACCCCTACCCCGGGTACACTTGGGCCCGGGGTACGAGTCATACGGCCCCCCCACACACGCATGTCCGCGCCGTACCCCCCACCCCATCACCCGCGTATGTACGCACCGCACCCCAGCACCCGCGTATGTACGCGCCGTACCCCCAGCACCCGCGCATGTTCGCGCCGTACCCCCACCCCAGCACCCGCGTATGTACGCACCGTACCCCAGCACCTGCGTATGTACGCGCCGTACCCCCCACCCCAGCACCCGCGTATGTATGCCCCGTACCCCCACCCCAGTCCCGTACCGGACGCACCGTACCCCAACACCGTACCCCAGCATCGCGTATATACGAATCGTACAACACCATTGCATATGTGATCACTGTACAACAACATAGCGTATGTACGCACCTTACATACGCGAAAACGACTCGTACTGAACCAGGACACTGTAAAACAGCACTAAGGACGGTTAATTCGACTCACACAACACCACAAAACACGTCTACAGGACAAAAAACATCTAAAAGACTGACCTGGCACATCCAAAGAGGCAAACAGAGGCCCAAACTCACAACCACCTCTTATAACACACCCACCAAAAGTTCAAACCCAGCCACACCCACAAATGGACCAATAAAAAGGGCCCACACTCACAAACCATGAGCCTTTGCAACAGACCCACTGCTGACAGACATCACACACAAACAACTGCACCCATACACCTTAACTTACACACCTTCACACAACCTCCTTCACACATACCCCCTCTACACATACACACACACCTACACATTCACACCCACACACCCACAATCATCCACACGCACACCATGCCCACAGACAAGAATCCAAAGTTCACAAGGGAGGAGCTGGACCTCCTTGTCAACGAAGTCATCAGAGTGGAGCCACAGCTCTTTGGAACATTGGTCAGACGGACCAGCATAGCCGAAAAAACACGCCTGTGGCAGAGGATCGTCGATCAGGTGAATGCTGTTGCGCCCATCAAAAGGACCAGGAATGAATGCCAAGCCAGGTGGTACGATCTGCGGAGGGCAGTCAAGCGCAAAATGAACGAGGACTACGCCCAGAGTAACATCACAGGAGGTGGGCTGCCCCGCAGACCGGTACATTACCATCACTGGGAGGAGAAGGTGATGGCCCTGCTTCCGCCGGTGGGAGTACACGGAGTCGAAGGAGTTCGAGAGCCTGGTGAGTACACAAACAACTTACGTAACATGGGGGGAATGGCATCCACACCCCAACTACAACAAATGCACTCACCTACCCCCAAGCCCTCACCGGACACAACCACACTCAAAAACAACGTTCATGCCACTAACATGAGTATGCCCCATTCACAAAGCAAGGCCATGCCATGTCCCAGCCTACACAAACCACAAACCCAAGACAGGATGTCCGGGATGCTGGGAGGGTGGGGATCACTAAACATATTGTACAACTCAGAAACAGACACCATTGCCCTCAGCCCATATGGCCCAGGACATACCCATGCACCATACGCAATGCACAGGGCCTGGCAAAGTACTGACAAGGTAGCTGACACTTGGCCCTGCTGTAGGCAGCACAAGGCCCTCCTGTGGCAACTGCAAACTCGAACACAAATACAACAAGCTCAGATATCTAGGACAGGAACTCACACTCACTGACATCGCAGCATGCGCCATGGGGGGACAGATACATCACCTGGGAGACTCACTGCCAAATCACACCACACCCACCAGCAGGCACCGTCAATCAATCAACAATCGATCAGGGTACTTGTAAGGCGCGCTACTTACCTGTCAGGGTCTCAAGGCGTTGAGGGGGAGGGGGGGGGGGGGGTTCCACCACTGCTCGAAGAGCCAGGTCTTGAGGAGTCTTCTGAAGGCAAGTAGGTCTTGGGTCAGTCGTAGGTGGGTTGGGAGGGTGTTCCAGGTCTTTGCGGTGAGGTAGGAGAAGGATCTACTGCAGGCGGGCGTACGTTGGATGCGGGGGACAGCTGCGAGGGCGAGGATGCCGGAGCGGAGCTGGCGGGTGGGGGTGTAGAAGCTGAGTATGATGTGCAGGTAGGCTTGTCCGGCGGTGTGGAGTGCCTTGTGTGCGTGGGTGAGGAGCTTAAAGGTGATCCTCTTGTCGATGTGGAGCCAGTGCAGGTCACTCAGGAGGGGGGTGATGTGGCTGTGGCGGGGGGCGTTGACGATCAGTTGTGCGGAGGCGTTTCAGAAGCGTTGTAGCCGCCGTTGGTGTTTGGATGGGAGTCCTGCGTAGAGTGCATTGGCGTAGTCCAGTCAGCTGCTGACGAGGGCCTGTGTCACTGTTCTACTTGTTTAGGTCGGGATCCACCAGTAGATCCGGCGGAGCGTGCGTAGGGTGTCGTAGCAGGAGGAGGAGACGGCGTTGACCTGCTTGGACATGGAGAGGGAGGATGCGAGGATCAATCCTAGGTTGCGTGCGTGTTTGGTGGGTGTCGGTGATGTCTCCAGAGCGATCGGCCACCAGGAGTCGTCCCAGGCTGAGGGTGTGGGTCCGAGGATGAGGACCTCCGTCTTGTCCGAGTTCTGTTTCAGATGGCCGCTCCGCATCCAGTCGGCGTTGGCCCTTCGACCCTCGTGGATGTTGGTTTTGGCGGTGTGAGGGTCCTTGGTGAGGGAGAGGATGAGCTGGGTGTCGTCGGCGTAGGAGATGTTTTTGAGGTTGTGGTGGCGGTGTCAGGCTCACCACCCGGTAATGCGCTGGTCGAAGAATCGGACTCCCGAGCTGCAGCACGACAACCGCCCATCAAGAACTCCACATCCCAGAAGGCCCGAGGGAATCATGCCCCAACGTGACACGCTCACGCTGGAAGGAACGCATATAGGCGGGGACGCCTATGAGACGTCGCCGAATATTCCCGTATGGTTACCTGTCTTTGGCGAATGGCGTTTCGCAATCCCCGGCTGGCTGCCTGTTCTTCGGCTCCCCGTGTTTGGCCCAATGATTTTCAGGCATTTCCAACGACGCGTTTGCGCTCCTCAGCTCTCGGCCACTCCCGGAGCTTTGAGTAGAAGCGCGACGCCTACCTCCGACGCCCACGGATTTCCGGGCCCCCTGGACCATCGCGTCGGCGCTCCTCGGCTCTCGGTCATTACCGGAGCCTCGAGTAGTAGCGCGACGCCTATCTCTGACGCCCACGGATTCCGGGCCCCTGGATCATCGCGTCAGCACTCCTCAGCTCTCGAAGGTTCCCGGAGCTTGGAGTAGTAGCGCGACGCCAACCTCCGACGCCCAAGGATTCCCGGGCCCCCATCCAGAATAACCAGTCCGCGTGCCTCGGCTGTCTGGCGGTCGAGGGACAGCGCGAACACCACCTTCGCACACCACCATCCTGGCAGCGGTATCGTGAGTATCAACGACGCTGCCAGCACTTAATATCTCAAGGAAGATAGGAGGGCGGTCCCCCCACCACACAGAAGAGGCGTGGGGGGGACTTTAAGCTCAAGCTGCATTGGGCTGCCCAGTACTCCCAGACAATCGCACCTGTGTGTCCGTCTTACGCCAAAAGTCCACAACCTACCACCAGTGAGTAGTAACTGGCTAGGTGCCTTCGAGACTACGGCGAGAGGGGTCATAAGAGACAGAGAGAGACTGCCGGTAAAAAGGAGACAAACCAGGGACGGGTGCTACCGGGGGAGGTGGAAAGAGACTCCTCATCTCACTGTCTGTTTGTTTCGTTACAGGTCTCCCTCCCTGCCGTTCCTATCCTTCCTTCCCTCGTTCACCTGCCTCCTCCGTCCGAGTGTATCACACGTTCTCCGGACTAGGGGCAGATGGGAGGTGGACCCCTATAGAGCTTCAGCGCCATCCTGAGGAGAGGACATCTGAGGGTATCCCGACAGGCGGGCCACTTGTGTGAGGGGGGCCATGTGGATGTTGAACAGCGTCGGGCTGAGGGATGATCACTCACCCCTTACACAAGCACACACCCCTGGGGCAGCCAATGGAGTCACCCACTCTCACAATGGACATGTGACACAACAAGATCAAGCCACAGCTAAAAAAGCATCCAAGCCCAAATTCGACTTGTCAAACACCCTGGAGAACATTTCAATCAGTCCCCTGCAACATACCCATCCACAAGTGAACATTGATGTGAATGCTAGGCACATACAACTACCTGGAGGAACTGTGGCAACTAGAATATGTATGAAACATGGATGTTGCATTAAACAGCATTAACATTGTCTCTCTCTCACACACAGGGCAACGTCACGGATCGCCCCCCACCAATGGGGGGGAAGTACCACAGTCCCAGGCTCGGAAGGAACCTGATCCCACCGGTAACGACACCTCACAACACTCCGTGGATGACCACAACCCACCTGGCCCCTCTGGTGTCCAAGCCCCTGCAGCACCTGCTTCAGGTACATCTGTGCCAACCACCACCCCCATTACTGCCCCATCCCAGTCTGACCTGGAGGGACAAGGTTCGCTGGGCACCCAGGAGGAGGCAGCCAACACCGACACTGCCATCCCTCAGGGGTCCTGTAGACCCGATGTGCCCACAACGGCAGGCCAGGCTCGTGTGGGCAGGGGTGGTGGGAGTGGAGGCAGGCGGAGGCGAGAACCTGACCAGACAGCTGAAGGGACCGGTATGTCACACGTACGCAACATCATGGAGGCATACCGGCGTGACACCAGGGCCATCAGTCAGGTAGTGGTGACCCTCACAGACATTAAGAATTAGCAGACCGAGCAACACGCCAGTCAACAATAAAACCAAGGACGGATGGAGGCAAGACTGGCTGAGCTCCTGGCGGTGCAAAGGGACATGAGCCATTCACTCCGTCGGATCGCCGACAACATGGGCAATCCTCCCTGTGACACCAGGCGCAGACCAGCACCAGCCACAGGGAGGGAGGAGGAGTATTCGTCCGACGGAGCCTCCCAAACATCGTCAAGACCTGCATCTGAGGGTCCCCGGAGGAAGGTGGGTCGTCCACGGAAAAGACCGTGAGAGGCAGCGGACCATCCACATCTCCCAGGTCACCTGGCCTGGCACCTGGCCTTCATGCGCAACAGCAGCACATCATTGACTGACATTCTCTGCCACATGGACTTGCTGGTCACAGTCTGACCAATGATGACCAGCACTGTGGTCTGGACTCTGATGACTTCAAATGCCAAGGATCCCATCTCCCCCTGTGAACTTTGGATTCTATGCACCTGGTAGAGCACCTTATTTTTTCTACCAAAACACGCACCCCACCGACAATAAAACTATCTATTTGTCATGAGATGTTGCTGTCATTCTGCATTAGTCCACAACATACGTGTGTGTAAATATCAAACTATGCCTGAGAGTTGAACTAACTCCAGCCATCCATACCCTGGGATCTGAGTCCTTTACAGGACACACATGGGGCACAATGTATCATCCGATACAGCCTGGGATCCCAATACTCACCCGTGATGGCCTCAAGCTGCTGAGGGGCTGCTTGAAATACTGTGCGGACACACCAATCAGGAAGAGGATGATGAAGGCCTAGAGGTCATGGCTCATGTGGAGGTTCCCGGGGAGGGAGTCCCAGGTATGTTTGTCCAGGCGTGAGAGCCATCTCCTTCATGCTGGAGTGTTGTGGATGTGAAGAATGTTGTCCTGGCCAAGTTCGGATGCATAGAGTTGGGCCAACGGGGTCTTGGATGACAGACGTACAAGGTTGATTTTGGGATATGGGGTTGTTGACTGCCTCCTGAGTGTGTGTGAGGAGTGTGAAGGTCATCCTGCAGCACACAGTGATCCCTTGCAGCTATCTCAGGTGGACGGTAATGTTGATGGTGTGCGGGATGTTGAAGCTGAGTTGTGCAGATGCACCCTGGATGTGGACAAGTTTCCTGTGAGTTTGGATGTACTTGCTCCATAGAGGGTGGGGCAGTAGTTGACACGGCTGGTGTCGTGGACCTGGGGGATGGTCTGTCTTTCCTTGGAGTGGATCTATCTGAGGATCATGTGCATCATGCAGAGGGTGTTGCAGCATGAGGTACAGATGCTGGTGATTTGCTTGGCAAATGTGAGTGACAAATCCATGTTGCACACCATCTTGTGTGCGTGCCCACTGGGTGCTTGTGAGGGCCCCTGTGGGTGGGATACAAGGAGTTGAGCCAGCTGTAAGGGGACAATCCTCAGATGATTACCTCAGTCCTGTACAAGTCCAGCCTCAGGTGGCTGATGTTCAGCCATTCATCAAGGGACCTCATGCCTTCTTGAATGTTAGAACTGGCAATGGCTGCGTCTTTGGTGAGGTTGAGGAGCACCTGGGTGTCAATGGCATACGACATGATGTGGAGGTTTTGTGCGTATGTGACGGTGGAGAGGGGGGTCCTGGACACACTGAAGATTGACACGCTGAGAGATGATCCCTGGGCCATGTGCCAGATGACACCACTATACAACATGCTGAAGGCTTGAGTCCCACTCCCATGGCCTTGCTGGTGGAGGGAGCCTGTGTGGAGCAGGAGAGACATGATCTGGTTGGTGTGACAGGGCCTGGAAGGCGGGGCAGCAGTGTGTAGCCAGTTGGAGTTGCACACTCAGCATGCAAAGGTGTTGTATGTGCGGTTAGGGTATGCCTGAGAGCAGGCAGTTGAGTTTTAGATAGACATTGCTTGGAGGGTGGCTACAACATCAGACTTTAGTGTGATGTGGGTCATGCAAGGACATGAGGGTCGCGCAATGTGCACGTTGCATGTGCTGACGGTCCAGCCTTTGGCAACGCGTGGCCGCAACAGTGGCACAGACAAGATGATGACAGCCAAATGAATGGGTGAAGGGAGGCAGGGAGGAGCATCTTTGAGGCGTGTGTGTTGCCGAATCCCGCTACTTTGTGGGTCCTTGCTGCAGGGGCTGCAGCAGCAGGCGCCATGCCCTGGAAAGTATGCCAAGAGTTGCACACAAAGACAAGGATGTCAGAAAGGACAAATGCAACAGACGTATGTAAAGGAAGGAGTGTCCGGTCACCCATGGCACACCCCGAGAGAATGGATGCACAATCACCAAAGATGACTGACACAGGATCAGGAAACAGAAAGCCGAGCTGCGCACAGGAGACACACCCTCAGCAGGTGTTGACGGCCCGTTGTGGGGACCAACATGCCCAAATACATACACAACCATAGACTTCATGCACAATACAGATTCGAATCCATGAAGAACTGCATGCATGTTGCTAAACTACACATAGACTCATATGCACTATCTTTGACAACTATGCCAGAGATGCCGCATGCAAAGTGGCAAGAGACCTGCATTGACAGAAATGAGGCACCTTGGAGTGTGAGGAACACCTTTATTACTCAGGCTCACACTAAGGGAAATGCATCAATATGAACAGACTCACAGGTCAGTTGGCTGAACATGTGGGACCTACACTGGACACCCCTTCACAACCCAGATGTTGTAAATGCAAATGAACTGGCACACAAGTGAAGGAGGTGGGCCAAAGACCCCCTGCTGCACACGGAGAGGCTGCAATTCCCCAGTGAGCCTCCTATGGGGATGTCCCACACTATGTCCACCAGTAGCATCTTGTATGTGTCTGAGTGAAGTTTTACACACATCGATTCCTTCCTCAGAATCCACAAACCATTACAGATGACTGTCACGAAGGGTGACTATCAATTCATGGGAGTCATGCTACATGTCATGTGCCCCATGGTGAGTCGACATGTATGCATGGTAATACAACATGCACAGGAGCAGTCCCCACACATTCAAAACACGTAACACCCCCAAAATGCCTTGCTGCAATCCTTACCCAAAATGTCTTTTCAACATGTCCGTGCATGGAAAGCTGATTCAGCACACGTTGCAATACTCATGAGGAATATCAGGAGGCCAACGATGACACGAGCAGACAACATGCGCAAGACCCTGGGGATGACAGACACACAAGGAGACAGCGAAAATATTGTTATCCGCATGCATGGTCATTTACTCTACATAAATAATGTTGTCACCATGCTAATTCAAAATTTAGTGTCTCTGCTAAAATGTGTGGAATTACATCATCACTCGAGTGACACATCAGAACACACCTCTAAGTCACTTAGCATACAGTCAGCTGGACACACACATTGCAACACCTGCCACACAAGGCTCCAAGCGTGCACACTCAGACCCAGTGACTCACCATCATGAGAAGAAGTTGCGTATGAGCTGACTCCGGATATCCTCCTCCTCCTCCTCCTCACTTGCCTCGTGAACAAGCCCTTCATCCTCCACGGGTGGATGTTCCAGCTCATCCGGATCCAGGATGAGTGGCACTGCCTTCTCCACTGCCATGTTGTGCAGCATGCAGCACACGAGGAAGATGTTGCAGACCTTTGCCGGTGCATATGGGAGGGACCCGCCTGTCTTGTGAAGGCACCGGAATCGGCTCTTCAGGAGGCCAAACGTCCTCTCAATGACTTGCCTGGTCTGCCCGTGTGCATTATTATAACGGTGATCTGCAGCTGATCTTGGGTTGCGGAGAGGCGTCATCAGCCATGGCATGTTGGGATAGCCAGAGTCCCCTACATGGAAACATCATGTGAAGAAGTGGGTCAGGAGATGCCGTAAGATACAAAGATACCGCAACACACAGGACAAACAGAGTATACCCACCAACAAGACATGCTCGTTCGTTGTGCAGCCGCAGCATCATTTGTGGCACCCTGCTACGCCTCATGATGTAGGCATCGTGTGCTGACCCTGGAAAACGTGCACAGACATGGGAAATCAGCATGTTAGCAAGACACACCACAAGGGCATTAATAGAGTGGTAATGTTTACGGTTGCGATAGGCTACCTCCTGTGCCTGTGGTGGTACCAAAGCCACATGTGTCCCATCAATGGACCCAATTACATTGGGCATCCCTCCCAGGGCATAGAAATCACCCTTTACACTTGTCAACTGCTCAGGAGTCGGAAAATGGATGAATTCATCCAGGTGCTCCCACATGGCTTCTAAAACATCATGCAGGACACGGCTGAACATTGTCTGAGACATGCCACCGACATCAGCTATGGTGAATTGAAACGTACCGGTGGCAAAAAAATGTAGGGCTGCCATCACCTTCATCTTGGGGGTCAGCCCTGTAGGATACCTGTGTCGCGGTTGGAGGTGTGGTGCCAGCCTGGCGCTCAAGTCCTCAATCAACTGTTGAGAGAATCGGTAACGTCTTATGCAGTCACGTTCCCTCATTGCAGCCAAGTCTGGCATTGGTCGAGGGGGGGAGGCGGTGCCCTGCAGAAAATTGGAATGAATAACGAAGAGTGAGAACATAACAACATCAATGTCAATGAAGTGAGCACATGCTCAACTGCTAATACACATCTGCTTAATACAGAGTCTGGTCTGTGCAATACATCCAGGACACGTATGCCAGCCAGGTGATACTCCTACGAAAAGCCAGATACAAGCGTTGATTGGCAAGTCTACATGACATGCCCTGAAACGAGCTTTGGGCCAGTGTAAGTGAACAGCCATAGACATCACAGGAGTGACATACATCCACATATCTGCATTTGAAGGATGTCATCTCATACAGACAGCTGACGGCAAGCTAGACGCACAGGTCACATGGAAGGTCAAATGTACAGATCACACACATTGCGATGAAGGGGTACACGGAAAACTGAAAACACAGACATTGAGACAACGCAGATATGTCCTCATGTCAAAATCCCATGTTCATTGCATACAGACACATGTTACGTGGGATTCCACATGTGGCATTGGTGTGTGTAGATGTGTGCCATGCCCATCTACACACCGTCACATGTTGGATGCAGCAACAGCACATGCAGTTGACGGGACATCAACTGCCAGCTCATGGGAACACATGACACACACATGACATAGTCACATCATGGCACGCTGGTCGTTCTATGTCAGTTATTAGTGTCCCTGTCCCTGGCATCAGGCGACAGTTGCGGTTGTTGGTGACTGTGCCATACCAGTGATGCTGTGCTTGACACGTTTGGACTACATGCACACATGTGCAAAGTGTGAAGGGGAAGTGTGCAACATAGTGCCACATCACACATGACGTGTACACAGGTCATCACACATCTATTGTGCTCAAACATGAGGAGACATGTGCAATATCACTGCCTGACACACCTAGGCCCTGCACATGAAGGACATAAATGACAATGACTTTATGTACAGCCTTGTGCGAGTCTGAGACCTCCATGGATTTCGTGTGCGCCCCCTATCACCAGTGTAAGCGTGTGAAACGCACCGTACACACACTCTGAGGGCGTGTGTACGGTCTGTATCACTATAGTGGTGTTGCTGTAGGAGCACGCGTGTTACGGGACGTACAAACGTACGTGTACTGCCTTAGTACACGTACGTGTACAACTAGTGCGTACACGTACTACCTCAGTACACGTAAGTGTAGGCACTAGTTGTACATGTACGTGTACTGAGGTAGTACACGTACTTGTACACGTATGTGTACGCACTAGTTGTACACGTACATGTACTGAGGTAGTACACGTATGTGTACACGTACGTGTACGCACTACCTCAGTACACGTACGCGTAGGCACTGGGAGTACACGTATGTGTACTGAGGTAGTACACGTACGTGTAGGCACTAGTTGTACACGTACGTGTACTGAGGTAGTACACGTACGTGTACTACCTCAGTGTACTCCCAGTGCCTACTAGTACGTGTGAAACGCACCGTACCTGTGTGGGGATTTGAAATTTACATAGGGGACACATTAGGGACAAGTTTTAGGCCATAAATGCATGCTGGTTGTCATGGATACCGAGTTTTCTGTTCAATTTTTTCCATCAGGTTGCCTTGAAAAGTCAGTTGGCCACAAAATACATTGTTGCAAAGTGGTTGTTGACTTGACATGATGCTGCTAATTTGAACCATGCAAATGCTGTCACTGGTGTATGTTTAAAGGGATTGGAGGAAACGTAGGATGCAAATGAGTCTGACCAATCACTCTGTACTCCTGTAAATGAAAGACCCCAGCAAGGCAGATATAAGTCAGGCAGAGCCCATGAGAGGGCACTTGCCTGCACAATCTTTGAGTCAACACCATTGCTGCTGTCTGTGCTTCCTCTGGCACCATGTCAAGGTCTGTGGAGAGGGCCCAGCCTTTCACACAGAAGGAGAATGAGGCATTGCTTGATGTCATCCTCCCACAGTACCCCAGCCTGTATGGGAGACCAGGGGAGCAGGTGAGTGCTGACTCCACTAGCTTTGACTGTGCACCTTTTTTGTGACTGTCACTTCTGGCATTGTGTCCAGGTGTGACAGACATGCAATGTTGTTTAGAGTGGGTTCCAGGGGGGGGAATGGCTTATGTCTCCCATGCAGAGCATGATGTAGTTCATGTGTGCACTCCTCACTTGCATTGTGCTTACTGTGACATTCACTGCATAGTGCATGACACATTCAGCCTGGCTAATCCTTTGTGGCATTTTTTGTCTATTGTCCTGAGGTGATTCAGTGGTCCCCCTGGTGTGACAGGTGACTGTTCCCACAGATGTGTCTGAGTTGAGTGGAGCTGTGGTGAGAGTGTCCAAGTGATGTGTACGCCCCCTGGACATTGATGTGTGTGAATGTTCCTTGTCATGTTGGTGAGTGTCTATGTGAAGTGTTGCACCACAGCTGCATGGAGGAGGCAACAGCTCTACCCATCTGATGTGAGAAGTAAGCCGTGCTGTGTGTCTGACTTGCTGAGCTAGCCCCACACCTGTCACCCCCCACAGGCAAGTGGCACATGTGCAGAGTGAGGTTTGTATCCGCTGTTGCCAATGGCATGTGATTGCTCTGTGCCTGTGTGTGTCTGTGTACTCTGCTGAGGGTGCGTCAGTGGCCTGGGGCATGTAACTGCTTGGAGGTGCTTTCCATCAGCCTGGTGTCTCTTGTGATGCACAGTGTGTGCCATGTTCATGGAGTGTGTCGCACCCCTCATGCCACCTGTGTACTTTACATGCCATGTAGTGCATTGGGGCTTCCACAGAGGCCAATGTCCATATGACTAAGATGCAATTCCTTGGCAGCATCCTATGCCCTGTTCAACATTTCAAAGATGTTCAAATGTGTGTCTCTCTGACATGGAGCAGGTGTAGTGATGTTGTCTCACTTTGTCATCCTCACAGGTAACTGCCTACGCCAAGGGGGACATCTGGAAGCAGGCCGTCAGGGCCGTGAGGTCGGTGGAGGG
Organism: Triturus cristatus; assembly: GCF_964204655.1. NCBI lineage: Eukaryota > Metazoa > Chordata > Amphibia > Caudata > Salamandridae > Triturus > Triturus cristatus. Next base: position 594,475,595 of record NC_140579.1, read on the forward strand.
TCGCAGTCGGCGCCTAGCACAAGTGAGAAAACGGTGGCAGGACATCCGGTGCTGGACCCGGAGGATCGCCCGGGTCCTGCTGAAGGACTCACCTCCACGCCCCCACGGCGGGCGCCGACGCCTGACCCACCAGATGAAGCCTGTCCTGGCGGTGGTCTTCCCTGACATGGATAGGCGGTTACAGGAGATGCAGCAATAGGAATAGGGTAGGTACATGTGTGTTTGTTGTGTGTCACCAGCTTTTTGAAGTGCTCAGTCGCCTGGATACACTGCCAGGGTTTATATGTGCAGTGCATATCCTTTTCCCCCAAGTCAACCGGTGCTGTTCTTCCTCTCTTCCCCTCCTTGACATGTGTTCCCTGGTCTGTGTGTAAACACTATTGCACATGGTAATCTAGGCTGCCAGTTAATCCACGTGCACATTGCTTTCTGCATCATGTGTGGGGGTGGTCTGTGACATGTGTTGGTACCTTGCCTATGCCCTGTCCTGTTCAGTCATTTGGGGGTCCATATTTGTTGGCACTGATGCTGAGTCTCAACATAGGAGTGTGAGGATTCAAATTAACAGACTTGCAGCATGCATGACCGATGTTGTGGCCTCAGAGATGATGTGCATGAGTGGGAGATATGCATAGTGCCGGGACGGTTGTTCATGTTACAGTCAGATCATTCCAGGACCATGGAGCAGTGTGCCCACTACAGTCCCCTGAGACACCCTTGCCTCGGAATCATGTGTGTCATCCAACACTGTGCCCATTCTCTGTGTGTTCAGCATAGGTTGGCCTCTGTGGCATTGTTCCCTGGCCTCATTTGTATTTATGTAAAGTATGCTACATGTGTCCACTGTACAGGGGGACCCCATTTGACCTGTGCATCCTCACACTGGGCAGTGCCTGTGTGTCTATGTACAACTATCTGTTGATGGTTGTTTGTCACAAATATGTGTTGGCAGCCTCACGAGGTGATGTGGAGTACATTTAGGAGATCTTGATGCACATTTTAGTAAACCCAGATTAAGAGATGTAACTTCTTGATCTGTCTCAATCACATTGTCTTAGGTATGGGGAGTTTGTGCTGGCAAGGCCTACATGTCCAAACCTTATGTCTCCTTGCCAGGTCTGACCTGTGTGTGATAATTGTCTGGACAGACACTCAACATGCAGTGACCCAGTCATGTTGTGCAGGGTTTAATGTTTGTGTTTTGCAGCATGTGTCAAAAGTTAAAATACATGGTTCCTGCTCATCCATTTTTGGCACCAGTGTGTGGTCCAGATGCTACGTAGTTTGGTCTTTGTGTGCTGACATCTGTGTGGACATTCTTGGTTCCCATGAGGGTGCCTCCTCAGTGCAGGTGCTCCTTATTCCGACACAATTGCAGGCCCATTAGCTTATGCATTGTCCTGTGTTTGGACATGTGTGCCACTCCACATGATAGGCAGTGGGTCAGATGTGTTGCCAACTGTGTCATCATGGTACGGATGGCCATGTGACAGGTGGCATGATTCAAGTTGTTAGTCAAGAAGTCTTGTACCTTGGCACTCACTACACTTGTCAACATGTCTCGATTTTTTCTATGCTTGACTTTGATGTTTTGTTGTGAAGGACAATAATGTGCTTGTATGACAGATGTCTCCCAAGGAAGTGCACCTTTACACTTTCCGGGGACACGCTGGCACATTTTAAAGGAAGGCACAGTTCGAATAACACTTGTTTTCAGATTATACATATACATGTTCCCACAGTGTGTTTGCATTTGGGTAAGTCCTTGGTTGTTGCTGATACCAACTTACGAGTGTCAAGTCATCCAGACCGCCGTGGTGCCATGTATATGTACTTACTGAAACCCCATTTCTTCCTAACAGTGGCTTATTTGAATAAGGCTGGCAGCTCATACAATAACTGTGTAAATGTAGTTTTGTGTGCACCTCATTGTGTGACTTCTTTTATACAGGCACATGTGTGTTCTGTTCACAAAGTGGCACATTCACACATTCTAAACATGGAGATTGTGTAAAGTGTTGTTATTCCCAAGGGATCACAATGTATTTCGTTTGGGTTTCCAAAGTACTCACAGGTCTCTGAGTGTGGGGACCCCTTCAGCATTGAGGTCTGTTATTTGGCCTTGGGTGCACCAATACTGTTTTGTTCACAGTGAACAAGAGGTGGCATGCCTTCATAGTCTTGCTGTGCTCAACTGTTCCCAGACACTAGCTTCTCAGTTTAATTCGATATCAAGTTATTTGCTGTTGTGTCCTAATTTTCATTGTTTCCAAGTGGCATGGTGGGTCAACAAACTGGGGAGTGCAGGGCTTACATATGTGCGGAGTATTCTAGATGTTACTCATGATGCATTTCCTGATATGCACTGTGACATATTTTGTTTGGACTCAGGTGTCAGATGTATACAGGTGACTGATTATTTTCTGTATCTTCACCTTGCCCACAGCATCATCGGAGGACACCGAGGGAGACACCTGCACGGACCTGGAGGAGGGATCCAGCACCGGTGCCACCACTGCTGGCGAGTCTGCGGGAGCAAGTGGCACGGAGGGCGAGGGGAGTCAGGCGGAGGACCTGTCTGGTGGCGACACCGACTACGACGCTGACGGGTCCGAGGCTAAACTCCTCGAGGGGGCGGAGGCTGCTACAACACCTGGCAGCAGCACAACATCTGTCACTGCCCCTCCATTCCCATCACCGCCCTCCCAGTTGCTCCGGTCCCTTCTGTCCGTGCAGGGCACCACCATGTCTCCTTCGTGCCAGGCACCGCACCCCCTGCCCCTGTCCCCCCTGCTGCCCTCACTGCAGAGTCTGTGGACATTCAGCGGCAGTTGCAGGATGGCCAGACATCGATGCTGAATGTCCTCCATGGCCACACCACACTGCTGACACAGATGGTGTCGTTCATGGAGGGCATGTCAGCAGCGATGTCTGACCAACGGATGTTGCTGAGGTCCATGGACTCTTCACTGACGGCAGCAGTGAGTCTCCTGCAGCGCTTCGTCCCCCCCCTACCCCTGCACCATCCACACTTCCCACTCCCATGCCTGTCCCATGCACACCCAGACATTCCCAAGCACGCACCCCACCAGACACAGGCAGCACACAAACACATAAGGGCAGGCGCACACCTCCTGGCACGCACACTCAGGGGGATAAAGGCACACCCACTGGGTCTTTGAACACTATTGCATTTCAGGTATTGATGTCGGTGCTGATGCTCCAGGAGTTGGGGTTGTGGTAATGTGTTATGTTTCAGGGAAATGTTGTAGTCTGATGCTCATGGGGTGGACCATGGTATCTGCGTGCCGTCACAAGGTCTCTGCAAAGAATCTTTGGTCGTGTGTGCTATTTGTGTTTGGAGAAATTGTCCCAAGGAGTGTTCCTTCCTCTGTGGCACCTGACATCTACCCTGCAGGGAGTTGCACAATTGTTGTGCTGACCTGTGTCTACATTTCCTTTGTTGGTGACGGATCCCTTCAACTATGGCCATGCCTGCTCAGCAATGTCTCCGGCTGCATCGTCTGTGCCATCCTTGCTAGTCACTGTACTTGTGTATTGAGTATGTTGCCATGCCTTCATGGAGAAATTGTCCCTTTTCCGCACTATGCATGTGTGTAATCCCAGCCTAGCACACATATGGTACTTGTTATGCAGGGTATTTGGGCACCTGACTCACAATTGTGGGCATTGTATCTGTGGGAACTCCACCCTATTCCTTCCATGAGAGAAAACATCTTGGTGGCTGGCCCAGCACCTGAACATTCCTATCAGTCCTGGGATGTGCGTGACAGTGTGTGTTCCCTTTGGCTCTCTTAGTTTAGAAGGCATTGACATGACTATACAGTCTTGTGGCATGATCTCTGTGTGTGTATTGTGCTGCATCCGCCAGGGGTGGGTATGCATGTGTCAATTGTCCTCACACCCACATGTGGTGTGTCATGCAGTGGGGGAAAGACATCCATCATCATGGGAGTGGGACACTGCTGTCCGTGATGTGTTGTTATGGCACTATCAACATAGTCGAAAATTAGGGATGAGTACATACACCCATGGAGTTGTGGTCATCTGCTAATGATGTACACACCCCCATGTCTCTGTCCACTGCTGGGAGTGATAGGCACCCACCCCTCACATGTCTCTGTCCACTGCTGGGAGTCCTCTGCACCCACCCCTCACATATCTCTGTCCACTGCTGGGAGTGATAGGCACCCACCCCTCACATGTCTCTGTCCACTGCTGGGAGTGATAGGCACCCACCCCTCACATGTCTCTGTCCACTGCTGGGAGTGATAGGCACCCACCCCTCACATGTCTCTGTCCACTGCTGGGAGTGATAGGCACCCACCCCTCATATGTCTGTCCACTGCTGGGAGTGATAGGCACCCTCCCCCATGTCTCTGTCCACTGTTGGTATTCCTCTGCACCCACCCCTCACATGTCTCTGTCCACTGCTGGTATTTCTCTGCACCCACCCCTCACATGTCCCTGTCCACTGCTGGTATTCCTCTGCACCCACGCCTCACATGTCTTTGTCCACTGCTGGGAATCCTAGGCAGACACCCACCCACCCACCCGCACCCTTGGTGCAGTACACTGCTGTCCTGGCCATGAACACACCCCAATATACAGGTTATATGCTGCACCAGGCCCTAAGCCAATATTCGTGGCGTGTGTACGCCTTGTATCACAAATGTTCTGGTGCCCTAGGGGTACGGGTGATGCGGTCCGTACCCCCGTATTCATAGGTTGGGTACGGTCCGTACCACGCGTACCCCTACATCACCACTACAATGGTGGTACGGACCGTACCCACGCCCTCAGAGCGTGGGTACGGCCCGTACCACCATTGTAGTGGTGATGTAGGGGTACGTGCCGTACCCACACCCTCAGAGCGTGGGTACGGCCCGTACCACCATTGTATTGGTGATGTAGGGGTACACGCCGTACCCACGCCCTCAGAGCGTGGGTACGGCCCGTACCACGCGTACCCCTACATCACCACTACAATGGTGGTATGGGCCGTACCCACGCTCTGAGGGCGTGGGTACGGCCCGTCCCACCATTGTAGTGGTGATGTAGGGGTACGCGCCGTACCCACACCCTCAGAGCGTGGGTACGGGCCGTACCACCATTGTAGTGGTGATGTAGGGGTACGCGGGGTACCCACGCCCTCAGAGCGTGGGTACGGCCTGTACCACCATTGTAGTGGTGATGTAGGGGTACGCGCCGTACCCACGCCCTCAGGGCGTGGGTACGGCCTGTACCACGCGTACCCCTACATTACCACTACAATGGTGGTACGGGCTGTACCCACGCCCTCAGAGCGTGGGTACGGGCCGTACCACCATTGTAGTGGTGATGTAGGGGTACGCGCCGTACCCACGCCCTCAGAGCGTGGGTACGGGCCGTACCACCATTGTAGTGGTGATGTAGGGGTACACGCTGTACCCACGCCCTCAGAGCGTGGGTACGGCCCGTACCACCATTGTAGTGGTGATGTAGGGGTATGCGTGGTACGGGCCGTACCCCTGCCCTCAGAGCGTGGGTACGAGCCATACCACCATTGTAGTGGTGATGTAGGGGTACGCGCCGTACCCACGCCCTCAGAGCGTGGGTACGGCCCGTACCACCATTGTAGTGGTGATGTAGGGGTACGCGTGGTATGGCCCGTACCCACGCTCTGAGGGCATGGGTACGGCGCGTACCCCTACATCACCACTACAATGGTGGTACGGCCCATACCCACGCTCTGAGGGCATGGGTACGGCCCGTACCACCATTGTAGTGGTGACGGGTACGCGTACACACCCACTGCCGTTGTAGCGGGATGCAGGGATTGGTGGACACGCCCCTGGAGGTAATGTATGTACAGAATATGGTATTTTTTAAATTAGGTAGAGGTTATGTTTCCTGGCCCTCGCCCCCCCTTTGACCCTGGGTGTTGTTCTGACCTTCTGCGGCGTGCGCGGCGGTTTCGGTGCACCAGGTCGTAGGCTAGGAGGGCCGGGATGACACGTAGGACGGGGTCCATGGCTGTCCGTCGCGTACCGGTGCTCCTTCTTCGCGTCGTCCTCAATTTCCCGGGAGTTTTTGGCTGCCGTAACAAATTAGCCGTGCGGAGTGACGTAGGCACGAATCGTACGTGGTGGTCCATAAAACGCTGCCTGACTCCGTCCGGACGTCACGTACGCGATGTCCCGGATCAGAATTGTGGGTATTTTTTAACCGCACGTAGTTTTTTACGAATCGTACGGAAATGGTATTTCTGTACGATTCGTACTTGCTGGTTTGTAAGGAGGATTTCACGGGTACGAGTCGTACGAGAATACGCTAAGTACGACCATTCGTACCCGGGTTTTACAGGATCGGAATCGGCACCTTAATGTGGTGTGTTAAATTAAGTGTCACTGCCTAGAACAAGCCAAAGGAGCGTGTAGCCTTTTAACCTAAAGAGTGCACTGTTTTCCTTAAAGAATACACATTTTTAAACCTGGCTCCAAATGACTTTAGTTTGTGTCAGATCTTTTACTGTCAATTATTTAAGATGTACAGAGAGCGGCTGTTGGCTTTGCAGAGAGGAGAATTTTTCTTTGACTTCATGCTATTGGCTGTTTGGTATATCATCCCACCACCAATGGAATGTGTGCACAAGGGACTATTTTAGATCTAAATTGTCCACTCAACCACCAGACTTTTTGTCACATTTTTTTTTTAGTCGTAAACATGAAATACCACTATCACTGGCAATACTGCCTCCACCAGTACAGATACCATCAATACTACAACCAGTACTAAAACCAATACAAATACACCAATATGACCAATACGACCGCCACCAATATCTCCACCGCCTCGATGAACTACACCATCACTGTTACCACACATCACCTATACACCATCACCAATACCACCATCAACAATATTTACACCCTACCACCAGTATCATTACTAATATGTTACCAGCTCCACCATGACCAATAATAATACTGCCACTACCAATACCACACCAATAACACCATACCAGTTAAATCACAACACCCCACAACCATCAGCAACACTGCCAATATCACACCACCACCTGCCATTACAGATGCCACCACCACAAATACCACTAACTCTGACAGCTGTGTTACCACTAATACCAGGTTGGTGGATCAGTGGACTAAGACATCCAGCTCCAGGATTTGTGTTTGATCTAATGGTCACAGGTTCGAATCCCAGCAGGTCCACTCAGCCTTTCGTCCTTCTGACATCAATAAAATGAATAACATTGAGTTGGATAACAATAAACATTTGTTATTTCAGAGCCAGAAGGCCCAAGACTTGGGCGAACGTTTACTTTACAAACTCACGTTATGTGAATTCCTTCACAATAAGTTTCAACGCTACCACTACCCTAAAACAAAACCACCACCAGCCCATTCTCCCATTGTCACACCACCGCCAGTACCACTAATGATGCTACCAACACTACTAGTGTAACCACCACCAATATCTCCACTACCATGTCAATAGGTCTGGCTTTAATGTTTTATCGCATGAAGATGCATTCCTGTGTTTGCAGTGCATGCGCTGTCACTTTAAATCCAGACCAGACCTATTGGCTTGGCTCATGCTTGTTTTTTTGTAAATTCCTCCATCCAATCCAGTATCATAGCCGCAACTCTAAAAGTAGTTCACCACTACGTTGTGGTTTCTCGTGAATCCCTCCATCACACGAAGAGATTGTGCTGCCAGCCGAGAGGTAAAGAGTGCTGTCCAAGGGTATTCACCCACTCTCTCACTCTCACTCAGTCACAATAAAAGCAGCGCAGCTCCCCTAAAGTCCTGAACAGTGCGCTGCACTAATTTCTGGGGGACCGCACATTTTTGTTTCACCAGACATTTACTGAGTACAAGAGAGAACAAGCATTGGCATAGTCAATAGGTCTTGCCTTTGGGACCATATAAGTGTTTAGCCATGCAACAGTTGCTGTTGTTGCAACAAGTATATTGTGCTGCATAACTAAATACTTATAAGGTCCCAAAAGCGAGACCTATTGGCTATGCCAATGCTTGTACTTTGTTTCACAAATCTCTTCATGTTAAACTTATCTCCCAGGAAAATGATGATGTGGGTCGCTGGGTATTTACAGATTTACAGAATGGGAAGGTTCCACTCTCTTTACTCAATATCTATGCACCAACTACAAAGGATTCCCTCTTTTGGTCTCATCTTGAACAAAAGCTGATGCTATATTCCCAGGACAACCTTATTTTAGCAGGTGTTTGCAATCAGATTGTAAAAAATGGATTCAAATGGTGGCTTTTACACAATGGGGCCGATTCCGATGGCTGGTCGGACAGCTGTCCGTAGCCTTACTCTGCGACCGACACGTACCCGGAGCCGGTCTGACCTGTATAGGAAGTACGATGCGCATAACGGCCAAAAACACGACCGACACGTAGGCTGTGAATCAAGACCCATTCTCCGTCCGAGCCGTAACTCCCAAAGAAGAACCGTGTTAGCTACGATTCGCGCCACAAATCAATACACGGCTACGAGACGGAACAGCTTGCAGTGGGTACGAGACGGAGCAACAAGCAGCGTGTACGACACGAACACATCATGAATCCCATCGCGCAGGTCATACCAGTACTCTACATCTATGACCGGAGCAGGGACCGACGTCGACGGCGCAGACAGTAAGTCAGACACCTACCACATAAACAAACGACACGTACCCGCAAAATGGCACACACACACAGGGGATACATATCCTGGCCACTAACAACAGCCCACCATAGGGGTTGCATGGCCAGCACCACTAACACCCCCACCCATAGGGGGCCTGTTGCCCATCACCCCTGCCACCCCCACTCACAGGGGACCTGTTGCCCATCACCCCTGCCACCCCCACTCACAGGGGACCTGTTGCCCATCACCCCTGCCACCCACACGCATAGGGGACCTGTTGCCCATCACCCCTGCCACCCCCAATCACAGGGGACCTGTTTCCCATCACCTCTGCCACCCTCACTCACAGGCTTATGTTGCCCATCACCCCTGCCACCCCCACTCACAGGGCTTATGTTGCCCATCACCCCTGCCACCCCCACTCACAGGGCTTATGTTGCCCATCACCCCTGCCACCCCCACTCACAGGGGACCTGTTGGCCATTACCCCTGCCACCCCCAGCCATAGGATGGGTGATGCGCAACACATCCAGCATACGCAAACATCAGGTATGTCCGCAAAATACATCCCCCACGACATCATGACAACAGTGTGTAGTCTGTGACAAATGCCCACAACAGTGAATATGGCTACTAGCATACAATGTAAGTAACAGCGCATGTGAAACCAACACATGAGTGTGACATACACAAGGCAAGCATCACCATAGCACTGCGGCAATGTAAAAAGAACACTCCCTCACTGTGTAGAACAGAAGTCAAGTGGGGGCTCACAAAATGCAGCAGATGTGGAGCATTGTGGTGATGGGGACCAAACCCCCCTCAACACAGTGACCAAAAGGTAAGTGTCATCATGGTCAAAGCTGCAAATAACAAACAGCATGTATGATCCCTGCTCCCAACACATCAAACACTTCTGGGGGGAAATAGTGGTTGTGTCCCATACACACAGAGATGTGTTGAGGCAAACAGTGCTGTGAAAACATAACACACTCGGCCATGTGCAGACAAGCACCACACATGGGGGCTGACGATGCACACAGCGTACAATGACAAAACAGCAGAAGTGACCATCACCAAGCATGCAGACATCTCGAAAATAGACACACCAACCAAAACAACATGTGTAGACTGTAGGTGTCAGCTCAATAACTCACATTCCATGCCAGCAATGGCACCCAACAACCAGGATGAATGTGCACAATGATGTGAAATGACTCACAGGGACAGCATGCAAAATCACAGAAACAGCATCCAGACAAAGGCCCACAACAGCAATACCAATGCACTGGTGCAGATGCACAAACACAAACAGGAAAACTCACACTGCACATCGGACACAACATGTGTGTGTGTGTCACAGTAACCACAGGCAACTACACAACACATGAGAGGGGCTGAACCACAGTGACACAGATGTGGACACAGTGCCATACAAACGTAAAGCATCATTGGGACACCCTCAGTGGGCAATCAGGCGTTGGGAGATGAGAGGGAGCACAACAGACACATGTGAAACTAGCTGGAATGAACACCAACTAACACAGCAAGAGACTGACACACAACAGCACAATCCCCAGGGACAAGACATTGGTGTGACACAAGCATGCATGACACCTCCACTGTGATGACAAAGGCAGATGTCGTACAAACTGTGAAACCCAGACATGTGTCCTGTACCACAAACGTACATCACACAAACACAAATCACTCAGCATGGCCCCTCATCCATGGACAAACGGGAGCTAAGGGACCATCCATGCAAACATTCACATCAGTCCACCATCAACACCACACACCTGAACTGCAACAATGTGGATCTGTGAAGCCCACATGGACAGGTGGCATTGCACATGCCCACATGACAAACACAGGAATGTTGGCAGGAACTAAGGTGCACACACACATCACACAAGGACTGTTTACAACCCTGGGGAATGACAGACAAACTGCACAGTAAGCGGTACATGGCCATGACCTCAAAGCTCATGTGTACTTCACAATCCCTGCCACTGTCCCAGGACTATGCAGATGCCAAGGAGGAACACAAGGCACCCTTGCTGACACCTGCCAGCATCGCTGCCGTGAACCCGACAAGTGGGAGCAGTCACACACACATACAAATGTCTCAATCACTGAAAACTACCACCTAGGGACAACTACATGATATTGCGAACAAACAAGTGCCTTGAGGAACCCTCACTGTGTCCCATCTGTGTCTGACAACATCATCAACACTCAGAACTGACAAATCACAATGATGATACACCAATTAACAGTAGTGAGTCATGCACCCACACATCTGGTAGACCATTGGAAAAGTAGTGGGATTAACCCAGTACCACTCAGCAAGCATCAACAACACGAACATATCAAGCGAACACTGTCTGTGTATGAACAGGGATGTGGACACACACACATGCACATACAACACACACCATGGGCCCAGGCCATGTCACTGGACAACACACTAACTTGAGGGGACACAACTCCTGTGGGAGCCCAGCTGTGCCAAACATATTCACCGCAAGTCCCACTCATGTCTGCAGAACACTTGGTCAGTCAGCCATCAGTTACCGCACAATGAAGGCTCTGGTCACAACAGCCTGGGTACGTGAGTCTCCCTTAAGTCATCTGCACATACTCAATACATATGTACAGCAAGTTGCACAGAAGACCCAGTTGCTTCTATACCAATGATGCCCACACCTGTAGGACCAGTAGTGATGAGCACGAAGTATGTGGAAGTGACAATTTGGACAATGGGAAGCACATCATATGTGCAGGGGTGCAAGCCACAGATGTGACCATGGCAATTAGATGCTCACAGAGAGATGTACACAAATGGTTGATCCAGACACACCCAGGTAGCTGCAAAGGATGACATGGATACCCACCAATATGATACATATCTCATGGACCACAGGGAGTACCTCACATCAACACATCAGTATGCAACAGTGTAAACCAAGCATTACAGGTGCAAGGGCATCTAAAACAACCTCAACATGATGTACAGCTAAATCAAGTTCACAGGGACAAAGTAAAAAGCTTTATTCAGCATATGAAAAGTGAAACGTCTGTTCCAACAAAAGGCCAATGGCCAGTCCATGTCCAAAGGGCAAGGAGTGAACTAGAGTGACAACTGTCACACCTTGCTTGCCTGCACTGCTACGGACCGGAGTCATCCCCTCGGAGGGGCATACATGGGGGCAGGCCAGGCACCGCAGGGACAGGATCAGGGCGCAGCAGAAGGAGGCAGTGAAGAGGTAGGGGATGCAGGCGAGACACTTGCAACTGCAGTGGAGATGACTGAAGTGGTGGGTGCTGTCACAACTGTGGGGCACAAGTCAGATGGGGTGGATGCCGGCACAACTCCAGTGGGCAGGTCAGATGGAGTGGATTGGCTCACCACTGCAGTGCCCAAGTCAGACGGGGTGGGCGTCTACGCCAAAGCAGTGCCTACATCCATGGGAGCGGAATGGGGGACAGGTGAGGTCTGCAGGGCAGGGGGTGGTGACACGGTCCCCACATCAGTGGCAGCAACTTTCTGACCAGGAGTGGAGGAGCAAGTGCTAGGGGGGATGGCCTTAGCATTTTGGGGATGGTGTATCTGTGTGTGGGGGAACCTGGGGCAGGGAGTGGCGGGGGAACCTCTGGAGTGGTAGCCTGGGGGATGGAGGACGGAGACTTTGCCTTGGAGCTGCGTGCTGGCGGGGGGGTCTTGCTCTTCTTGCGCCGGGGGGACTTGCGGGTGGGCGTCTCGGTCTGAGTGCACCTGGGGGAGGGTGTCCGGGTGTGAGGGGCACTCCCTTCTGTGTGTGGGGACTTCCTCTTCTCCTTGTAATCAGGATCTGCTGGGTCGGTGGGGAAGAGGCCAAGGTCACAGAGGAAGACTTCTGGGGGGATGGGGTTGCAGGTGAGGCAAGGGAAGGGGACTGGGAGGGAGAGGTCTCGGAGGACTGTAGAGTGGTTGTGGATGACTGTGTGTGTGTCAGCAAACCAGCCCCTGTGAGTGTGGAATCAGTCCCCTGCGCTTGCTTGTGTGCACGTCTAGTCCTTGGTTTGGGGATTTCTGTGCTTTGGACAGGTAGTGTGCTAGGAATTGTGGGTGCTGCAGGGGTAGGAGGGGTGTGGGACTGTTGGAGGAGGGATACTGATGCCGTCAGGGAGGAGGCCACGGACTGGTTGGTCCTCTGTAGGGCAGACATGCCCAAGGAAATGCCTTCCATGAATGACACCAGTTGTGTCAACAGACCTGTGTGTGCATGGAGGACTTTCAGCATCGACGTCTGCCCCACATGCATCTGTCTAAGTAAGTCCACAGACTCCTCACTCAGGGCAGCAGGGGACACAGGGGCAGGGGGTGCGGTGCCTGGCACAAAGGAGACATGCTCACGAACACGGGGGCCCACAGGGACCTCTGGGATGGGAGCCGATGGGAGGGGGGTGGTGGTGGTGGCGGTGGCGGAGACAGCCTCACTAGCTGGGGTTTGGTGGCTGCTGACACCCGCCTCCACAGGGGAGTCATCCTCAGAGCTGCTGTGGCCTTCAGTTGGGGGGGATGGTGCTGACGACTCCTCTGTGTGGCTGAAATCGCCCTCCGTGCCACTGGGTCCACCTGACTCCTCTCCTTCTGTCCCTGTAAGGCTCTGTGGCTCCTCCTGTTCCGTGGAGCTGTCCCCTCCTGTGGCCGTGGATGTATCTGGATAGGAATAGGAAGTAACAGAACAACATCAGTCACCTGCACCGACTGCACACACCACAGTGAGTTCATCACATCACAGTGCAAGCCCTGTCATCATCAGCTGAACACAGCTCAAAGTGCCAACACTGTTTAGAATAAGACAATTGTCATTTCCAACATCAACCATGGCACACATATCCTTCCTTGACTTGCACACATATGTCTGTTGCATGTTGGATGCTAATACCCCAATGTGCCAACATGCACCACCCACACATTAGTTGTACATGCAAGTGAACATGTAAAAGTATGTCACTAGACCCACAGCACATCTCTTGCGACTGACTCAGCACAGGTGTCCGGATGAAGGGATGGGCAGAGACTCATTTCACATGCTTGGGATGCATGCCAGCAACACACACTATGATGTACTCATGTCCTGATGGGCAAGGCCACAATGGGGTGCATGGTGCACACTTGAACACAACGCAGGCTCACTCATAGCAAGTTCAATGCCATGGCACTGGGATGCCCTGTAAGTCAGTCAACACTGTCTCCTGTCACAGGGGCAGGGCATCCAGACAACAACAATATGCACTGACTCACAATCCTAGGTCCGGGGCAAATCTGACTCTGAGGATGACCGGCGCACTTGCCCATCCCATGCAAACAACATATCCAGGACCCAGAAGACATCATGAAAATCATACATATGAGTCTCAGCAAACACGAATCCATCTACATTAATACATCACAGTCTGCCATGCATATACCCAGCTGCATGAGGGACAGAGTTGCATACACCATTGTGTGCTGTCAGATGCTCACACACCTATGTCACACAGGTCTTGTCTCCCACAGTCACATTGCAGATGTCATGCTGACCCTCGGAATCATGGACACCCCAGTTGTACGTAGCAACAAGCCACACCCTAATGACACAGAGGCACACACCTGAGGGCACATGTCACGAAGCACAACCTGCAATTTCACACACAGGAGTGGGATTACAGAGTGTTTCTGAATGCCCTTGAGGGGGCAGGACTGGGCAGGACTAAGTGAAACAGTGTTTTGCCCCGGACAGTAGTCAGGTGGCTAAGCAATTGTGGCATACTTGCCATACTGTAGGAGAGTGGCATCGACTGCATAGTTGCCCCCAACTTTTTGCTGATGTTTTGACTGTTTTCTGACTCTAGCCAGGCTGTGGCCCTGCTATCCAGGACCCCAGCCTATCTGCTTCCTCTCTAAACTAATGTGAGTACCCTAGGTACATACCAATTGGATACTGAGGACACCCTATCAGCCCCTTGTAGATGGTACCCTAGGTACCCAGGGCATGGGTCCCTCAGAGGCCTACCAGGGGCTGCAGCACTTATTGTGCCACCCCTGGGACAGCCATACAAACTGACACCACCAGACCACTACTGTAGTCTGGGTAAGGTGGTGCTTGCACGCCTTACAGGGGTATAGGTATCCTGTATCCCACTTAAATACAACACATATATCCTCATAGGTCACCCCTAAGGCAGGCCTTGGTAATCCTACAAGGCAGGGTGCTGAGATATGTGTGAGGGGGAACCCCTACCTGAGTGGGGCCCCTCTGCAATCTTCGTTAAAACTATTGCTGGGTTGTTTGTAGTGCAGCCATACGATATACTCTTAACCGCATTATAAGTAATCGCGATAGCGTGATAACTTGAGAGTGGCTGCACAGAACCATGTCATGTTTGGTGTCAAACATCGTGGAATCATACCCCCAATCCAGCCATGGGAATGAGGTCATGATTCCCCCCTGCTAGAGGGGTGATATGGTAAAAGCGGTAGATTTTAGACACCAATTTAAAAGTGCACACGTAGTACAAAATGGATGCTACCCGCCACCCACACGACTCTGGCTGTCTGTTGCTGGGCAGAACACCAGCCACGGCAGCTGGACAATAGGGATCTTGTTGCAGGGAGGTGTTCCCACCTCCCCAGACAGACTATGTGGATTGGAACTGGGTGGGTGCACCATAGGATGTCTTTCAAACGTACACGTAGGCTTCTCCAGTGCCTACTTCTGCATACACCGCCTCAAACCGGTTCAGGGTCATCCTGTCCCCTGCCCAGGCAGGAAAATACACAAAGGGAAGAGGGTGTAGCCACCCTTTCCCGCCTGAACTCTCATTGGTGGGCTCTGATTCAGACACTCCCCTAATCTCTGGATAAAGGTGGGTGCAGGGTCCTCAGAGCCTCAGATTAATCGTGGACTTCAAAGACTTGAAACTTCGACGAGCTGACGCACGGCTGAATGAAGAAATCTCCCTTGGGGTAAAGGAGTTACCCCCCTGCTTGGCAGGCACCTGAAACACTGCAAGTGACCCGGTTGGAACTCCGCTGCTCCTACGGACATCGAAGACTTCTGCCTACCCTGAGGGGGGTTTCCACGCATCCCAGAGGCCAGTGAGTGTGCACAGCGAAGCTCAGCACCGTGGACCCCGTGGGTGCCGAGATCCCCAATACCCCAGGACACCGGCCACCTCTTGCACAGCACACGACCCCGACCAGTGGGGGAGTTGTGCTTTGGCCCATCATTGAGCCAACCTCTCAGCATTACTTGTGCCAAAGGACGACGCTCCAGCTCGCTCCGGCGACCCGTGGGCTCATCTTTACGCACTCCAAATTGCCGCCTCCCGCGGTCCCCTGTCTCTCGACTGGTGGGCCCTAGTGGAGGTCAATCTTTACTTTAAAGGGCTCCCCTGGTTGCTCCAGGCCTGCACTACAGTCTCCTCGCTGGAGACCTCGCTCGGACATCGTGGGTCTGCACCGTAGCTGTTTTGTGA
Source organism: Triturus cristatus (assembly GCF_964204655.1). Classification (NCBI taxonomy): domain Eukaryota; kingdom Metazoa; phylum Chordata; class Amphibia; order Caudata; family Salamandridae; genus Triturus; species Triturus cristatus. Next base: position 594,491,784 of record NC_140579.1, read on the forward strand.
TCCTTGCGTGGGTTGCGGTTGCCAAGGCTTAGTGGATCCAATCCGGACACTAACACCGCCGCGGCCTTCACCCTTCGTGGGACAGTCGCCCTCCAGAAGCTGGCCTTCCTTGAAGCCTCCTGGACCCCGTGGCTGCTGATCCAAGCTACCCGTCTTCAACCTGGAAGCACCTGACATTGAAGGGCTCTTTCTCCTGAGCTCCCTGGTCACAGGCTAGTGACCCAGACTCTGTCCCCTCTGCTTTTAAGTCCTTACCTTCAAGATCTACATCTTCAATCTGCACGACATCGACGACGCTTCACGCCAGCAGCAGTTCTTCACCTTTTTCCATTGAAAACGAGATCGCAACCCGACATCGAAAACGACCTATGCACCGGCTTCCCTGGGGCAGGTAACAGTGGTACCTCTGTACTGTCGTGGGTGTGGGACCTCCAAAAGCTTAACTCTAAGCTCCTGAACTTGAACTCCTGCTAGAAGTGTCCACATTCTTGTAATTTCCAACCGCGACATTTCCCATAGGGTTTAATATAGATCCCGACTGTAGTTTAAACACTGAACCCATCTCCCGTGGGTCAGTGTTAACTCACTACCTTGGGTGGTTTCGTAAGGGGCCAGCGACCCTAAGTGCCCTAGGCACTGTCTGCAGAACTGTCGTGGTTCTTATACCACTTTTTTAATATATGGTTTGGTCCCCCCCTGGGGCCCTGTGATTCCAGTGCTATTTATTGTTGTTTAAATGCTTTATTGAATTGTATCTTTACCTCCAGCCCCACAAGAGACTAGTGGGATTTGTTCTTAGAATAAATACATATATTTTGAATATATACCTGTGTGGACTACTCTTTCATTTGGTCATTCAAGAGGTTATCCATGGTAAAACAATAACCTTCAAGACTTCGCCTGAAGGCTGCTCTCCACAGCTACCACTAGGATAGCTTTCTTTAAAGATTGTCTTTAAACCTATCACCTTAAGAGTCGAATTGGGCTGGTGCAAGGTGCCCCCCTATAACTAGTGGATAGCATATGCCAGGCCAACTTCTCACACATACCTACTCCTGATGCCCAAAAATTGGAGTACCCTGCTGCATGGTTTTGTATTGAATACCCCAGAAACATGTTGCGAGTCAGACCAGCAATTGGTACACATCTCAAGGGCACACACAGTTCACATGTCAGATCTCAGGCATTGTGTAAACAATTGACCCTCCCATGACACACACAACAGAGTCACGGGAACTGATGCTGACTGGTACCTGATACATAGCTGACTGCAGGGACACAGTGCCCTAGTGACACAATCCAAAGACTGAAGGGGCCACACCTGTGGAACAGATGAGGAGGGCGCATCACACAGATGAGGGACCTGATTTGGGGACGACAAGACATACGTAATGTGGAAATGTGACCCGGACAAAAGACTGCTATTTGCATGTCGGACATAGTACACAGATCAGGCATGGACTTACCCCCTTCCTGCTGCTGTCTAGCCTTCAGCTGCCTATCCAGGTCCGGTAAGACCACCGCCAGTATCCCGAGCATGTGGGGAGTCAGGGTCCGGTGTCCGCCCCTCCTGCGTGGAGGTGACAGCTTCAGCTGGACTCTAGCTATCCTCCGGGTCCAGCCCCGAAGGTCCTGCCACCTCTTCTGGCAGTTGCGGATCCGGCGCTTGTAGACGCCCACAGAATGAACAGCCCGGGCGATGGTCAGCCAGATCTCCTGCTTCTGGTGGGCATCAACCTGTGAGGAGGACAAAGTGAAAAGTACATTAACACACATGCCCCAGATTTGTGCAGCACACAATTAGATATACATGTCATCATCATAAAGGGAAAATAATTACACAGGTAGTGCAACCCTGGGGAATGAAAATTCACATGCATGTCTGACATGTTAACAATGCATGGATAGTTTAAGCTGGCAAAAATGCACTTTAGCAGCAGGAAAAATATTCAGTACATGTCCCTACACACTTTGGGGGATGAAAGTAGTCAATGATAATGCTTGCCACTGCTGTACACACTGCTAGTACTGCTAGTCAGACAACATGCTTAATTAGGAAGGCAGTGGACAGCACACTCACCTGCTCCCCTGGTGTCCCATAGAGCTTTCTGTACTCTGGAAGGAGCCCGTCCAGCAGGGCCTGGTTCTCCTCCTCAGTGAAGGTTGGGGCCCTCTCCAGTGTACGTGCCATAGCAGGAGCCAGAGGATGCGTAGACAGCAGCAGTGGTAGCAGGGATGTGGTCCAGTAGCTTGTAGTGCAGGCAAGTGAGCTCCCTGGGGTCCAGCCAGCCTTATATCTGTGCTCCAGAGGCAGACTCTGTGCCATGTGTCCAAAGTGATAGGAAGTACGACTCGTACACGTCTTCCGCATCGTTCAAATCTTCACCTTCATGGAAGACTTGAAACGGCAACATTGTTGTAGGCATCCAACTGAATTTTCAGTGCACAACTCGTACAAGATTTAAATCCGCATCCGTCTCCATGACAGTCCTGAGCCAATGGGTGCGCCCGGCTCATTCAACTGATTGTACAACGCGTATTTTGAATGTACACATGCACCTGTCTCCATACGATTCAATGGCCAAGGCGTACGCACGGCTCGGACATGACCCATGCAATGCGTACGCATTGTCACCCGCGTCGGACCTCATTGCATTCAATGACAAGTCGTACGCACGGCTCGGACATGACCCGTGCAATGCGTACGCATTGTCACCCGCGTCGGACCTCATTGCATTCAATGACAAGGCGTACGCACTGCTCGGACATGACCCGTGCAATGCGTACTCATTGTCACCCGCGTCGGACCTCATTGCATTCAATGGCAAGGCGTACGCACGGCTCGGACATGACCCGTGCAATGCGTATGCATTGTCACCCGCGTCGGATCTCACTGCATTCAATGACAAGGCGTACGCACGGCTCGGACATGACCCGTGCAATACGTACGCATTGTCACCCTCGTCGGACCTCACTGCATTCAAGGTGTACGCACGGCTCGGACATGACCCGTGCAATGCGTACGCATTGTCACCTGCGTCGGACCTCACTGAATTCAATGACAAGGCGTATGCACGGCTCGGACATGACCCGTGTAATGCGTACGCATTGTCACCCGCGTCGGACCTCACTGCATTCAATGACAAGGCATACGCACGGCTCGGACATGACCCGTGCAATGCGTACACATTGTCACCCGCGTCAGACATCATTGCATTCAATGACAAGGCGTACGCACGGCTCGGACATGACCCGTGCAATGCGTACACATTGTCACCCGTGTCGGACCGCATTAGTGTGACTATTAGAAGGATGCAACACACATATACTGGCCATGGACACCTGCCCACACCTGCCACACTATAGCATTGTCCACACAGTGTCCCATGGCATGTGAGGCTGCATTCCCTGGGTGTTTGAGGGGGCCACAGCAGTTTTTTTGTCTGGCACTTTGTGCAGCCACTCCCAGGCTGTTATCTTGTACATGGGGGGAGAGTCCTTTGTGTGTTGTACACATTAGGATTGTGATGTGCAATTGGACAGTAATTGGCATGAGTGAAGGCCACAGTGTCAGGTTGGATATGTTTGGGGCATGTCACATACACCCTGAGTCCTGGGGGTGATGGCATGTACGTCACAGTGAGACCTGTAGCGCCAATACTGATGTGCAATCACAGTCTGTGTGCATGTTGTGTCTCAGATGTGTCTGATCACATGTTACCAATGGGTAACAGTCTCCACATCCATGTGGTATATGCATCAACCTTGATGGGGTGTGTGTCTAAGAGACGTACATGTAGGGCCGGCATGGACAACAGTGGCCACTACCTGTGGGACTTACGCCTGCCTTGTGGTGTGTACGTGCTACGCCATGTCCATTGCTGTGTTGATGTGGCAATACAGGGAGCCTGGGTTTCTGCATGGCAAAGATCTGTGATGCCTGGGAGACATGAGTCCTCATTAGTCACTGGGGTGGGTTTTTGAAACGTTGCAGCAGCACATAGGTTGGGTGACACAGCCAGATGATTAGCCCATTGCACTACATGGGACTCATGTGGACATGTGGAATTGAGATGTGAGGTGGTGGTCTTATAGGTGACATATGTGTCCATGACCAACAGCACACACCTCAGTACATTGTGTAATGTCATGAACTAGCATGTGAGAGTGATCGTGGTCATGGCCACATGGGGGATGTACTAACAATCTTCCTTTGTGCATCTCTGTACTGCAGGGCACCAGCTGTGCATCGTCCGTTCCCAGACCTTGCAACCATGCAGGAACGCGACCGCATCAGACGGTACCGCTTCACCAGGCCACTGATTGAGGAGTTGGCGGAGCAGTTGGTGCCACATCTGCTACCTGGCCGGACATACCCTACAGCACTGACCCCAGAGGTGAAGGTGATGGCAGCCCTGCACTTCTTTGCTACTGGTACCTTCCAGTACACTGTGGCTACTGCTGGTGGTATGTCGCAAACGATGTTTAGTCGGGTGCTACGCGATGTCTTGGAGGGGATGTTGCAATTCCTCGACCTGTATATCAAGTTCCCGAGCCAAGATGAACTCCCTGAAATTAAGGATGCCTTTTATACACTGGGGAGGATGCCAAGTGTCATTGGATCCATTGACGGGACACATGTTGCCCTGATACCACCACAGGCACATGAGCAGGCATACCGTAACAGGAAGCACTACCATTCGATCAATGCTCTGGTGGTCTGTCTTGTTGACATGTTGATCACACATGTGTGTGCACGGTTCCCTGGTTCGGCGCATGATGCCTAAATAATGAGGAGTAGTCACATTGCACCGCTGATGTCACAGATGCCAGCTCAGCGTGCCTGGCTTGTCGGTGTGTACTGACTGTTTCTCATTGTGTGTGTCTGTCATTGTTGTATTCCACACTCCTACCAAACTCATCTACTTGTTTATTTTTGTGTGTGTAGGTGACTCCGGATACCCCAACATGCCGTGGTTGCTGATACCCCTCAGGAACCCTGTGACACCAGCCAAGCTGCGCTACAATGAGGCACATGGTCGGAGCAGGAGGGTGATTGAGCGGACATTCGGCCTCCTGAAAAGCCGCTTTCGCTGCCTGGACAAGACCGGAGGGGCCCTCCCATATAAGCCTGCAAAGGTGTTCAAAATAATACTGGTCTGCTGCATGCTACACAACATGGCGGTGCGGAAGGAGGTGCCTCTCATCCTGGATGAGGATGACGACGACCAACGTCCGGCACCTGTGGAGGATCCCGGCCTGGGCCGGGATACCAGTGATGATGAAGATGATGGTGACGTCCGCTCCCAGCTCATCATCAACTTCTTCACCTGAAAGTGAGTTTCCAGGGTTGTTATGTGAATGTAGGGAGGTAGCCAGGAATGTGTTGAGCCAGCTCTGTTGTTGTCTGAGTGTGTCTGTGTGCCACTTGACTGGATGCGTGCTGTGATGTGTCCATTCAGGTGGTGTGTACTCCACAATAGCGTAGTACTGCTAACTAGTGTTTGTGTAGGTGTTTTGCAACATGTTTTGTGCATGTGCATTGCATTTCTCTCCTGTTCGTCTGTGCTTTTGACTGTATCTTGTCTGTCCTTCCCAGGGTCCTTTGCCTGTTGTGTGGTCAACACTGACCCCCAACACCCAGAAGCCAACACCAGTGTGGAAGTTGAGAATTCCCATCAAGTGATGTACCACACATCCCTGGACTTCCATTCTCCAAAACATTGTGAGCGTGTGTCCACTGTTACGTAGAATTACCGTGCAACTATTGTGGAATAAACGTGTTGCTGGTGTGTAATGAACCTGTGCTACGCTTTGTTATGTGCGTTGTCTGTCTTCCCACATCTGAGTGACATCTGCTTACCTCACCTGTGGACTTGTTACCACTGACTGGGCTTGGTGTTGTGTCTGTGCATGCCAATGTGTTTCAGGTCAACATCCATCATTGTGTGTGATGAATCACATGGCCATGGTGAGTATGTTTTGTGTTGCCATAGTGGTGTGTCTCCCTCACATTTCGACATCCCCATGACTGACATTACGTTGGTCACATTGTTGCAGTATTTGGCATGCACTGTGTTGTGTAGCAGATCGACTTTGCCCTGAACATGACAAGTTTGAATCACAACAGAGGCAAGTATGGTGTACTGGTGAGTTTATTTACAAACATGTGTGAGTGAGGTGCACAGGATGTTTGGTGCTGTACAGTGGTTTGGGAATCCAAAGTTCACATTTGAGTTAGACGTGCTGGTAGATGAAGTGTCCAGAGTAAAGTCCACAGTCATCTGATACATTGGCCCAACATGAACCCTTCATGTCATGTGGGCGAGTTGTGTGCGATTGGACAAGGTGAATGGGTTGCGCACAAAGAACATTGTCCAGAACAGGTTTAGAGGCCCTGGGGGATGTGCTGGGACATCTGCCTCTCACATGTCCTTCTTCGGACAACCCCTCTTCCTCCGGGGGGGGCGGGGGGGATCCTCATGTGCAGGCCTCTGCGGTGCAGGGGACTCTCCGCCAGAGTCCTCCTCCCTCCCTGTGGCGCTGGCAGATGGTGTCGCGACAGATGTTGTGGGCACACAGGGAGGTGGGGACAGGTTGGTGTTGATCTGGCGGAGGCATTGTAGTATGTCCTGATGCACCGCAGTAAGGGCATCCCACTTTGCCTCCATGCGGGCATGGTGGGCGACCTGCACCTCTTTTATGTCCTTGAGGATCCCCACTACCTGGCCAATTCCTCCGGTGCTATCCTGGTACGCATCTATGATGCGTGCCAGTTGGGGGTCATCATGCAGTCCAGACCCCTCTGCAAGGCGTGCCCTGTGCCTCCTACCCCTCCCAGCACCCCTCTCCACACGGGCAGGACCAGCGGCGGTACGCACAGGTAACTCTGGGACCCCTTGGGTGGTGTTGCTGGTGGTGTTGGCTGTAGTTTCCGCGGGGTCCTATGTCCCTGTGCTGTGGGTGTTGATTGTCCTTGGTCTGTCCGTGTTGGGGGTGCCCTGTCGGTGTCCAGATGGTGGAAGCGTGGGTACAGGGGGGGCAGATGTTGCTGCTGCTGGTGCTGCATGATGGCTCACACCGGAGGGGCCAGGTTGATCGTCGTCATCCGAAGAGGACAGTGAGAGAGTCAGACCAGAGAGCTCAGTGTCCAACAGAATCTGGGACTGGGTATCCTCGTCATTTGTCAGTGGGTGCCCAGCACGACCTGTGTTTGGAAGAGACACACAATGTGATTTCTTTTTCTACATGCATCGTTGGTTCACAAACATGACATTTTCTACTTTTATAACAGATGCCTGCCTGTACACTGCTTTTTCCCAGCTTGTCACGGACAGAGTTTGATCTTGTTGTTGGCCATTTGCCAGCATGGCCTTGTGTTCCCCACAACAGAGCCCAGTGTCAGACATCTTGTTGGTCCCTTCCCACTCCCTGTGAGGCGAGTATGGTTCCGGTTGATCTTGCTGGGCCATGTGGGTGGGTGTAGGTTGTCTGTGACTGCGAGTCCCATCATACTCTTGGCTACACCCCCCTTCCCAGCATTCCCATGCTTCCTCCCTCTTGACTCTGCTTCCCTGTGAGGGGGTGTGACAGCAATGGCAAGATGGCTGACTGTGGAATCCTGGTGTATGTTTGGCTAGCAGTCCCAGCATGGCCTTGTGCTCCCCACAACAGAGCCCAGTGTCAGACATCTTGTCGGTCTCTTCCCACTCCCTGTGAGGCGAGTATGGTTAAGGTTGATCTTGCTGGGCCATGTGGGTGGGTGTAGGTTGTGTGTGACTGAGAGTCCCATCATACTCTTGGCTACACCCCCCTTCCCAACATGCCCATGGTTCTTCCCTCTTGACTCTGCTTCCCTGTGAGGGGGTGTGACAGCAATGGCAAGATGGCTGACAGTGAAATCCTGGTGTTTGTTTGGCTACAAGTCCCAAGTGAGCCCCTGTGCTTCACACAGCAGCAGCCAGTACGGGGGATCTTTTGCTGATATTTCAATGAGGTGTGTGTCAAAGCATTGTACCCGGTGAGTTGTGTGGAGTTTGTGTTGGGGGGTGTCTCCCCATGCTGATTAGTATGGTCAGGGCTGTCAGTCCTCCTTCCCATCATGACACGTGCTTCCATTGTAGGGCGTGCAAGTTGTCTTTCAGGATGTCAGTCAGTGGTGCCCTGCTTCTGATTTGCGCACATGCCCTAGCAGGGCCTTGTGCTCCCCACAGCAGGACCCAGTGTCAGCCATCTTGTCAGTCATTTTCCACTCCCTGTGATGTGGGCATGTTTGAGAGAGGTCTTGATGGGCCAATCAGGAGGGGGAGCATTATCTGTAACTACAGGCCCCATCATGCTTTTGGCTACACTCACTTCACCTGCATCCCCACTATTCCTTCCTGACAGTCAGCTGCACTGTGAGGTGGTGTGTTTGTGGTGGCAAACTGTCTTGCTGGATGTATTTGGCTTAGTGCCAGTGGCTTGCTCCATTTGTTTGTAGGTTGCTGCATGTCACGACCACTGCGCCTTCCTAGGCCTGGTCGCCCCCACGCTCCTCTTGCCTCCTGCTCACCGCTGTTCCTGGTTTTGCCGCTGACTTCTTTTGATGCCGACTTCATTTCCCTGCAGGCGCCCCAGCCGCCGCTGAGCCGCCCGCCAGCCCGCACTCGATTTTCCCGCCGCTGCCTCGCTGCGGCCCCGCCCCCCCGCCAGCCGATTGGCTCCTACGCTCCCGCCACCCAGCGGACCCTCCCCCCGGCTCCCTTCTTAAGGGGACCCTGCCACCATCTCAGGAGCGACCACTGCGCCTTCCTAGGCCTGGTCGCCTTGACGCTCCTCTTGCCTCCTGCTCACCGCTGTTCCTAGTTTTGCCGCTGACTTCTTTTGACGCCGACTTCATTTCCCTGCAGGCGCCCCAGCCGCCGCTGAGCCGCCCGCCAGCCCGCACTCGATTTTCCCACCGCTGCCTCCCTGCGGCCCCGCCCCCCCGCCAGCCGATTGGCTCCCACGCTCCCGCCACCCAGCGGACCCTCCCTCCCGGCTCCCTTCTTATGACGCCCCCCCGCACGCGCCGATTGTGCGCCGAGGGCGCGCCAAAGGCAAGCCCGTCTGCGCCCGTCCGCACCTGGACCGCGCCCAGCGCCAGAACCCCTGGCTCCCGAGGATGCCAGCCCACCCGCCGGACTTACGATGCCTCCACCCTCAACGTACTCAACACCGGCCGAACCCCCGGCTGCTACCGAGCCACCCCGAGACGCACCCACGGACCCTTCACCTGCCACTCCTGCAAGTTCTCCGGCATCCGGACCTGCACTGCACCCGCCAAGCCGACCCCCAGCAGCAACCACCTCAAGTGCATCCTGCTCAACACCCGCTCCGTCCACAGACACGCCGTGGAGCTCTGGAACCTCCTCGACTCAACATCTCCAGACGTCGCCTTCCTCACGGAAACATGGTTGAACGCCTCCTCAGCGCCCGACATCGCCATCGCCATCCCGGACGGCTACAAGATCACCCGGAGGGACCGCGTCAACCAGACGGGAGGAGGCATCGCCATCACCCACAAGGACACCATCCGCATCACGACCAACACCGACGACACCCTCACAGCCGCCGAACACCTGCACTTCCAGATCCACACCGACCCCAAGACCACCCTCAGAGGCACCCTCATCTACAGACCCCCGGGTCCCCGCACACAATTCAGCAAAGACATCGCCGACTTTATCAGCCCGCACGCCCTCCCCTCCGCCGACTACATCCTCTGCGGGGACCTCAACTTCCACCTGGAGAACAACGACGACCGCAACACCACCACCCTGCTGGACAACCTCGCCAACCTCGGACTCAAGCAGCTGGTGACCACCCCCACCCACTACGCCGGCCACACGCTTGACCCCGTCTTCTCCTCCAGCAAGGACATCTCCTTCAGCCACGCCACCGGGCTCCACTGGACGGACCACAGCTGCGTCCACTTCAGCTTCAGAAGGAACACGATCCACCACCACCAGCAACAGGCTCCACGCAGAAGCTGGAACAAGATCACAGCCGACCAGCTCGCTGCATCCCTGAGCCAGAACCCTCCCGCCAGCTCAGCGAACCCCAACCATGCCGCCATCAACCTCTCGAGGTGGATCAGCAACTGCACAGACGACCTCGCCCCACTGAGGACCCCTCCCAGCAGACCCGGCAGCAAGAAAGCATCCTGGTTCACCGACGAACTCAAGAGCTCCAAGAAGAACTGCCGAGCCCTCGAGAAAGCCTGGTGCAGAGACCCGACACCAGACAACATGACCACCCTGAAGCTCGCCACTCGAAAACACCACCAACTGATCCACACCACCAAGAAAACAGCATTCAAGGAACGACTGGACAACAACACCCACAACAGCAAGGAACTCTTCAACATCGTCCAAGAGCTCTCCAACCCCAGCGCCGGAAACAACGACATCACCCCATCGCAAGACCTCTGCAACTCACTCGCCTCGTACTTCCACAACAAGATCGCAGACATACACAACAGCTTCAGCACACAGCCGACGCACCCTACGACCGCACCAGCGCCCCCCACCACCACCCTCCGCGCCTGGACCCCGGTCAACACCGAAGAGACCATACGCACGATGAACTCCATCCACTCCGGATCTCCAACCGACCCCTGCCCTCATCACGTCTTCAACAAGGCCGACTCCGTCATCGCACCCCATCTCCGGGACATCATCAACGCCTCCTTCGACACCGCAACCTTCCCGGAGAGCTGGAAGCATGCCGAACTCAGCGCCCTCCTAAAGAAACCATCAGCCGACCCCACCGACCTCAAGAACTACCGCCCCATCTCGCTGCTCCCGGTTCCTGCCAAAGTCATCGAGAAGACCGTCAACAGACAGCTGGCCGCCTTCCTCGAGACGAATGGATCCCTCGACCCCTCGCAGTCCGGCTTCCGGGCGAACCACAGTACCGAGACTGCCCTCATCGCAGCCACTGACGACATCCGAGCCCTGCTCGACAACGGCGAAACAGCAGCCCTCATCCTCCTGGACCTCTCCGCGGCGTTCGACACTGTCTGCCACTGCACCCTAGTGCAATGCCTTAGCAACGTCGGAATCCAAGAGAAGGCACTGGAATGGATCGTCTCCTTCCTCGCCGGAAGGACACAGAAAGTCCGCCTCCCCCCGTTCAGATCAGAAGCCACCGAAGTCATCTGCGGCGTACCACAAGGATCATCACTCAGCCCCACGCTGTTCAACATCTACATGAGCCCCCTTGCGGCCATCGCATGCCAACACAACCTCAACATCATCTCCTACGCCGATGACACCCAGCTGATCCTCTCCCTCACCAACGACCCCGCCACCGCCAGAACCAACCTACACGAAGGGATGAAAGACGTAGCCGAGTGGATGAGGAACAGCCGCCTGAAACTGAACTCAGATAAGACGGAAGTCCTCATCCTGGGATCTTCGCCCTCCGCCTGGGACGACTCCTGGTGGCCCCCTGCCCTGGGCAGCGCACCCAAACCAACGGACCACGCACGCAACCTGGGCTTCATCCTGGACTCCTCCCTCTCCATGACCAGACAAGTCAACGCCGTCTCCTCGTCATGCTTCAACATCCTACGCATGCTACGGAAGATCTTCCGGTGGATCCCCACCGAAACCAGGAAGACGGTCACCCAGGCCCTCGTCACCAGCCGACTGGACTACGGCAACTCCCTCTACGCCGGAACCACTGCCAAACTCCAGAAAAGACTTCAGTGGATTCAGAACGCCTCAGCACGACTCATCCTGGACATCCCCCGACACAGCTACATCTCCGCACACCTAAGAAACCTGCACTGGCTCCCCGTCAACAAAAGAATCACGTTCCGACTCCTCACCCACGCACTCAAAGCTCTCCACAACCAAGGCCCAAGATACCTCAACGACCACCTCAACTTCTACACTCCCACCCGCCAGCTTCGATCGACCAGCCACGCCCTCGCCGCCGTCCCCCGCATCCGAAGAGCCACAATGGGAGGAAGATCCTTCTCCCACCTGGCCGCCAAGACGTGGAACTCCCTCCCCACCCACCTCCGCCTGACCCAAGACCACCTCGCCTTCAGGAAGCAACTCAAGACCTGGCTGTTCGAGCAGTAGCAGGCCCCCCCTCCTCAAGCGCCTTGAGACCCTCCGGGTGAGTAGCGCGCTATACAAATGCTTGATTGATTGATTGAGTCCCCAGTCACTATGAGATCGCAGGTATTGTGTTTGTGTGACTGGCATACACATCTTGGGTTGATTATCTATTGGTTAGTGTAGGTTTGCTTGGGGTGCATGGTTTCACTGTCCCCTTGCCACACAATCTTGGGTTTGTTGTTTGTGTACTCACCAGTCTCTGGGATGTCTGTTAGGCCATGGGCGCTCTCTGGTGGTAGGATGTCCCGCACCTTCTCCTCCCAGGTCCTGAAGTAGACTGGTTTGACAGGAGGGCCACCGCCGGTGCGCTGACTCAAGGCGTGATATTTCTCGATGAGTTTCTTGACCCTCCTGCGCACGTCATACCACCTGTTCTGTATATCGTCCTTTGTGCGTAACGTTGGTGCTTGTGCATTCACCTTGTCCACAATCCTTGCCCACTTCTTGGTTTTCTGTGAGATGGGGGTCCTTTGAACCAATGTACCAAACAAATGTGGCTCTACTCTGATGATCTCATCTACCAGCACTTCTAACTCACTATCTGTGAACTTTGGATTCTTCTTTGTGGGCATGGTGATGGGTGGTGGTGGTGAGGGATGTGTGTGTGAAGGGTGCAAGTGATGTTGGTTTGGTGTTGGTTTTGCTGTGTGTATGTGTGTGTGCTTTTGTGTGAGGTGCTGATGGTGTGTGAGTTGTGTGATGGGTGAGTTGTGAGTGTGTCTGTGGTTGCTGTGTACTGGTGTTTGCTGCTGGCTGTGTCTCCTGTTTGCAAGGGATGATGGTAGTGATTGTAGTCCTTTATATAGTTGTAGTTGTGGGTGTGTCTTTGTCCAATTCATTTGTGTTGGGTATTTATTGGCTTAGTCATTGCTTGTTTGGTCCTTTTTTTGTGTTTTTTCCTTTGTGTTTTGTAGGCATGTAGGAGACGTTCATGTGACGGAAACGGACGCTGCTGTTGTCTTGTGCGGGCTTCTCCGCCTCGTTCACGCTGCCTGTCTTCTGTGTTTGGTAGGCGTCGTTCGCGGCGGTCTCTATTGCTTGTGTGCCGGGTTGTCTGTGCGTGTCGGTCGTGCGGCTTGGTCTCCGTGCGTGTCGGTCTGGTTTTACACGCATTGCATCGTACTGCGCTAATCGTACATCGCGGGTACGGGTCGGTCGGGTTGATTCCGGGCTCGTGTCGGTCGCTAAAAATCGTGTCGGTTTTCCGGCCGGATCACTATTTTCCCTCCGGCTCAGTCGTACGGCTTGTATTCCGTACGTGTCGGTTGTAATTCTCTCGCGTTGCATCGTACTGCACGGGTACGGCGCTGGTCCGTGTCGGTCGGTATTCGGTCTGGGTCCGTGTCGGTCGGTTCATTTTGCGGCCGGAATCGGCCCCTAAATATTTACTGCAAATTGTTGCAAAAACGGGATCCAAATTTAGGTGCCTTTTATGATCCCGGGCGGATCGCCACCGCCGGCCCGGTGGTGGCGATCCGCCTGCCAAATGTCCCTGTGACACCCCTGCCATATTAGTATGGCGAGGGCACCCCGGCGGACGGAAAGACCGTCCGCCCCTTTTCCGCCGGTCGGATTGCCGGCCGGGCGGAAAAGGTAGATAATATGGTGGCTCCATATTATCACGTGCCATTTAAAAGGCCTTTCCATGGCAGCGATGCCGCCATGGAAAGGCTGGCGGAAAATGCTTTGGGGGCCCGTTACGGGCCCCTGGGAGGGGGCTGCACTTGGGGGGTACCTATGGTACCCTTCTTCATAGGCATACATAAGGTGGCAGGCACCGCGCGGTGCCTGTCACGTTGTGCATGTCAATGCACGACATGCATATTTTACATTGCTGCGGGTGCTGCTTACAGCACCTCCCGCCACAATGTAAAATGTGCGAGATGCGACCACCAGGGTGGCAGTCGCATCCTAATGGCCCTAGCTGGACCACCGCACCTACGGCGGTCGGTCCTGTTTACCGTTACGGTGGCGGGCGGACAAAGTTCCCCCGCCATCGTATTTCAAAGGGATCACTGACATAATATCATCAGTCAAAATATCGAGGTAGCAGAATATCTGTTAAAAATATAGTTGTACAAAAATATCGATTTTTTTTTAATGTCTTAAAATTAATATAAAATTAATTACATTTTAAATATAATTAAATAAAACATAGTTAGAATTTTTTAATTTTTTTAAAAGTAATAAATAATAAATGTAATGTAAAGATTTTTTAAACATTCATAATTATGTATTATATATATATAAACGTAATAATATTAATAAATAATTATTACATTTAATTATAAACTGTTAAAAACATAATTTAAATTATAATTACATATATATCTAAATAAACCTGTAATATAAATATAATTTTTTTTCTCTCTAATAAATTAAATATATATATATTTGTTTAAATAATATTTCACACTACATTAATTATAACAGTAGGGAAAACATTATGGTGCCGATTCCGATCCTGTAAAACCCGGGTACAAATGGTCGTAAGAAGCGTTTTCTCCGTCCGACTCGTACCCGGGAAAAACACCTTGCAAACTCGCAAGTACGAATCGCACAGAAATACCATTTCCGTACGAGTCGTACAAAAGACCGACCGGCAAAAACATACATACAAATCTGAATCTGGACAGCGCATACGCGATGTCCGGACGAGGTCAGGCAGCGTTTTACGGACCAGCAAGTACGATCCGTGCCTACGTCACTCCGCACCACTATTTTTTTACGGCAGCCAAAAACTCCCAGGAAATTGAGGACGACGCGAAGAAAGAGCACCGGTACGCGACGGACAGCGATGGACCCCAACCTACGCGTCATCCCGGCCCTCATAGCCTATGACCTTGTGTTCAGAAACCGACGCAGACGCCGCAGAAGGTCAGAACAACACCCAGGGGCAAAGGGGGGTGGGGGGGCTGGGGCAGGAAACATTACCCCCACCCAATTACAAATATACATATGTCCTGCACAGAAATTACCTCCAGGCTCTGGTCACTGGGGGGGGGGCGTGTCCACCAATCTCTACCTACCTCCACAACGGAAGTGGACGTCGACTTGTACCCGTCACCACTACAATGGTGGTACGGCCCGTACCCACGCCCCCAGAGCGTGGGTACGGGCCGTACCACGCGTACCACTACGTCACCGCCACAATGGTGGTACGGCCTGTACCCACGCTCTGGCGTACCCACGCCCCCCAGAGCGTGGGTACGGGCCGTACCACGTGTACCCCTACGTCACCGCCACTATGGTGGTACGGCCCGTACCCACGCACCCCCAGAGCGTGGGTACGGGCCGTACCACGCGTTCCCCAACTTCACCGCCACTATGGTGGTACGACCTGTACCCACGCCCCCAGAGCGTGTGTACGGGCCATACCACGCGTACCCCTTCGTCACCGCCACAATGGTAGTACGGCCCGTACCCACGCTCTGGGGGGCGTGGGTACGGGCTGTACCACGCGTACCCCTACGTCACCGCCACAATGGTGGTACGGCCCGTACCCACGCCCCCCAGAGCGTGGGTATGGGCCGTACCATGCGTACCCCTACGTCACCGCCACAATGGTGGTACGGCCCATACCCACGCCCCCCAGAGCGTGGGTACGGGCCGTACCACGCGTTCCCCTATGTCACCGCCACTATGGTGGTACGGCCCGTACCCACGCCCCCCAGAGCGTGGGTACGGGCCGTATCACGCGTACCCCTACGTCACCGCCACTATGGTGGTACGGCCCGTACCCATGCCCCCAGAGCATGGGTACGGGCCGTACCACGCGTACCCCTACGGCACCGCCACAATGGTGGTACGGCCCGTACCCACGCCCCCAGAGCATGGGTACGGGCCGTAGCACGCGTACCCCTACGTCACCGCCACAATAGTGGTACGGCCCGTACCCACGCCCCCAGAGCATGGGTACGGGCCGTACCACGCGTACCCCTACGGCACCGCCACAATGGTGGTACGGCCCGTACCCACGCCCCCAGAGCATGGGTACGGGCCGTACCATCCGTACCCCTACAGCCTCATTACGTGATGGATACAAGGCGTACACACGCCACGGATGTAGGTGTACGGCTTGGTGCAGCACATCAGCTGTAAATTGGGGGTGGTGTATGCCCAGGACTGCAGAGTGCCACAGCAAGGGCGCAAGTGGGTGGGTGGGTGGCTGCAGAGGAATACCAGCAGTGGACACAGACATGGGGGTTGGTGCAGAGGAATACCAGCAGTGGACAGGGACATGTGAGGGGTGGGTGCCCATCACTCCCAGCAGTGGACAGAGACATGGGGGTGGGTGCAGAGGAATACCAGCAGTGGACACAGACATGGGGGTGGGTGCAGAGGAATACCAGCAGTGGACAGGGACATGTGAGGGGTGGGTGCCCATCACTCCCAGCAGTGGACAGAGACATGGGGGTGGGTGCAGAGGACTCCCAGCAGTGGACAGAGACATGGGGGTGGGTGCAGAGGACTCCCAGAAGTGGACAGATACATGGGGTGGGTGCAGAGGACTCCCAGCAGTGGACAGAGACATGGGGGTGGGTGCATATCAACACCAGCAGTGGACAGAGACATAGGGGTGGGTGCAGAGGACTCCCAGCAGTGGACAGAGACATGGGGGTGGGTGCAGAGGACTCCCAGCAGTGGACAGACATATATGAGTGGGTGCAGAGGACTCCCAGCAGTGGACAGAGACATGGGGGGTGTACATCATTATCAGATGACCACAACTCCATGGGTGTATGTACGCATCCCTAACTTTGGACAATGATGATAGTGCCATAACAACACATCACTGACAGCAGTGTCCCACTCCCAGGAGGATGGATGTCTTTCCCCCACTGCATGACACACCACATGTGGGTGTGAGGACAAATAACACATGCATACCCACCCCTGGCAGATGCAGCACAATATACACACTGAGATCATGCCCAAGACTGTATAGTCATGTCACTGCCTACTAAACTAAGAGAGCCAAAGAGAACACACACTGTCACGCACATCCCAGGACTGATAGGAATGTTCAGGTGCTGGGCCAGCCACCAGTATGTTGTCTGTCATGGATGGAATAGGGTGGAGTTCCCACAGATACAATGCCCACAATTTTGAGTCAGGTGTTCAAATACCCAGCAGAACAAGTACCATATGTGTGCTAGGCTGGGATTACACACATGCATTGTGCGGATAAGGGACAATTTCTCCATGAAGGCATGGCAAAATTCTCTATACACAAGTACAGTGAGTATCAAGGATGGCACAGACGATGCAGCCGGAGACATTGCTGAGCAGGCATGGCCAGAGTTGAAGGGATCCATCACCAACAAAGGAAATGTAGACACAGGTCAACACAACAATTGTGCAACTCTCTGCAGGGAAGATGTCAGGTGCCACAGAGGAAGGAACACTCCTTGGGACAATGTCTCCAAACACAAAGAGCATACACGACAAAGAATCTTTGCAGAGACCTTGTGATGGCACGCAGATACCAGGTTCCACCCCATGAGCAGCGGACTACAACATTTCCCTTAAACATAACACATGCCCACAACCCCAACTCCTGTAGCATCAGCATCAACATCAATACCTGAAATGCAAGACTTTTCTAACGAAAATAGAAAATGCTTTATTCAGCATGAAAATAATAATGTGTAAACGAGACTATTCACAAAGGCCAATGGCCAGTCCATATCATCAGTCCTTGGGGGGGGGGGACACATGGCCATGCATCTCCCCTAGCTTGTCTGCACATCAGAAGACTCTGTGTCGTCGACTGGGGGGGGGGGGGCATCATGTGGGGAAGGACCAGGCACCGCAGGGACAGGAGGGGGAAGGGTAGGTGTGGTGGGTGCAGGGACGGACGACTCCACCACAGGGGGTGGGGCAGCACCAAAGGTGGAGGTGAGCTCGGCGCTGCACACTTCTGCCAGTTCTTCAAGCGTCTCCCCTGCGCCCGGAGAAACAACAGGCCCCAAGGAGGGGGGGGGGTCGGAGGGATGGATTGCAGCGCTACTGGGGAAGGTGGTGGACAGGCTGGGGGACTTAACTCCCCTACCCGTGGAGTGCCTTGACCGTTTCCGGCCAGGTGAACTAGTGGGGCTAAGGCCCAGCCCAGCAAAGTAGGCCTCCTTCTCCGAATCTGGAGCAGGGGAGCCAAGGGGAGTGACATCGGAGGGACTGGGGAGTGAGTCATGTGGACGAGGACTGTGGCTGCGTGCCTGCCTGTGTGCCCCAGACCCAGTGGGTGTGCCTGCTTCCCCCTGAGGTTGCGTGTCAGGAGGTGTGCGCTTGCCCTTACGTACTGGTGTGCTGCTTGTGTCTGGTGGGGTGCGTGTGTGTGGATGTCTTGGTGTGCTTGGGACAGGCATGGGTGTGGGACTTGCGGATGGGGCAGGGGGGGACGCAGCGCTGCAGGTGACTCACTACTGCCGTCAGTGACGAGTCCAGGGACCTCAGCAACATCCGTTGGTCAGACATCACTGATGACATGCCCTCCATGTACGACACCATCTGGGTCAGCAGTCTGGTGTGGCCATGGAGGACAGTCAGGATCGATGTCTGCCCAACTTGCAACTGCCGCTGAATGTCCACAGACCCGGCAGTGAGGGCAGCAGGGGGGACAGGGGCAGGGGGTGCAGTGCCTGGCACGAAGGAGACACGGTGTGGCCTAGCACGGACAGAAGGGACCTGAGCAAGTGGGAGGGCGGTGATGGGAATGGAGGGGGCGGGTACGGATGGAGTGCTGCTGCCAGCTGTTGGAGCAGCCTCTGCCCCCTCAGGGAGTTCAGCCTCGGACCCGTCAGCCTCGTAGTCAGTGTTGGTACTGGGCAGGTCCTCCGCCTCACTCCCCTCGCCATCGGTGCCACTTGAGTCTGCCGACTCCTCAGCAGTGGTGGCACCACTGCTCGATCCCTCCTCCACGTCCGTGCCGGTGTCTCCCTCGGTGTCCTCCGATGATGCTGTGGGCAAGGTGAAGAGACAGAAAATAATCAGTCACCTGTATACATCTGACACATGAGTCCAAACAAAATAGGCAACAGTGCATATCAGGAAAGGCATCATGAGTAACATCTAGAATACTCCCCACATATGTAAGCCCTGCACTCCCCAGTTGGTTGACCCACCATGCCACTTGGAAACATTGAAAATTAGGACACAACAGCAAATAACTTGAAATCACAAGATCATGAGAAGCTAGTGTCTGGGATCAGTTGAGCACAGCAAGACTATGAAGGCATGCCACCTCTTGTTCAATGTGAACCAAACAGTATTGTCGCACCCAAGGCCAAATACCACATGCCAATGCAGAAGGTGTCCCCACACTCAGAGACCTGTGAGTACTTTTGAAACCCCAAAGAAATACATTGTGACTCCTGGAGAATCACAACCCTTTACACAATAGACATGTCTAGAATGTGTGAATGTGGCACTCTGTGAACACAACACACGTGTCTGTATAGCAGAAGCCACACAAGGAGGTGCACACCAAACTACATGTACACAGTCATTGTCTGAGCTGCCAGACTCATTCAAATCAGCCACTGTTAGGCAGAAATGGCGTATCAGTAAGTACATATACATGGCACCACGGTGGTCTGGGTGATTTGACACTCGTAAGTTGGTATCAGCAACAACCAAGGACTAACCCAAATGCTACCACACTGTGGGAACGTGTATATGTATGAACTCCAAACAAGTTTTGTTCAAACTGTGCCTTAATTTAAAATGTGCCAGCGTGTCCCTGGAAAGTGTAAAGGTGGTGTCTTGTGCACTTCCTTGGGAGACATCTGTCATGCAGACACATCATTGTCCTTCACAACAAAACAACAAGGTCAAGCATATGAAACATTGAGACCTGTTGACAGGTGTAGTGAGTGCCAATGGACATTTTCTCTGAGTAACAACTTGAATAATGTCATTTGTCACATGGCTATCCGTCACCTGATCACACAGTTGGCTACACATATGACCTACGGACTGTCATCTGGAGTGGCACACATGTCCACACCCAGGACAATGCATAAGCTAATGGGCCTGCAATTGTTTAGCAAAAAAGCCTAGCTGTACTGTGGGTTCCCCCTCATGGCAAGCCAGAATGTGCCCACAGATGTCAGCACACAAAGTCACAACTGTGTAGCATCTGAACCACACACAGGTGCCAAAAATGTACAAGCAGGATACATGATTGTCAAAAACTGACACAGGCTACGAAGCACGAACATTAACCTCTTCCACGCCGATGACGGAACGGTTCCGTCATGCACGTCGGTTGGGCTGTGCTTATGACGGAACCGTTCCATCATGGCCCCGCCCGCGCTCAGAACTTTCAGCACCGCACGGGAATCCGCGCAGCGCTGAAGAGGTTAAGCACTGGCTAACATCACGGGGGCACTGCACGATGACTTTCTGTACTGCGAATTATCACACACAAGTCAGAACTGGCAATGAAACATCAGGGTTGAACATCTACGCCCCTCCCGCACACACCCACCCATACCTGAGTCAATGTGACTGATACCGATCAAGAAGTGACACCTCTTATTCAGGGTTACAATAACTGTGCTTGAAAACTAGCTTCATTAACACGACATCACCTTGTAGGGCTGCCAAAACATATTGGTCACAAACAAACATCAACAGATTGTTGTGAATAGCCACACAGGCACTGCCCAGTGTGAGTATGCACAAGCAAACTGGTGTATCCCTGTCCAGTGGACAAATGTATCACACATGTGAAAAATACTACCTAGGCCAGGGAACAATGCCACAGAGGCAGAGCCATGCTGAACCCACAGTGAATGTGCACAGTGTTGGATGACATACATGAGTAGGAGGGCAGGCTGTGTCAGGGGACTGTAGTGGGCACACTGCTCCATGGTCCTGGAATGAGCTGACTGTAACAGGAGCAACCGTCCCGGCACTATGCATATATCCCACTCATGCACATCATGTCTGAGGCCACAACATTGGTAATGCATGCTGCAAGTCTGTTCATTTGAAACCTCACACTCCTATGTTGAGACTCAGCATCAGTGCCAACAATTATGCACCCCCAAATGACTGAACAGGACAGGGCACAGGCAGACCACCCCCACACATGATGCTGAAAGCAGTGTGCATCTTGATTAACTGGCAGCCTAGATGACCATGTGCAATAGTGATAACACACAGACAGGTAACACATGTCAAGGAGGGGAAGGGAGGAAGAACAGCACAGGTTGACTTGGGGGAACAGGATATGCACTGCACATATATACCCTGGCAGTGTATCCAGGCGACTGAGCAGCTACAAAAGCTGGCGACACACAACAAACACCCTTCCTGCTGCTGTAACTCCTGTATCCGCCTATCCATGTCAGGGAAGACCACCGCCAGGACACGCTTCATCTGGTGGGTCAGGCGCCGGCGCCCGCCATGCTTGCGAGGAGCCTCCTCCTTCAGCATTACCCGGGCGATCCTCCGGGTCCAGCCCCGGATGTCCTGCCATCTCTTCCTCACTTGTGGCAGGCGCCGACTGCGACCCTCCACCGATTGCACGGCCTTGACGGCATCCTTCCAGATCTTCCCCTTGTGGTAGGCGGTTACCTGTGTGGATGACAAAGTGGGACAACATCACTACACCTGCACCATGTCACAGAGACACACATTTGAACATCTTTGATTTGTTGAACAGGGCATAGTATGCTGGCAAGTAATAGCACCTTAGTCATAGGGACTTTTTCCACTGTGGACGCACCAATGCACTACATGGCATAGTAAGTACACAGGTGGCATGAGGGGTGCGAAAAAATCCCTGATCATGGCACACACTGTGCATCCCAAGCAACACAAGGCTGATGGACAGCACCGCAAAGCAGTCACATGCCCCAAGCCACTGACGAAACCTCAGCAGAGTACACAGACACACACAGGCACACATCAATCACCTGCCATTGGCAACAGCGGATGCAAACCTCACTCTGCACATGTGCCACTTGCCAGGGGGGGTCACAGGTGTGGGGCTAGCTCAGCAAGTCAGACAAACAGCACGGCTTACTTCTCACATCAGATGGATTGAGCAGTTGCCTCCTCCATGCAGCTGTGGTGCAACACTCCACATAGACACTCACCCACATGACAAGAAACATTCACACACATCAATGTCCAGGGGGCGTACACATCATTTGGACACTCTCACCACTCTCACAACAGCTCCACTCAACTCTCACACAC
Organism: Triturus cristatus; assembly: GCF_964204655.1. Classification (NCBI taxonomy): domain Eukaryota; kingdom Metazoa; phylum Chordata; class Amphibia; order Caudata; family Salamandridae; genus Triturus; species Triturus cristatus. Next base: position 594,514,151 of record NC_140579.1, read on the forward strand.
ATCTGTGGGTGCAGTCACCTGTCACACCGGGGTGACCACTGAATCACCGCAGGACAATAGAACAAGAATGCCCAAGAGGATTAGGCTGGCTGAATGTGCCATGCACTATGCAGTGAATGTCACAGTAAGCACAATGCAAGTGAGGAGTGCACACATGAACTACATCAAGCCCTGCATGAGAGACATAAGCCATCCACCCCCCCCTGGGACCCACTCCAAACCAATATTGCATGTCTGTCACACCTGGACACAATGCCAGAAGTGACAGACACAAAAAAGGTGCACAGGCAAAGGTAGTGGAGTCAGCACTCACCTGCTCCCCTGGTCGACCATACAGCATGGGGTACCGTGGGAGGATCACATCCAGCAGGGCCTCATTCTCCTCCTGGGTGAAAGGCTGGGCCCTCTCCACAGTCCTTGACATGGTGCCAGAGGGAGACAATACAGCAGCAGTGATATCGACTGACATGTTGCGCAGGCAAGTGCCCTCCCATGGGTTCTGCCTGCCTTATATCTGCCTTGCTGGCCTATTTCATTTACAGGAGTACAGAGTGATTGGTCAGACTCATTTGCATCCTACGTTTCCTCCAATCCCTTTAAACATACACCAGTGACATTCTTAGCATCTTTCGAATTTGCAGCATCATGTCAAGTCAACAACCACTTTGCAACAATGTATAATGTGGCCAACTGCTTTTTCCAGACCACATGATGTGAAATTTTGAACTTGAAACTCGGTATCCATGACAACCAGCATGCATTTAGGCCCTAATACTTGTCCCTCATGTGTCCCCATTGTAATTCTTAAATCCCCGCACAGGTACGACGCGTTTCACACGTACCCCTAGGGCACCATCACTACAGTGATACGGGCCGTACTCACGCGTGTACGTGCCGTACACGCGTGAGTACGGGCCGTATCACTAGGGCCTACGGTACCCCAACTATAGTGATAGGCCCGTACTTACGCGTGTACGGCCCGTACACGCGTGAGTACGGGCCGTATCACTAGGGCCCACGGTACCCCAACTATAGTGATAGGCACGTACTCATGCGATGCCTATCACTATAGTTGTGTTACCGTAGGCCCTAGTGATACGGCACGTACTCACGCGTGTACGGGCCGTACACGCATGAGTACGGGCCGTATCACTAGGGCCTACGGTACCCCAACTATAGTGATAGGCCCGTACTCACGCATGTATGGGCCGTACACACGTGAGTATGTGCCTATCACTATAGTTGTGTTACCGTAGGCCCTAGTGATACGGCACGTACTCACGCGTGTACGGGCCGTACACGCGTGAGTAAGGGCCGTATCACTAGGGCCTACGGTACCCCAACTATAGTGATAGGCCCGTACTCACGCGTGTACGGCCCGTATCACTAGGGCCTACGGTACCCCAACTATAGTGATAGGCACGTACTCACGCGTGTACGGGCCGTACACGCGTGAGTACATGCCTATCACTATAGTTGTGTTACCGTAGGCCCTAGTGATACGGCACGTACTCACGCGTGTACGGGCCGTACATGCATGAGTAAGGGCCGTATCACTAGGGCCTACGGTACCCCAACTATAGTGATAGGCCCGTACTCACGCGTGTACGGCCCGTACACGCGTGAGTACGTGCCTATCACTATAGTTGTGTTACCGTAGGCCCTAGTGATACAGCACGTACTCACGCGTGTACGGCACGTACTCACGCATGTACGGGCCGTACACGCGTGAGTACGGGCCGTATCACTAGGGCCTACGGTACCCCAACTATAGTGATAGGCACGTACTCACGCGTGTACGGGCCGTACACGCGTGAGTACGTGCCGTATCACTCGGACCTACAGTAACACAGCTATAGTGATAGGCACGTACTCACGCGTGTACGGCACGTACTCACGCGTGAGTACGGCCCGTACACACACCCTCAGAGCGTGTGTACTGCGTTTCACAGCTTACACTGGTGATAGGAGGCGCACACGAAAGGAATGGAGGTGTCAGACTCGCACAAGGCTGGACATCAAGTCATTGTCAGTGCAGTCCTTCATGTGCAGGGCCTAGGTGTGTCAGGCAGTGATGTGGCACATGTCTCATGTTGTGGCACAATAGATGTGTGATGAGCTGTTTACACATGTCATGTGTGATGGGGCACTACGTGGTACACTTCCCCTTCACACTTTGCACATGTGTGCATGTAGGACACATGTGTCAAGTACTGCATCACTGGTATGGCACAGTCACCAACACCCGCAACTGTCCCCTGATGCCAGGTACACGGATAATTACACCTGACATGTGACTACCAGCGTGCCACGATGTGACTATGTCATGTGTGTGTCATGTGTTCCCATGAGCTTGCCGTTGGTGTTCCGTCAACTCCATCTGCTGTTGCAGCATCCAACATGTGTCTGTGTGCATATGTGCATGACACACATATACGCACACCATGCCACATGTGGACTCACACGTTACATGTGTCATGATGGTTCGAAGATGACTTCCTGACATGAGGCAATATCTGCGTTGTCTCAAGGTCTGTGTCATCAGTTTTTGACATGTACCCCTTCATGGAAATGTGTGTTATCTGTCCTTTTTCAGATGACATGTGACCTGTGCGTCTAGACTCCCGCCAGCTGTCTGTATGAGATAACATCCTTCAAATGCTGATATGTGGATGTCTGTCACTCATGTAATGTGTCTGGCTTGTCACTTACACTGGCCCACAGCTATTTTAATGGCATGCCACGTCAACATTGCCATGCAACTGTGGTGGCTGGCTCTTCGTAGGAGTATCACCTGGCTGGCCTACGTGTCCTTGCACAGACCAGACTCTATATTAAGCAGATGTGTATTAGCTGTTGAACATGTGCTCACCTCAGTGACATTGGTGTGGTAACTCTTCGTTATTCCTTCCAAATCTCTGCAGGGCACTGCCTCACCCCAGACGAATGCCAGACCTGGATGCCATGCGTGAACATGACTGCATATGCAGATACCGCTTCTCGCAAGAGTTGATCGAGAACTTGACCCGCCTGCTTGAACCACACCTCCAACCACAACACAGGTATCCTACAGCTCTGACCCCCAAGATGAAGGTGATGGCAGCCCTACATTTTTTTGCCACCGGCACGTTTCAATTGACCATAGCTGATGTTGGTGGCATGTCCCAGACAATGTTCAGCCGTGTCCTGCATGATGTTTTAGAAGCCATGTTGGTGCACCTGGATGAATTCATCCATTTTCCCACTCGTGAGCAGTTGACACATGTCAAGGGTGAGTTCTATGCCCTGGGAGGGATGCCTCACGTAATTGGGGCCATTGATGGGACACATGTGGCTTTGGTACCACCACAGGCACAGGAGGTAGCCTTTCGGAACCGCAAACATTACCACTCTATTAATGCCCTTGTGGTGTGTCTTGCTAACATGCTGATTTCCCATGTCTGTGCCCGTTTTCCAGGGTCCGCACACGATGCCTACATCATGAGGCGTAGCAGGGTGCCAGAAATGATGCTGCAGCTGCACGCGAAACGAGCATGTCTTGTTGGTGGGTATACTCTGTTAGTCCTGTGTTTCGCGCTATCTTTGTATCTTACGGCATCTCCTGACCCACTTCTTCACATGATGTTTCCATGTAGGGGACTCTGGCTATCCCAACATGCCATGGCTGATGACGCCTCTCCGCATCCCCAGAACAGCCGCAGAACACCGGTACAACGACACCCATGGACAGACGAGGCGCGTGATTGAGAGGACGTTTGGACTCCTGAAGAGCAGATTCCGGTGCCTCCACAAGACCGGCGGCGCCCTCCCATATGCCCCGGTAAAGGTCTGCAAAATCTTCATTGTGTGCTGCATGCTGCACAACATGGCAGTGGAGAAGGCCGTGCCACTCATCCTTGATCCGGATGAGCAGGATCATCCACCCGTGGAGGATGAAGGGCTTGGGCACGGGGCAAGTGAGGATGAGGACATCCGGAGTCAGCTTATCCGCAACTTCTTCTCATAATGGTGAGTCCCTGTGTCTGAGTGTGCACGCTTTGAGCCTTGTGTGGCATGTGTTGCAATGTGTGTGTCCAGCTGACTGTGTGCTAAGTGACTTGGAGGTGTGTTCTGATGTGTCATTCAAGTGATGATGTCATTCCACACATTTTAGCTGGGACACTAAATTTTTTAAGAGCGTGGTGACAACATCATTCCTGTAGAGTACATGTACATGTCTGCGGATTACTAGCTCTTCGCTGACTTGTTGTGTGTCTGTCCTCCCCAGGTTCTTGCGGCTGTCGTCTGCTCATGTCATCATTGCCCTCCTGCTATTCCTCATGAGTATTGCAACGTGTGCTGGATCAGAGTTACATGCACAGACATGGTGAAAAGTCATTTTGGGTAAGGAGTGCAGCAAGGCATTTTGTGGGTGGTAAGTGTTTGTAATATGTGGGGACTGCTCCTGTGCATGTTGTGTTACCATGCATACATGTCGACTCACCATGGGGCACATGACGTGTTGCATGGCTCCCATGAGTTGATAGTCACCCTTCCTGACAGTCATCTGTAATGGTTTGTGGATTCTGATGAAGGCATCAATGTGTGTATAACGTCCCTCAGGAACATACGGGATGCTAATGGTGGACATAGTGTGGGACATCCCCATATGAGGCTCAATGGGGAGTTGCAGACTCTCCGTGTGCAGCAAGGGGTGTTAGGCTCAACCCCTTCACTTGTGTGCCAGTTCAGTAGGATTTACCACATCTGTGTGTTGAAGGGGGTGTCCAGTGTAGGTCACACATAGTCAGCCAAATGACCTGTGAGTCTGTTCCAATTGATGCATTTCCCTTAGTGTGAGGCTGAGTAATAAAGGTGTTTGTCACACTCCAAGGTGCCTCATCTCTGTCAATGCAGGTCTCTTGCCACTTTGCATGCGGCATATCTGGCATAGTTGTGGAAGATTATGCATAGGAGTCCATGTGTAGTTTAGCAACATGCATGCAGTTGCTCATGGATTAGGCTCCCTATTGGGCATGAAGTACATGGTCGTGTATGTTTTTTGGCATGTTGGTCCACACAATGGGCCATCAACACCTGCTGAGGGTGTGTCTCCTGTGCGCAGGTCGGCCTTCAGTTTCCTGATCCGGTGTCATGCTTCTTTGGTGATTGTGCATGCATTGTCTCTGGGTGTGCCATGTGACACTGGACACTCCTTACTTTACACACGCGCCTGTTGCAGTTGTCCTTCTGACATCCTAGTCTTTGTGTGCAAATGCTGGCATTTTGCAAGGAGATGTCGCCTGCAGCTGCGGCCCCTGCAGCAAGGTCCCACAGAGTATCCAGATTTGGCAACACACACGCCTCCAAGATGCTCCTCACTTCCTCCCTCCACCCATTCATTTGGCTGTCCTCAGCTTGTCTATGCCACTGTTGCCGCCACGCGGTGCCAAAGGCTGGACCATCAGCACATGCAAGGTGCACATTGCACCACCATCCTGTCCTTGCATAACCCACATCACACTACAGTCTGATGTAGCAGCCACACTCCTAGCTATGTCCATCCGCACATCTAACGCCTGCTGTCAGACATACCCTGGGCACACACACGACACCTTTGCATGCTGAGTGTGCAACTCCAACTGCCTATACTGCGCTGCCCCGCCTTCCAGGCCCTGTCACACCAACCAGGTCACGTCCCTAATACTCCCCACCGGCTCTGTAGCCCAGCAGGGGCATGGGAGTGGGACTCAAGGCTTCAGCATGTAGTATGGTGTCATCGTCTGGGACATGGCACAGGTATCATCTCTCAGCATGTCAATCTACAGAGTGTCCAGGACCCCCCTCTCCACCATCACATGCGCACAGCACCTCATCATCAGCTCGTATGCCATTGACAGCCAGGTGCTCCTCACCCTCAACAAAGACACAGACATTGGCAGTTCCATCATTCAAGTATGCATGAGATCCATTGATGAATGGCTGAACACGAGCCACCTGAGGCTGGACTTGTACAGGACTGAGGTGATCATCTGAGGATTGTCCCCTTCTAGCTGGGTCAAGTGCTTGTGTCCCACCCGCAAGAGCCCTGCACAAGCACCCAGTGGCCACACACACAAGATGGTGTGCATCATGTTTGGCTCGCTCACATTTGCCATGCTAGTCCACAGCATCAGTACCTCATGCTGCAACGCCCTCTGCATTATGCACATGATCCACAGATAGATCCACTCCAAGAAAAGACAGACCATCCCCTAGGTCCATGACAACATCCGTGTCAAATACTGCCCTGCCCTCTACGGAGCAAGTACATCCAAACTTCCAGGAAACTTGTCCACATCCAGGGTGCATCTGCACACCTCAGCTTCAACACCCTGCGCCCCAGCCACCTCACCGTCCACCATAGATAGCTGCAATGGATCACTGTCTGCTGCAGGATGACCTCCACACTCCCCACCCACACTCAGGAGGCAGTCCACAAACCGACCCCAAACCAACCTTGTACGTCTGTCATCCTAGATCCGGTTGGGCCATCTCCGTGCATCCAACCTTGCCCTGGCCACCGTTCTTCACATCCACTGTACTCCAGCATACAGGACATTGTTCTCCCACCTGGCCACACATACCTGGGACTCTCTCCCCGGGAACCTCCACATGAGCCATGACCTCTACGCCTTGATGATAATCTCCCAAATAGGTCTGTCCGCACAGTTTAGCAAGCCCCCCCTCAGCAGCCAGAGGCCATCACAGGTGAGTGTTGTGCTCCATGCCTACATTGAATGATACCTTGTGACCCATGCGTGTCCTGTACCAGACTCTGATCCCAGTGTATGGATGGCTGGAGTTAGTTCAACACTCAGGCATAGTTTGACATTTCCACACACATATGTTGTTGAATAATGCAAAATTACAGGAACTTCTCATGACCAAAGTAATATATTTATTTGCGGTGGGGTACGTGTTTTGGTAGATTAAATTAGGTGCTCTACCGGGGGAATAGAATCCAAAGTTCACAGGGGGAGATGGTATCCTTGGCATTGGAAGTCATCAGAGTCCAGGGCACAGTGTTGGTCATCATTGGTCAGACTGTGACCAGCAAGTCCATGTGGCAAAGAATGTCATTGGATGAGGTGCTGCTGTTGCGCCAGCGGGCCAGGTGCCAGGCCAGGTGACCTGGGAGATGTGGATGGTCCGCTGACTCTCACGGTCTTTTCCGTGGACGACCCACCTTCCTCCGGGGACCCTCAGAAGCAGGCCTTGACGATGTTTGGGACACTCCGTCAGACGAATCCTCCTCCTCCTCCTCCCTCCCTGTGTCTGGTGCTGGTCTACGCCTGGTGGCACAGGGAGGGTTGCCCATGCTTTGGGCGATCTGACGGAGTGATTGGCTCATGTCCCTGTGCACCGCCAGGAGCTCAGCCAGTCTTGCCTCCATCCGTCCTTGGTGTTGTTGATGACTGGCATGATGCTCGACCTGCAGGTTCTTTATCTCATCGAGGGTCCCCTGCATCTCTGAGAGTCTCGACACGACCTGGTTGATGCCACTGGTGTCACGCCGGTATGTGTCCAGGATGTTGCGTATGTGTGACATACCGGTGTCCTGAGCTTGCTGGTCAGGTTCGCGCCTCCGCCTGCCTCCAGTCCCACCACCCCTGCCCACTTGAGCCAGGCCTGCCCTTGTGGGCACATCAGGTCTACGGGACCCCTGAGGGATGGCATTTGCAGGGTTGCCTGCCTCCTCCTGGGTGCCCGGAGAACCTTGTCCCTCCTGGTCAGACTGGCTCTGTTGTTCAGTGCGAGCAGGGCTCCTGGGTGTTTCCTGGGATGTGGCAGGAATGGGGGGGTGGTTGGCACAGATGTACCTGACGCAGGTGCTGCAGGGGCTTGGGCACCAGAGGGTCCAGGTTGGTCGGGGTCATCCACGGAGTGGTGAGAGTCGTCGCTGCCGGTGGGATCATTTTATCGCGGAGCCTGGGACTGTGATTCTTCCCGCCCAGTGTTGGGGGGAGATCGACGACGTTGCCCTGTGTGTGAGAGAGACAATGTTAATGGTGTTTCATGCGACATCTATGTTTCATACATATTCAAGTTGACACATTTCCTCCAGGTAGTTGGATGTGCCTAGCATTCCTCTCAATGTCCACTTGGGGATGGGTATGTTGCGGGGGACAGATTGGGATGTTCTCCTGAGTGTTTGACCTGTAGATTGTTGGCTATGATGCTTATTTGGCTATGGATTGGTCTTGTTGTGTCACATGTCCATTGTGGGAGTGTGTACATCCGTTGCCTGCCCCGGGGGTGTGTGCTTGTGTTAGGGGGGGGGTGTGACCGGGCCTGCTGTTGTGTGTAGTGTGAGTTGTCATTGGGTCTCCCAGGTGATGTGTCTGTCCCCTCATGGTGCATGCTGGCATGACAGTGAGTGTGAGTTCCTGTGCTAGATACCTGTGATTGTGGAGTTGGTGTTTGAGTGTACAGTGGTCCCAGGAGGGCCTTGTGCTGCATACAGCAGGGCCAAGTGTCAGCTACCTTGTCAGTACTTTGCCAGTCCCTGTGCATTGTGCATGGGTATGTACCTATGCCATTTGGGCTGAGGGCATTGGTGTCTGCATCTCATTTTCACAATGTGTTGTGTGGGGCCCACCCTCCCAGCCTCCCGGACATCCAGTCTTGTGTTTGTGGTTGCTGTAGCCTTGGACATGGCCTTGCCTTGATTTGGGAAGGGTGCATGGAGACGTTAGTGGCCTGAGCGTGGTTTTTGAGTGTGGTTGTGTGCGGTGAGTGCTTGGGGGAAGTTGCGTGCATTTGGTGTATATGTGGTGTGGACCCCATTGCCCCCATGTTACGTAAGTTGTTTGTGTACTCACCAGGCTCTGCGACTCCTTCGACTCCGTGTACTCCCACCGGCGGTAGCAGGGCCATCACCTTCTCCTCCCAGGGATGGTAGTGTACGGGTCTGCGGGGCGGCCCACCTCCAGTGATGTTACTCTGGGCATATTCTTTGTTCATTTTCCTCTTGACCGCCCTGCGCAGATCGTACCACCTGGCTTGGCATTCATGCCTGGTCCTTCGGATGGGCGCAACAGCATTCACCTTATCGACAATCCTCTGCCACATGGCAGATTTTTCAGCTATGCTGGTCTGTCTGACCAATGTTCCAAACAGCTGTGGCTCGACTCTGATGACTTCGTTGACAAGGAAGTCCAGCTCCGCCGTTGTGAACTTTGGATTCTTGTCTGTGGGCATGGTGCGGGGTGTGGGTGTGGGTGTGTATGGTTGTGGGTCTGTGGGTGTGAATGTGACGGTGTGTGTGTGAATGTGAAGAGGGGGATGTTTGTGAAGGAGGTTGTGTGAAGGTGTGTGAGTGAAGGTGTAGTGAAGGTATCAGTAATGTAGAGTTGTTTCTCTGTGGGGTCTGGCAGCAGTGAGTCTGTTGCAAAGGCTCATGGGTTGTGTGTGTGGGCCCTTTTTATTGGTCCATTTTTGGGTGTGGCTGTGTTTGAATTTTGGTGGGTGTGTTATAAGAGGTGGTTGTGATTTAGGGCCTCTGTGTGCCTGTTTGGATGTGCCAGGTCAGTCATTGAGATGTATTTTGTCAGGTAGACGTGTTTTGTGGTGTTGTGCGAGTCGAATTGACCCTCCTTGTGCTGTTTTACAGTGTCCTGGTTCTGTAAGTCTTTTTTGCGTAGGTACGGTCCGTACATACGTGATGCTGGGTGAGGGTGCTGGGGTACGGTGTTGGAGTGCGGTGCGTACATGCGGTGGGGGTACGGTGCGTACACGTGCGGGCCTGGGGTACGGCGCATAGATGCGGAGGTACGGCGTGTACATGCAGGGGTAAGGCGCGTACATGGGGGGGGTATGGCGCTTACAGGTGCGGGCCTGGGGTTCGGCGCGTACATGCGGAGGTACGCCGCATTCATGGGGGGGTACGGCGCGTACAGGTGCGGGGCTGGGGTACAGTGTGGACGGGGGGGTAAAGCGCATACATGGGGGTGGTACGGCGCGTACATGGGGGGTACGGCGCGTACAGTTGCGGGGCTGGGGTACAGTGCGAACAGGGTGGTGTACGGTGCTGACATATTGGGGGGGTGAGGGGGGCTGTACGGCTCGTACACGGGCATAAGTTTACCCGTGTACATGTGTGCTACTGCGTTGGCTCCATACAGGCCATTTTACGTGCGATTGTGTATTCGGACAGACGGTCGGGATCGTACTTGCGCGCTCGGACTTGTGTTTTACGATTTGCACGTAAAAATGTCCAGCTCACTCTTGTACACTTTTCCCGACGATATTCGGACGTAAAAACTTTCCGACGCCCTCTCGTACACTTTTCCCGACGCTATTCGTAGTTATTTTTCAAGTACGAATCGTACTTGCCCGTTTGTACGGTACTTGTACGACTCGTACGTAAAAAAATACGGATACGGGTCGTACGCAAAATATTTTTAACGGATCGGAATCGGCACCTTAATAGCGTAGGGGATAAAATTACTATTCCCACTCCAACAAGTGTAACAGTGGGGAAAGCGTTGGATAGCGGAAAGGTAAAAATTACTATTCGCACTCCAGGGAGTGCAACAGTAGGGAAAGTGTTGGATAGCATAGGGGTAAAAATTACTATTCCCACTCCAACGAGTGTAACAGTAGGGAAAGTGTTGGATAGCGGCAGGGTAAAAATTAATATTCCCACGCCAGCGAGTGCAACAATAGGGAAAGTGTTGGATAGCGGGTGGGTCAAAATTAAATATTCCCACGCCAGCGAGTTGAAGAACTAGAACCTTATGGGCCTGGCGGCGCAGGGTACGCCTTAATCTCTGGGGTTCACCTGCTCAGCTACACAGAGACACGGGACACTCTGTCAGGCGTTAAAAGATCGGATTTATTAGCTGCAGCTAGTACAGTTATCCCAGAAGTACACGAGGTAGGTTCTGAGGAGACTGCCACTTCACTCCGTGGCGCACAATCTTATATAGTACATATGTGAAATATACATTAACCAAAAACACACCCAAAACATACAAGAAAGAGCCAATAAGAAAGGTTGGAAAACAGAACAGAACCAATAGAAAAGGTTTGAAAATAAAGTATCAGGTAACTCGAAGAAGCCTCTCCTCCGACTGTGTTTGTCACCCCTCCCACGAACTAATTCATTAACAGGTTTGTAACCAACTCGCAGGTGGCGAGATACGTTTGTGTGTTTTGGAGGACAGTGGTGAAACGAGAGAATACTAGCAGAGGACAGCGAAGGCCAGACGATAAGATAAAGTCAGAAGAGAATAGTGTGAACCAACAGATAGTTGAGACGGGGATTAGAAAAACCAGTCAGGGATTAGTGTACTCGGCCAGTCCTAACACCAGCTTTGTAAATAGAGGCAAAAGGCTTATTTCGACACGATGCTGCAGGAAAAGCAGAATAGACTTTGTTCGCCGTGCTGCCTGAGTGAGGGCAACACAAAATGGCGGCGGAGCACAAAATGGCGGGTCGATTCGATCACGATCGAAAATCGAATTTTCTCAGACCCTCCTTTTGCCAGAACTCAGGCAAGATACATAGACTCACGTTAATCTGAGTCAATGTCGATGGCCATGAGGTCATCGAGCTGTTGCTGTAGCATCATTCTAATATTCTCTGTTCTTTGCGATTTGGGTTTAGGGATGCACATAGTAGCACAAAGGTCGCAGATGGCGGGACCACAGTGCATACAAAGGCAACAAGAGAAAATGATGGTCAAATCTACTCCAAGGAATGTCAATGCTTTCCAACCCCATTTGGACAGTAGTCCCCAAAACCACTCCAATAATGACCAATCTCCTTCGTCCTGATGAATCGACTCAGAGATTATATGTAATTTAGAGATAGCTTGGTATACTGTCGGAGCGTCATCAGGTATGAAAATACAGCAGCTTGACCCGATCAATTTGCACACTCCACCACGATCCGCAAGAACAAAATCTAAGGCAACTCGGTTTTGTAAGGTCATAAAACGATCCGCCTGTAGTTCTGCCGTGATATTACTTAAGGCTCCTATAGTGATGTCTATAGTGGTTTCTACGACATGAACCAGTTGCCTTATATTTCTGCTGTTGGCCATTGGGCCCCAAAAAGGAAGAAATCCTTTGAGGAAATCTCCTCCCTCTTGTCCTGCTGTGTCTTTAGAATCAATAATCCCTCTGCCATATCTGTTACGATGATAATTTGCAGAAGCGGTGTATGTAGGGGGAAGAAGGAAAGCTATATAACAGGTACCAGAAAAACCAGTTGGCAACCACGTGTAAGCCCTATCGTGGCAGATAAAATACGTGCCTTGAGATGGCACTAGAGGCGGCGAGTTCTGAGAGGAGTAGACGTATGTGTGGGTACAGTTGTTTCTTTGTATGGTGTTAGAAGACTGACCATTTATTTGCAGACAGAAATTTCCCTGATGAGGAATAGTCCAAATTGGTGGAGATTTTCCTTGTTTAACTTTATCACTAAGGCTAGTGACATAATGGGTGACGTTCCAGTTTGTGTACGCTTTTCTTTCGTCAACGGAAATCTTACTATTTTCCATGATTTTAGCCATAGCTACCATACCCTTTATCAAAGAACTATGACTAAAATCCGGGCCACCAATATATGAACTAATGGATCGTCTGAATTTGCTTTGATAGGCATTGGAGAAGATAACAAAATAAGCCCAAGCAGAACCCTCATAAGAGAACGGAAGAACTAAATACGGCATTCCTTTTTCTGTGTTATGTGGCATAAGTCCACACACCCAACAGTCAGTTGTATTGATCACTAATTGGTGTTGATGTAATAACTGGACAAAGGAATTGTTGTAATATTCAGTTCTTCTAATGAGTTCATGTTGAGGAAGGGTATGAAATAGATGTGGAGAGACAGTAGAAGAAGACGAAGAGGTGGAAGGAGAGACAACTTTTTGCTGCAGAGCATAAATAATCCAACTTATAAATGCCAAAAGGATACACAATGATATAATAATACATAAGGTTATACTAAAACAACTGCACATTAATCTACAGGATTCTTTTTTCATTTTATCCTTTCTCTCTCTTTTGCCTAATGTAGTTTCCATCTTTCTAAATGGATGCTCACGGAAATCTTCCTCAATCACTTAATTATGATTATCTGCCGTCCTATGACACTGCAAGTCCTGCAGGCCTATTGCCACTACTCAGGTCACAACCAAGACTCCTACCGTAACCCTGCAACCGGGATAGAATACTACATAGGAGAGAAAAAAAAAATCCTAAGAGTTCTTTAGTCTAGGTCTTAGGTTATAGTGTTCTTTATCAGGTGCAGTTTGGTCTCGGAACAATGTTCGCGGATTTGTCGTATTCAAGCGACGATGTGGTATTATCGCTTCCTGAAGAATGTCGTCGTCCTCTTTCTCAGACAATGTTCCATTCAGGCGTGCATCGCTAAAAGGTACAAATCGTGGAACCTTCTCACTCTCAGAGTCACCAATGCCCCTACGCACCCATTGATCGAAGGGTAGAGGCAAAGGCACTTTCTTACAATGCACGCCGTGAATCCAATTTTCTTTCCTTCGACTTTTACTGCTGTTCTCGTGACCAAGAGAACCAACCGAGGCTCCCTCCACCGGGGCTCCAAATTTTTCGTCCTTTGGAAATTCTTTATGCAAACCCAGTCACCTGGTCGGATAGAATGACCTGGGTCTGTGGAAGCCTCCGGTAAAGCACTCTGAACCTGTTGATGGAGAACACGCAATTTAGTTGTAAGTTCATGCAAGTAGTCAATCAACATTGGATATGGTAAGTCTGAGTATTTCTTAGGGCGAGGGACTCACCATATATTAGCTGGGCGCCCAAAAACCACCTCGTAAGGGCTAAGTCCCAAACGAGAGTGCACAGCAGTTCTGGTGGACAGAAGATCCAGTGGTAAAGCATCGGGCCAATTAAGTCCTGTACTAGCCTGCACTTTCGCTAGTTTGAGTTTTAAAGTTCCGTTGTAGCATTCCACTAAACCCGCTGACAGTGGATGGTTTGCCGCATGGAACTTTTGCTTGATACCAAGACCCGCACAAATTTTTTGCATGACTTGGCCCACAAATCCGCTCCCATTGTCACTCCAGACAATGCGCGGCAAACCAAACCTGGGAAAAAATTCTTTTAGTAGAACTTTAGCTGTGGATAAGGCTGTATTATCTTTTAGAGGGTATGCTTCTATCCACCTAGAAAAGGCGCATACTACCACCAGAACATATTTGAGATTGTTGCATCGTTCCATATGAATGTAATCGATCTGCAACACCTCAAATGGATATGTCGGAGGAGCAAAGTGACTCGCTGGAGTTGGGGTTCCCTTTCCTGGATTGTACATCAAGCATACAATATAATGTTTCACTACATTGTCTGCACACTTTGGGATTCCTTCATTTTGCCACACTGGAGCCAGAAGCTTGCATATACCTTTCGCACTTAAGTGGGCTGGACCATGCGCCATAGTAACTACTGGGAGTACATAGGCATCCGGTAACAGCCAACGTTGGTGTTCAGATAATTCCACCCAACATCCCATCTCATCTAACATTTCCGTACTTTCTTTCCACTTGCTCAATTCTTTCTCTGTAGCCACTTTCTGAATCGATCTTACACTTTCTACTGTATCCTCATACATTCCTCTTTCTCTGACCCAATTTGCAGGGCCCGCAACATACATTCGACTTGTAGCGTCTCTCACTGTCTTTTTCGCTACTTCATCTGCAAATGCATTTCCTCGACCAACATCATCTGTAATCTTTTTGTGTGCACTACACTTCACAATTGCTATTTGGGTGGGCAAAGCAAGTGACTCAAGAAGATCAGTCACCAACTGACCATGTTGTATTTTAGTGCCATGTGAAGTAAGGAATCCCCTCTCTTTCCAAAGACGCCCAAAATTGAACGCTACACCAAAAGCGTATTGACTGTCGGTGTACACGTTCACTCTTTTTCCTTTTGACAACACACATGCTCTCGTTAAAGCTATCAATTCTGCTGCTTGAGCTGAATTGTGTCTGATACGTGCTGTTTCCACAACTGTATGTAAAGTAGTAACAGCATAGGCTGAAACTGTATCTCCATTAGGGAGCTTAAAGCAAGAACCGTCTACCCATAGAATTCCATCCGGAATTCTCTAGCGGCGTATCTTTCAAGTCAATTCTTCCTCTTGTCTCTTCCTCAGTACGGAGGAAACAATCATGTTGCTCCTGAACACCTCTCTCCTCTGGAAGAGGCAACAGAGTAGCTGGTTTTAAGGTATTACATCGTTTGATATGTACGTGACTAGCCAAAAGCTTCAGCTCGTATCCAGACAAACGAGCACTCGTAAGATGCTGCGTTTTCGTTCTGTTTAGCAAAGTATCTACTGCATGTGGTACCATAACAATGAGAGTATTATCTAGCACCACTCCAGCAGACTGTCGAATAGAAATTGCTGCTCCTGCTGTCGCTTTAAGACAACTAGGCAATGCTTTAGCTACTGGATCTAACGTAGCCGAAAAATAGGCACATGGCCGCTGTTTATCTCCAAATTGCTGTGTTAAAACTGACAACGCACAACCCTCTCTCTCATGGACATAGAGCGTAAAAGGCTTACTGTAATCAGGAGTACCTAGTACAGGAGCGGTACACAGAGCAGCACGTAAATCAGAAAAACTCCTCCGACTCTCGTCAGTCCAAGGAAGGGGCTGAGGTGTATCTTTCAAAGTGGGTGCCAACAGAGGTTTAGCTATCAAAGAAAAGTTCAGAATCCACTGCCTACAATAAGAAGTAATACCCAGAAAGGCACGTACCTCCCTTTGTGTGGATGGCACAGACATTTGCGCAATCGCCTGAATTCGTTCTAGGGTTAATCGTCGTCCCTCCTTTGATAGGAGATGACCCAAAGAGGTAACCTCTCGACGAACATATTGTAGTTTGGAAGGTGAAACCTTATGATTCAGATTAAACAAATGGCGTAACAATGCAACAGTCACATTTTTGCAAATATCTTCTGAATCAGCAGCGATTAACAAGTCGTCCATATACTGAATAAGAGCAGCACCAGACGGCAAATGAAAAGTATCAAGATTACATTTTAAAGCTTGGCTGTAAATAGAGGGACTTTCACAATAGCCCTGAGGTGCGCGCTTGAACCGGAAGCTTCGGCCTCCAAGAGAGAAGCCAAAAATATCCCTACTCTCTTCTGCAATGGGAATACTAAAGAAGGCATTCTTTAGATCGATAACAGAAAAGCAAGTCGCTGTGGAAGGTATCATTGTCAACAGAGCAGTGATATCTGGGACAGCAGGAAATTGTGGTACAACAATTTTGTTTACCTCCCGGAGATCAATTACGAAACGATATACAGGTTGCTGAGAAGAATCAGTGCGTTTAAGAACAGGAAGAATAAGACTATTGCATATGTTTCATCTCGTTTCTTCAACCACACCCTTCTGAATCAAATCATGAATGATTTCCAAAAGCGCCTTTTCACCTTCAGTGGAAATTCTATACTGCGGAATACGTGGCAATTCAACATTAGGCTTGAGAGTGACAACATAAGGTGGAATCTCAAGACAGCCCACATCGTGCGCACCCGTGGCCCAAAGCGTTGCCGGAAGAGTAAGCAATTCAGGTGGAAACTGATCTTTGGACAAATACATTGGAGAAATCAGTTTCTGTCCTAAAGTAAGATGTACACCAGAAGGGGAACAATATATCGTAGCATGCATTCTTTTTAATAAGTCCAAACCCAACAGATTCTCACCGCAACCATTCGTCAAAAGAAGCGGAGCTTCCAAATCATAAGGGCCAATTGAAATATGCAAAGGGCAAGAAACCGGATTACGAACAGGGGCGCCAGAAAATCCTACAGATACATTCGTTAAGCCAGACAAAGGTGCCCCAGGGAGTTTAGAATGAATGATAGAACTTCTCATCGCCCCAGTATCTAGAAGAAATGGCTCTAAAACACCCATTGTAGTGACATTAACATAAGGTCCATTCTGATCTACTGGAACCAACACAACTCCCTTACTTTGTCCAAGGCTGTCCTAGTTAGCATGAAGACTTTCATTCTCGCTTTCAATATAATGGTCTTCATTGTAGTACTGTGTAGACCTAACATTTTGCTGATCAAAGTAATTCATGGAATTAGGAGGAGGAAGGGCACGCTGTTCTTGAGTCAACACACCTCGACCTCTACCTCTATTTGCTGACTGGAGGCCACCACGACCTCGTGGAGCAGATATGCTCCACTACGCTGCAATAAAACCGGACAACTATTCTTAAAATGACCTTCCTCTCTACAATAGGCACATTGATTAGATCCTAACAAAGGTCGCGGAATGTATGGCTCAGGTTTTTGATACAACCTCTGAAACTGTGGAGGCTGTTGAAACTGAGGCTGAACATAGCGAGGAGGATAAGCTTGTTGCAAGAGAACCTTCGTTTTTAATTCTTTCGTCTTTTTCTCTTGCTTTTCTTTTTCTTCTTTATCTCTGTTCTCATAATATTGTGCAGTAGCCAATATCTGGGCAGAAGAAGAAACAGCCCATGAACTTTCAGAATCTTTCAATTTGTGTGACAGCTCGGGAAGCAAATTAAATACAACTTTGTCCACAAATAATCGCTGTCCACCCTCTGTAGCCATATCTTGACCACTGTGATCAATAAATGTCTCCTCGAAACGAGTAAAGAAATCAGAGACACTTTCATCTTTCTTTTGTTTGCATGCCGCTAATTTATCCCAATGAATTCTCAAAGCAGGCATCATCGTTTTCATTAATGTAATAATCCTACCAGGGAGTTCTGAAATCAAAGCATCAGGCTTCGCACCACCCACTTGGTCTCTATCTACGGCAATTTGAGTATTCCAATCAGCACCTAATTCCTGTGCGTGATTTTCCTTACGAATCCTAGCCCATAATGTTTGTGGGACTACATTTCCCATCAACATATCGATATCAGCTAGATTCATGATGCAAGCATCAACCGTCTGTGATAATTCTTTATAATAACCCGCAGGGTTTTTACGAGGATCCGGAAAAAGTCTGTTTGAGGGCTAAAACTTCAGATCTCTTCCAGGGTACATTAACCCATATACGTTGAAAATGAGCAGGAATAACTGGATTATTACCTTGAGCTGCAACCTCTTCCTTCCATACTGGAGGAACCTCTCTCATGGGATAGTTTTTCAGTGTCAGTCTAACCTACGGATCGGAATCAAGGAAAGTCTGAGAGGACAATAAGTTTCTTAAGGAAATAAGTGTCCTTACAGCGTTTTCAACCTTGGAACCCACAATAAGTCCTTTATCAAAGTCAGCCTGAACATCTAACAGACCCTGTGGAACCAAATTCAAATTCACATCCTCCCATTCTTTAATGAGAGTTTCACACATTACATTGAAAACATATCTTTGCGTAGGTGCATTCCATTGTGAGAAGGTATGCATCTTATCGGGCACACTGTACTGGGGACCCTTTTTGATCCATTTATGTGCGAGAGATTCCAAATTTTCTCGTTCTTCGGCAGCTGGGAATTGACTACGAGATTGTCTTTGAGAAAAAGCCGGAGATACATTTAAAGCTTCAAAGAAAGGAGATAGAATACCAGAGACAGTGTCCGTGAGTCACCTACGCACAGACGGAGAATTGGACATGAGAATAGGGGACAAGGTATTAGGCGAACTAACAGAAGGAGAACCGGTAATTGCAGGAGGAGCTGAAGGCAAAGGAGATCGAAGATCAGGAGATGAGGGCAAAGAAGTCGAAGTTAAAGGCAAAACCGGTAGGGGCGGTAATACTGGGAGAGGCAAATGCGGAAGAACCGGAACAGGCGGAGGTACTACTGGCGGCTGAACAGGCTGTAACAACTGGGGTGTATTGGCACCTTGTGCATAGGGCGGAGGCAATCTCAATAAATGAGACATTAGGGGATCTTCTTCTAAATCTTTCTTGTTATCGGAAGGGGAAACAGGCAACACCGGATAGCATTTATCTATCGCCATACGATGCTGTCTCTCTGAAATTTCCGTCGCATTATCAATTTCGTCTTTAAATCGTTGGGCAGCCTGCATAATTGTCATACCCTGTGCTTTCCTATCTTGTTTTGTTTGCTTAATTTCTCTCTGTTTGGCTTCCTTACGCCAAAGGCGGAAAGAGTCAAACATTGCCGGACAGGCTTTTCTTTTGAATAAAACTGCTTCTAAATTATCTAGCACATCAGACTCAAAACTACCATTTTCTGGCCATTTTAAAACACCATCTTTCTTCGTGTATCGGGTCCATGCCTCGTTAAAGGCAATGGGGCCAATACCATGTTTTGAATAGAGCTCATATGTGGGAGTTCCAACCGAAGGAATCGTACAAGAGTCCTCAAGCCGGGAATCCCTATTACAACCAAAGCAACAAAGTTTTCCAAACTTAGTCAGACCAGGCATCTCGTGATTTCACCGGACTGTTCACAAACTTCAAGGGGGTAAAACTCAGTTTACGCAGCACAAATGCACTTACCCCTCGGCTTCGGCTATTGCAATAGTCGAATCTAAGGAACAAAGGAACAAAGAAACAAAGGATCAAAATTGTGGGAGCGACCCACCAAATACTTAACTAAGGATGTCTTCTTACGCCAACAGAGGCCCGTCTATCGTCTCGCCTTACCATACATCACCAAAGGAAGGGCCAAGGCAGGGCGGCAGTCAGGGCAGCAGTCGTCAGTAGCCGTCAGGAAGGAGTAACCACGCTGAAAAAGACCTTCGGACCACTTTCGACATACAGGGGTCGCTTGACGTGGCTCGCGAATCCTCTAGAATTTTCTTGCGGGGTTCCTCACGACAGGCAGAACCGGTACCACTGAAGCCGCCCTACGTTGGGCTCCAGTTGAAGAACCAGTACCTTATGGGCCTGGCGGCGCAGGGTACGCCTTAATCTCCGGGGTTCTCCTGCTCAGCTACACAGAGACACGGGACACTCTGTCAGGCGTTAAAAGATCGGATTTATTAGCTGCAGCTAGTACAGTTATCCCAGAAGTACACGAGGTAGGTTCTCAGGATACTGCCACTTCACTCCGTGGCGCACAATCTTATATAGTACATATGTGAAATATACATTAACCAAAAACACACCCAAAACATACAAGAAAGAGCCAATAAGAAAGGTTGGAAAACTTTAGGACTCCTAAATGCCTTCTGTGACTACAGAAAGTCTTAAAATTGGGATTTTTCTCATTTTAGGAGTAGTAAAGTTAGGACTCCTAACTTTAGGACTCCTAAATGCCTTCTGTGAACACCCAAAGTCTTAAAGTTAGGATTTTTCTCAGTTTAGGAGTAGTAAAGTTAGGAGTCCTCACTTTACTACTCCTAAACTGAGAAAAATCCTAACTTGAAGACTTTCGTTATTCACAGAAGGCATTTAGGAGTCCTAAAGTTAGGACTCCTAACTTCTGTGAATACCGAAATGAGTAAGAGCCTTCTGTGAATACCAACATGAGTAAGTGCCTTCTGTGAATACCAAAATGGTAGTAAGTTTAGGATTTTGTCTTAAGTTAGTTCTGTGAATCGGGCCCACTATTCCCACTCCAGGGAGTGCAACAGTAGGGAAAGTGCTGGTTAGCATAGGCGTAACAATTACTATTCCCACTCCAGCGAGTGCAACAGTAGGGAAAGTGTTGGATAGCAGGTGGGTAAAAATTACTATTTCCACTCCAGCAAGTGCAACAGTAGGGAAAGTGTTGGATAGCGTGTGGGAATAATTTACTATTCCCACTCCACCAAGTGTAACAGTAGGGAAAGTGTTGGATAGCGGTAGGGTAAAAATTACTATTCCCACTCCAGTGAGTGCAACAGTAGGGAAAGTGTTGGATAGTGGGAGGGTAAAAGTTACTATTCCCACTCCAACAAGTGTAACAGTAGGGAAAGTGTTGGATAGCGGGTGGGTAAAAATTACTATTCCAACTCCAGTGAGTGCAACAGTAGTGAAAGTGTTGAATATCAGGTGGGTAAAAATTACTATTCCCACTCCAGCGAGTGCAACAGTAGGGAAAGTGTTTGATAGCGGATGGGAATAATTTACTATTCCCACTCCACCAAGTATAACAGTAGGGAAAGTGTTAGCTAGCGGGAGAATTAAAATTACTATTCCCACTCCAGTGAGTGCAACAGTCGGCAAAGTGTTGGATAGCGTAGGGGATTAATTTAGTATTCCCACTCCTGCAATATAATTAACAATTAATTAACAATTAATTAATTAAAAATAAATACCTCCCACAATTTCCCCCTATAAACGTCACTACCAATATTGTAAAATATTAATGAATTAACATCATTAATTATCAATTAATTAACTAATAACAATTAACAATAAAATTAATAAACATCAAATACAAATTAATTCACACAATTAACACTATAAAATAAGTTAAAAAAATATTATATAAAAAATATTAACTTTTATTATAAAAATGTAATTTCTTCCCACCCGACTACCCTATCAACACTCACCCACTCCTAAAAATAGTACAAAATTAGCATACTAACAAATGAATTATTAATAATTAATATCAAATTAATAACTTTTTAAAACACAACATATTTACCAATAAATTATTAATTATTATTAATAACTTTATAATTAATTAATAATTACTTAATTAACACAATTAACAATATAAATTATTAAATACAAAAATATTAATGTATTAATTAATTAATTTAAATTAAATTACTTCCCACCCTATTCCCCTATAAACCCACAACCCGCTACGGAATAAAATTACGCAATAATTAATTAACATATAATGAATTAATTCAAAAAAATTCTTAATTAATATATTGTCATTAAATTACTTCCCACTCTATTCCCCTATAAACCCACAACCCGCTACAGAACCAAAATACGCAAAAATTGTTTTACATAAAACTCATTACTTTAAAAAAATTCAAACATACATTATAAAAATAATATCTACTTTTAACACATATACTAACATTTAAAACACTAAAAACACAAAATTCGATATTTTTAACAACGATATTCTGACTATATTACTGACTTCGATATTATGACAAACGATATTTCTTACCTGCATATCGATATTCTGTACCACTATGGGGCCGATTCTGATCCGGGTCGGAAAGCACAAGTCAATGGGAGCCGGTCGTACGACGCGTACATGGGCTCCCATTGTCTGAATGTGTACGTGTCGAACAAGTGTGCCCCCTACAGTGGGTATGCGTCGGTGCCATAGGTCTCCCCCTGTGACTCGGTCATTGATTTTCATGTAGCTCGCATCGTACTTGCTCGCTCGTAAGGCTGTACGAGTCGGCTGGAAAACACGCGTACAGCTCGTTGTTTTTCCGGCCGAACCCGATTCGGTACCCTTCCGACCGAGATCGGAATCGGCCCCTATATGTTTGACATTCAATATTCTGTCCACTCGATATTTTAAACTAGATATTTTGTCCACTCGATATTAAAAACTCGATAGTTAGACTGTTAACCATTTTAAAGCACAAGTGTGAAGAAAACATTAGAAACATATTGAAAATGTGCCCAATCCTCTAACGGGTCTGCTTGCAAATTGACCCTCAAGCCAAGCACACAACCAATGGAAACAGGCCCTCAATGGTGCCGATTCCGATCCGTTAAAAAAATTTACCGTCCGACTCGTATCCGTATTTTTTTACGTACGAATCGTACAAGTACCGTACAAACTGCGAAGTACGATTTGTACGTGAAAAATACATACGAATTGCGTCGGGAAAATGGTCCGAGAGGGAGCTGTACATTTTTACGTCCGAATAGCGTCGGGAAAAGTGTCCGACAGGGAGCCGGACATTTTTACGTGCAAATCGTAAAACAGAAGTCCGAGCGCGCAAGTACGATCCGTACCGCCCGTCCGAATACACAACCGCATGTAAAAGACCCGTACGGAGCGAACGCTGTAGCCTACATGTACACGGGTAAACTTGTGCCCGAATACGAGTCGTACAGCCCCCCATACCCCGCACATGTCAGCACCGTACCCCCGTATGTCAGCACCGTACCCCAACACCGTAGCACAGCCCCGCACCTGTACAGGCCGCACCCCAGGCCCGTCTCCCAGCCCCGCACCTGTACGCCCCGTACCCCAGGACCGTACCCCAGCCCCCCACCTGTACGCGCCGCACCCCAGGCCCGTCTCCCAGCCCCGCACCTGTACGCCCCGTACCCCAGGACTGTACCCCAGCCCCCCACCTGTACGCGCCGCACCCCAGGGCCGTCTCCCAGCCCCGTACCCGTACGCAACGTAACCCCAACACCGTA
The DNA here is from genome assembly GCF_964204655.1 of Triturus cristatus. NCBI lineage: Eukaryota > Metazoa > Chordata > Amphibia > Caudata > Salamandridae > Triturus > Triturus cristatus. The sequence goes on from NC_140579.1 coordinate 594,537,422, forward strand.
GCCCAGCCCCGTACCTGTACGCACCGTACCCCAACACCGTAGCCCAGCCCCGAACCTGTACGCACCGTACCCCAACACCGTAGCACAGCCCCGCACCTGTACACACCGTACCCCAACACCGTAGCCCAGCCCCGTACCTGTACGCACCGTACCCCAACACCGTAGCACAGCCCCGCACCTGTACGCACCGTACCCCAATACCGTAGCCCAGCCCCGTACCTGTACGCACCGTACCCCAACACTGTAGCACAGCCCGCACCTGTACGCGCCGCACCCCAACACCGTAGCACAGCCCGCACCTGTACGCACCGCACCCCAACACCGTAGCACAGCCCCGCACCTGTACGCACCGTACCCCAACACCGTACCCCAGCACCCTCACCCAGCAACGCGTATGTACGGACCGTACCTACGCGAAAAAGACTCGTACAGAACCAGGACACTGTAAAACAGCACAAGGAGGGTCAATTCGACTCGCACAACACCACAAAACACGTCAACATGATAAAATACATCTCTATGACTGACCTGCCACATCCAAACAGGCAAACAGAGGACCAAATCACAACCACCTCTTATAACACACCCACCACAAATTCAAACACAGCCACACCCACAAATGGACCAATAAAAAGGGGCCACACACACAACCCATGAGCCATTGCAACAGACCCACTGCTCACAGACACCACAGACAAACAACTGCACCTTACTCACACCTTAACTACACCTTCACTTACACACCTTCACACAACCTCCTTCACAAACACCCCCTCTTCGCCTTCACACACACACCGTCACATTCACACCCACAACCATCCACACCCACACCCCACACCATGCCCACTGACAAGAATCCAAAGTTCGCAACGGCGGAGCTGGAGCTCCTTGTCAACGAAGTCATCAGAGTCGAGCCACAGCTGTTTGGAACATTGGTCAGACAGACCAGCATAGCCCAAAAAACCAGCCTGTGGCAGAGGATCGTCGATAAGGTGAATGCTGTTGCGCCCATCCGAAGGACCAGGCATGAATGCCAAGCCAGGTGGTACGATCTGCGCAGGGCAGTCAAGAGGAAAATGAACGAGGAATATGCCCAGAGTAACATCACTGGAGGCGGGCTGCCCCACAGACCCGTACATTACCATCCCTGGGAGGAGAAGGTGATGGCCACGCTTCCGCCGGTGGGAGTACACGGAGTCGAAGGAGTCGCAGAGCCTGGTGAGTACACAAACAACTCACGTAACATGGGGGGAATGGCATCCACACCCCAACTACAACAAATGCACTCACCTACCCCCAAGCCCTCACCGCACACAACCACACCCTAAAAACCACGCTCATGCCACTAACGTCTCCATGCCCCATTCACAAATAAAAGCAATGCCATGTCCAGGCCACACCAACCACAAACCCAAGACTGGATGTCCGGGATGCTGGGAGGGTGGGGCTCACACAACACATTGTGCAACTCAGAACCAGACACCAATGCCCTCAGCCCATATGGCCTAGGTACATACCCATGCACCATGCCCAATGCACAGGGACTGGCAAAGTAATGACAAGGTAGCTGACACTTGGCCCTGCTGTAGGCAGCACAAGGCCCTCCTGTGACCACTGTACACTCAAACAACAACTCCACTAGCTCACATACCCAGCACAGGAACTCACACACACTGTCATGCCAGCATGCACCATGAGGGGACAGACACATCACCTGGGAGACCCAATGACAAATCACACTACACACAACAGCAGGCCTGGTCACACACCCCCCCTCACACAAGCACACACCCCCTGGGCAGGCAACGGATTTACCCACTCTCACAATGGACATGTGACACAACAAGACCAATCCATAGCCAAATAAGCATCCCAGCCAAAAATCTACTGGCAAACACTCAGGAGCACATACCAATCTGTCCCCCGCAACACACCCATCCCCAAGTGTACATTGAGAGGAATGCTAGGCACATCCAACCACCTGGAGGAACTGTGACTACTTGAATATGTATGAAACATGGATGTGGCATGAAACAGCATTAACATTGTCTCTCTCTCACACACAGGGCAACGTCATCGACCTCCCCCCAACAATGGGGGGAAACAATCACAGTCCCAGGCTCAGCGTGAAGATGATCCCACCGGCAGCGACGACTCTCACCACTCCGTGGATGACCCCGACCAACCTGGCCCCTCTGGTGCACAAGCCCCTGCAGCACCTGCGTCAGGTACATCTATGCCAACCCTCACCCCCATTCCTGCCACATCCCAGGAGACACCCAGGAGCCCTGCTCGCACTGAACAACACAGCCAGTCTGACCAGGAGGGACAAGGTTCTCCGGGCACCCAGGAGGAGGCAGTCAACCACGCTAATGCCATCCCTCAGGGGTCCCGTAGACCGGATGTGCCCACAACGGCAGGCCAGGCTCGTGTGGGCAGGGGTGGTGGGAGTGGAGGCAGGCGGAGGCGAGAACCTGACCAGCCAGCTGAGGGAACCGGTATGGCACACATGCGCCACATCCTGGATACATACCGGCGTGACACCAGGGGCATCAGCCAGGTTGTGTCGAGCCTCACAGACATCAAGGGGACCCTCGATGAGATGAAGAACCTGCAGGCCGAGCAACATGCCAGTCACCAACAACACCAAGGACGGATGGAGGCAAGACTGGCTGAGCTCCTGGCAGTGCAAACGGACATTAGCCGTTAACTCCGTCGGATCGCGGACAACATGGGCAACCCTCCCTGTGCCACCAGGCGAAGACCACCACCAGCCACAGGGAGGGAGGAGGAGGAGGATTCGTCTGACGGAGCATCACAAGCATAGTCAAGGCCTGCATCTGAGGGTCCCGCGAGGAAGGTGGGTCGTCCACGGAAAAGACCGTGAGAGTCAGCGGACCATCCACATCTCCCAGGTCACCTGGCCCTCTGGCGCAACAGCACCACCTCACCCAATGACATTCTCTGCCACATGGACTTGCTGGTCACAGTCTGACCAATGATGACCAACACTGTGGTCTGGACTCTGATGACTCCAACTGACAAGGAAGCCATCTCCCCCTGTGAACTTTGGATTCAATGCACCCGGTAGAGCACCTTACTTCATCCACCAAAAGACTTACCCCACCAAAAATAAATACTTAATTTTGTCATGAGATGTTGCTGTCATTTGGCATTATTCACCAACATATGTGTGTGTAAATGTCAAACTATGCCTGAGTGTTGAACTAACTCCACACATCCATACCCTGGGATCGGAGTCTGGTACAGGACACACATGGGTCACAATGTATCATTCAATGTAGACATGGAGCACAATACTCACCTGTGATGGCCTCAAGCTGCTGAGGGGGTGCTAGGGAAACTGTGAGGACACACCTATTTGGAAGAGTAACATTAAGGCGTAGAGGTCATGCCTCATTTGGAGGTTCCTGGGGAGGGAGTCCCAGGTATGTGTTCCCAGGTGGGAGAACTATGTCCTGCATGCAGGAGTACGGTGGATCAGAAGAATGGTGGCCAGGTCAAGGTTGGATGCACGGAGATGGCACTACGGGGTCTCGGATGACAGTGGTACAAGATTGGTTTTGGGCCAGGGTTGTGGCCTGCCTCCTGAGTGTGGGTGAGGAGTCTGAAGGTCATCCTGCAGCACACAGTGATCCATTGCAGCTATCTCTGCTGGACGGTGATGTGGCTGGGGCGCGGGATGTTGACGCTGAGGTGTGCAGATGCAGCCTGGATGTGGACAAGTGTCCCTGGATTTTGGATGTGGCTGCTCCGTAGAGGGCAGGGCAGTATTTGACACGGATGTTGTCGTGGACCTGGGGGATGGTCCGTCTTACCTTGGAGTGGATCTATCTGGGGATCATGTGCATAATGCTGAGGGTGTTGCAGTGTGAGGTACAGATGCTGGTGATTACCATGGCAAATTAGAGCAAGCAATCCATGATGCACAACATCTTGTGTGTGTGGACACTGGGTGCCTGTGCGGGGCTTCTGTGGGAGGGACACAAGCAGTTGAGCCAGCTGTAAGGGGACAATCCTCAGATGTTGACCTCAGTCCTGTACAAGTCCAGCCTCAGGTGGCTGCTGTTCTGCCATTCATCTATGGATCCCATGCAATCTTGAATATTGGAACTGGAAATGTCTGCGTCCTTGGTGAGGGGGAGGAGCGCCTGGCTGTCAATGGCATACGAGTTGATGATGAGGTCGTGTGCGCATGTGATGGTGGATAGGGGGGTCCTGGACACATTGTAGATTGACACGCTGAAAGATTATACCTGTGCCATGTGCCTCACGACGAAAGCATACTACATGCCGAAGCCTTGAGTCCCACTCCCATGGCCTTGCAGGGGTACAGATCCGGTGGGGAGTAGGAGGGACATGACCTGGTGGGTGTGACAGGTCCTGGAAGGCGTGGCAGCGCTGTGTAGGCAGTCGGAGTTGCACACTCATCATGCAAAGGTGTTGTGTGTGCGCTCAGTGCATTCCTGAGAGCAGGCGGGAGATGTGTGGATGGACCTTGCTTGGAGGGTGGCTGCAACATCACACTGTAGTGTGATGTGGGTCATGCAAGGACCTGAGGGTCGTGCAATGTGCACATTGCATGTGCAGACGGTCCAGCCTTTGGTACCGCGTGGCCGCAACTGTGGCACAGACAAGCCGAAGACAGCCAAATGAATGTGTTGAGGGAGGAAGGGAGGAGCACCTTGGATGTGTGTGTGTTGTCAAATCTGGAAACTACGTGTGCCCTTGCTGCAGTGGCTGCAACAGCAGGCGGCATGTCCTGGGAATTATGCCACAATATCCACACAAAGACTACGATGTCAGAAAGGACTACTGCAACAGGTGTATGTCAAGGAAGGAGTTACCGGTTTGCAATGGCACACCCAGAGACAAAGGATGCACAATCACCGGATCATGAAACTGAAGGCCGAGCTGCGCACAGGAAACACACCCCAGAAGGTGTTGACGGCCCGTGGGGGGGACTAACATGCCAAAACACATACACAGCCATGGACATCATGCACAATAGAGAATCAAATACATGAAGAACAGCATGCAGGTTGCTAATCTACACATAGACTCATATGCACAATCCTTGACAACCATGCCAGAGATGCCGCATGCACAGTGGCAAGAGACCTGCATTGACAGAGATGAGGCACCTTGGAGGCTGAGGAACACCTTTATTACTCAGGCTCACACCTATGCAAAAGCATCAACATTAACAGAGTCACAGGTCTATTGGATTAACATATGGGACCTACACCGGACACCCCCTTTGCACCACAGATGCTATAAATCCATTGTACTGGCACACAAGTGAAGGGGTTGAGCCAAACATCCCCTGCTGCACACGGAGAGGCTGCAATTCCCCATTGAGCATCATATGGGGATGTCCTGCAATATGTCCACCCGTAGCCTCCCGTATGTTTCAGAGGGAAGTTGTACACACATTGATGCCTTCATCACAAACCACACTCCCATAACAGATGACTGTTACGAAGTGTGACTATCAATTCATGTGAGTCATGCCACATGTCATGTGCCCCATGGTGAGTCGACATGTATGCATAGTAACATAACCTGCACAGGAGCAGTGCCCACACATTACAAACAACTACCACACCCAAAAAGCCTTGCTGCAATCCTTACCCAAAGGAGAATTTTCACCATGTCCGTGCATGTAACGCTGATTCAGCACACGTTGCATTACTCATGAGGAATAGCAGGAGCACAACGATGCCACGAGCAGACAGCATGCGAAACTACCTGGGGATGAGAGACACACAAGAAGTCAGGAAAAACATCGTCATCCGCATGCATGGTCATGTACTCTACATGAATAAGGTTGCCACCATGCCAGTTGTCAATTGAGTGTGTCAGCTAAAATGTGTGGAATGACATCAGCACTCGAGTGACACATCAGCACACACCTCAAAGTCACTTAGCATACAGTCAGCTGGACACACACATTGCAACACATGCCACACAAGGCTCAAAGCGTGCACACTCAGACCCAGGGACTCACCATTATGAGAAGAAGTTGCGTATGAGCTGACTCCGGATGTCCTCCTCCTCCTCCTCACTTGCCTCGTGACCAAGGCCGTCATCCTCCACGGGTGGATGTTCCTGCTCATCGGGATCCAGGATGAGTGGCACAGCTTTCTCCACTGCCATGTTGTGCAGCATGCAGCACACGAGGTAGATTTTGCAGACCTTCACCGGTGCATATCGGAGGGACCCGCCGGTCTTGTGGAGGCACCGGAATCGGCTCTTCAGGAGGCCAAACGTCCTCTCAATCACTCGCCTGGTCTGCCCATGGGCGTTGTTGTAACGGTGATCTGCAGCTGTTCTCGGGTTGCGGAGAGGCGTCACCAGCCATTGCATGTTGCGATAGCCAGAGTCCCCTACATGGAAACATCATGTAAAGAAGTGGGTCAGGAGATGCCGTCACGTACTAAGATACCGCTGAATACTGGACAAACAGAGTCTACTCACCAACAAGACATGCTTGTTCGTTGTGCAGCTGCAGCAACATTTCTGGCACCCTGCTACGCCTCATGATGTAGGCATCGTGTGCTAACCCTGGAAAACGTGCACAGACATGGGAAATCACCATGTTAGCAAGACACACCACAAGGGCATTAATGGAGTGGTAATGTTTACGGTTACGGAAGGCTACCTCCTGTGCCTGTGGTGGTACCAAAGCCACATGTGTCCCATCAATGGACCCAATTACATGGGGCATCCCTCCCAGGGCATAGAACTCACCCTTGATACCTGTCAACTGCTCACGAGTTGGAAAATGTATGAATTTATCCAGGTGCTCCAACATGGCTTCTAAAACATCATGCAGGGCACGGCTGAACATGGTCTGAGACATGCCACCCACATCAGCTATGGTCAATTGAAACGTACCGGTGGCAAAGAAATGTAGGGCTGACATCACCTTCATCTTGGGGGTCAGCGCAGTCGGATAACTGTGTCGCGGTTGGAGGTGTGGTGCCAGCCTGTTTGTCAGGTCCACAATTAACCGTTGGGGGTATCTGAAGCGTCGTATGCAGTCACGTTCCCTCATGGCAGCCAAGTCTGGCATTGGTCGGGGGAGAGGCGGTGCCCTGCAGAAAATTGGAAGGAATAACGAAGATTGAGTACATTACTACACCAATGTCAATGAACTGAGCACATGTTCAACAGCTAATACACATATGCCACATACAGAGTCTGGTCTGTGCAATACATCCTGCACACGTATGCCAGCCAGGTGATACTCCTACCAAGAGCCAGCTACAAACATGGATTGTCAAGGTCTACATGACATGCCATGAAAGTAGCTGTGGGCCAGTGTGAGTGAACAGCCAGCCACATTACAGGAGTGACATACATCCACATATGTGCATTTGAAGGATGTCATCTCATACAGACAGCTGCCGGCAAGCTAGACGCACAGGTCACATGTCATGGAAAAAGGAAAGACCACACACCTAGCCATGAAGGGGTACATGTCAAATATGATCACACAGACATTGAGACTACGCAGATATGTCCTAAGCTCACAAGTCCCTGTTAGATGCATACAGACACACGTCACGTGTTATTCCACATGTGTCCTGGTGTGCGTAATAGTGTGACATGGGCATCTACACACATACACATGTTGGATGCAGCTACAGCAGATGCCGTTGACGGAACACCAACAGCAAGATCATGGGAACACATGACACACACATGACATAGTCACATCGTGGCACGCTGGTAGTGAGATGTCAGGTGTCATCATCCGTGTACCTGGCATCAGGGGACATTTGCGGGTGTTGGGGATTGTGCCATGCCAGTGATGCAGTGCTTGACAAGTATGAAATACATGCACACATATAAAAGGTGTGAAGGGGAAGTGCGCCACATGGTGCCCCATCACACATGACATGTGTACACAGGTCATCACACAACTATTGGGTTAAAACATGAGGAGACATGTGCCAGCTCACTGCCTGACACACCTAGGCCCTACACATGATGCACTGCACTGACAATGACTTGATGTCCATCCTTGTGCGAGTCATACACCTCCATTCCTTTCCTGTGCGCCTCCTATCACCAGTGTAAGCTGTGAAACGCACCGTACACACGCTCTGAGGGCGTGTGTACGGTCGTATCACAATATGGGGTTTGGGTAGGAGTACGCATGTGTGCAAGGACCGTACACACGTACATGTACACACTGGTCCTATCCCCATGGTAGTGTTGGCGTACGCCATAGAGATACGGCTCGTACCCGCGTATGTACGGCCCGTAGCACTATGGCGTACGCCTACGGCAACACTACCATAGTGCTACGGGCCATACCCGCGTGGGTACGGCCCGTAGCACTAGGGTAGTGTTGGCGTAGGCGTACGCCATAGAGATACGGCTCGTACCTGCGTATGTACGGCCCGTATCTCTGGCGTATGCCTACGGCAACACTACCATAGTGCTACGGGCCATACCCGCGCGGGTACGGCCCGTAGCACTAGGGTAGTTTTGGCGTAGGCGTACGCCATAGAGATACGGGCCCTACACACACGTGTACGGCCCGTATCACAATGGCGTACGCCTACGGTAACACTACCAAAGTGATACGGGCCCTACACACGCGTATACAGACCGTATCACTGGAGTAGTGGTGCCCTAGGGGTACGTGTGGAACGCCCCTGTTCCTGTGTGTGGATAGTGAAATTACATAGGGGACACATGAGGGACAAGTATAAGGGCCTAAATGCATGCTGGTTGTCATGGAGACCGAGTTTCCAGTTCAAAATTTTTCATCAGGTGGCCAGCAAAAGTCGGTTGGAGACAATATACTATGTTGCAAAGTGGTTGTTGACTTGACATCATGCTCAAATTTTGAACCATGCAAAGGCCCTCACTGGGGTAGGTTTAAAGGGATTGGAGGAAACGTAGGATGCATATGACATTGACCAATCACTCTGTACTCCTGTAAATGAAACAGCCCAGCAAGGGAGATATAAGGCAGCCAGGACCCATGAGAGAGCACTTGCCTGCACAACCTTTCATTCCACACCACTGCTGCTGTTTGTGATTCCTCTGGTACCATGTCCAGGTCTGTGGAGAGGGACCAGCCTTTCACCCAAGAGGAGAATGAGGCGTTGCTGGACGTCATCCTCCCACAGTACCCCTGCCTGTATGGGAGACCAGGGGAGCAGGTGAGTGCTGACTCCACTAGCTGTGACTGTGCCCCTTTTTTGTGTCTGTCACTTCTGGCATTGTGTCCAGGTGTGACAGACATGCAATGTTGTTCATGGTGGGTCCCAGGGGGGAATGCCTTATGTCTCCCATGCAGAGCCTGATGTGGTTCATATCTGCACTCCTCACTTGCATTGTGCTTACTGTGACAATCACTGCATGGTGCATGCCACATTCAGCCTGTCTAATCCTCTTGGGAATGTTGTTTCTATAGTCCTGATGTGATTCTGTGGTCCCCCCAGTGTGACAGGTGACTGTACCCACAGATGTGTGTGAGTTGAGTGTACCTGTGGTGATAGTGTTCAAATGATGTGTACGGCCCCTGGACATTGGTGTGTGTGTAAGTCCCCTGTCATGTGGGTGAGTGTCTATGTGGAGTGTTGCACCCCAGCTGCATGGAGGATGCATATGCCCTACCCATCTGATGTGAGCAGGGAGCCGTGCTGTGTGTCTGACGTGGTGAGCTAGCCCCACACCTGTGACTCCCCCCAGTCAAGTGGCACATGTGTAGAGTGATGTTTGTACCCGCAGTTGCCAATGGCAGGTGATTGTCCTGTGCCTGTGTGTGTCTGTGTACTCCGCTGAGGTTGCGTCAGTGGCCTGGGGCATGTGACTGCTTTGAGGTGCTGTCCATAATCCTGGTGTTGCTTGTGATGCACAGTGTGAGCCATGATAATTGATTCTGTCGCACCCCTCATGCCACCTGTGTACTTTAAATGCCATGTAGTGCATTTGGCCTTCCCCAGAGGATAATGTCCCTATGACAAAGGTGCAATGAGTTGGCTGCAAACTATGCCCTGTTCAAACAAGCCCAAATGTTCTAATGTGTGTCTCTGTGACATGGAGCAGATGTATTGATGTTGTCTCACTTTGTTATCCTCACAGGTAGCCGCCTACGCCAAGGAGGAGATTTGGAAGCGGGCCGTCAGGGCCGTGAGGTCGGTGGAGGGTCGCAGTCGGCGCCTGGCCCAGGTGAGGAAACGCTGGCAGGATATCCGGTGCTGGACCAGGAGGATCGCCCGGGTCCTGCTGGGAGACTCACCAGAAGGCAAGAACCGCGGGCGCCGGCGCCTGACCCACCAAATGAAGCGTGTCCTGGCGGTGGTCTTCCCTGACATGGATAGGTGGTTACAGGAGAAGCAGCAGCAGGAAGGGGATAGGTACATGTGTGTTTGTTGTGTGTCACCAGCTTTTGGAAGTGCTCAGTCGCCTGAATATACTACCAGGGTTTATATGTGCAGTGCATATCCTGTTCCCCAAAGTCAACCGGTCCTGTTCTTCCTCCCTTCCCCTCCTTGACATGTGTTCCCTGGTCTGTGTGTAGTCACTCTTGCACAAGGTAATCTAGGCTGGCAGTTAATCCAAGTGCCCAATGCTTGCAGCATCATATGTGGGGGTGGTCTGTGACATGTGTTGGAACCTTGCCTGTGCCCTGTCCAGTTCAGTCATTTGGGGGTCCATGATTGTTGGAACTGATGCAGAGTCTCAACATAGGAGTGTGAGGCTTAAAATGAACTGCCTTGCAGTATGTATGACCGATGTTGTGGCCTCAGACATGATGTGCATGAGGGGGAGATATACATAGTGCGGGGACGGTTGCTCCTGTTGCAGTCAGATCTATCCAGGACCATGGAGCAGTGTGGCCACTACAGTCCCCTGAGACACCTTTTCCTAGGAATCATGTGTGTCATCCAACACTGTGGACATTCTCAGTGTCTTCAGCATAGGTTGGCCTCTGTGGCATTGTACCCTGGCCTCATTTGTATTTACGTAAAGTGTGCCACATGTGTACACTGTACAGGGTGACCCAATGTGGCTTGTGCATCCTCACACTGGCCAGTGCCTGTGTGTCTGTGTACAACTATCTGATGATGGTTGTTTGTCAATAATATGTGTGGTCAGCCCCACGAGGGGTAGTTAGAGTGCAATTAGGATTTAATGGAGCCCATTTTTGTGATCCCTGATTAAGAGGTGTAAGTCCTTCCTCTGTCTCAATCACATTGTCTCAGGAAGGGGGGGGGGGTGTTTGTGCGGGCAAGGCCTACATGTCCAAAGCTTATGTCTCCTTGCCAGGTCTGGCCTGTGTGTGATGATAGTCGGAACAGACACTCAACAAGTATTGACCCAGTCATGTTGTGCAGGGTTTAATGTTTGTGCTTTGGAGCATGTGTCAAAAGTTAAAAGACATGGTTCCTGCTCATCCATTTTTGGCAATAGTGTGTGGTCCAGATGCTGTGCTCGACTGCCCACAGACACTAGCTTCTCTGTGTAATTCGATATCAAGTTCTTAGCTGTTGTGTCATGCTCTCCATTGTTTCCAAGTTGCATGGTGGGTCAACCAACTGTGTAGTGCAGGGCCTACATATGTGGGTAGTATTGTAGATGTTACTCATGATGCTTTTCATGCTATGCACTGTGACCTATGTAGTTTGGACTCATGTGTCATATGTATACAGGTGTCTGATTATTACCTGTCTCTTCACCTTGCCCACAGCATCGTTGGGGGACACCGAGGGAGACACTGGCACGGACGTGGAGGAGGGATCCAACACCGGTGCCACCAGTGCTGGGGAGTCTGGCGCAGCAAGTGGCACGGAGGGCGAGGGGAGTCAGGCGGAGGACCTGTCCAGTCCCAACACCGACTATGACGCTGACGGGTCCGAGGCTGAGCTCCCAGAGGGGGCAGAGGCTGCTCCCACAGCTGAAAGCAGCAGTACATCTCTCGCCGCCCCCTCCATTCCCATCACCGCCCTCCCACTTGCTCGGGTCCCTTCTGTCCATGCTAGGTGACCACATGTCTCCTTCGTGCCAGGCACCGCACCCCCTGAGATGAGGCACCTTGGAGGCTGAGGAACACCTTTATTACTCAGGCTCACACCTATGCAAAAGCATCAACATTAACAGACTCACAGGTCTATTGGATTAACATATGGGACCTACACCGGACACCCCCTTTGCACCACAGATGCTGTAAATCCATTGTACTGGCACACAAGTGAAGGGGTTGAGCCAAACATCCCCTGCTGCACACGGAGAGGCTGCAGTTCCCCATTGAGCATCATATGGGGATGTGTCCCGCAATATGTCCACCCGTAGCCTCCCGTATGTTTCAGAGGGAAGTTGTACACACATTGATGCCTTCATCACAAACCACACTCCCATAACAGATGACTGTTACGAAGTGTGACTATCAATTCATGTGAGTCATGCCACATGTCATGTGCCCCATGGTGAGTCGACATGTATGCATAGTAACATAACCTGCACAGGAGCAGTGCCCACACATTACAAACAACTACCACACCCAAAAAGCCTTGCTGCAATCCTTACCCAAAGGAGAATTTTCACCATGTCCGTGCATGTAACGCTGATTCAGCACACGTTGCATTACTCATGAGGAATAGCAGGAGCACAACGATGCCACGAGCAGACAGCATGCGCAACTACCTGGGGATGAGAGACACACAAGAAGTCAGGAAAAACATCGTCATCCGCATGCATGGTCATGTACTCTACATGAATAAGGTTGACACCATGCCAGTTGTCAATTGAGTGTGTCAGCTAAAATGTGTGGAATGACATCAGCACTCGAGTGACACATCAGCACACACCTCAAAGTCACTTAGCACACAGTCAGCTGGACACACACATTGCAACACATGCCACACAAGGCTCAAAGCGTGCACACTCAGACCCAGGGACTCACCATTATGAGAAGAAGTTGCGTATGAGCTGACTCCGGATGTCCTCCTCCTCCTCCTCCTCACTTGCCTCGTGACCAAGGCCGTCATCCTCCACGGGTGGATGTTCCTGCTCATCGGGATCCAGGATGAGTGGCACAGCTTTCTCCACTGCCATGTTGTGCAGCATGCAGCACACGAGGTAGATTTTGCAGACCTTCACCGGTGCATATCGGAGGGACCCGCCGGTCTTGTGGAGGCACCGGAATCGGCTCTTCAGGAGGCCAAACGTCCTCTCAATCATTCGCCTGGTCTGCCCATGGGCGTTGTTGTAACGGTGATCTGCAGCTGTTCTCGGGTTGCGGAGAGGCGTCACCAGCCATTGCATGTTGCGATAGCCAGAGTCCCCTACGTGGAAACATCATGTAAAGAAGTGGGTCAGGAGATGCCATTACATACTAAGATACCGCTGAATACTGGACAAACAGAGTCTACTCACCAACAAGACATGCTTGTTTGTTGTGCAGCTGCAGCATCATTTCTGGCACCCTGCTACGCCTCATGATGTAGGCATCGTGTGCTGACCCTGGAAAACGTGCACAGACATGGGAAATCACCATGTTAGCAAGACACACCACAAGGGCATTAATGGAGTGGTAATGTTTACGGTTACGGAAGGCTACCTCCTGTGCCTGTGGTGGTACCAAAGCCACATGTGTCCCATCAATGGACCCAATTACATGGGGCATCCCTCCCAGGGCATAGAACTCACCCTTGATACCTGTCAACTGCTCACGAGTTGGAAAATGTATGAATTCATCCAGGTGCTCCAACATGGCTTCTAAAACATCATGCAGGGCACGGCTGAACATGGTCTGAGACATGCCACCCACATCAGCTATGGTCAATTGAAACGTACCGGTGGCAAAGAAATGTAGGGCTGACATCACCTTCATCTTGGGGGTCAGCGCAGTCGGATAACTGTGTCGCGGTTGGAGGTGTGGTGCCAGCCTGTTTGTCAGGTCCACAATTAACCGTTGGGGGAATCTGTAGCGGCGTATGCAGTCACGTTCCCTCATGGCAGCCAAGTCTGGCATTGGTCGGGGGAGAGGCGGTGCCCTGCAGAAAATTGGAAGGAATAACGAAGATTGAGTACATTACTACACCAATGTCAATGAACTGAGCACATGTTCAACAGCTAATACACATATGCCACATACAGAGTCTGGTCTGTGCAATACATCCTGCACATGTATGCCAGCCAGGTGATACTCCTACCAAGAGCCAGCTACAAACATGGATTGTCAAGGTCTACATGACATGCCATGAAAGTAGCTGTGGGCCAGTGTGAGTGAACAGCCAGACACATTACAGGAGTGACATACATCCACATATGTGCATTTGAAGGAATGCATCTCATACAGACAGCTGCCGGCAAGCTAGACACACAGGTCACATGTCATGGAAAAAGGAAAGACCACACACCTTGCCATGAAAGGGTACATGTCAAATATGATCACACAGACATTGAGACTACGCAGATATGTCCTAAGCTCACAAGTCCCTGTTAGATGCATACAGACACACGTCACATGTTATTCCACATGTGTCCTAGTGTGCGTAATAGTGTGACATGGGCATCTACACACATACACATGTTGGATGCAGCTACAGCAGATGCCGTTGACGGAACACCAACAGCAAGATCATGGGAACACATGACACACACATGACATAGTCACATCGTGGCACGCTGGTAGTGAGATGTCAGGTGTCATCATCCGTGTACCTGGCATCAGGGGACATTTGCGGGTGTTGGGGATTGTGCCATGCCAGTGATGCAGTGCTTGACAAGTATGAAATACATGCACACATGTAAAAGGTGTGAAGGGGAAGTGCGCCACATGGTGCCCCATCACACATGACATGTGTACACAGGTCATCACACAACTATTGGGTTAAAACATGAGGAGACATGTGCCAGCTCACTGCCTGACACACCTAGGCCCTACACATGATGCACTGCACTGACAATGACTTGATGTCCATCCTTGTGCGAGTCATACACCTCCATTCCTTTCCTGTGCGCCTCCTATCACCAGTGTAAGCTGTGAAACGCACCGTACACACGCTCTGAGGGCGTGTGTACGGTCGTATCACAATATGGGGTTTGGGTAGGAGTACGCATGTGTGCAAGGACCGTACACACGTACGTGTACACACTGGTCCTATCCCCATGGTAGTGTTGGCGTACGCCATAGAGATACGGCTCGTACCCACCTATGTACGGCCCGTAGCACTATGGCGTACGCCTACGGCAATACTACCATAGTGCTACGGGCCGTACCCGCGTGGGTACGGCCCGTAGCACTAGGGTAGTGTTGGCGTAGGCGTACGCCATAGAGATACGGCTCGTACCCGCGTATGTACGGCCGGTATCTCTGGCGTACACCTACGGCAACACTACCATAGTGCTACGGGACGTACCCGCGCGGGTACAGCCCGTAGCACTAGGGTAGTGTTGGCGTAGGCATACGCCATAGAGATACGGGCCCTACACACACGTGTACGGCCCGTATCACAATGGCGTACGCCTACGGTAACACTACCAAAGTGATACGGGCCCTACACACGCGTGTACAGACCGTATCACTGGAGTAGTGGTGCCCTAGGGGTACGTGTGGAACGCCCCTGTTCCTGTGTGTGGATAGTGAAATTACATAGGGGACACATGAGGGACAAGTATAAGGGACTAAATGCATGCTGGTTGTCATGGAGACCGAGTTTCCAGTTCAAAATTTTTCATCAGGTGGCCAGCAAAAGTCGGTTGGAGACAATATACTATGTTGCAAAGTGGTTGTTGACTTGACATCATGCTCAAATTTTGAACCATGCAAAGGCCCTCACTGGGGTAGGTTTAAAGGGATTGGAGGAAACGTAGGATGCAAATGACATTGACCAATCACTCTGTACTCCTGTAAATGAAACAGCCCAGCAAGGGAGATATAAGGCAGCCAGGACCCATGAGAGAGCACTTGTCTGCACAACCTTTCATTCCACACCACTGCTGCTGTTTGTGATTCCTCTGGTACCATGTCCAGGTCTGTGGAGAGGGACCAGCCTTTCACCCAAGAGGAGAATGAGGCGTTGCTGGACGTCATCCTCAACAGTACCCCTGCCTGTATGGGAGACCAGGGGAGCAGGTGAGTGCTGACTCCACTAGCTGTGACTGTGCCCCTTTTTTGTGTCTGTCACTTCTGGCATTGTGTCCAGGTGTGACAGACATGCAATGTTGTTCATGGTGGGTCCCAGGGGGGAATGCCTTATGTCTCCCATGCAGAGCCTGATGTGGTTCATATCTGCACTCCTCACTTGCATTGTGCTTACTGTGACAATCACTGCATGGTGCATGCCACATTCAGCCTGGCTAATCCTCTTGGGAATGTTGTTTCTATAGTCCTGATGTGATTCTGTGGTCCCCCCAGTGTGACAGGTGACTGTACCCACAGATGTGTGTGAGTTGAGTGTACCTGTGGTGATAGTGTCCAAATGATGTGTACGGCCCCTGGACATTGGTGTGTGTGTGAGTCCCCTGTCATGTGGGTGAGTGTCTATGTGGAGTGTTGCACCCCAGCTGCATGGAGGATGCATATGCCCTACCCATCTGATGTGAGCAGGGAGCCGTGCTGTGTGTCTGACGTGGTGAGCTAGCCCCACACCTGTGACTCCCCCCAGTCAAGTGGCACATGTGTAGAGTGATGTTTGTACCCGCAGTTGCCAATGGCAGGTGATTGTCCTGTGCCTGTGTGTGTCTGTGTACTCCGCTGAGGTTGCGTCAGTGGCCTGGGGCATGTGACTGCTTTGAGGTGCTGTCCATAATCCTGGTGTTGCTTGTGATGCACTGTGTGAGCCATGATAATTGATTCTGTAGCACCCCTCATGCCACCTGTGTACTTTAAATGCCACGTAGTGCATTTGGCCTTCCCCAGAGGATAATGTCCCTATGACAAAGGTGCAATGAGTTGGCTGCATACTATGCCCTGTTCAAACAAGCCCAAATGTTCTAATGTGTGTCTCTGTGACATGGAGCAGGTGTATTGATGTTGTCTCACTTTGTTATCCTCACAGGTAGCCGCCTACGCCAAGGAGGAGATTTGGAAGCGGGCCGTCAGGGCCGTGAGGTCGGTGGAGGGTCGCAGTCGGCGCCTGGCCCAGGTGAGGAAACGCTGGCAGGATATCCGGTGCTGGACCAGGAGGATCGCCCGGGTCCTGCTGGGAGACTCACCAGAAGGCAAGAACCGCGGGCGCCGGCGCCTGACCCACCAAATGAAGCGTGTCCTGGCGGTGGTCTTCCCTGACATGGATAGGTGGTTACAGGAGAAGCAGCAGCAGGAAGGGGGTAGGTACATGTGTGTTTGTTGTGTGTCACCAGCTTTTGGAAGTGCTCAGTCGCCTGAATATACTACCAGGGTTTATATGTGCAGTGCATATCCTGTTCCCCAAAGTCAACCGGTCCTGTTCTTCCTCCCTTCCCCTCCTTGACATGTGTTCCCTGGTCTGTGTGTAGTCACTCTTGCACAAGGTAATCTAGGCTGGCAGTTAATCCAAGTGCCCAATGCTTGCAGCATCATATGTGGGGGTGGTCTGTGACATGTGTTGGAACCTTGCCTGTGCCCTGTCCAGTTCAGTCATTTGGGGGTCCATGATTGTTGGAACTGATGCAGAGTCTCAACATAGGAGTGTGAGGCTTAAAATGAACTGCCTTGCAGTATGCATGACCGATGTTGTGGCCTCAGACATGATGTGCATGAGGGGGAGATATGCATAGTGCGGGGACGGTTGCTCCTGTTGCAGTCAGATCTATCCAGGACCATGGAGCAGTGTGGCCACTACAGTCCCCTGAGACACCTTTTCCTAGGAATCATGTGTGTCATCCAACACTGTGGACATTCTCAGTGTCTTCAGCATAGGTTGGCCTCTGTGGCATTGTACCCTGGCCTCATTTGTATTTACGTAAAGTGTGCCACATGTGTACACTGTACAGGGTGACCCAATGTGGCTTGTGCATCCTCACACTGGCCAGTGCCTGTGTGTCTGTGTACAACTATCTGATGATGGTTGTTTGTCAATAATATGTGTGGTCAGCCCCACGAGGGGTAGTTAGAGTGCAATTAGGATTTAATGGAGCCCATTTTTGTGATCCCTGATTAAGAGGTGTAAGTCCTTCCTCTGTGTCAATCACATTGTCTCAGGAAGGGGGGGGGGGTGTTTGTGCGGGCAAGGCCTACATGTCCAAAGCTTATGTCTCCTTGCCAGGTCTGGCCTGTGTGTGATGATAGTCGGAACAGACACTCAACAAGTATTGACCCAGTCATGTTGTGCAGGGTTTAATGTTTGTGCTTTGCAGCATGTGTCAAAAGTTAAAAGACATGGTTCCTGCTCATCCATTTTTGGCAATAGTGTGTGGTCCAGATGCTGTGCTCGACTGCCCACAGACACTAGCTTCTCTGTATAATTCGATATCAAGTTCTTAGCTGTTGTGTCATGCTCTCCATTGTTTCCAAGTTGCATGGTGGGTCAACCAACTGTGTAGTGCAGGGCCTACATATGTGGGTAGTATTGTAGATGTTACTCATGATGCTTTTCATGCTATGCACTGTGACCTATGTAGTTTGGACTCATGTGTCATATGTATACAAGTGTCTGATTATTTCCTGTCTCTTCACCTTGCCCACAGCATCGTTGGGGGACACCGAGGGAGACACTGGCACGGACGTGGAGGAGGGATCCAGCACCGGTGCCACCAGTGCTGGGGAGTCTGGCGCAGCAAGTGGCACGGAGGGCGAGGGGAGTCAGGCGGAGGACCTGTCCAGTCCCAACACCGACTATGACGCTGACGGGTCCGAGGCTGAGCTCCCAGAGGGGGCAGAGGCTGCTCCCACAGCTGAAAGCAGCCGTACATCTCTCGCCGCCCCCTCCATTCCCATCACCGCCCTCCCACTTGCTCGGGTCCCTTCTGTCCATGCTAGGTGACCACATGTCTCCTTCGTGCCAGGCACCGCACCCCCTGAGATGAGGCACCTTGGAGGCTGAGGAACACCTTTATTACTCAGGCTCACACCTATGCAAAAGCATCAACATTAACAGACTCACAGGTCTATTGGATTAACATATGGGACCTACACCGGACACCCCCTTTGCACCACAGATGCTGTAAATCCATTGTACTGGCACACAAGTGAAGGGGTTGAGCCAAACATCCCCTGCTGCACACGGAGAGGCTGCAGTTCCCCATTGAGCATCATATGGGGATGTCCCGCAATATGTCCACCCGTAGCCTCCCGTATGTTTCAGAGGGAAGTTGTACACACATTGATGCCTTCATCACAAACCACACTCCCATAACAGATGACTGTTACGAAGTGTGACTATCAATTTATGTGAGTCATGCCACATGTCATGTGCCCCATGGTGAGTCGACATGTATGCATAGTAACATAACCTGCACAGGAGCAGTGCCCACACATTACAAACAACTACCACACCCAAAAAGCCTTGCTGCAATCCTTACCCAAAGGAGAATTTTCACCATGTCCGTGCCTGTAACGCTGATTCAGCACACGTTGCATTACTCATGAGGAATAGCAGGAGCACAACGATGCCACGAGCAGACAGCATGCGCAACTACCTGGGGATGAGAGACACACAAGAAGTCAGGAAAAACATCGTCATCCGCATTCATGGTCATGTACTCTACATGAATAAGGTTGACACCATGCCAGTTGTCAATTGAGTGTGTCAGCTAAAATGTGTGGAATGACATCAGCACTCGAGTGACACATCAGCACACACCTCAAAGTCACTTAGCATACAGTCAGCTGGACACACACATTGCAACACATGCCACACAAGGCTCAAAGCGTGCACACTCAGACCCAGGGACTCACCATTATGAGAAGAAGTTGTGTATGAGCTGACTCCGGATGTCCTCCTCCTCCTCCTCCTCACTTGCCTCGTGACCAAGGCCGTCATCCTCCACGGGTGGATGTTCCTGCTCATCGGGATCCAGGATGAGTGGCACAGCTTTCTCCACTGCCATGTTGTGCAGCATGCAGCACACGAGGTAGATTTTGCAGACCTTCTCCGGTGCATATCGGAGGGACCTGCCGGTCTTGTGGAGGCACCGGAATCGGCTCTTCAGGAGGCCAAACGTCCTCTCAATCATTCGCCTGGTCTGCCCATGGGCGTTGTTGTAACGGTGATCTGCAGCTGTTCTCGGGTTGCGGAGAGGCGTCACCAGCCATTGCATGTTGCGATAGCCAGAGTCCCCTACGTGGAAACATCATGTAAAGAAGTGGGTCATACTACTAAGATACCGCTGAAAACTGGACAAACAGAGTCTACTCACCAACAAGACATGCTTGTTTGTTGTGCAGCTGCAGCATCATTTCTGGCACCCTGCTACGCCTCATGATGTAGGCATCGTGTGCTGACCCTGGAAAACGTGCACAGACATGGGAAATCACCATGTTAGCAAGACACACCACAAGGGCACTAATGGAGTGGTAATGTTTACGGTTACGGAAGGCTACCTCCTGTGCCTGTGGTGGTACCAAAGCCACATGTGTCCCATCAATGGACCCAATTACATGGGGCATCCCTCCCAGGGCATAGAACTCACCCTTGATACCTGTCAACTGCTCACGAGTTGGAAAATGTATGAATTCATCCAGGTGCTCCAACATGGCTTCTAAAACATCATGCAGGGCACGGCTGAACATGGTCTGAGACATGCCACCCACATCAGCTATGGTCAATTGAAACGTACCGGTGGAAAAAGAAATGTAGGGCTGACATCACCTTCATCTTGGGGGTCAGCGCAGTCGGATAACTGTGTCGCGGTTGGAGGTGTGGTGCCAGCCTGTTTGTCAGGTCCACAATTAACCGTTGGGGGAATCTGTAGCGGCGTATGCAGTCACGTTCCCTCATGGCAGCCAAGTCTGGCATTGGTCGGGGGAGAGGCGGTGCCCTGCAGAAAATTGGAAGGAATAACGAAGATTGAGTACATTACTACACCAATGTCAATGAACTGAGCACATGTTCAACAGCTAATACACATATGCCACATACAGAGTCTGGTCTGTGCAATACATCCTGCACACGTATGCCAGCCAGGTGATACTCCTACCAAGAGCCAGCTACAAACATGGATTGTCAAGGTCTACATGACATGCCATGAAAGTAGCTGTGGGCCAGTGTGAGTGAACAGCCAGACACATTACAGGAGTGACATACATCCACATATGTGCATTTGAAGGATGTCATCTCATACAGACAGCTGCCGGCAAGCTAGACGCACAGGTCACATGTCATGGAAAAAGGAAAGACCACACACCTTGCCATGAAAGGGTACATGTCAAATATGATCACACAGACATTGAGACTACGCAGATATGTCCTAAGCTCACAAGTCCCTGTTAGATGCATACAGACACACGTCACATGTTATTCCACATGTGTCCTAGTGTGCGTAATAGTGTGACATGGGCATCTACACACATACACATGTTGGATGCAGCTACAGCAGATGCCGTTGACGGAACACCAACAGCAAGATCATGGGAACACATGACACACACATGACATAGTCACATCGTGGCACGCTGGTAGTGAGATGTCAGGTGTCATCATCCGTGTACCTGGCATCAGGGGACATTTGCGGGTGTTGGGGATTGTGCCATGCCAGTGATGCAGTGCTTGACAAGTATGAAATACATGCACACATGTAAAAGGTGTGAAGGGGAAGTGCGCCACATGGTGCCCCATCACACATGACATGTGTACACAGGTCATCACACAACTATTGGGTTAAAACATGAGGAGACATGTGCCAGCTCACTGTCTGACACACCTAGGCCCTACACATGATGCACTGCACTGACAATGACTTGATGTCCATCCTTGTGCGAGTCATACACCTCCATTCCTTTCTTGTGCGCCTCCTATCACCAGTGTAAGCTGTGAAACGCACCGTACACACGCTCTGAGGGCGTGTGTACGGTCGTATCACAATATGGGGTTTGGGTAGGAGTACGCATGTGTGCAAGGACCGTACACACGTACGTGTACACACTGGTCCTATCCCCATGGTAGTGTTGGCGTACGCCATAGAGATACGGCTCGTACCCGCGTATGTACGGCCCGTAGCACTATGGGGTACGCCTACGGCAACACTACCATAGTGCTACGGGCCGTACCCGCGTGGGTACGGCCCGTAGGACTAGGGTAGTGTTGGCGTAGGCATACGCCATAGAGATACGGGCCCTACACACACGTGTATGGCCCGTATCACAATGGCGTACGCCTACGGTAACACTACCAAAGTGATACGGGCCCTACACACGCGTGTACAGACCGTATCACTGGAGTAGTGGTGCCCTAGGGGTACGTGTGGAACGCCCCTGTTCCTGTGTGTGGATAGTGAAATTACATAGGGGACACATGAGGGACAAGTATAAGGGCCTAAATGCATGCTGGTTGTCATGGAGACCGAGTTTCCAGTTCAAAATTTTTTATCAGGTGGCCAGCAAAAGTCGGTTGGAGACAATATACTATGTTGCAAAGTGGTTGTTGACTTGACATCATGCTCAAATTTTGAACCATGCAAAGGCCCTCACTGGGGTAGGTTTAAAGGGATTGGAGGAAACGTAGGATGCATATGACATTGACCAATCACTCTGTACTCCTGTAAATGAAACAGCCCAGCAAGGGAGATATAAGGCAGCCAGGACCCATGAGAGAGCACTTGCCTGCACAACCTTTCATTCCACACCACTGCTGCTGTTTGTGATTCCTCTGGTACCATGTCCAGGTCTGTGGAGAGGGACCAGCCTTTCACCCAAGAGGAGAATGAGGCGTTGCTGGACGTCATCCTCAACAGTACCCCTGCCTGTATGGGAGACCAGGGGAGCAGGTGAGTGCTGACTCCACTAGCTGTGACTGTGCCCCTTTTTTGTGTCTGTCACTTCTGGCATTGTGTCCAGGTGTGACAGACATGCAATGTTGTTCATGGTGGGTCCCAGGGGGGAATGCCTTATGTCTCCCATGCAGAGCCTGATGTGGTTCATATCTGCACTCCTCACTTGCATTGTGCTTACTGTGACAATCACTGCATGGTGCATGCCACATTCAGCCTGGCTAATCCTCTTGGGAATGTTGTTTCTATAGTCCTGATGTGATTCTGTGGTCCCCCCAGTGTGACAGGTGACTGTACCCACAGATGTGTGTGAGTTGAGTGTACCTGTGGTGATAGTGTCCAAATGATGTGTACGGCCCCTGGACATTGGTGTGTGTGTAAGTCCCCTGTCATGTGGGTGAGTGTCTATGTGGAGTGTTGCACCCCAGCTGCATGGAGGATGCATATGCCCTACCCATCTGATGTGAGCAGGGAGCCGTGCTGTGTGTCTGACGTGGTGAGCTAGCCCCACACCTGTGACTCCCCCCAGTCAAGTGGCACATGTGTAGAGTGATGTTTGTACCCGCAGTTGCCAATGGCAGATGATTGTCCTGTGCCTGTGTGTGTCTGTGTACTCCGCTGAGGTTGCGTCAGTGGCCTGGGGCATGTGACTGCTTTGAGGTGCTGTCCATAATCCTGGTGTTGCTTGTGATGCACTGTGTGAGCCATGATAATTGATTCTGTAGCACCCCTCATGCCACCTGTGTACTTTAAATGCCACGTAGTGCATTTGGCCTTCCCCAGAGGATAATGTCCCTATGACAAAGGTGCAATGAGTTGGCTGCATACTATGCCCTGTTCAAACAAGCCCAAATGTTCTAATGTGTGTCTCTGTGACATGGAGCAGGTGTATTGATGTTGTCTCACTTTGTTATCCTCACAGGTAGCCGCCTACGCCAAGGAGGAGATTTGGAAGCGGGCCGTCAGGGCCGTGAGGTCGGTGGAGGGTCGCAGTCGGCGCCTGGCCCAGGTGAGGAAACGCTGGCAGGATATCCGGTGCTGGACCAGGAGGATCGCCCGGGTCCTGCTGGGAGACTCACCAGAAGGCAAGAACCACGGGCGCCGGCGCCTGACCCACCAAATGAAGCGTGTCCTGGCGGTGGTCTTCCCTGACATGGATAGGTGGTTACAGGAGAAGCAGCAGCAGGAAGGGGGTAGGTACATGTGTGTTTGTTGTGTGTCACCAGCTTTTGGAAGTGCTCAG
The DNA here is from genome assembly GCF_964204655.1 of Triturus cristatus. Classification (NCBI taxonomy): domain Eukaryota; kingdom Metazoa; phylum Chordata; class Amphibia; order Caudata; family Salamandridae; genus Triturus; species Triturus cristatus. Next base: position 594,561,567 of record NC_140579.1, read on the forward strand.
TCGCCTGAATATACTACCAGGGTTTATATGTGCAGTGCATATCCTGTTCCCCAAAGTCAACCGGTCCTGTTCTTCCTCCCTTCCCCTCCTTGACATGTGTTCCCTGGTCTGTGTGTAGTCACTCTTTCACAAGGTAATCTAGGCTGGCAGTTAATCCAAGTGCCCAATGCTTGCAGCATCATATGTGGGGGTGGTCTGTGACATGTGTTGGAACCTTGCCTGTGCCCTGTCCAGTTCAGTCATTTGGGGGTCCATGATTGTTGGAACTGATGCAGAGTCTCAGCATAGGAGTGTGAGGCTTAAAATGAACTGCCTTGCAGTATGCATGACCGATGTTGTGGCCTCAGACATGATGTGCATGAGGGGGAGATATGCATAGAGCGGGGACGGTTGCTCCTGTTGCAGTCAGATCTATCCAGGACCATGGAGCAGTGTGGCCACTACAGTCCCCTGAGACACCTTTTCCTAGGAATCATGTGTGTCATCCAACACTGTGGACATTCTCAGTGTCTTCAGCATAGGTTGGCCTCTGTAGCATTGTACCCTGGCCTCATTTGTATTTACGTAAAGTGTGCTACATGTGTACACTGTACAGGGTGACCCAATGTGGCTTGTGCATCCTCACACTGGCCAGTGCCTGTGTGTCTGTGTACAACTATCTGATGATGGTTGTTTGTCAATAATATGTGTGGTCAGCCCCACGAGGGGTAGTTAGAGTGCAATTAGGATTTAATGGAGCCCATTTTTGTGATCCCTGATTAAGAGGTGTAAGTCCTTCCTCTGTCTCAATCACATTGTCTCAGGTAGGGGGGGGGGTTGTGCGGGCAAGGCCTACATGTCCAAAGCTTATGTCTCCTTGCCAGGTCTGGCCTGTGTGTGATGATAGTCGGAACAGACACTCAACGAGTATTGACCCAGTCATGTTGTGCAGGGTTTAATGTTTGTGCTTTGCAGCATGTGTCAAAAGTTAAGACATGGTTCCTGCTCATCCATTTTTGGCAATAGTGTGTGGTCCAGATGCTGTGCTCGACTGCCCACAGACACTAGCTTCTCTGTATAATTCGATATCAAGTTCTTAGCTGTTGTGTCATGCTCTCCATTGTTTCCAAGTTGCATGGTGGGTCAACCAACTGTGTAGTGCAGGGCCTACATATGTGCGTAGTATTGTAGATGTTACTCATGATGCTTTTCATGCTATGCACTGTGACCTATGTAGTTTGGACTCGTGTGTCATATGTATACAGGTGTCTGATTATTTCCTGTCTCTTCACCTTGCCCACAGCATCGTCGGGGGACACCGAGGGAGACACCGGCACGGACGTGGAGGAGGGATCCAGCACCGGTGCCACCAGTGCTGGGGAGTCTGGCGCAGCAAGTGGCATGGAGGGCGAGGGGAGTCAGGCGGAGGACCTGTCCAGTCCCAACACCGACTATGACTCTGACGGGTCCGAGGCTGAGCTCCCAGAGGGGGCGGAGGCTGCTCCCACAGCTGAAAGCAGCAGTACATCTCTCGCCGCCCCCTCCATTCCCATCACCGCCCTCCCACTTGCTCGGGTCCCTTCTGTCCGTGCTAGGTGACCACATGTCTCCTTCGTGCCAGGCACCTCACCCCCTGAGATGAGGCACCTTGGAGGCTGAGGAACACCTTTATTACTCAGGCTCACACCTATGCAAAAGCATCAACATTAACAGACTCACAGGTCTATTGGATTAACATATGGGACCTACACCGGACACCCCCTTTGCACCACAGATGCTGTAAATCCATTGTACTGGCACACAAGTGAAGGGGTTGAGCCAAACATCCCCTGCTGCACACGGAGAGGCTGCAATTCCCCATTGAGCATCATATGGGGATGTCCCGCAATATGTCCACCCGTAGCCTCCCGTATGTTTCAGAGGGAAGTTGTACACACATTGATGCCTTCATCACAAACCACACTCCCATAACAGATGACTGTTACGAAGTGTGACTATCAATTCATGTGAGTCATGCCACATGTCATGTGCCCCATGGTGAGTCGACATGTATGCATAGTAACATAACCTGCACAGGAGCAGTGCCCACACATTACAAACAACTACCACACCCAAAAAGCCTTGCTGCAATCCTTACCCAAAGGAGAATTTTCACCATGTCCGTGCATGTAACGCTGATTCAGCACACGTTGCATTGCTCATGAGGAATAGCAGGAGCACAACGATGCCACGAGCAGACAGCATGCGCAACTACCTGGGGATGAGAGGCACACAAGAAGTCAGGAAAAACATCGTCATCCGCATGCATGGTCATGTACTCTACATGAATAAGGTTGACACCATGCCAGTTGTCAATTGAGTGTGTCAGCTAAAATGTGTGGAATGACATCAGCACTCGAGTTTTTATCACAAAAAGCAACCACTATTGAATTGGCAAAATACCAGATTCAGAGTAGTGTTAGAATGTTGTTCAACTATCTACTTTACAGGTGGAATATCAAAGATATTGAAGTAAAAGCCTCACTCACATAATAGTGACATGCTTCATCATAGGCAGTTACTCCACACCCAGAGAAGGTGGTACTCTCTGGGCGGACTCAACCAAAGATATACTGGGAGTTCTTAGATAAATGAACAACTGGTTAGGCAGGGAACCAGATCAAGTTAAAAATACCTATGAGTGTACCCTCTTTCGAATCCTTTATTCCTGGGCACTCATGATATCAATAAAAACTTATTATCGGGGTTCTTTTGAACTCAATTCTGTTCAATTGTACCCTCAACCGTGTGCCAACATGTTTCGGCCCGTCTTGTAGCCCAATCGGGTCTGGGGGCCTTCGTCAGGGCAATATCTTTCTGTTCCTTATGCTCTAAGGTCCCTGCGGTTTAGCCGTACATGTGATTACATGCAACTCATTCGTACGTGAGGCCTAATGCACTCACCTGTCCGTATGTACCATCCGACTTCAGTAGAATTTTTCTATTGGACATAGAACAAAAAATTAACATGTATTTCTTCAACGACACAACAACAGAATCTGTCTACTGCCCGTCTTGTGCTCGTAGTCATTGATTTCTAGTTGCAGTGATGGTGTGCCACCTGTCTATGTGCTCTCTATTTTAGGGCTTAGTGTAGTCCATTATCCATCTCAGTCTACTCACCGCCACATCACACCCACATCTTTTCACCACACAACGTGATCATCATACTATTTGTGTTTGACTATAAGTGAAGGGATTGTGGCTAGGCAGTTTCTCTTAGTCACCGATCCTCTTGGTCTCTATTTTAGCACCCGTTTCCTTGTCGTGTTGTTTATTCGTTCTTATATATACAACCATGCACTGGGATCGAGTGTATCCCTTTCATCCAGTATAGTTCAACCTACAGGCGCTCACCTACTGCCCTATGCCTACTGGCATCATGCGGATCTCGTGTGTTCAGGTGCTGTCCTGTAGTCAAACACTGCGTAAAAGGTAAATAAAGGCAACTTTTGTATGGCCATCACGTTTAAAGCCGATCTATTAATGTTAACCTAGTTCTCTACAAGATCGTTGTTTTAGGGCCATTATTTCCATGTTATTTCTTTGTTTGCGTTAGGTATAAAGAAAGGGATGCTCATTCTTATTCACGTAAAAGCACTTGTTTCTGCTGAAGCCTTCATATCGTGCGTTTTATGGTGAACTCACCCCCTCTTATATCTAGTATGTATGGGAGCCCCTTCTATTTACGCTGCAGCAAGTCTTTTTTTAATTAAAAAAGCGGAACCGTTAGTTGTTTAAAGCTCTAAGAGAGTCCCTATCTTCATATCAGATAATTCGGGACAGCAAGCGTCAAGATTTAAATAGTGCTCCCTCGCGCTCACTTACTTCGTCAAGGACACCGCACCGCCGTTGCACCTAGTCAACCACACCGTCTGCCGTCGGAGATGTGACTACGGTAGTTTTCGGCTTTTAAAAGACGTTACACAAACCTAATTGGAGGGCTGTTCTGTCCCAATCCCGATTCTCTATGGTTGGGTAACGTAGTCACAGCTGTTCGACCGTGTATGCGGCTGAACTACAAGAATTATGGGAAATGTAGTTCTGTTAGATCCGACAAACGGTGTTCGATCCCCCTCGAAACGGAGAATCTGTTTTTACAATTTAAAAACATATTTTGCCAATCCCTCGAGTAGCTATCATGGGGAAAGTTTCTTTTGTGCTGTGAGGTTAACATTTCGCCTTTTTGGACGAACTTGCATGTCTCACTGTGTGACCTAATGACCCGTGATAGGGGGTAAGATGTGGGCAACCCCACTGGAACTTTCCTTGTCTACCTATTCACGGCGGGTAATTCTAATCAGTCGATTAGTCTGTTATTTAGGTTGTGTGAACGTTATTATCTATTGTCCGGCTTTTTTGGTGTTCTTCCCGTGTGTTCCAAATTTCTATATAACGAGGTCTGATATTCTACCCCAGTCTACTGTTTTATATACGGGAGGCTGTATTTTGTTTACAGTACTTTTACTCCTGTCTTTGACTCCTGTACCCTCGTTTTTATTGTATTTACATGGTGGAGGTGCAACTCTTTTTTTCTAGTTATTCATACAAGTAGTTGCAGCGAGATTTATTTGTTTGCCATGTGCAAAAGATATTTGTTCTGTGGCAGGGTTAAGTCATAGAACCCCACGGAATTTCCTCGTTAAGGCCTGATGTTGTACTTGACAGGCGATAGATCCACCTTTGCTCTAGTTTCAGCAATTGTTTTTCGTTACAGCTGTCTGGTAATCTCTCAATTACAGTCCAGGTAAAGTCATTTTCATTATGTCTCTGTGTTTGAAAGTGTCTCATCATTTTTGTGATTGTTTTTCCGCATCTAAAAGTACTGCGGTGCTCATTGATTCTGATCTTGACTTTACGTGTGGTCATCCCAATGTATATCTTATTGCAGATACACGTGATTAGGTAAACTACATTGTGGCTGTTGCAGTTGCTGAAGGATCTTTGTTCCCACGTTGTTTTTAGGCCAACGTCGATTCTTTTGCTCGGTGTTGTTAGTTTGCATACACTACATGATCCGCACGGGTAGTGTCCAATTACCTCTGGTAGATTCCAGAGCGTGCTCTGTTGGCCTGTTCTGCATTGTTTCTTTTTTGGTCGGGTGTGCACAACAGAGTCTTTGATTGATTTCCCTCTCTTAAATGCAAACAATGGTTTCTCTAGTTTTAGTCCCCCAGAATTCAGTGTTCTCCAATGTCGTAGAACAATGTTCTTTACGTTGTTGGAATCTGTTCCGTAGGTGGTCACGCATACCAGTTTTTTATCATCCGGTTTCTTTTTTGGTTCCAATAACCCTTCTCTGTTGCAGTTTTTTGCTCTTTTGTATGCTTGTTTAATCAGTTTTGTAGGATAGCACTTTGTCTTCAATTTCTGTGTTAGTTTTTTAGCATGAGTTTCATAATTTGCTTTTTCAGTACAGTTTCTCCTTAATCGTAGGAATTGGCCTACTGGCAAGTTGTCTCGCAATGCTTTGGGGTGGAAGCTGTCATATCTGAGGAGGTTGTTGGCGTCTGTGGGTTTGTAGAACACTTCAGTTTTTTGTGTCCCCTCCGCTGGCCAGATCTTTAAATCCAAGAACGTGATGGAATCTTTCTTTAGAGTCATCGTGAACTTCAGGAATTCATCCCTGTTGTTTAGCCACGTCAGAAATTCTTTTGCTTTGTCGGCATCTCCTTTCCAGACTATGAAGATATCATCTATGAATCTTCTCCATACCCCCAAGTTGGATTGGAACGGATTGGTATCACTATAGATGAAGCGTGTTTCGAAGTCATGCACATAGAGGCACGCTACACTAGGGGCGCAGGTCATCCCCATTGAAGTGCCATGGGTTTGTAGGAAATACTCCCCTTCAAATTCAAAGTAATTCCTTGTTAGGGCTAATCTTACACATTGAACCACGAAATTTATCGGTGTTATTGATGTCCAGTTTTCCAGACCCAGCAGATTTTCAATCACCGTAAGTGAAGCCTCTTGTGGAATACTGGTGTATAATGCTTCCACGTCTAATGTCATTAGATAATCGGTGGTAGGATCGAAGCTCAGAGTTTGAAGTTTCAATAAGATGTCTTGTGTGTCTTTAAGGTATGAGGGCATTCTCTGTACCATTGGTCGTAAGAAATGGTCGGCAAATCTTGAAAGTGGTTCAAGAGCCGAACCAATGCCTGACACAATCGGTCTGCCTGGCGGTGGATGTATGTTTTTGTGTACTTTCGGGAGGATGTAAAAGTATGGAGTTTTTGGGTCAAGTTCTTGTAGAAAGTTTTCTTCCGCCTTGGTAATCCATCCCTCTTGTACTGCTTCCGAAACCATCTCTTGTATTTCCAGTTTCAGGCTCCCGGTTGGATCTCTCTGTAATCGTAAATAATTCCGTCGGTCATTGAGTAATTTCATACATTCATCTCTGTACATCTCGATGGGTAGTATCACCGTTGCTCCTCCCTTGTCTGCTGGTTTAATTATGACATCCTGCATTTTGTCAAACTCTGCCAGTGTCTGCCGTTCGATCAATGTAAAGTTATTGAATCTTTGGTTGTTATTGTCTTTTAATTCATCGATATCCAATGTTACTGCCTTCTCAAAAGCTAGTAATGCCGGTGGCATAGTGTGGTTCGGGGGGATGAATTTGGATTTTTTACGCAGGCCTGTATTTTGGTCTGTCAGTTCACTCAGGTCCTCCGGCCCCTCTGTTTCTGAGAAAAACACCGACAGGCGAAGTCTGCGAAAAAATTCGGCTAGTTCAATTCTTAAATCAAAGAAATTTGACCGATTCGTCGGGACGAAGCCTAGTCCTTTTTTTAGGACATTTTCTTGTTGTTGGGAGAGGATTCTGTTGCTCAGGTTCAGTATTCCCGTGCGTTCTTGCTCGTGCTGGGTCCCGGTTCCTGTGCTGTCAGGTCTTCTCTGTTTGTATCCCATTGGACCCGTTGCCCTCTCCGATTGCCTCCTCCTCGTCTCCGGCCTCTCCCTAAAAAAGGTTGTTGATAGGGTTGCCATTGGTATCCAAACTGCGGTGGTTGGAAAGGTGCTTGCATAAAGGGGTTCCATCCAAACGGTGGTTGTTGTTGCATACCTCCTTGCATGTATGTACCTCTGTTCCTTCTTGGATGGTTGCCTCTACGCCTATAAGTGCCTTTCCGGCCTTCAGATGATGTATCGCTGGAATAATTACCAGAACCTGTGCTTCCTGCGTCTGAGAAGTCTGAGTTGTCCTTGTCTGTTGGGGTGTAATCCTCTCTCGAGTATGGAAAAACACTCTCAAATTTAAATTTTTTCAAATCTTTCTGAAATTTTGTAATTTTGGCTTGAGTAAGATATTCTTTATACTCATTAATTATTTTATTATTCTCATCCAATTTCTTTTTGAATTGTGCAATTGTGATTTGAGTTTTCAAACCATTTTCCAATGTTTTTATTTCAATAAGAAGGGCATCTGAGAGTCTTTTAGCAGTCTTAATAATTAAGACAAGCCAGTCCCTGCTGCATTTCCATGCAATCAAGGACCAGCTCCGTCTAAATTCAGGGTCACTCAAAAAAATTCTTGGGGAGTTTGCCACGATCAGACCGTTGGGTGCTATATTACCCCTCAAATATTCGGTCATGATGGCCCCGTGGAGTAAAGTTTTGAGTTGGGTCCTTTTCAATTCCGTTAGGGAATCCCAATCGCCATTATTTTGGTTAACATGTGTGAGAGTAGAGTCGGAGATCAGTGGTGGCATAGCTAAAATGGATGATATTTCATCTTCGTCATAGGCTAGTCCCTCAGCCATATTGGCAGGGTGATTGCGAGTCTGTAGGGTCAGTGTACCCTTGACTCTTTATTTTCGGGTGACCTGATACAAACTATGTCAGGTGTCCCACACCTCTTCTAGAGAGGTGTATTTCAAGAACCTCTCAGGGCTATGGATGCCCCTCTAAACTCTTTTATCTGAAGGCCGGAAAGGCACTTATAGGCGTAGAGGCAACCATCCAAGAAGGAACAGAGGTACATACATGCAAGGAGGTATGCAACAACAACCACCGTTTGGATGGAACCCCTTTATGCAAGCACCTTTCCAACCACCGCAGTTTGGATACCAATGGCAACCCTATCAACAACCTTTTTTAGGGAGAGGCCGGAGACGAGGAGGAGGCAATCGGAGAGGGCAACGGGTCCAATGGGATACAAACAGAGAAGACCTGACAGCACAGGAACCGGGACCCAGCACGAGCAAGAACGCACGGGAATACTGAACCTGAGCAACAGAATCCTCTCCCAACAACAAGAAAATGTCCTAAAAAAAGGACTAGGCTTCGTCCCGACGAATCGGTCAAATTTCTTTGATTTAAGAATTGAACTAGCCGAATTTTTTCGCAGACTTCGCCTGTCGGTGTTTTTCTCAGAAACAGAGGGGCCGGAGGACCTGAGTGAACTGACAGACCAAAATACAGGCCTGCGTAAAAAATCCAAATTCATCCCCCCGAACCACACTATGCCACCGGCATTACTAGCTTTTGAGAAGGCAGTAACATTGGATATCGATGAATTAAAAGACAATAACAACCAAAGATTCAATAACTTTACATTGATCGAACGGCAGACACTGGCAGAGTTTGACAAAATGCAGGATGTCATAATTAAACCAGCAGACAAGGGAGGAGCAACGGTGATACTACCCATCGAGATGTACAGAGATGAATGTATGAAATTACTCAATGACCGACGGAATTATTTACGATTACAGAGAGATCCAACCGGGATCCTGAAACTGGAAATACAAGAGATGGTTTCGGAAGCAGTACAAGAGGGATGGATTACCAAGGCGGAAGAAAACTTTCTACAAGAACTTGACCCAAAAACTCCATACTTTTACATCCTCCCGAAAGTACACAAAAACATACATCCACCGCCAGGCAGACCGATTGTGTCAGGCATTGGTTCGGCTCTTGAACCACTTTCAAGATTTGCCGACCATTTCTTACGACCAATGGTACAGAGAATGCCCTCATACCTTAAAGACACACAAGACATCTTATTGAAACTTCAAACTCTGAGCTTCGATCCTACCACCGATTATCTAATGACATTAGACGTGGAAGCATTATACACCAGTATTCCACAAGAGGCTTCACTTACGGTGATTGAAAATCTGCTGGGTCTGGAAAACTGGACATCAATAACACCGATAAATTTCGTGGTTCAATGTGTATGATTAGCCCTAACAAGGAATTACTTTGAATTTGAAGGGGAGTATTTCCTACAAACCCATGGCACTTCAATGGGGATGACCTGCGCCCCTAGTGTAGCGTGCCTCTATGTGCATGACTTCGAAACACGCTTCATCTATAGTGATACCAATCCGTTCCAATCCAACTTGGGGGTATGGAGAAGATTCATAGATGATATCTTCATAGTCTGGAAAGGAGATGCCGACAAAGCAAAAGAATTTCTGACGTGGCTAAACAACAGGGATGAATTCCTGAAGTTCACGATGACTCTAAAGAAAGATTCCATCACGTTCTTGGATTTAAAGATCTGGCCAGCGGAGGGGACACTAAAAACTGAAGTGTTCTACAAACCCACAGACGCCAACAACCTCCTCAGATATGACAGCTTCCACCCCAAAGCATTGCGAGACAACTTGCCAGTAGGCCAATTCCTACGATTAAGGAGAAACTGTACTGAAAAAGCAAATTATGAAACTCATGCTAAAAAACTAACACAGAAATTGAAGACAAAGTGCTATCCTACAAAACTGATTAAACAAGCATACAAAAGAGCAAAAAACTGCAACAGAGAAGGGTTATTGGAACCAAAAAAGAAACCGGATGATAAAAAACTGGTATGCGTGACCACCTACGGAACAGATTCCAACAACGTAAAGAACATTGTTCTACGACATTGGAGAACACTGAATTCTGGGGGACTAAAACTAGAGAAACCATTGTTTGCATTTAAGAGAGGGAAATCACTCAAAGACTCTGTTGTGCACACCCGACCAAAAAAGAAACAATGCAGAACAGGCCAACAGAGCATGCTCTGGAATCTACCAGAGGTAATTGGACACTACCCGTGCGGATCATGTAGTGTATGCAAACTAACAACACCGAGGAAAAGAATCGACGTTGGCCTAAAAACAACGTGGGAACAAAGATCCTTCAGCAACTGCAACAGCCACAATGTAGTTTACCTAATCACGTGTATCTGCAATAAGATATACATTGGGATGACCACACGTAAAGTCAAGATCAGAATCAATGAGCACCGCAGTACTTTTAGATGCGGAAAAACAATCACAAAAATGATGAGACACTTTCAAACACAGAGACATAATGAAAATGACTTTACCTGGACTGTAATTGAGAGATTACCAGACAGCTGTAACGAAAAACAATTGCTGAAACTAGAGCAAAGGTGGATCTATCGCCTGTCAAGTACAACATCAGGCCTTAACGAGGAAATTCCGTGGGGTTCTATGACTTAACCCTGCCACAGAACAAATATCTTTTGCACATGGCAAACAAATAAATCTCGCTGCAACTACTTGTATGAATAACTAGAAAAAAAGAGTTGCACCTCCACCATGTAAATACAATAAAAACGAGGGTACAGGAGTCAAAGACAGGAGTAAAAGTACTGTAAACAAAATACAGCCTCCCGTATATAAAACAGTAGACTGGGGTAGAATATCAGACCTCGTTATATAGAAATTTGGAACACACGGGAAGAACACCAAAAAAGCCGGACAATAGATAATAACGTTCACACAACCTAAATAACAGACTAATCGACTGATTAGAATTACCCGCCGTGAATAGGTAGACAAGGAAAGTTCCAGTGGGGTTGCCCACATCTTACCCCCTATCACGGGTCATTAGGTCACACAGTGAGACATGCAAGTTCGTCCAAAAAGGCGAAATGTTAACCTCACAGCACAAAAGAAACTTTCCCCATGATAGCTACTCGAGGGATTGGCAAAATATGTTTTTAAATTGTAAAAACAGATTCTCCGTTTCGAGGGGGATCGAACACCGTTTGTCGGATCTAACAGAACTACATTTCCCATAATTCTTGTAGTTCAGCCGCATACACGGTCGAACAGCTGTGACTACGTTACCCAACCATAGAGAATCGGGATTGGGACAGAACAGCCCTCCAATTAGGTTTGTGTAACGTCTTTTAAAAGCCGAAAACTACCGTAGTCACATCTCCGACGGCAGACGGTGTGGTTGACTAGGTGCAACGGCGGTGCGGTGTCCTTGACGAAGTAAGTGAGCGCGAGGGAGCACTATTTAAATCTTGACGCTTGCTGTCCCGAATTATCTGATATGAAGATAGGGACTCTCTTAGAGCTTTAAACAACTAACGGTTCCGCTTTTTTAATTAAAAAAAGACTTGCTGCAGCGTAAATAGAAGGGGCTCCCATACATACTAGATATAAGAGGGGGTGAGTTCACCATAAAACGCACGATATGAAGGCTTCAGCAGAAACAAGTGCTTTTACGTGAATAAGAATGAGCATCCCTTTCTTTATACCTAACGCAAACAAAGAAATAACATGGAAATAATGGCCCTAAAACAACGATCTTGTAGAGAACTAGGTTAACATTAATAGATCGGCTTTAAACGTGATGGCCATACAAAAGTTGCCTTTATTTACCTTTTACGCAGTGTTTGACTACAGGACAGCACCTGAACACACGAGATCCGCATGATGCCAGTAGGCATAGGGCAGTAGGTGAGCGCCTGTAGGTTGAACTATACTGGATGAAAGGGATACACTCGATCCCAGTGCATGGTTGTATATATAAGAACGAATAAACAACACGACAAGGAAACGGGTGCTAAAATAGAGACCAAGAGGATCGGTGACTAAGAGAAACTGCCTAGCCACAATCCCTTCACTTATAGTCAAACACAAATAGTATGATGATCACGTTGTGTGGTGAAAAGATGTGGGTGTGATGTGGCGGTGAGTAGACTGAGATGGATAATGGACTACACTAAGCCCTAAAATAGAGAGCACATAGACAGGTGGCACACCATCACTGCAACTAGAAATCAATGACTACGAGCACAAGACGGGCAGTAGACAGATTCTGTTGTTGTGTCGTTGAAGAAATACATGTTAATTTTTTGTTCTATGTCCAATAGAAAAATTCTACTGAAGTCGGATGGTACATACGGACAGGTGAGTGCATTAGGCCTCACGTACGAATGAGTTGCATGTAATCACATGTACGGCTAAACCGCAGGGACCTTAGAGCATAAGGAACAGAAAGATATTGCCCTGACGAAGGCCCCCAGACCCGATTGGGCTACAAGACGGGCCGAAACATGTTGGCACACGGTTGAGGGTACAATTGAACAGAATTGAGTTCAAAAGAACCCCGATAATAAGTTTTTATTGATATCATGAGTGCCCAGGAATAAAGGATTCGAAAGAGGGTACACTCATAGGTATTTTTAACTTGATCTGGTTCCCTGCCTAACCAGTTGTTCATTTATCTAAGAACTCCCAGTATATCTTTGGTTGAGTCCGCCCAGAGAGTACCACCTTCTCTGGGTGTGGAGTAACTGCCTATGATGAAGCATGTCACTATTATGTGAGTGAGGCTTTTACTTCAATATCTTTGATATTCCACCTGTAAAGTAGATAGTTGAACAACATTCTAACACTACTCTGAATCTGGTATTTTGCCAATTCAATAGTGGTTGCTTTTTGTGATAAAAAGTTATTTTGGGAGAACGCAACCATGTTGTTTATTCTCTCACTCTCTGTTTGTGATAAATCAGCACTCGAGTGACACATCAGCACACACCTCAAAGTCACTTAGCATACAGTCAGCTGGACACACACATTGCAACACATGCCACACAAGGCTCAAAGCGTGCACACTCAGACCCAGGGACTCACCATTATGAGAAGAAGTTGCGTATGAGCTGACTCCGGATGTCCTCCTCCTACTCGTCCTCCTCACTTGCCTCGTGACCAAGGCCGTCATCCTCCACGGGTGGATGTTCCTGCTCATCGGGATCCAGGATGAGTGGCACAGCTTTCTCCACTGCCATGTTGTGCAGCATGCAGCACACGAGGTAGATTTTGCAGACCTTCACCGGTGCATATCGGAGGGACCCGCCGGTCTTGTGGAGGCACCGGAATCGGCTCTTCAGGAGGCCAAACGTCCTCTCAATCATTCGCCTGGTCTGCCCATGGGCGTTGTTGTAACGGTGATCTGCAGCTGTTCTCGGGTTGCGGAGAGGCGTCACCAGCCATTGCATGTTGCGATAGCCAGAGTCCCCTACATGGAAACATCATGTAAAGAAGTGGGTCAGGAGATGCCATTACATACTAAGATACCGCTGAATACTGGACAAACAGAGTCTACTCACCAACAGGACATGCTTGTTCGTTGTGCAGCTGCAGCATCATTTCTGGCACCCTGCTACGCCTCATGATGTTGGCATTGTGTGCTGACCCTGGAAAACGTGCACAGACATGGGAAATCACCATGTTAGCAAGACACACCACAAGGGCATTAATGGAGTGGTAATGTTTACGGTTACGGAAGGCTACCTCCTGTGCCTGTGGTGGTACCAAAGCCACATGTGTCCCATCAATGGACCCAATTACATGGGGCATCCCTCCCAGGGCATAGAACTCACCCTTGATACCTGTCAACTGCTCACGAGTTGGAAAATGTATGAATTCATCCAGGTGCTCCAACATGGCTTCTAAAACATCATGCAGGGCACGGCAGAACATGGTCTGAGACATGCCACCCACATCAGCTATGGTCAATTGAAACGTACCGGTGGCAAAGAAATGTAGGGCTGACATCACCTTCATCTTGGGGGTCAGCGCAGTCGGATAACTGTGTCGCGGTTGGAGGTGTGGTGCCAGCCTGTTTGTCAGGTCCACAATTAACCGTTGGGGGAATCTGTAGCGGCGTATGCAGTCACGTTCCCTCATGGCAGCCAAGTCTGGCATTGGTCGGGGAAGAGGCGGTGCCCTGCAGAAAATTGGAAGGAATAACGAAGATTGAGTACATTACTACACCAATGTCAATGAACTGAGCACATGTTCAACAGCTAATATACATATGCCACATACAGAGTCTGGTCTGTGCAATACATCCTGCACACGTATGCCAGCCAGGTGATACTCCTACCAAGAGCCAGCTACAAACATGGATTGTCAAGGTCTACATGACATGCCATGAAAGTAGCTGTGGGCCAGTGTGAGTGAACAGCCAGACACATTACAGGAGTGACATACATCCACATATGTGCATTTGAAGGATGCCATCTCATACAGACAGCTGCCGGCAAGCTAGACGCACAGGTCACATGTCATGGAAAAAGGAAAGACCACACACCTTGCCATGAAGGGGTACATGTCAAATATGATCACACAGACATTGAGACTACGCAGATATGTCCTAAGCTCACAAGTCCCTGTTAGATGCATACAGACACACGTCACGTGTTATTCCACATGTGTCCTAGTGTGCGTAATAGTGTGACATGGGCATCTACACACATACACATGTTGGATGCATCTACAGCAGATGCCGTTGACGGAACAACAACAGCAAGATCATGGGAACACATGACACACACATGACATAGTCACATCGTGGCACGCTGGTAGTGAGATGTCAGGTGTCATCATCCGTGTACCTGGCATCAGGGGACATTTGCGGGTGTTGGGGATTGTGCCATGCCAGTGATGCAGTGCTTGACAAGTATGAAATACATGCACACATGTAAAAGGTGTGAAGGGGAAGTGCGCCACATGGTGCCCCATCACACATGACATGTGTACACAGGTCATCACACAACTATTGGGTTAAAACATCAGGAGACAAGTGCCAGCTCACTGCCTGACACACCTAGGCCCTACACATGATGCACTGCACTGACAATGACTTGATGTCCATCCTTGTGCGAGTCATACACCTCCATTCCTTTCCTGTGCGCCTCCTATCACCAGTGTAAGCTGTGAAACGCACCGTACACACGCTCTGAGGGCGTGTGTACGGTCGTATCACAATATGGGGTTTGGGTAGGAGTACGCATGTGTGCAAGGACCGTACACACGTACGTGTACACACTGGTCCTATCCCCATGGTAGTGTTGGCGTACGCCATAGAGATACGGCTCGTACCCGCGTATGTACGGCCCGTAGCACTATGGCGTATGCCTACGGCAACACTACCATAGTGCTACGGGCCGTACCCGCGTGGGTACGGCCCGTAGCACTAGGGTAGTGTTGGCGTAGGCGTACGCCATAGAGATACGGCTCGTACCCGCGTATGTACGGCCCGTATCTCTGGCGTACGCCTACTGCAACACTACCATAGTGCTACGGGCCGTACCCGCACGGGTACGGCCCGTAGCACTAGGGTAGTGTTGGCGTAGGCGTACGCCATAGAGATACGGGCCCTACACACACGTGTACGGCCCGTATCACAATGGCGTACGCCTACGGTAACACTACCAAAGTGATACGGGCCCTACACACGCGTGTACAGACCGTATCACTGGAGTAGTGGTGCCCTAGGGGTACGTGTGGAACGCCCCTGTTCCTGTGTGTGGATAGTGAAATTACATAGGGGACACATGAGGGACAAGTATAAGGGCCTAAATGCATGCTGGTTGTCATGGAGACCGAGTTTCCAGTTCAAAATTTTTCATCAGGTGGCCAGCAAAAGTCGGTTGGAGACAATATACTATGTTGCAAAGTGGTTGTTGACTTGACATCATGCTCAAATTTTGAACCATGCAAAGGCCCTCACTGGGGTAGGTTTAAAGGGATTGGAGGAAACGTAGGATGCATATGACATTGACCAATCACTCTGTACTCCTGTAAATGAAACAGCCCAGCAAGGGAGATATAAGGCAGCCAGGACCCATGAGAGAGCACTTGCCTGCACAACCTTTCATTCCACACCACTGCTGCTGTTTGTGATTCCTCTGGTACCATGTCCAGGTCTGTGGAGAGGGACCAGCCTTTCACCCAAGAGAAGAATGAGGCGTTGCTGGACGTCATCCTCCCACAGTACCCCTGCCTGTATGGGAGACCAGGGGAGCAGGTGAGTGCTGACTCCACTAGCTGTGACTGTGCCCCTTTTTTGTGTCTGTCACTTCTGGCATTGTGTCCAGGTGTGACAGACATGCAATGTTGTTCATGGTGGGTCCCAGGGGGGAATGCCTTATGTCTCCCATGCAGAGCCTGATGTGGTTCATATCTGCACTCCTCACTTGCATTGTGCTTACTGTGACAATCACTGCATGGTGCATGCCACATTCAGCCTGGCTAATCCTCTTGGGAATGTTGTTTCTATAGTCCTGATGTGATTCTGTGGTCCCCCCAGTGTGACAGGTGACTGTACCCACAGATGTGTGTGAGTTGCGTGTACCTGTGGTGATAGTGTCCAAATGATGTGTACGGCCCCTGGACATTGGTGTGTGTGTAAGTCCCCTGTCATGTGGGTGAGTGTCTATGTGGAGTGTTGCACCCCAGCTGCATGGCGGATGCATATGCCCTACCCATCTGATGTGAGCAGGGAGCCGTGCTGTGTGTCTGACATGGTGAGCTAGCCCCACACCTGTGACTCCCCCAGTCAAGTGGCACATGTGTAGAGTGATGTTTGTACCCGCAGTTGCCAATGGCAGGTGATTGTCCTGTGCCTGTGTGTGTCTGTGTACTCCGCTGAGGTTGCGTCAGTGGCCTGGGGCATGTGACTGCTTTGAGGTGCTGTCCATAATCCTGGTGTTGCTTGTGATGCACAGTGTGAGCCATGATAATTGATTCTGTCGCACCCCTCATGCCACCTGTGTACTTTAAATGCCACGTAGTGCATTTGGCCTTCCCCAGAGGATAATGTCCCTATGACAAAGGTGCAATGAGTTGGCTGCATACTATGCCCTGTTCAAACAAGCCCAAATGTTCTAATGTGTGTCTCTGTGACATGGAGCAGGTGTATTGATGTTGTCTCACTTTGTTATCCTCACAGGTAGCCGCCTACGCCAAGGAGGAGAATTGGAAGCGGGCCGTCAGGGCCGTGAGGTCGGTGGAGGGTCGCAGTCGGCGCCTGGCCCAGGTGAGGAAACGCTGGCAGGATATCCGGTGCTGGACCAGGAGGATCGCCCGGGTCCTGCTGGGAGACTCACCAGAAGGCAAGAACCGCGGGCGCCGGCGCCTGACCCACCAAATGAAGCGTGTCCTGGCGGTAGTCTTCCCTGACATGGATAGGTGGTTACAGGAGAAGCAGCAGCAGGAAGGGGGTAGGTACATGTGTGTTTGTTGTGTGTCACCAGCTTTTGGAAGTGCTAAGTCGCCTGAATATACTACCAGGGTTTATATGTGCAGTGCATATCCTGTTCCCCAAAGTCAACCGGTCCTGTTCTTCCTCCCTTCCCCTCCTTGACATGTGTTCCCTGGTCTGTGTGTAGTCACTCTTGCACAAGGTAATCTAGGCTGGCAGTTAATCCAAGTGCCCAATGCTTGCAGCATCATATGTGGGGGTGGTCTGTGACATGTGTTGGAACCTTGCCTGTGCCCTGTCCAGTTCAGTCATTTGGGGGTCCATGATTGTTGGAACTGATGCAGAGTCTCAACATAGGAGTGTGAGGCTTAAAATGAACTGCCTTGCAGTATGCATGACCGATGTTGTGGCCTCAGACATGATGTGCATGAGGGGGAGATATGCATAGTGCGGGGACGGTTGCTCCTGTTGCAGTCAGATCTATCCAGGACCATGGAGCAGTGTGGCCACTACAGTCCCCTGAGACACCTTTTCCTAGGAATCATGTGTGTCATCCAACACTGTGGACATTCTCAGTGTCTTCAGCATAGGTTGGCCTCTGTGGCATTGTACCCTGGCCTCATTTGTATTTACGTAAAGTGTGCCACATGTGTACACTGTACAGGGTGACCCAATGTGGCTTGTGCATCCTCACACTGGCCAGTGCCTGTATGTCTGTGTACAACTATCTGATGATGGTTGTTTGTCAATAATATGTGTGGTCAGCCCCACGAGGGGTAGTTAGAGTGCAATTAGGATTTAATGGAGCCCATTTTTGTGATCCCTGATTAAGAGGTGTAAGTCCTTCCTCTGTCTCAATCACATTGTCTCAGGAAGGGGGGGGGGGGGTGTTTGTGCGGGCAAGGCCTACATGTCCAAAGCTTATGTCTCCTTGCCAGGTCTGGCCTGTGTGTGATGATAGTCGGAACAGACACTCAACAAGTATTGACCCAGTCATGTTGTGCAGGGTTTAATGTTTGTGCTTTGCAGCATGTGTCAAAAGTTAAAAGACATGGTTCCTGCTCATCCATTTTTGGCAATAGTGTGTGGTCCAGATGCTGTGCTCGACTGCCCACAGACACTAGCTTCTCTGTATAATTCGATATCAAGTTCTTAGCTGTTGTGTCATGCTCTCCATTGTTTCCAAGTTGCATGGTGGGTCAACCAACTGTGTAGTGCAGGGCCTACATATGTGGGTAGTATTGTAGATGTTACTCATGATGCTTTTCATGCTATGCACTGTGACCTATGTAGTTTGGACTCATGTGTCATATGTATACAGGTGTCTGATTATTTCCTGTCTCTTCACCTTGCCCACAGCATCGTTGGGGGACACCGAGGGAGACACTGGCACGGACGTGGAGGAGGGATCCAGCACCGGTGCCACCAGTGCTGGGGAGTCTGGCGCAGCAAGTGGCACGGAGGGCGAGGGGAGTCAGGGGGAGGACCTGTCCAGTCCCAACACCGCCTATGACGCTGACGGGTCCGAGGCTGAGCTCCCAGAGGGGGCAGAGGCTGCTCCCACAGCTGAAAGCAGCAGTACATCTCTCGCCGCCCCCTCCATTCCCATCACCGCCCTCCCACTTGCTCGGGTCCCTTCTGTCCATGCTAGGTGACCACATGTCTCCTTCGTGCCAGGCACCGCACCCCCTGAGATGAGGCACCTTGGAGGCTGAGGAACACCTTTATTACTCAGGCTCACACCTATGCAAAAGCATCAACTTTAACAGACTCACAGGTCTATTGGATTAACATAGGGACCTACACCGGACACCCCCTTTGCACCACAGATGCTGTAAATCCATTGTACTGGCACACAAGTGAAGGGGTTGAGCCAAACATCCCCTGCTGCACACGGAGAGGCTGCAGTTCCCCATTGAGCATCATATGGGGATGTCCCGCAATATGTCCACCCGTAGCCTCCCGTATGTTTCAGAGGGAAGTTGTACACACATTGATGCCTTCATCACAAACCACACTCCCATAACAGATGACTGTTACGAAGTGTGACTATCAATTCATGTGAGTCATGCCACATGTCATGTGCCCCATGGTGAGTCGACATGTATGCATAGTAACATAACCTGCACAGGAGCAGTGCCCACACATTACAAACAACTACCACACCCAAAAAGCCTTGCTGCAATCCTTACCCAAAGGAGAATTTTCACCATGTCCGTGCCTGTAACGCTGATTCAGCACACGTTGCATTACTCATGAGGAATAGCAGGAGCACAACGATGCCACGAGCAGACAGCATGCGCAACTACCTGGGGATGAGAGACACACAAGAAGTCAGGAAAAACATCGTCATCCGCATGCATGGTCATGTACTCTACATGAATAAGGTTGACACCATGCCAGTTGTCAATTGAGTGTGTCAGCTAAAATGTGTGGAATGACATCAGCACTCGAGTGACACATCAGCACACACCTCAAAGTCACTTAGCATACAGTCAGCTGGACACACACATTGCAACACATGCCACACAAGGCTCAAAGCGTGCACACTCAGACCCAGGGACTCACCATTATGAGAAGAAGTTGCGTATGAGCTGACTCCGGATGTCCTCCTCCTCCTCCTCCTCACTTGCCTCGTGACCAAGGCCGTCATCCTCCACGGGTGGATGTTCCTGCTCATCGGGATCCAGGATGAGTGGCACAGCTTTCTCCACTGCCATGTTGTGCAGCATGCAGCACACGAGGTAGATTTTGCAGACCTTCACCGGTGCATATCGGAGGGACCCGCCGGTCTTGTGGAGGCACCGGAATCGGATCTTCAGGAGGCCAAACGTCCTCTCAATCATTCGCCTGGTCTGCCCATGGGCGTTGTTGTAACGGTGATCTGCAGCTGTTCTCGGGTTGCGGAGAGGCGTCACCAGCCATTGCATGTTGCGATAGCCAGAGTCCCCTACGTGGAAACATCATGTAAAGAAGTGGGTCAGGAGATGCCATTACATACTAAGATACCGCTGAATACTGGACAAACAGAGTCTACTCACCAACAAGACATGCTTGTTTGTTGTGCAGCTGCAGCATCATTTCTGGCACCCTGCTACGCCTCATGATGTAGGCATCGTGTGCTGACCCTGGAAAACGTGCACAGACATGGGAAATCACCATGTTAGCAAGACACACCACAAGGGCATTAATGGAGTGGTAATGTTTACGGTTACGGAAGGCTACCTCCTGTGCCTGTGGTGGTACCAAAGCCACATGTGTCCCATCAATGGACCCAATTACATGGGGCATCCCTCCCAGGGCATAGAACTCACCCTTGATACCTGTCAACTGCTCACGAGTTGGAAAATGTATGAATTCATCCAGGTGCTCCAACATGGCTTCTAAAACATCATGCAGGGCACGGCTGAACATGGTCTGAGACATGCCACCCACATCAGCTATGGTCAATTGAAACGTACCGGTGGCAAAGAAATGTAGGGCTGACATCACCTTCATCTTGGGGTCAGCGCAGTCGGATAACTGTGTCGCGGTTGGAGGTGTGGTGCCAGCCTGTTTGTCAGGTCCACAATTAACCGTTGGGGGAATCTGTAGCGGCGTATGCAGTCACGTTCCCTCATGGCAGCCAAGTCTGGCATTGGTCGGGGGAGAGGCGGTGCCCTGCAGAAAATTGGAAGGAATAACGAAGATTGAGTACATTACTACACCAATGTCAATGAACTGAGCACATGTTCAACAGCTAATACACATATGCCACATACAGAGTCTGGTCTGTGCAATACATCCTGCACACGTATGCCAGCCAGGTGATACTCCTACCAAGAGCCAGCTACAAACATGGATTGTCAAGGTCTACATGACATGCCATGAAAGTAGCTGTGGGCCAGTGTGAGTGAACAGCCATACACATTACAGGAGTGACATACATCCACATATGTGCATTTGAAGGATATCATCTCATACAGACAGCTGCCGGCAAGCTAGACGCACAGGTCACATGTCATGGAAAAAGGAAAGACCACACACCTTGCCATGAAAGGGTACATGTCAAATATGATCACACAGCCATTGAGACTACGCAGATATGTCCTAAGCTCACACGTCCCTGTTAGATGCATACAGACACACGTCACATGTTATTCCACATGTGTTCTAGTGTGCGTAATAGTGTGACATTGGCATCTACACACATACACATGTTGGATGCAGCTACAGCAGATGCCGTTGACGGAACACCAACAGCAAGATCATGGGAACACATGACACACACATGACATAGTCACATCGTGGCACGCTGGTAGTGAGATGTCAGGTGTCATCATCCATGTACCTGGCATCAGGGGACATTTGCGGGTGTTGGGGATTGTGCCATGCCAGTGATGCAGTGCTTGACAAGTATGAAATACATGCACACATGTAAAAGGTGTGAAGGGGAAGTGCGCCACATGGTGCCCCATCACACATGACATGTGTACACAGGTCATCACACAACTATTGGGTTAAAACATGAGGAGACATGTGCCAGCTCACTGTCTGACACACCTAGGCCCTACACATGATGCACTGCACTGACAATGACTTGATGTCCATCCTTGTGTGAGTCATACACCTCCATTCCTTTCCTGTGCGCCTCCTATCACCAGTGTAAGCTGTGAAACGCACCGTACACATGCTCTGAGGGGGTGTGTACGGTCGTATCACAATATGGGGTTTGGGTAGGAGTACGCATGTGTGCAAGGACCGTACACACGTACGTGTACACACTGGTCCTATCCCCATGGTAGTGTTGGCGTACGCCATAGAGATACGGCTCGTACCCGCGTATGTACGGCCCGTAGCACTATGGCGTACGCCTACGGCAACACTACCATAGTGCTACGGCCGTACCCGCGTGGGTACGGCCCGTAGCACTAGGGTAGTGTTGGCGTAGGCGTACGCCATAGAGATACGGCTCGTACCCGCGTATGTACGGCCCGTATCTCTGGCGTATACCTACGGCAACACTACCATAGTGCTACGGGCCGTACCCGCGCGGGTACGGCCCATAGCACTAGGGTAGTGTTGGCGTAGGCATACGCCATAGAGATACGGGCCCTACACACACGTGTACGGCCCGTATCACAATGGCGTACGCCTACGGTAACACTACCAAAGTGATACGGGCCCTACACACGCGTGTACAGACCGTATCACTGGAGTAGTGGTGCCCTAGGGGTACGTGTGGAACGCCCCTGTTCCTGTGTGTGGATAGTGAAATTACATAGGGGACACATGAGCGACAAGTATAAGGGCCTAAATGCATGCTGGTTGTCATGGAGACCGAGTTTCCAGTTCAAAATTTTTCATCAGGTGGCCAGCAAAAGTCGGTTGGAGACAATATACTATGTTGCAAAGTGGTTGTTGACTTGACATCATGCTCAAATTTTGAACCATGCAAAGGCCCTCACTGGGGTAGGTTTAAAGGGATTGGAGGAAACGTAGGATGCATATGACATTGACCAATCACTCTGTACTCCTGTAAATGAAACAGCCCAGCAAGGGAGATATAAGGCAGCCAGTACCCATGAGAGAGCACTTGCCTGCACAACCTTTCATTCCACACCACTGCTGCTGTTTGTGATTCCTCTGGTACCATGTCCAGGTCTGTGGAGAGGGACCAGCCTTTCACCCAAGAGGAGAATGAGGCGTTGCTGGACGTCATCCTCCCACAGTACCCCTGCCTGTATGGGAGACCAGGGGAGCAGGTGAGTGCTGACTCCACTAGCTGTGACTGTGCCCCTTTTTTGTGTCTGTCACTTCTGCCATTGTGTCCAGGTGTGACAGACATGCAATGTTGTTCATGGTGGGTCCCAGGGGGGAATGCCTTATGTCTCCCATGCAGAGCCTGATGTGGTTCATATCTGCACTCCTCACTTGCATTGTGCTGACTGTGACAATCACTGCATGGTGCATGCCACATTCAGCCTGGCTAATCCTCTTGGGAATGTTGTTTCTATAGTCCTGATGTGATTCTGTGGTCCCCCCCAGTGTGACAGGTGACTGTACCCACAGATGTGTGTGAGTTGAGTGTACCTGTGGTGATAGTGTCCAAATGATGTGTACGGCCCCTGGACATTGGTGTGTGTGTAAGTCCCCTGTCATGTGGGTGAGTGTCTATGTGGAGTGTTGCACCCCAGCTGCATGGAGGATGCATATGCCCTACCCATCTGATGTGAGCAGGGAGCCGTGCTGTGTGTCTGACGTGGTGAGCTAGCCCCACACCTGTGACTCCCCCCAGTCAAGTGGCACATGTGTAGAGTGATGTTTGTACCCGCAGTTGCCAATGGCAGGTGATTGTCCTGTGCCTGTGTGTGTCTGTGTACTCCGCTGAGGTTACGTCAGTGGCCTGGGGAATGTGACTGCTTTGAGGTGCTGTCCATAATCCTGGTGTTGCTTGTGATGCACAGTGTGAGCCATGATAATTGATTCTGTCGCACCCCTCATGCCACCTGTGTACTTTAAATGCCACGTAGTGCATTTGGCCTTCCCCAGAGGATAATGTCCCTATGACAAAGGTGCAATGAGTTGGCTGCATACTATGCCCTGTTCAAACAAGCCCAAATGTTCTAATGTGTGTCTCTGTGACATGGAGCAGGTGTATTGATGTTGTCTCACTTTGTTATCCTCACAGGTAGCCGCCTACGCCAAGGAGGAGATTTGGAAGCGGGCCGTCAGGGCCGTGAGGTCGGTGGAGGGTCGCAGTCGGCGCCTGGCCCAGGTGAGGAAACGCTGGCAGGATATCCGGTGCTGGACCAGGAGGATCGCCCGGGTCCTGCTGGGAGACTCACCAGAAGGCAAGAACCGTGGGCGCCGGCGCCTGACCCACCAAATGAAGCGTGTCCTGGCGGTGGTCTTCCCTGACATGGATAGGTGGTTACAGGAGAAGCAGCAGCAGGAAGGGGGTAGGTACATGTGTGTTTGTTGTGTGTCACCAGCTTTTGGAAGTGCTCAGTCGCCTGAATATACTACCAGGGTTTATATGTGCAGTGCATATCCTGTTCCCCAAAGTCAACCGGTCCTGTTCTTCCTCCCTTCCCCTCCTTGACATGTGTTCCCTGGTCTGTGTGTAGTCACTCTTGCACAAGGTAATCTAGGCTGGCAGTTAATCCAAGTGCCCAATGCTTGCAGCATCATATGTGGGGGTGGTCTGTGACATGTGTTGGAACCTTGCCTGTGCCCTGTCCAGTTCGGTCATTTGGGGGTCCATGATTGTTGGAACTGATGCAGAGTCTCAACATAGGAGTGTGAGGCTTAAAATGAACTGCCTTGCAGTATGCATGACCGATGTTGTGGCCTCAGACATGATGTGCATGAGGGGGAGATATGCATAGTGCGGGGACGGTTGCTCCTGTTGCAGTCAGATCTATCCAGGACCATGGAGCATTGTGGCCACTACAGTCCCCTGAGACACCTTTTCCTAGGAAACATGTGTGTGGCATCCAACACTGTGGACATTCTCAGTGTCTTCAGCATAGTTTGGCCTCTGTGGCATTGTACCCTGGCCTCATTTGTATTTACGTAAAGTGTGCTACATGTGTACACTGTACAGGGTGACCCAATGTGGCTTGTGCATCCTCACACTGGCCAGTGCCTGTGTGTCTCTGTACAACTATCTGATGATGGTTGTTTGTCAATAATATGTGTGGTCAGCCCCACGAGGGGTAGTTAGAGTGCAATTAGGATTTAATGGAGCCCATTTTTGTGATCCCTGATTAAGAGGTGTAAGTCCTTCCTCTGTCTCAATCACATTGTCTCAGGTAGGGGGGGGGGGGGGGTTTGTGCGGGCAAGGCCTACATGTCCAAAGCTTATGTCTCCTTGCCAGGTCTGGCCTGTGTGTGATGATAGTCGGAACAGACACTCAACAAGTATTGACCCAGTCATGTTGTGCAGGGTTTAATGTTTGTGCTTTGCAGCATGTGTCAAAAGTTAAAAGACATGGTTCCTGCTCATCCATTTTTGGCAATAGTGTGTGGTCCAGATGCTGTGCTCGACTGCCCACAGACACTAGCTTCTCTGTATAATTCGATATCAAGTTCTTAGCTGTTGTGTCATGCTCTCCATTGTTTCCAAGTTGCATGGTGGGTCAACCAACTGTGTAGTGCAGGGCCTACATATGTGCGTAGTATTGTAGATGTTACTCATGATGCTTTTCATGCTATGCA
Source organism: Triturus cristatus (assembly GCF_964204655.1). Classification (NCBI taxonomy): domain Eukaryota; kingdom Metazoa; phylum Chordata; class Amphibia; order Caudata; family Salamandridae; genus Triturus; species Triturus cristatus. The sequence goes on from NC_140579.1 coordinate 594,587,040, forward strand.
CTGTGACCTATGTAGTTTGGACTCATGTGTCATATGTATACAGGTGTCTGATTATTTCCTGTCTCTTCACCTTGCCCACAGCATCGTCGGGGGACACCGAGGGAGACACCAGCACGGACGTGGAGGAGGGATCCAGCACCGGTGCCACCAGTGCTGGGGAGTCTGGCGCAGCAAGTGGCACGGAGGGCGAGGGGAGTCAGGCGGAGGACCTGTCCAGTCCCAACACCGACTATGACGCTGACGGGTCCGAGGCTGAGCTCCCAGAGGGGGCGGAGGCTGCTCCCACAGCTGAAAGCAGCAGTACATCTCTCGCCGCCCCCTCCATTCCCATCACCGCCCTCCCACATGCTCGGGTCCCTTCTGTCCGTGCTAGGTGACCACATGTCTCCTTCGTGCCAGGCACCGCACCCCCTGCCCCTGTCTCCCCTGCTGCCGTCAATGCTGAGTCTGTTGACATCCTGCGGCAGTTGCAGGTTGGTCAGACATCGCTGCTTAATGTCCTCCATGGCCACACCAGACTGCTGACACAGATGGTGTCGTACATGGAGGGCATGTCAGCAGCGATGTCTGTCCCAAGCACACCCAGACATCCCCATGCACGCACCCCACCAGACACAGGCAGCACACCAACAGGGAAGGCCAAGCGCACACCTCCAGTCACGCACACACAGGGGGAAGTAGGCACACCCACTGGGTCGGAGGGCAAACGGCAGCCACGCAGCCACAGTGGGAGTCCGCAATCCTCACGACCCACTTCCTCCAAAACCACTCCCCTTAGCTCCCCTGCCCAACAGTCAGACAAAGAGTCCTTCATGGCCAGTCTGTCCCTCAGCCCCAGTGTGATACCACCCCGCAAGTGGTCGAGGAAGTCCCCAGGCAGGGGAGTTGAGTCCCCCCCCCTGTCCACACCCTCCCCCAGTAGCGCTGCAACCCATCCCTCCGACCCTCCCCCCTCCTTGGGGCCTGTGGTTCCTTCGGGTGCATGGGAGACGCTGGGAGACCTTGCAACCGTGTGCAGTGCCATCCTAACCACCACCTTTGGCACTGCCCCACCTCCTGTGGTGGAGTCGTCCGTCCCTGCACCCACAACACCTTCCCTTGCCCCTCCTGTCCCTGCGGTGCCTGGTCCTTCCCCCCCACATGATGCCCCCCCCTGTGGATGGAAAGGAACTCTGAACTGTGCAGGCAAGCTAGGGGAGACGCGCCCCAATGTGTCCCCCCCCCCCCCCGGAATTCGCATATGGACTGGCCTATGGGCCTTGTATATAGTGTACATTTCAAATCCAATCTTTTTTTATGCTGAATAAAGCATTTTATTTTTCATTTGCACATGAATGCTTTTCTGGTATTGCTGTTGGTGCTGCTGCTCCCTGAGTTGGGGTGGTGATAATGTGTTAGGTGTCTGGGAAATGTTGTAGGGTGCTGCTCATGGGGAGGACCCTGGTATCTGCGTGCCATCACAAGGTCTCTGCAAATAATCTTTGGTCATGTAAGCTCTTACTGTATGGTGACATTGTCCCAAGGAGTGTTCCTTCCTCTGTGGCACCTGACTTCTTCCCTGCAGGGTGTTTCCCAATTGTTGTGCTAACCTGTGTCTACATTTCCTTGCTGTGTGAGGGATCCCTTCAACTTTGCCCATGCCTGCTCAGCAATGTCTCCACCTGCATCGTCTGTGCCATCCTTGGTAGTCACTGTACTTGTGTATGGAGTATGTTGCCATGGCTTAATGTGGACATGGTCCCTTTTCCACACTATGCATGTGTGTACTCCCAGCCTAGCACACATGTGTTACTTGTTCTGCAGGGTGTTTGGGCACCTGACTGACAATTGTGGGCATTGTATCTGTGGGTACTCCACCCTTTTCCCTCCATGGGAGGCAACAACTTGTTGGCAGCCCCAGCACCTGTACATTCCTATCAGTCCTGGAATGTGGGTGACCGTGTGTGTTCCCTTAGGCTCTCTTAGTTGAGTGGGGTTTAACATGAGGATACAGTCTTGTTGCATGATCTCAGTGTGTGTATTGTGCTGCCACCGCCAGGGGTGGGTATGCATGTGTAATTTGTCATCACACCCACATGTGGTGTGTCATGCAGTGGGGGAAGGACATCCATCCTCATGGGAGTGGGACACAGTGATGTGTTGCCATGGCACTATCAACATAGTCGCACATTGTGGATGCCTTCATGCACCCATGGAGTTTTGCTAATGGGAGGATGATGTACACGCCCCCATGTCTCTGTCCACTGCTGGGAGGCCTCTGCACCCACCCCATTTGTCTGGGCACTGCTGGGAGTCCTCTGCACCCACCCCTCATATGTCTGGGCACTGCTGGCAGTGATAGGCACCCACCCCTCATATGTCTGGGCACTGCTGGGAGTGATAGGCACACACCCCTCATATGTCTGGGCACTGCTGGCAGTGATAGGCACACACCCCTCATATGTCTGGGCACTGCTGGGAGTCCTCTGCACCCACCTCTCATATGTCTGTGCACTGCTGGGGGTCCTCTGCACCCACCCCTCATATGTCTGGGCACTGCTGGGAGTGATAGGCACCCACCCCTCATATGTCTGGGCACTGATGGGGGTCCTCTGCACCCACCCCTCATATGTCTGGGCACTGCTGGGGGTCCTCTGCACCCATCCCTCATATGTCTGGGCACTGCTGGGAGTGATAGGCACCCACCCCTCATATGTCTGGGCACTGCTGGGAGTGATAGGCACCCACCCCTCATATGTCTGGGCACTGCTGGGGGTCCTCTGCACCCACCCCTCATATGTCTGGGCACTGCTGGGAGTGATAGGCACCCACCCCTCATATGTCTGGGCACTGCTGGGAGTCCTCTGCACCCACCCCTCATATGTCTGTGTACTGCTGGGAGTGATAGGCACCCACCCCTCATATGTCTGGGCACTGCTGGGGGTCCTCTGCACCCACCGCTCATATGTCTGGGCACTGCTGAGAGTGATAGGCACCCACCCCTCATATGTCTGGGCACTGCTGGGGGTCCTCTGCACCCACCCCTCATATGTCTGGGCACTGCTGGGAGTGATAGGCACCCACCCCTCATATGTCTGGGCACTGCTGGGAGTGATAGGCACACACCCCTCATATGTCTGGGCACTGCTGGGAGTCCTCTGCACCCACCCCTCATATGTCTGGGCACTGCTGGGAGTCCTCTGCACCCACCCCTCATATGTCTTGGCACTGCTGGGGGTCCTCTGCACCCACCCCTCATATGTCTGGGCACTGCTGGGAGTCCTCTGCACCCACCCCTCATATGTCTTGGCACTGCTGGGGGTCCTCTGCACCCACCCCTCATATGTCTGGGCACTGCTGGGAGTGATATGCACCTACCCCTCATATGTCTGGGCACTGCTGGGAGTCCTCTGCACCCACCCCTCATATGTCTGGGCACTGCTGGGAGTGATAGGCACCCACCCCTCATATGTCTGGGCACTGCTGGGGGTCCTCTGCACCCACCCCTCATATGTCTGGGCACTGCTGAGAGTGATAGGCACCCACCCCTCATATGTCTGGGCACTGCTGGGAGTGATAGGCACACACCCCTCATATGTGTGGGCACTGCTGGGAGTCCTCTGCACCCACCCCTCATATGTCTGGGCACTGCTGGGAGTCCTCTGCACCCACCCCTCATATGTCTGGGCACTGCCTGGGGTCCTCTGCACCCACCCCTCATATGTCTGGGCACTGCTGGGAGTGATAGGCACCCACCCCTCATATGTCTGGGCACTGCTGGGAGTCCTCTGCACCCACCCCTCATATGTCTGGGCACTGCTGGGAGTGATAGGCACCCACCCCTCATATGTCTGGGCACTGCTGGGAGTGATAGGCACACCCCTCATATGTCTGGGCACTGCTGGGAGTCCTCTGCACCCACCCCTCATATGTCTGGGCACTGCTGGGAGTGATAGGCACCCACCCCTCATATGTCTGTGCACTGCTGGGGGTCCTCTGCACCCACCCCTCATATGTCTAGGCACTGCTGGGGGTCCTCTGCACCCACCCCTCATATGTGTGGGCACTGCTGGGAGTGATAGGCACCCACCCCTCATATGTCTGGGCACTGCTGGGAGTGATAGGCACCCACCCCTCATATGTCTGGGCACTGCTGGGAGTCCTCTGCACCCACCCCTCATATGTCTAGGCACTGCTGGGGGTCCTCTGCACCCACCCCTCATATGTCTGGGCACTGCTGGGAGTGATAGGCACCCACCCCTCATATGTCTGGGCACTGCTGGCAGTGATAGGCACCCACCCCTCATATGTCTGGGCACTGCTGGCAGTGATAGGCACCCACCCCTCATATTTCTGGGCACTGCTGGGGGTCCTCTGCACCCACCCCTCATATGTCTGGGCACTGCTGGGAGTGATAGGCACCCACCCCTCATATGTCTGGGCACTGCTGGGAGTCCTCTGCACCCACCCCTCATATGTCTGGGCACTGCTGGGTGTGATAGGCACCCACCCCTCATATGTCTGGGCACTGCTGGGAGTGATAGGCACCCACCCCTATGTCTCTGTCCACTGATGTGGATCATAGCACGACACTCACCCACCCGCCCACACGCTCTTCAGGCCTGGGTACGGGCCGTACCCCAAATGTTGGGGTGCCGTAGGGGTACGGCCCGTACCCAGGCCTTCAGAGCGTGGGTACGGGTCGTACCACGCCTACCCCTACGTCACCCCAACATTGGGGGTACGACCCGTACAAAGGCCTTAAGAGCGTGGGTACGGGCCGTACCACCATTGTTGGGGTGCCGTAGGGGTACGGCCCGTACCCAGGCCTACAGAACGTGGGTACGGGCCGTACCACCATTGTTGGGGTGACGTAGGGGTACGGCCCGTACCCAGGCCTTAAGAGCGTGGGTACGGGTCGTAACACACCTACCCCTACATCACCCCAAGAATGGTGGTACGGCCCGTACCCACGCTCTTCAGGCCTGGGTACGGGCCGTACCACCATTGTTGGGGTGACGTAGGGGTACGCGTGGTGCGACCCGTACCCACGCTCTTCAGGCCTGGGTACGGGCCGTACCACCATTGTTGGGGTGACGTAGGGGTACGGCCCGTACCCAGGCCTTCAGAGCATGGGTACGGTCGCAACACGCGTACCCCTGCATCACCCCAAGAATGGTGGTACGGCCCGTACCCAGGCCTGAAGAGCGTGGGTGCGGGCCGTACCACCATTGTTGGGGTGCCGTAGGGGTACGGCCCATACCCAGGCCTACAGAACGTGGGTTTGGGCCGTACCACCATTGTTGGGGTGACGTAGGGGTACGGCCCATACCCAGGCCTTAAGAGCGTGGGTACGGGTCGTAACACGCCTACCCCTACATCACCCCAAGAATGGTGGTACGGCCCGTACCCACGCTCTTCAGGCCTGGGTACGGGCCGTACCACCATTGTTGGGGTGACGTAGGGGTACGCGTGGTGCGACCCGTACCCACGCTCTTCAGGCCTGGGTACGGGCCGTACCCCCAATGTTGGGGTGACATAGGGGTAGGCGTAGTACGACCCATACCCACGCTCTTAAGGCGTGGGTACGGTGCGTACCACAATTGTTGTGGTGACGGGACGCGTCCACTTCCGTTGTGGCGGGACGCAGGCCTTGGTGGACACGCCCCCCCCCCCTCCGGAGTGACCAGTCCCTGGAGGTACGGTATGTACAGGGTATGTATACATTTTGCCTTGGGTGGGGGTTATGTTTCCTGCCCCTGCCCCCCTCCTTTGCCCCTGGGTGTTGTTCTGACCTTCTGCGGCGTCTGCGTCGGTTCCTGTGCACCAGGTCGTAGGCTATAAGGGCCGGGATGACACGTAGAATGGGGTCCATGGCTGTCCGTCTCGTACAGGTGCTCCTTCCTCGCGTCCTCCTAAATTTCCCGGCAGTTTTTGGCTCCCGTAAAAAATGCTACGTGCGGAGTGACGTAGGCACGAATCGTACTTGCTGGTTCGTAAAACACTGCCTAACTCCGTCCGGACGTCACGTATGCGGTATCCCGGATCGGAATTGTGGGTATATTTTAGCCGGTCGGTGTTTTGTACGAATCGTACGGAAATGGTATTTCTGTACGAATCGTACTTGCGGGTTTGTAAGGTGGTTTTCCCGGGTACGAGTCGGATGGAGAAAACGCTCCGTACGACGGTTCGTACCTGGGTTTTACAGGATCGGAATCGGCACCTAAGTGTTTTCTACCTGTATCACATCTCTGCCTCTTTACTGTATTGGTTCACACCATTGGTAACACCGTACATTGTAAATATTTTAAAAATTAGATGGCAAAAGAGATCCATCGAATTCTGGTTGGGCAAAACGAAAAGGATTTTCTATAGTGAAAGGTCAATGCCAACATCACTTATGACATTTTAGCCAATTTTCTTGAAAGTGCAGGAGAAGACGAAGAATTCACTGAAAAGAATCCTAAAGAAAATTTGTCCCTAAATGTTAAACCAATGGAAAAGCCCTGCAGGGGTTTAAATTATACACTGTCTCCATCCATGCTATAATTTGAAATCACTCAACTTCAGTGGTTCAACACTTTAAATGTCAAGTGCCGATTAAAGCCTTTTAGGAAATTACTCACATATTTCCTTGCAACTGAAACAAGAATCAAGCCATCTGGGTGACGAAAATAACTCCAGCAGTAGATATTACACATTTTCCCCCCTTTTTCTCTTCCATATGATGCTAAACCCTATATGCTTAATTAAGTGTTATTTGAGAGTGCATAGTAGTACACATAGAGACACATGCGCCCCGTTAATAAAATCAAGACAGATAAAAATATGAATTTGTTTTTGGCATCAGAACGTTTCCTGGATGAGAACTCGCAAATTATTTTACAGTGTAGATGTATCTTTGCTTTGGAATAGTCCTGTCTTTAATGTAGCAGTTTGTAATCATGGCATGTTGTAAATATATTGGCAAACAAGCTGCATTTCAACCAGACTGTGGAGCCTGTATACAGTACATTGGAAAAATCCAATACCTGTGTGAGATGAATTTCCAAAATGAAAGTAGGCATGCGTCACTATGCTGGAGGCAGTCGGTCCTCGCTGTGCTTAGGTGGAACACACAGATTGGAGTCAAGCTGTCATGCTGAATGGGCATTGTGCGCTGATGTGATTGTCTAGAACTGGGGATCCGACAGAAAGGTGGCATAGGGTGGGTCAAGTGCAAAAGAGGACGTCTCGTGAAATTAATATGTGTGTTGTTTTTTTTACCTTTTGTAGCTAAAATAATTGAATACTTAAGTATTGGTTTGCCACATTGAAAACAGTATGTCACCCAAATGAATACTGATGCAACTATGAAGAGGTAAACCAGATTGTGAATGATGCATAATGTGGAAGCTTAATGGTGGGCCGGACACACTTCTGTTTATGCTCTAAGGATCAAACGTCAGTCTCAGCCTTGATGAGATTGGGACTTGTAGTTCCTTAGGGTAATTTAAGCGATGGTACCTGTTTGACAGACATACTGCATACATAATCCAGTGTGGAGTTGCAATACATAGGGTCTGATTCCGATAGCCGGTCGGACAGCTGTCCGTAGCCTTACCGTGCGACCGACACGTACCGGGAGCCGGTCCGTCCTGTAGAGTAAGTACGATGCGCATAACTGACAAAAACACGACCGACACGTAGGCTGTGAATCAAGCTCCATTCTCCGTCCGAGCCGTAACTCCTAACGATGAACCGAGTCGCCCGGAAGCAGTATCCATAGCAGTTTCCGGCATGACAAGTACGATGCGTACTACCTACGCGCCAGACGAGTCGTCACGTACAGCACGTCACAGCATCCGTAAAACAAGCATATCAGCTACGATTCGCGCCACAAATCAATACACTGCTACGAGACGGAGCAGCTTGCAGCAGGTACAAGACGGAGCAACAAGCAGCGTGTACGACACGAACACATCATGAATCCCATCGCGCAGGTCATACCAGTACTCTACATCTGTGACCAGATCAGGAACTGACGCCGACGGCGCAGGCGGTAAGTCAGACACCTACCACATAAACAAACGACACATACCCGCTAAATGGCACACACACACACAGGGGATCCACATTCTGGCCACTAACAACAGCCCACCATAGGGGTTGCATGGCTAGCACCACTAACATCCCCAGCCATAGGGCTCATGTTGCCCATCACTACTGCCACCCTCACTCACAGGGAACCTGTTGCCCATCACCCCTGCCACCCCACCCATATGGCTGATGTTGCCCATCACCCCTGACACCCCCACTCATAGGGCTTATGTTGCCCATCACCCCTGCCAACCCCACACATAGGGCTGATGTTGCCCATCACTCCTGACACCCCCACCCATAGGGCTGATGTTGCCCATCACCCCTGCCACCCCCACACATAGGGCTGATGTTGCCCATCACTCCCGACACCCCCACCAATAGGGACCATGTTGCCCATCACCCCTGCCACCCCCACTCATAGGTGACCTGTTGCCCAGCACTCCTGCCACCCCCACCCATAGGGGACCTGTTGCCCATCACTACTGCCACCCCCACTCATAGGGCTTATGTTGCCCATCACCCCTGCCACCCCCACTCACAGGGGACCTGTTGCCCATCACCCCTGCCTCCCCCACCCATATAGCTGATGTTGCCCATCACCCCTGTCACCCCCACCCATAGGGCTGATGTTGCCCATCACCCCTGCCACCCCCACATATAGGGCTGATGTTGCCCATCACTCCTGTCACCCCCACCCATATGGCTGATGTTGCCCATCACCCCTGCCACCCCCACCCATATGGCTGATGTTGCCCATCACCCCTGCCACCCCCACCCATAGGGCTGATGTTGCCCATCACCCCTGCCACCCCCACACATAGGGCTGATGTTGCCCATCACTCCTGACACCCCCACCAATAGGGCTGATGTTGCCCATCACCCCTGCCACCCTCACACATAGGGCTGATGTTGCCCATCACTCCTGACACCCCCACCCATAGGAACTATGTTGCCCATCACCCCTGCCACCCCCACTCATAGGGGACCTGTTGCCCATCACTACTGCCACCCCCACTCATAGGGCTTATGTTGCCCATCACCCCGCCACCCCCACTCACAGGGGACCTGTTGCCTATCACCCCTGCCACCCCCCCATATGGCTGATGTTGCTCATCACCCCTGTCACCCCCACCCATAGGGCTGATGTTGCCCATCACCCCTGTCACCCCCACCCATAGGGCTTATGTTGCCCATCACTACTGCCACCCCCAGCCATAGGGCTTATGTTGCCCATCCCTACAGCCACCCCCACCCATATGGCTGATGTTGCCCATCACCCCTGGCACCCCCACTCACAGGGGACCTGTTGCCCATCACCCCTGCCACCCCCACCCATAGGGATTATGTTGCCCATCACTACTGCCACCTCCAACCATAGGGCTGATGTTGCCCATCACCCCTGCCACCCCCACACATAGGATGGGTGATGCGCAACACATCCAGCATACTCCAACATCAGGTATGTCCGCAAAATACAACCCCCTAACATCATGTCAACAGTGTGTAGTCTGTGACAAATGCCCACAACAGTGATTATGTCTACGAGCATACAATGTAAGTAACAGCACATGTGTGACCAACACATGAGTGTGACATACACAAGGCAAGCATCACCATAGCACTGTGGCAATGTAAAAAGAACACCCCCTCACTGTGTAGAACAGACGTTAAGTGGGGGCTTCCAAAATGCAGCAGATGTTGAGCATTGTGGTGATGGGGACTAAACCCCCCTTATCACAGTGACCAAAAGGTAAGTGTCATCATGGTCAAAGCTGCTAATAAGAAACAGCCTGTATGATCCCTGCTCCCAACACATCAAACACTTCTGGGGCAAACTAGTGGTTGTGTCCCATACACACAGAGATGTGGTGAGGCTAACAGTGCTGTGAAAACATAACACACTCTCGGCCATGTGCAGACAAGCACCACACATGGGGGCTGACAATGCATACAGCGTACAATGACACAACAGCAGAAGTGACCATCACCCAGCATGCACAGATCTCAAAAATAGACACACCAATCAAAACAACATGTGTAGACTGTAGGTGTCAGATCCCAAACTCACATTCCATGCCAGCAATGGCACCTAACAACCAGGATGAATGTGCACAATGATGTGATATGACTCACAGGGACAGCATGCAAAATCACAGAAACAGCATCCAGACAAAGGCCCACAACAGCAATACCCATGCACTGGTGCAGATGCACAAACACAAACAGGCAAACTCACACTGCACATCTGACACAGCATCTGTATGTGTGTGTCACAGTATCCCCAGGCAACTACACAACACATGAGGGGGGCTGAACCACAGTGACACAGATGTGGACACAGTGCCATACAAAAGTAAACCATCATTGGGACACCCTCAGTGGGCAATCAGGCATTGGGAGATGAGAGGGAGCACAACAGACACATGTGACACAAGTTGGAATGAACACCAACACAGCAAGAAACTGACACACAACACCACTACCCCCAGGGACAAGACATTGGGGTGACACAAGCATGCATGACACCTCCACTGTGATGACAAAGGCAGATGTCGTACAAACTGGGAAACCCAGACATGTGTCCGGTGCCACAAACGTACATCACACATACACGAACACAAATCACTCAGCATGGCCCCTCATCCATGGACAAACGGGAGCTAGGGGACCACCCATGCAAACATTCACATCAGTCCACCCTCAACACCACACACCCTGAACTGCAACAATGTGTATCTGTGAAGCTCACATGGACAGGTGACATTGCACATGCACCCATGACAAACACAGGAATGTTGGAAGGAACTAAGGTGCACAGACACATCATACAAGGACAGTTCACAACCCTGGGGAATAATAGACATACTGCACAGTATGCGGTACATGGCCATGACGTCAAAGCTCACGTAACCTTCAGAATCCCTGCCACAGTCCCAGGACAATGCAGATGCCAAGGAGAACCACAAAGCACACATGCCGACACCTGCCAGCATCGCAGCCATGAACCTGACAAGTGGGAGCAGTCACACACACATACAAATGTCTCAATCACTGAAAACTACCACCTAGGGACAACTACATGATTTAGCAAATAAACAGGTGCCTTGAGGAACCCTGACTGTGTCCCATCTGTGTCCGACAACATAATCACCACTCAGAACTGACAAATCCCAATGATGATACACCAATTAACAGTAGTGTGTCATGCACCCACACATCTGGTAGCCCATTGGAAAAGTAGTGGGATGAACCCAGTACCACTCAGCAAGCATTAACAACAGGAACATATCAAGGGAACACTCTCTGTGTATGAACAGGGATGTGGACACACACACATGCTCATACAACACACACCATGGGCCCAGGCCATGTCACTGGACAACACACTTACTTGAGGGGACCCAACTCCTGTGGGAGCCCAGCTGTGCCAAACATATTCACCGCAAGTCCCACTCATGTCTGCAGAACACTTGGTCAGTCAGCCATCAGTTACCACACAATGAAGACTCTGGTCACAACATCCTGGGTACGCGAGTCTCCCCTTAGTCATCTGCACATACCCAAAACATATGTCTATCAAGTTGCACAGAGGACCCAGTTGCTCCTATTACAATGATGCCCACACCTGTAGGTCCAGTGTTGATGAGCACAAAGTATGTGGAAGTGACAAATTGGACAATGGGAAGCACATCATATGTGCAGGGGTGCAAGACACAGATGTGACCATGCAAATGAAATGCTCACAGAGAGATGTCCACAAATAGTTGATCCTGACACACCCAGGTAGCTACAAAGGATGACATGGATACCCACCAGAATAGGATACATATCTCATGGACCACAGGGAGTACCTCACAGCAACACATCAGAATTCAACATTGTAAACAAAGCATCACAGGTGCAAGGGCATGTTAAACATCATCAACATAATGTACAGCGAAATCTAGTTCCCAGGGAGAAAGAAAAAAGCTTTATTCAGCATTTTAAAAGTTAAACGCCTGTGCAAACAAAAGGCCAATGGCCAGTCCATGTCCAAATGCCAAGGAGTGAAGTAGAGTGACAACTGTCACTCCTTGCTTGCCTGCACTGCTAAGGACCGGGGTCATCCCCTCGGAGGGGCATACATGGGGGCAGGCCAGGCACCGCAGGGACAGGATCAGGGCGCAGCAGAAGGAGGCAGTGAAGAGGTGGGGGATGCAGGTGAGACACTTGCAACTGCAGTGGAGCTGACTGAAGTGGTGGGTGCTGTCACAACTGTGGGGCACAAGTCAGATGGTGGGGGTGCCGGCACAACTCCAGTAGGCAGGTCAGATGGAGTGGATTGGCTCACCACTGCAGTGCCCAAGTCAGACGGGGTGGTCGTGGACTCCAAAGCAGTGCCTACATCCATGGCAGCGGAATGGGGGACAGGTGAGGTCGGCAGGGCAGGGGGGGACACGGTCCCCACATCAGTGGCACTAACTGTCTGACCAGGTGTGGAGGAGCAAGTGCTAGGGGGGGATGGCCTTAGCATTTTGGGTATGGTGTATCTGTGGGTGGGGGAACCCGGGACAGGGAGTGGTGGGGGAACCTCTGGGTTGGGTGCCTGGGGGATGGAGGACGGAGACTTTGCCTTGGAGCTGCGTGGTGGCGGAGGTGTCTTGCTCTTCTGGCGTCGGGGGGACTTGTGGGTGGGGGTGGTGTCTGTCTGACTGCGCCTGGGGGAGGGTGTCCGGGTGTGAGGGGCACTCCCTTCTGTGTGTGGGGACTTCCTCTTCCCCTTGTAATCAGGATCTGCAGGGTCGGTGGGGAAGAGGCCAAGGTCACAGAGGAAGAGCTTCTGGGGGGATGGGGTTGCAGGTGAGGCAAGAGAAGGTGGCTGGGAGGGAGAGGTCTCGGAGGACTGCGGAGTGGTTGTGGATGACTGTGTGTGTGTCTGCAAACCAGCCCCTGTGAGTGTGGAATCAGTCCCCTGCGCTTGCTTGTGTGCACGTCTAGACCTTGGTTTGGGGGTCTCTGTGCTTGGGACAGGTAGGGTGCTAGGAATCGTGGGTGGTGCAGGGGTAGGAGGGGTACGGGACTGTTAGAGGAGGGACACTGCTGCCGTCAGGGAGGAGGCCACGGACTGATTGGTCCTCTGTAGGGCAGACATACCTGAGGAAATGCCCTCCATGAATGACACCAGTTGTGTCAACAGACCTGTGTGTGCATGGAGGACCTTCAGCATCGACGTCTGCCCTACATGGATCTGTCGAAGTAAGTCCACAGACTCCTCACTCAGCAGGGGACACAGGGGCAGGGGGTGCGGTGCCTGGCACAAAGGAGACATGCTCACGAACACGGGAGCCCACAGGGACCTCTGGGATGGGAGCCGATGGGAGGGGGGTGGTGGCGGAGGCAGTGGCGGGGGCGGGGACAGTCTCACTAGCTGGGGTTTGGTGGCTGCTGACACCCGCCTCCACAAGGGAGTCATCCTCAGAGCTGCTGTGGCCCTCAGCTGGGGGTGATGGTGCTGACGACTCCTCTGTGTTGCTCCACTCGCCCGCCATGCTACTGGGTCCACCCAACTCCTCTCCTTCTGTCCCTGTAAGGCTCTGTGGCTCCTCCTGGTCCATGGAGCTGTCCCCTCCTGTGGCCGTGGATGTATCTGGATAGGAATAGGAAGTAAGAGAACAAAATCACTCACCTGCACCGACTGCACACACCACAGTGAGTACATCACACGCCCTGGCATCATCAGCTGAACACAGTTCAAAGTGCCAACACTGTTTAGGATAAGACAATTCTCAACATCAACCATGGCACACATATCCCTACTTGACTTTCACACAAATGTCCGTTGCATGTTGGATGCCAACACCCCAATGTGCCAACATGCACCACCCACACATTAGTTGTACATGCAAGTGAACATGTAGGAGTGTGTTACTATACACACAGCACATCTCTTGCTACTGACTCAGTACAGGTGTCCGGATGAAGGGATGGGCAGAGACTCATTTCACATGCTTGGGATGCATGCCAGCAACACACACTATGATGTACTCATGTCCTGATGGGCAAGGCCGCAATGGGGTGCATGGTGCACACTTGAACACAATGCAGGCTCACTCATAGCAAGTTAAATGCCATGGCACTGGGATGCCCTGAAAGTCAGTCAACACGGTCTCCTGTCACAGGGGCAGGGCATCCATACAACAACAATATGCACTGACTCACAATCCTAGCTCAGTGGTAAAGCTAACTCTGCAGATGACTGGCGCACTTGCCCATCCCATGCAAACAACATATCCAGGACCCAGAAGACCCCACAATATGCAAATCATACATATGAGTCTCAGCAAACACAAATCCCTGTACATTAACACATCACAGTCTGCCATGCATGTAACCCAGCTGCATGAAGGACACAGTTGCATACACGCTTTTTGTGCGCTGTCAGATGATCACACACCTATATGTCACACAGGTCTCGTCTCTCACAGTCACATCGCAGATGTCATGCTGACCCTCTGAATCATGGACACCCCAGTTGTACGTAACAACAAGCCACACCCTAATGACACAGAGGCAGACATCTGAGGGCACATGTCACTAAGCACAACCTGCAATTTCATACACAGGAGCGGGATTACAGAGTGTTTCTAAATGCCCTTGAGGGGGCATGACTGGCCAGGACTACGTGAAACAGTGTTTGGCCATGGACAGTAATCAGTTGGCTAAGCAAGTGTGACATACTTGATATACATACTCCTGAGGCCCAAAACTTGGAGTCCCCTGCTGCATGGGTTTGTTTGGAATACCCCAGCCACATGTTGCGAGTCACTCCAGGAATTTGTACACATCTCAAGGCCACACACAGATCACATGTCAGATCTCAATCATTGTGTAAACAATTGACCCACCCATGCAACACACAACAGAGTCACGGAAACTGATGCTGACCGGTACCTGAAGCATAGCTGACTGCAGGGACACAGTGCCCTAGTGACACAAGCAACAGACTGGAGGGGCCACACCTGTGGAACAGATGAGGAGAGTGCATCACACAATTGAGGGACCTGAGTTTTGTACTACAAGACCTACGTAATGTGGAAGTGTGACCAGGACAAAAGACTGCTATTTGCATGTCAGACATAGTACACAGATCAGACATGGACTCACCCCCTTCCTGCTGCTGTCTGGCCTTCAGCTGCCTATCCAGGTCCAGGAAGACCACCGTCAGGATACGGAGCATGTGGGGAGTCAGGGTCCGGTGTCCACCCCACCTGCGTGGATGTGACAGCTTCAGCTGGACTCTAGCTATCCTCCGGGTCCAGCCCCGAAGGTCCTGCCACCTCTTCTGGCAGGTGCGGATCCGGCGCTTGTAGACCCCCACAGAACGAACAGCCCGGGCGATGGTCAGCCAGATCTCCTGCTTCTGGTGGGCATCAACCTGTGAGGAGGACAAAGTGAAAAGTACATTAACACACATGCCCCAGATTTGTGCAGCACACATTTGGATATACATGTCATCATCACAAAGGGAAATAAATTACACAGGTAGTGCAACCATGGGGAAGGAAAAATCACCTGCATGTCTGACATGTTAACAATGCCTGGATAGTTTAAGCTTGCAATAATGCACTTTAGCAGCAGGAAAACTATTCATTACATGTACCTACACACTTTGGGGGATCCAAGTAGTCAGAGAGAATGCTTGCCATTGGTGTACACACTGCTAGTACTGCCAGTCAGACAACATGCATAATTAGGAAGTCAGTGGACTGCACACTCACCTGCTCCCCTGGTTTCCCATAGAGCGTTCTGTACTCTGGAAGAAGGCCGTCCAGCAGGGCCTGGTTCTCCTCCTCAGTGAAGGCTGGGGCCCTCTCCAGAGTACCTACCATAGCAGGAGCCAGAGGATGCAGAGACAGCAGCAGTGGTAGCAGGGATGTGGTCCAGTAGCATGTAGTGCAGGCAAGTGAGCTCCCTGGGGGCCAGCCAGCCTTATATCTGTGCTGCAGAGGCAGACTCTGTGCCATGTGTCCCAAGTGATAGGTCCAACATGGTTGCATTCTATGAATCTGGCCAATCCATTTACAAGTACGACTTGTACACGCCGCATCGTTCAAATCTTCACCTTCATGGAACACTTGAAATTGCAACATTGTTGTAGGCATCCAACTGAATTTTAAGTGCACAACTCGTAAAAATGTTGAATCCGCATCCGTCTCCATGACAGTCCTGAGCCAATGGGTGCGCCCGGCTCGTTCAACTGATTGTACAACGCGTATTTTGAATATACACATGCACCCGTCTCCATACGATTCAATGGCCAAGGCGTACGCCTGTCTCGGATCATGCCTGTCCGATGCGTATGCATGATAGTCACCCGCGTCGGACCTCATTGCATTCAATGACAAAGCGTACGCACGGCTCGGACATGACCCGTGCAATGCGTACGCATTGTCACCCGCGTCGGACCTCATTGCATTCAATGACAAAGCGTACGCACGGCTCGGACATGACCCGTGCAATGCGTACGCATTGTCACCCGCGTCGGAACTCATTGCATTCAATGACAAAGCGTACGCACGGCTCAGACATGACCCGTGCAATGTGTACGCATTGTCACCCGCATCGGACCTCATTGCATTCAATGACAAAGCGTACACACGGCTCGGACATGACCCGTGCAATGCATACGCATTGTCACCCGCATCGGACCTCATTGCATTCAATGACAAAGCGTACGCATGGCTTGGACATGACCCGTGCAATGCGTACGCAGTGTCACCCGCTTCGGACCTCATTAGTGTGACTATTATACGGATGCAACACACATATACTGGCCAGGGACACCTGTGCACACCTACCACACTACAGCATTAGCCACACAGTGTCCCATGGCATGTAAGGCTGCATTCCCTGGGTGTTTGGGGGGGCACATCTGTTTTTTTGGCTGGCACTTTGTGCAGCCACTCCCAGGCTGTGCACGTGTACATGGGGGCAGAATCCTTTGTGTGTTGTGCACATTACCACTGTGATGTGCAATTGGACAGTAATGGGCATGAATCACTGCCACAGTGTCAGGTTGGATATGTTTAGGACAGGTCACATACACCCTGAGTCCGGGGGGGTGATGGCATGTACGTCACAGTGAGACCTGTAGCGACAATACTGATGTGCACACACAGTCTGTGTGCATGTTGTGTCTCAGATGTGTCTGATCAAATATTCCCAATGGGTGACAGTCTCCACATCCATGTGGTATATGCATCAACCTTGACGGGGTGTGTGTTTAAGAGACGTACATGTAGGGCCGGCAGGAACAACAGTGGCCACTACCTGTGGGACTTACGCTTGCCTTGTGGTGTGTACGTGCTACACCATGTCCATTGCTGTGTTGATGTGGCAATACAGGGAGCCTGGGTTTCTGCATGGCAAAGATCTGTGATGCCTGGGAGAAATGAGGCCTCAATTGTCACTGTGGTGTGTTTTTGAAACGTTGCAGCAGCACATAGGTTGGGTGACACAGCCAGATGATTGGCCATTGCACTACATGGGACTCATGTAGACATGTGGAATTGAGATGTGAGGTGGTGGTCTTGTAGGTGACATATGTGTCCATGACCAACAGCACACACCTCAGTACATTGTGTAATGTCATGAACTAGCATGTGATAGTGATCGTGGTCATGGCCACATGGGTGGATGAACTGACAATCTTCCTTTGTGCATTTCTGTACTGCAGGGCACCAGCTGTCCATCGTCCGTTCCCAGACCTTGCAACCATGCAGGAACGCGACTGCATCAGACGGTACCGCTTCACCAGGCCTCTGATTGCGGAGTTGGGGGAGCAGTTGACGCCACATCTGCTACCTGGCCGGACATACCCTACAGCACTGACCCCAGAGGTGAAGGTGATGGCAGCCCTGCACCCCTTTGCTACTGGTACCTTCCAGTACACTGTGGCACATGAGCAGGCATACCGGAACAGGAAGCACTACCATTCAATCAATGCTCTGGTGGTCTGTCTTGCTGACATGTCGATCACACATGTGTGTGCACGGTTCCCTGGTTCTGCGCACAATGCCTACATTATGAGGAGTAGTCGCATTGCAACGCTGATGTCACAGATGCCAGCACAGCATGCCTGGCTTGTCGGTGTGTACTAACTGTTTCTCATTGTGTGTGTTTGTCAATGTTGTATTCCGCACTCCGACAAAACTCAGCTGCTTGTTCATTTTTGTTGTGTGTAGGTGACTCCGGATACCCCAACATGCCGTGGTTGCTGACACCCCTCAGGAACCCTGTGACACCAGCCGAGCTGCGCTACCATGAGGCACATGGTCGGAGCAGGAGGGTGATTGAGCGGACATTCGGCCTCCTGAAAAGCCGCTTTTACTGCCTGGACAAGACCGGAGGGGCCCTCCCATATGAGCCTGCAAATGTGTGCAAAATAATCCTTCTCTGCTACATGCTACACAACATGGCGGTGCGGAAGGAGGTGCCTCTCATCCAGGATGACGATGACGACGACCAACGTCCGGCACCTGTGGAGGATCCCGGCCTGGGCCAAGATGCCAGTGGTGATGAAGATGATGGTGACGTCCGCTCCCAGCTCATCAACAACTTCTTCACCTGAATGTGAGTTTCCAGGGTTGTTATGTGAATGTATGGAGGTAGCCTGGAATGTGTTGTGCCAGCTCTGTTGCTGTCTGAGTGTGTCTGTGTGCCACTTGACTGGATGTGTGCTGTGATGTGTCCATTCAGGTGGTGTGTACTCCACAATAGGGTAGTACTGCTAACTAGTGTTTGTGTAGGTGTCTTGCAACATGTTTTGTGCATGTGTATTGCATTTCTCTCCTGTTATTCTGTGCTTTTGACTGTATCTTGTCTGTCCTTCCCATGGTACTTTGCCTGTTGTGTGGTCAACACTGACCCCCAACACCCTGAATCCAACACCAGTGTGAAAGTTATCAATTCCCATCAACTGATATACCACACATCCCTGGACTTCCATTCTCCAACACATTGGGAGCGTGTGTCCACTGTTACGTAGAATTACCGTGCAACTAGTGTGGAATAAACATGTTGCTGATGTGTAATGAACCTGTGCTACGCTTTGTTATGTGCGTTGTCTGTCTTCCCACATCTAAGTGACATCTGCTTACCTCACCTGTGGACTTGTTACCACTGACTGGGCTTGGTGTTGTGTCTGTGTATGCCAATGTGTTTCAGGTCAATATCATTGTGTGGGATGAGTAACATGGCCATGGTGAGTATGTTTTGTGTTGCCATAGTGGTGTGTCACCCTCACATGTGTCACATCCCCATGACTCACCTTACGTTGGTCACATTGTTGCAGTATTTGGCATGCACTGTGTTGTGTAGCAGATCGACATCTCCCTGAACATGACAAGTTGGAATCACAACAGAGGCAAGTATGGTGTACTGGTGAGTTTATTTACAAACATGTGTGAGGGAAGTGCACAGGATGGTGGGTGCTGTACAGTGGTTTGGGAATCCAAAGTTCACATTGGAGTTGGAAGTGCTGGTAGATGAAATGTCCAGAGTAAAGTCCACAGTCATCTGATACATTGGCCGAACATGAACCCTCCATATCATGTGGGTGAGTTGTGTGCGACTGGACAAGGTGAACGGGTTGCGCACAGAAGAACATTGTCCAGAACAGGTTTAGAGGCCTTGGGGGATGTGCTGGGACATCTGCCTCTCACATGTCCTTCTTCGGACGACCCCTCTTCTTCCGGGGGGGGGGGGATCCTCATGTGCAGGCCTCTGCGGTGCAGGGGACTCTCCGCCAGAGTCCTCCTCCCTCCCTGTGGCGCTGGCAGATGGTGTTGCGACAGATGTGGGCACACAGGGAGGTGTGGACAGGTTGGTGTTGATCTGGCGGAGGCATTGTAGTATGTCCCGATGCACCGCAGTGATGTCATCCCACTTGGCCTCTATGCGGGCATGGTGGGTGACCTGCTCGTGTTGCATGTCCTTGAGGATCCCCACTACCTGGCCAAATCCTCCGGTGCTATCCTGGTATGCATCTAAGATGCGTGCCAGGTGGGGGTCATCATGCAGTCCAGACCCCTCTGCAAGGCGCGCCCTGTGCCTCCCACCCCTCCCAGCACCCCTCTCCACATGGGCAAGACCAGCGGCGGGACGCACAGGTGACACTGGGACCCCTTGGGTGGTGTTGCTGGTGGTGTTGGCTGTAGCTTCCAGGGGGTCCTGTGTCCCTGTGCAGTGGGTGTTCATTGTCCTTGGTCTGTCCGTGTTGGCGGGGGTGCCCTGTCGGTGTCCAGATGCTGGAGGCGTGGGTACAGGGGGGGCAGATGTTGATGCTGCTGGTGCTGCATGATGGCTCACACCGGAGGGGCCAGGTTTGTCGTCTTCATCCGAAGAGGACAGTGAGAGAGTCAGACCAGAGAGCTCAGTGTCCACCAGAGTCTGGGACTGGGTATCCTCATCATTTGGTGCTGGGTGCCCAGCACCACCTGTGTTTGGAAGAGACACACAATGTGATTTATGTTTCTACATGCATCGTTGGTTCACATACATGACATTTTCTACTTTTCAGACAGATGCCTGCCTGTACACTGCTTTTTCCCAGCTTGTCACAGACAGTGTTTGATATTGTTGTTGGCCATTTCCCAGCATGGCCTTGTGCTCCCCACAACAGAGCCCAGTGTCAGACATCTTGTCGGTCCCTCCCCACTCCCTGTGAGGCGAGTATGGTTCAGTTTGATCTTTCTGTGCCATGTGGGTGGGTGTAGGTTGTCTGTGAGTGCGAGTCCCATCATACTCTTGGCTACACCCCCCTTCCCAGCATGCCCATACTTCCTCCCTCTTGACTCTGCCTCCCTGTGAGGGGGTGTGACAGCAATGGCAAGATGGCTGACTGTGAAGTCTTGATGTTTGTTGTTGGCCATTTCTCAGCATGGCCTTGTGCTCCCCACAACAGAGCCCAGTGTCAGACATCTTGTCAGTCCCTTCCCACTCCCTGTGAGGCGAGTATGGTTCAGTTTGATCTTTCTGGGCCATGTGGGTGGGTGTAGGTTGTCTGTGACTGTGAGTCCCATCATACTCTTGGCTACACCACGCCTCCCAGCATGCCCATACTTCCTCCCTCTTGACTCTGCTTCACTGTGAGGGGGTGTGACAGCAATGGCAAGATGGCTGACTGGGAAATCTTGGTGTTTGTTTGGCTACAAGTCCCAAGTGAGCCCCTGGGCTTCACACAGCAGCACCCAGTACGGGGTATCTTTTGCTGATATTTCAATTTCAATGAGGTGTGTGTCAATGCATTGTACCCGGTGAGTTGTGTGGAGTTTGTGTTGAGGGGGGTGTCTCCCCATGCTGATAAGTATGGTCAGGGCTGTCAGTCCTCCTTCCCATCATGAAACGTGCTTCCATTGTAGGGCGTGCAAGTTGTCTTTCAGGATGTCAGTCAGTGGTGTCCTGCTTCTGATTTGCACACAAGCCCTAGCAGGGCCTTGTGCTCCCCACAGCAGGAGCCAGTGTCAGCCATCTTGTCAGTCATTTTCCACTCCCTGTGATGTGGGCATGTTTCTGAGAGGTCTTGATGGGCCAATGAGGAGGGGAGGCATTATCTGTGACTACAGGCCCCATCATGCTTTTGGCAACACTCACTTCACCTGCATCCCTACTATTCCTTCCTGACAGTCAGCTGCACTGTGAGGTCGTGTGTTTGTGGTGTCAAACTGTCTGGCAGGGTGTATTTGGCTTAGTGCCACTGGCTTGCTCTGTTTGTTTGTAGGTTGGTACATGTCATGACACAGTTCCCAGTCACTATGAGATGGAAGGTATTGTGTTTGTCTGACTGGCATACACATCTTGGGCTGATTATCTATTGGTTAGTGTAGCTTTGCTTGTGGTGCATGGTTTCACTGTCCCCTTGACACACAATCTTGGGTGTGTTGTTTGTGTACTCACCAGGCTCTGAGATGTCTGTTAGGCCAAGGACGCTCTCTGGTGGTAGGATGTCCCGCACCTTCTCCTCCCAGGTCCTGAAGTAGACTGGTTTGGCAGGAGGGCCACTGCCGGTGCACTGACTCAGGGTGTGATCTTTTTCGATGAGTTTCTTG
The DNA here is from genome assembly GCF_964204655.1 of Triturus cristatus. Taxonomy (NCBI): domain Eukaryota; kingdom Metazoa; phylum Chordata; class Amphibia; order Caudata; family Salamandridae; genus Triturus; species Triturus cristatus. The sequence goes on from NC_140579.1 coordinate 594,609,188, forward strand.
ACCCTCCTGCGCACGTCATACCACCTGTTCTGGATGTCGTCCTTTGTGCGCCTTGCTGGTGCTTGGGCGTTCACCTTGTCCACAATGCTCGCCCACATCTTGGTTTTCTGTGAGATGGGGGTCCTTTGGACCAATGTACCAAACAAATGTGGCTCTACTCAGATGATCTTGTCTACCATTACTTCTAACTATCTGTGAACTTTGGATTCTTCTTTGGAGGCATGGTGATGGGTGGTGGTGGTGAGGGATGTGTGTGTGTGTGTGAGAGTGCAAGTGATGGTGGGTTGGTGTTGGTTTTGCTGGGTGTATGTGTGTGTGCTTTTGTATGAGATGCTGATGGTGTGTGAGTTGTGTGATGGGTGAGTTGTGAGTGTGTCTGTGGTTGCTGTGTACTGGTGTTTGCTTCTGGCTGTGTCTCCTGTTTGCAAGGGATGATGGTAGTGATTGTAGTCCTTTATATAGTTGGAGTGGTGGGTGTGTCTTTGTCCCATTTTTTTTGTTGGTATTTATTGGCTTTGTCATTGCTTGTTTGGTCCTTTTTTTGTCTTTTTTCCTTTGTGTTTTGTAGGCATGAAGGAGACGTTCATGTGACGGAAACGGATGCTGCTGTTGTCTCGTGCGGGCTTCTCCGCCTTGTTCACGCTGCTTGTCTTCTGTGTTTGATACGCGTTGTTCGCGGCAGTCTCTATTGCTTGTGTGCCGGGTTGTCTGTGCGTGTCGGTCGTGCGGCTTGTTCTCCGTGCGAGTCAGTCTGGTTTTGCACGCATTGCATCGTACTGCGCAAATCGTACATCGCGGGTACGGGTCGGTTGGCTTCATTCCGGGTTCGTGTCGGTCGGTGATATTCGTGTCAGTTTTCTGGCCGGATCACTATTTTCCCTACGGCTCGGTCATACGGCTTGTATTCCATACGTGTCGGTTGTAATTCACACGCGTTGCATCGTACTGCACAGGTCGTACCGCGCTGGTCCGTGTCGGTCGGTGTTCGGTCCGGATCCGTGTCAGTCGGTTCGTTTTGCGGCCGGAATCGGAATCGGCCCCATAATGTGCATATCCGTTAAGCTCAAAAACATAAGCGCCAGACTTGAAGTTGTTAGCCTAAAACAATTATGCATTAAAATAACAGACAATTTTTGAATTCTGCAGGAGCACAAATTGTGTTTCCCGTGCCTGGCATTTCTCAGCCTTTGAGGCCCTGTCTGCCAGCGCACACTGATAGGATATTAAACACTAAAGATGGTGAAGCATGCAAGAGTATTTTAAACTATAAAATGTACAGAGAATTTCTCCTTACTTTTTATAGTTTAAAATATACGATGAAAGGTTTGCATGCTTGCATGCTTCATCATTTTCAGCTTTTACTATCCTATCAGTGTGCGCCGACGAGCAGGGTTCAAAGGCTGCCCAAACCAACAACGTACGCCACCATGGCAGGGCCTCTAAGCCACGGCTTTACCCGGCTTCTGCTCCATCTTTCTGAATGTCCTTGAACTGTGACCCAGTAATGCACCACACACATCAACATATTACACATCAACATATTATGCGTAAACTCAGATAATTCTGCAGGCGTAATCGCAAATACCTGTACGTACAAACAAATACCAAGAGCCATACGGAGGGAAATAAAAACAACTTTGGCCCCTTCCTCCCATATAAACACAAACACCTACTCATAAATCCTCCAGAGTGCAACGGAGTGGTCACCCACCGTCCATCTCCATCGCCATTCCGCAGGCACACACACACACCTCTAATATATCTGGTAGCCGAGTACCCGAGGCAGCATCATTTAAGCACACAGTGAACGTCAAAAGCCACACCAAGTCCCCTCGGCGCACTTACCTTCAGCTTCGTGATGTCCATGTCCAGTCCACAACGCCACCAAGACCAGCAGGACCCCGGCGTGCCAACCTTGCCCAGAACCCAGCCTCTTCCTGTCCAGGTGCATTCCTCTCAAGTTGCTACTGATCGGGGGTTGCCAATGAAGGATCGGTAATACTGCCCAGGGACCCTAAAATCTCCCTCTTTTCACCAACGGAGACACTGCAGCAGAGGTAGTTTCTTTTACTCCGTCCCTTTGTATCTTATAGGACTGCTGTTTCATTCCCTGCCCTACAAGTTAACTTCTGTGCGTCAGCACAAACCAGGTGCTGCTTTTGAGCCCTTCTCCGTGACCTGATGTTCATTTGAGCGCCGGGAGCCAACAATCTTTATTCTTTGCAAAGCACCAGGAGTCGAAACTGGTCTCCCTGCCTCTCCCTTGCTCTCCTTCCCTCGCCCCCTCCTCAGCCTTTTCCAATCTCAACTCCCAATACTCGCGGGGGGGGATGGGTCGCGCGGGGGTGGTTGGAGGCTTTAAAATATAAATGAAAACCTACCTGACCGGGTCCGCGCCACCTCTGCTCCTGGGCCGGGGTCCTGCATTCTTCTCAACAGGAACAGGCATGCTGCAGCTCCCTCCCCTCCTGTATGCCAATCACAATGCTGCAATGGCAGCGTTGTGATTGGAGGGGAGACCCGGACGGCGCCCAGCCGGGCACCAGTAGGGACGCCATTTTCACTATGTAGGCTGCATGCAACCTACATAGAGAAAATGTAGAGTACGCATGACTGCTTTGGTCGGACCCAGGGCCGACCAAACAGACAGGGCACTCAGACCGGTGCAAGCCACTCCTCCCCGCCCCGCCCACCCGCCCCCATACATGCATATGCTCCCGCCGCCGCCAACCAGGCATACCCCAGCACAAGAAGCAGAAAATAAAATGGTATTTACAATACCATTTTATTTTCTGCTTCTCGCACTGCAAGAAAGCAGTGGGGCAGCGCTCCAATGCCCTAATGGAGCGGCCGCCACTGTCCTTTCTACCTTCTAAAGCTCATAAAGCATTTCTACAGTCCTTTCAACATAGACACTTGATTGACGCTTGGAGATTATGCAAACTCACCCTGAGGGAATATACTTACTTCTCCCCAGTCCATAAGACACAATCCCGTATTGACCACATCTTTATCTCTCACATCACTCAATCGATACGCTTCGCTGAAATTGGCTCAATATTTATTCTCAATCACACCCCTGTTTCATTAGACATACTTCATAAACCTTCTACTCCCAGACGTTGGCAATTTAACAATTCATTATTACTTGACCCTGTATTTACCTCCTCTTTCACCTCTTTTTTTGAAGAATACTTCCATTTTAATGAATCAGACACCCTCCCTTTTCGTATCATTTGGAACGCTTTTAAGGCTGTGGCACGTGATTTTGTCATCAGTTCTGTCACCAAAAAACAACATACTGCTCGCAAAGTGGCCACAGACCATTTTTCAAAAATAAAGACATTGGAACATTCCTATCATGCTACCTTATCAGATTGGCTGAACTTTTAACTACTAAACTTAAATTCAATAAGGATTCTACTGAAATTGTCTCCTTGTACTAGCTCAAATCCAGTGCCAAATTTTATGGAGGCCAAAATAAGTCTGGAAAACTGTTGTTGAATTACCTTAAAGTTAAACAATATAAATCTAACATTGAGTCGATACTCGACAATCAGCTCCTACCTAGATATAAAGATTCTAAGAATATGCAAGAGTTTTATAATTTTTACGAATCCCTGTATACACCTGTAGCCTCAACTACAGATGACACCATTTCTAAATATCTTTCTCCTGTTGATCAATCTTTTGATCTTCACTTAAGCTTTGATTGATTGGAACTTAATATTTCTTTGAAGGAATTGCACTCTGCGTTACTCACGCTTAAAAATGATAAAGCTCCAGGCCCTGACGGTTTTACTGTAAAATTTTCTTACACTTTTCCCAGCTCCTCCTTCCTAAATTACACAAACTGCTAATCTCTTTTTCACAAGCAGGAACTTCCTCTGGTTCCTTTCTGGAAGCCCTCATTTGCCTTATACCCAAGGAAGATAAAGACCCTCGTTTCTGTAAAAACTATAGACCAATTTCATTAGTTAATATTGACTATAAAAAAAATTCTAAGTCCTTGACTCTCAGATTAGAATCAGTTCTCTCCAACCTATTAGGTAGAGAACAATCAGGTTTTGTTAAGGACCGTTACCTGTCAGACAATACGTGTCTCTTCTTTGTAATACTCTCTAAATCATCTCATATTTCCGAGCCTCTAGCAGCTATTGAGTTAGACGCGGAAAAAGGCATTTGACAGAGTTTATTGGCCTTTTATTTTTTTAACACTCAAATGGTTTGGTTTTGGCCCTAAAATTTTCAAAGTAATTTCTCTTCTCTATTCTTCCCCTAAGGCAGCAATTTTTGCAAATGGCCTTACCTCCTCCTATTTTACCTTGGGAAGAGGTGTTAGACAGGGCTGTCCCTTATCCCCCTTTTTGTTTAACTTAGCTTTAGAACCTTTTCTCTCTACAATTCGCCAAAATACAGCCATTTCTGGATTTACCTCTGGGGAAAAACCCATATTAAGTTGGCTGCATATGCGGACGATATTCTGCTATTTCTTTCGAAACCCCAATCCCCCCTTCCTAATTTCCTACAAGAAACACTGGTTTACTCCTCTGTTTCTGGCTATAAACTCAACAAAGACAAATGCAAAATTCTACCTCTGACTAAGTTCACTTATAAAGATGATTTTCAAATAGCCAATTTTAAATGGAACTCCCAACATATAAAATATTTAGGCATGTACTTCTCTACATCAATCAAATCGTCAGTCTCTCTTAACCTTCATAAATGCTCCTGACAGACAAATGGCATCCCTTATACCTCTCTTGATGGGGAAGATTGGACACAATCAAAATGATGTTATCCTCGATTGTTCTTTTTACTAATGAATTCATATTTTTAATATGTAACCAGACCTGTTTTTACATTACTGTATTTTTCCCTACCCTAGTTCTTCCTCTTATTGATGATGTAAACATGTATTTATATGTCGCAATTCGTTTTCACGTCACATTGTATTTATACCTTTTGCTGTATTTTTCCCCCTCTCTCTTATATTCGAATAAACTTTATTTTTTCAAACTTAAAAAAAAGAAGTAATAGGGCCAGTCCTCATGGGAGGTTACAAATGAAGGCAAGGCGGTAGTAAGGAGTGACAAATACGCCTATTAACTAATCAGAAGCCAGCATTTACAAAGGATAATGACACAAGACAATACAAAATATGGGCTGAGAGTGGGCGGAGCTTCAAGTCCATACTCGAATACAGCATGCCGCGCAGAGCAGAGCATACGCTGCTCTGGCTCGACCTAAAAAACCCAAGCAGTATGAAGACAGGCGCAGTGAGCATCGTGCACTACTGGGTACACACTCTGGCACACATGCACTGAAATGTGCACACAAAAAAATTGGTCCATTGACCTCTCCCCTTTCTATCACCAAATTTACCAACTCCAATTTGAGGTATGGCATAGGTATTTATATGGCGCTTACTGCTGCTGACAAGACAAGCACTTGGATACCCTATTGAGTGATTACTGATTAGCCACACTTTATAAATCCTGATTGAGTTAGATGCTGAGGCCAATATTAGTATTTACTCAAAGAACCCTACCAATTCCAACCTGCTGGAAGAGGCCACTCAACGTGGACTATTATATGGACTAAGCATTATTTATAGAACAATTCACTGCTGAGAGTCACCTGTATGCTGTCTGAAGTCTGCAGTAAGCCAATTTCAGACGGGTAATGATTAACTCTTTCATTTTTTGCCTCAGTTTCGTTTTATAAATCACAGTAAAGAAAACAATCACTATACCCGTCTCTCCTCTTCCGCTCATATTTTTATCCTCTCTTACCCTTCTTCACCTATTCTTCGTTCTCAGGTCTGTTCAAGCTTGACGCTTCCCTGGAAGTTGGGAGTTCGGCATTTCGAGAGAACACACACACAGTAAAAATAAGGTAAGTCGTTGTATTGGACTAGAGAGTTGATTTTGCTTCTCTCTTTTATCTATCTTCCTAAAGAAATCAGACCTTGTACATGCTCGAGTTCTCTATAAAAGAAATTAAATTCCTTTTCTCCTCTGATTCACTTTAAAATACCCAAATTCTGTTTCTTCCTTCTATTTTCCTATATTCTGATCAAGATTTCCCTTTCCCAGTTGTTCTGTCGGTATTACCCCGCCTGGCATTAATTCTTTAAATAGATGGGTGTTGAATATAAGGCTTATACTAGGTTTCCCCACACTCCCTTGCTCTCTTATTCCCTCCCAACTTCTTATCCACTTTCCCTTAGAGCAATCCGTCTTGTATGGTCTATCCTCAGACCGCGAATGGACTGTCTGTGCCTTCTCACTCCCCCGGATACCAGGGAACCACTAGTTACAGGTGACAGTTCAGTCCTTGCTGTAAGTTTCTTGTCTCTTTCCTACTGGATGGTTCCATGCCTGATTTCCTCCTTCGTTTCTTCCAAGTTTGGTCATCTCTCTTCTGGTGACATGTTGAAGCATTCCCTCTGCCTTCTGGTCTTCTCTGTCTGCCCTCTTATCCGTACAGGGTTATCCTTCGTCCTGCCCCCTTTCGGCACCTGAGCTGTCTGCCTTGAGTCCATGTTTGATGTTTCTCTTCTCCTTTAATTTTTTTCTCCGTGCAGGTCATCTCTACCTTTTCCTTGGAGTGCACGCTTACCTGCCAGATGGTGATTGTCGGTGAGGATAGTCCCTCGCTCTCTTTCTCCCTCTACCTCTCTCTCTGTCTCTCTCTCTTTGTCTCTCTCTCTCTCTCTCTCTCTCTCTCTATTCATGTCAGTACCTCTCTGGCATAGCCGTTGCTTATGATTTTGCGCTTGTTGCCATCACTAGAGGATACCTAGGAAAGAAGTCTACATTGGTCTTTAGTTTCCCAGCTCAATGAGAAGTTTTAAAGCAGGGAGGTTACACTGAGAGGACCCACCTCAATATTACTGGATTCTGAGCATTATGTCCGGCTAACCAAGATAGGAGGACATGTCGTCAGTAAATAAACCAGAGTCAGCCTTCCAGGAAGGATCTAAGAGTCTCTATTGACCATTGCACTGCTAAGCATTCTTTTTCTGTAGCAGATATCCTTTTTTCCGGCATATAACTTCTGACTAATTAATAGAATTGGATAATCCCTCGCTTGCTCATCGGGTTGAGATAATGTAGTTCCTATTTTTAAAGTATCAGTCTGTAAATGAAACTGTTTGGAAGCCTTGGGGCATATGAACACTGGATCAGAGCACAATTAATGATTTAATTCATGAAAAGCTCCAAGAACCTCAAAGGAGGGTTGTTGCAATTGTGTTAGACTTTTATCTTTATTTAACAAGTCAGTTAGGGTCCACCATATGTGAAAAATTAGGTATATATTGATGGTAATTACCCCCTAAACCTGAAAAGGCTCACGTTCTTTTCATGTTTAGGAAATGGGAATTGTTGAATTACCTATACTTTATTAGTTTGTGGTCTGATTTTAATTACCCCATGGATATATTTTAAATGGGTTGCCGCTAAGGCACTTTTCTTTGGATTTATATGCAACCCTGCCTGTGCAATAGAGGAAACTATGTCCTCTGCACGTGCCTGGTGATCTTATCAACTGGAACTATAAATGACAATGTAGTCAAGGAGGCCGCAGCAAAACTCTAATAAGGCTGTCATAAATATTGAATTTGATGTTAAAAGTGGCTGGTGCCCCATGTAGGCCGAATGACAGTACTATAAATTGATAGAAGCCGAGACAAGTTGAAAAGTCTCAGTTTTCTTCATCTGCTGGGGCGAGAGGTATCTGCCAATATCTCTTTATATAACCTGAAATGGTGAGATATTTGGCAGCTCCTAGTAGTTCAACCATTATGTCTATCTAGGGAACTGGGTAGGTATCAAACTAGATAACCTTTTCAGTAGTCTATGCAACATCTCATACCTCGTCAGCTTTGGAAAACAAAAAGTAGAAGAATTCAATTCACTGACCGAGGGCTTGATGTCTCCCGTTTTAAACAATTTCTCCACTTCCACCATCTAACGCCTAGTTTCAGATATCGTCCAGGGGCATTGTCTTACTATCTTTTTGAATTTAGATAATATGTAATGATAAATCTCATCAGTATGACCAAGTTCTTAACTAAGTATCTGGGTTAGTCTCTAATCCTTTGCTCTAGTTATTATCCTTGCTTCTGATCGAAACCAACACTTGCATTCAAATTAATCAAACTATTTTCTGGGTGGACAGTGAAAATTGGTAATTCTTGTACTTCATCTTAGGCCTTGTTAAAATATTTATAGATTCACATGGTATAGATTTTTCTTTTTTTCTACTCTGGCATCTTAATTTGATAAGTGACGTAATTGATCCATTCTACTATTTAGGGGTCGATTCCGATCCCGGGTCGGACAGCTCTCCGAGAGCTGTCCGTAGCCTTACCGTGCGACCGACACGTACCCGTAGCCGGGCCGTCCTGCAGAGGAAGTACGATGCGCATAACTGCCAAAAACCAGACCGACACGTAGGCTGTGAGTCAAGCTCCATTCTCCATCCGAGCCGTAACTCCTAACGCTGAACCGAGTCGCCCGGAAGCAGTATCCATAGCAGTTTCCGGCCTGACAAGTATGATGCGTACTTCCTACGCGCCGGACGGGTCGCCACGTACGGGACGTCACAGCATCTGGAAAACAAGCATATCAGCTACGATTCGCGCCACAACTCAATACATGGCTACGAGACGGACCAGCTTGCAGTGGGTACGAGACGGAGCAACAAGCAGTGTGTATGACACGACCACATCATGAATCCCATCGCGCAGGTCATACCAATACTCTACATCTATGACCGGATCAGGAACCGACGGCGCAGGCGGTAAGTCAGACACCTACCACACAAACAAACGACACGTACCCGCAAAATGACACACACACACAGGAGATCCACATCCTGGCCACTAACAACTGCCCACCATAGGTGTTGTATGGCCAGCACCACTACCACCCCCACACATAGGGCTTATGTTCCCCAGCACTACTGCCACCCCCACCCATAGGGTACCTGTTGCCCATCACTACTGCCACCCCCACTCATAGGGCTTATGTTGCCCATCACCCCTGCCACCCCCACCCTTAGGGGACCTGATGCCCATCTCTACTGCCACCCCCACTCATAGTGGACCTGGTGCCCATCCCTACTGCCACCCCCCGCCATAGGGGACCTGTTGCCCATCACTACTGCCACCCCTACTCATAGGGGACCTGGTGCCCATCACTACTGCCACCCCCAGCCATAGGGGACCTGTTGCCCATCACTACTGCCACCCCCACTCATAGGGGACCTGGTGCCCATCACTACTGCCAACCCCAGCCATAGGGGACCTGTTGCCCATCACTACTGCCACCCCCACTCATAGGGGACCTGGTGACCATCACTACTGCCACCCCCACTCATAGGGGACCTGGGGCCCATCACCCCTGCCACCCCCACTCCAAGGATGGGTGATGCGCCACACATCCATCATACTCCAATATTAGGTATGTCAGCATTCAAATTAATCAAACTATTTTCTGGGTGGACAGTGAAAATTGGTAATTCTTGTACTTCATCTTAGGCCTTGTTAAAATATTTATAGATTCACATGGTATAGATTTTTCTTTTTTTCTACTCTGGCATCTTAATTTGATAAGTGACGTAATTGATCCATTCTACTATTTAGGGATCGATTCCGATCCCGGGTCGGACAGCTCTCCGAGAGCTGTCCGTAGCCTTACCGTGCGACCGACACGTACCCGTAGCCGGGCCGTCCTGCAGAGGAAGTACGATGCGCATAACTGCCAAAAACCCGACCGACACGTAGGCTGTGAGTCAAGCTCCATTCTCCGTCCGAGCCGTAACTCCTAACGCTGAACCGAGTCGCCCGGAAGCAGTATCCATAGCAGTTTCCGGCCTGACAAGTATGATGCGTACTTCCTACGCGCCGGACGGGTCGCCACGTACGGGACGTCACAGCATCCGGAAAACAAGCATATCAGCTACGATTCGCGCCACAACTCAATACATGGCTACGAGACGGACCAGATTGCAGTGGGTACGAGACGGAGCAACCAGCAGTGTGTACGACACGAACACATTATGAATCCCACCGCGCAGGTCATACCAATACTCTACATCTATGACCGGATCAGGAACCGACGGCGCAGGCGGTAAGTCAGACACCTACCACACAAACAAACGACACGTACCCGCAAAATGACACACACACACAGGAGATCCACATCCTGGCCACTAACAACTGCCCACCATAGGTGTTGTATGGCCAGCACCACTACCACCCCCACACATAGGGCTTATGTTCCCCAGCACTACTGCCACCCCCACCCATAGGGTACCTGTTGCCCATCACTACTGCCACCCCCACTCATAGGGCTTATGTTGCCCATCACCCCTGCCACCCCCACCCTTAGGGGACCTGATGCCCATCACTACTGCCACCCCCACTCATAGTGGACCTGGTGCCCATCCCTACTGCCACCCCCAGCCATAGGGGACCTGTTGCCCATCACTACTGCCACCCCCACTCATAGGGGACCTGGTGCCCATCACTACTGCCACCCCCAGCCATAGGGGACCTGTTGCCCATCACTACTGCCACACCCACTCATAGGGGATCTGGTGCCCATCACTACTGCCAACCCCAGCCATAGGGGACCTGTTGCCCATCACTATTGCCACCCCACTTATAGGGGACCTGGTGCCCATCACTACTGCCAACCCCAGCCATAGGGGACCTGTTGCCCATCACTACTGCCACCCCCACTCATAGGGAACCTGGTGACCATCACTACTGCCACCCCCAGCCATAGGGGACTTGTTGCCCATCACTACTGCCACCCCCACTCATAGGGGATCTGGGGCCCATCACCCCTGCCACCCCCACTCCAAGGATGGGTGATGCGCCACACATCCATCATACTCCAATATTAGGTATGTCAGCAAAATACATCCCCCCTAACATCATGACAACAGTGTGTAGTCTGTGACAAATGCCCACAACAGTGATTATGACTTCGAACATACAATGTAACTAACAGCACATGTGTGACCAACAAATGAGTGTGCCCTACACAAGGCAAGCATCACCATAGCACTGTGTCAATGTAAAAAGAACACCCCCTCACTGTGTAGAAAAAAAGTTAAGTGTGGGCTTCCAAACTGCAGCAGATGTTGAGCATTGTGGTGATGGGGTCTAAACCCCCCTTATTACAGTGACCAAAAGGTAAGTGTCATCATGGTCAAAGCTGCAAATAACAAACAGCATATATGACCCCTGCTCCCAACACATTAAACACTTCTAGGGTGAAGTAGTGGTTGTGCCCCATTCCCACAGAGATGTGGAGAGGCTAACAGTGCTGTGAAAACATAACACACTCTCGGCCATGTGCAGACAGGCACCACACATGGGGGCTGACAATGCATACAGTGTACAATGACACAAGAGCAGAAGTGACCATCACACAGCATACACACATCTCGAAAATAGACACACTAATCAAAACAACCTGTGTAGACTGTAGGTGTCAGCTCACAAACTCCCATTCCATGCCAGCAATGGCACCTAACAACCACAATGAATGCGCACAATGATGTGATATGACTCACATGGACAGCAGGGAAAATCACAAAAACAGCATCCAGACAATGGCCCACGACAGCAATACCAATGCACTGATGCAGATGCACAATCACAAACAGGCAACCTCACACTGCACATCTGACACAACATATGTGTGTTTGTGTCTCAGTATCCCCAGGCAACTACACAACACATGAGGGGGGTTGAACCACAGTGACACAGATGTGGACACAGTGCCATACAAAAGTAAACCATCATTGGGACACCCTTAGTGGGCAATCAGGCATTGTGAGATGAGAGGGAGCACAACAGACACATGTGACACAAGCTGGAATGAACACCAACTAACACAGCAAGAGACTGACACACAACAGCGCTACCCCCAGTGACCGGACATTGGGGTGACACAAGTATGCATGACACCTCCACTGTGATGACAAAGGCAGATGTCGTACAAACTGGGAAACCCAGACATGTGTCCTGTTCCAAAAACGTACATCACACATACACAAACACAAATCACTCAGCATGGCCCCTCATCCATGGACAAACAGGAGCTAGGGGACCATCCATGCAAACATTTACATCTTTCCACCCTCAACACCACACGCCCTGAACTGCAACAGTGTGCATCTGTGAAGCCCACATGGACAGGTGACATTGCACATACACCCATGACAAACACAGGAATGTTGGGAGGAACTATGGTGCACAGACTCATCACACAAGGACAGTTTACAACCCTGGGGAATAATAGACATACTGCACAGTACATGGCCATGACGTCAAAGCTCACGTAACCTTAAGAATACCTGCCACAGTCCCAGGACAATGCAGAAGCCAAGGAGAACCACAAGGCACACATGCTGACACCTGCCAACATTGCAGCCCTGAACCCGACAAGTGGGAGCAGTCACACACACATACACATGTCTCAATCACTGAAAGGTACCACCTAGGGACAACTACATGACATTGCAAATAAACAAGTGCCTTGGGGAACCCTGACTGTGTCCCATCTGTGTCTGACAACATCATCACCACTCAGAACTGACAAATCCCAATGATGATACACCAATCAACAGTAGTGTGTCATGCACCCACACATCTGGTAGCCCATGGCAAAGTAGTGGGATGTACCCAGTACCACTCAACAAGCATCAACAACAGGAACATATCAAGGGAACACCGCCTGTGTATGAAAAGGGATGTGGACACACTCACATGTTCATACAACACACACCATGGGTCCAGGCTATGTCACGGGACAACACACTTACTTGAGGGGACCCAACTCCTGTGGAAGCCCAGCTGTGCCAAACATATTCGCAGCACGTCTCACTCATGTCAGCAGAACACTTGGTCAGTCAGCCATCAGTTACCACACAATGAAGGCTCTGGTCACAACAGCCTGGGTACGTGAGTCTCCCCTACGTCATCTGCACATACTCAATACATATGTACAGCAAGTTGCACAGAGGACCCAGTTGCTCCTATACCAATGATGCCCACACCTGTAGGTTCAGTGATGATGCGCACAAAGTTAGGGAAATAGACAAATTGGACAATGGGAAGCACATCATATGTGCATGGGTGCAAGCCGGAGATGTGACCATGCAAATGAAATGTTCACAGAGATGTCCACAAATAGATGCTCATGACACACCCAGGTAGCTGCAAAGGATGACATGGATACCCACCAGAATAGGATACATATCTCATGGACCACATGGAGTACCTCACATCAACACATCAGTATTCTACATTGGAAACCAAGCATTACAGGTGCAAGGGCATGTTAAACATCATCAACCTAATGTACAGCTAAATCAAGTTCACAGGGATAAAGAAAAAGGTTTTATTCAGTATATTAAAAGTTAAACGTTCGTTCACACAAAAGGCCAATGGCCAGTCCATGTCCAAATGTCAAGGAGTGAACGAGAGTGACAACTGTCACACCTTGCTTGCCTGCACTGCTAAGGACCGGGGGCATCGCCTCGGAGGGGCATACATGTGGGCAGGCCAGGCACCGCAGGGACAGGATCAGGGCACAGCAGAAGGAGGCAGTGAAGAGGTGGTGGATGCAGGCGAGACACTTGCAACTGCAGTGGAGCTGACTGAAGTGGTGGGTGCAGTCACAACTGTGGGGCACAAGTCAGATGGGGTGGGTGCCAGCACAACTCCAGTGGGCAGGTCTGATGGAGTGGATTGGGTCCCCACTGCAGTGCCCAAGTCAAACGGGGACTCCACTGCAGTGCCTACATCCATGGGAGCGTAATGGGGGGGCAGGTGAGGTTGGCAGGGCGGGGGGGGGGACATGGTCCCCACATCAGTGGCACTAACCGCCTGACTAGGTGTGGAGGAGCAAGTGGTAGGGGGGGAGGGCCTTAGCATTTTGGGGATGGTGTATCTGTGGGTGGGGGAACCCGGGGCAGGGACTGGCAGGGGACCTCTGGAGTGGTGGCCTGAGGGATGGAGGACGGAGACTTTGCTTGGAGCTGCGTGGTGGCGGGGGGTTCTTGCTCTTCCGGCTCCGGGGGGACTTGCGGGTGGGTGGTCTCAGTCTGACTGCGCCTGGGGGAGGGTGTCTGGGTGTGAGGGGCACTCCCCTCTGTGTGTGGGGACTTCCTCTTCCCCTTGTAATCAGGATCTGCTTGGTCGGTGGGGAAGAGGCCAAGGTCACAGAGGAAGAGCTTCTGGGGAGATGGGATTGCAGGTGAGGCAAGGGAAGGGGGCTGGGAGGGAGAGGTTTCGGAGGACTGCGGAGTGGTTGTGGATGACAGTGTGTGTGTCTGCAAACCAGCCCCTGTCAGTGTGGTATCAGTCCCCTGCGCTTGCTTGTGTGCACGTCTAGACCTTGGTTTGGGTGTTTGTGTGCTTGGGACAGGTAGGCTGCTAGGAATCGTGGGTGGTGCAGGGGTAGGAGGGGTACGGGTCTGTTGGAGGAGGGACACTGCTGCCGTCAGGGAGGAGGCATGGACTGATTGGTCCTCTGTCGGGCAGACATGCCGATGAAATGCCCTCCATGAACGACCCCAGTTGTGTCAACAGACTTGTGTGTGTATGGAGAACCTTCAGCATCGATGTCTGCCCTACATGGATCTGTCTAAGTAACTCCACTGACTTCTCACTCAGGGCAGCAGGGGACACAGGGGCAGGGGGTGCGGTGCCTGGCACAAAGGAGAAATGCTCACGAACACGGAGCCTACAGGGGCCTCTGTGATGGGAGCCGATGGGAGGGTGGTGGTGGTGGCGGGGACAGCCTCACTAGCTGGGGTTTGGTGGCTGCTGACACCCGCCTCCATAAGGGAGTCATCCTCAGAGCTGCTGTGGCCCTCAGCTGGGGGTGATGGTGCTGACGACTCCTCTGTGTGGCTCCACTCGCCCTCCGTGCCACAAGGTCCCACCGACTCCTCTCCTTCTGTCCCTGTCAGGCTCTGTGGCTCCTCCTGGTCCGTGGAGCTGTCCCCTCCTTTGGCCGTGGATGTATCTGGATAGGAATAGGAAGTAAGAGAACAACATCAGTCACCTGCACCGACTGCACACACCACATTTAGTACATCACATCACAGGGCAAGCCCTGGCATCATCCGCTGAACACAGCTCAAAGTGCCAACACTGTTTAGAATAAGCCAATTGTCATTCTCAACATCAACCATGGCACACATATCCCTCCTTGACTTGCACACATATGTCTGTTGCATGTTGGATGCTAATACCCCAATGTGCTGACATGAACCACCCACACCTCATTTGGACATGCAGTGAACATGTAGGAGTGTGTCACTATACACACAGCACATCTCTTGCTACTGACTCAGTACAGGTGTCCGGATGAAGGGATGGGCAGAGACTCATTTCACATGCTTGTGATCCATTCCAGCAACACACACTATGATGTTCTCATGTCCTGATTGTCAATGCCACAATGGGGTGCATGGTGCACACTTGAACACAATGCAGGATCACTCATAGCAAGTTAAATGCCATGGCACTGGCATGCCTGGAAAGTCAGTCAACACTGTCTCCTGTCACAGGGGCAGGGCATCCAGACAACAACAATATGCACTGACTCACAATCCTAGCTCAGGGGTAAAGCCAACTCTGCAGATGATCGGCGCACTTGCCCATCCCCTGCAAACAACATATACAGGACCCAGAAGACCCCACATCATGCAAATCAGACATATGAGTCTCTGCAAACACAACTCCATTTACATTAACACATCACAGTCTGTCATGCATGTAACCCAGCTGCATGAAGGACACAGTTGCATACACCATTGTGCACTGTCAGATGATCACATACCTATATGTCACATAGGTCTTGTCTCTCACAGTCACATCTCAGATGTCCTGCTGACTCTCTGAATCATGGACACCCCAGTTGTACGTAACAACAAGCCACACCCTAATGACACAGAGGCAGACACCTGAGGGCACATGTCACTATGCACAACCTGTATTTTCATACACAGGAGTGGGATTACAGAGTGTTTCTAAATGCCCTTGAGGAGGCATGACTGGCCAGGTCTACATGAAACAGTGTTTGGCCCTGGACAGTAGTCAGGTGACTAAGCAAGTGTGACATACTTGATATACATACTCCTGAGGCCCCATAATTGGAGTACCCTACTGCATGGGTTTGTTAGGAATACCCCAGCCACATGTGGTGAGTCAGACCAGCAATTGGAACACATCTCAAGGGCACACACAGATCACATGTCAGATCTCATGCATTGGGCAAACAATTGGCCCACCCATGAAACACACAACAGAGTCGCGGGAACAGATGTTGTCCGGTAGCTGAAGCATAGCTGCCTGCAGGGACACAGTGCCCTAGTGACACAAACAACAGACTGTAGGGGCCACACCTGTGGAACAGATGAGGAGAGTGTATCACACAATTGAGGGACCTGAGTATTGGACTACAAGACCTACATAATATGGAAGTGTGACCAGGCCAAAAGACTGCAATTAGCATGTCAGACATAGTACACAGATTAGGCATGGACCTACCCCCTTCCTGCTGCTGTCTGTCCTTCAGCTGCCTATCCAGGTCCGGGAAGACCACCGCCAGTATACGGAGCATGTGGGGGGTCAGGTCCGGTGTCCGACCCTCCTGCGTGGAGGTGACAGCTTCAGCTGGACTCTAGCTATACTCCGGGTACAGCCCCGAAGGTCCTGCCACCTCTTCTGGCAGTTGCGGATCCGGTGCTTGTAGACCCCCACCGAACGAACAGCCCGGGTGATGCTCAGCCATATCTCCTGCTTCTGGTGGGCATCAACCTGTGAGGATGACAAAGTTAAAAACACATTAACACACATGCCCCATATTTGTGCTGCACACATTTGGATAAACATGTCATCATCACCAAGGGAAATGAGTTACACAGGTAGTGCAATCATGGGGAAGGACAAATCACCAGCATGTCTGACATGTTAACAATGCCTGGATAGTTTAAGCTTGCACTTAATGTACTTTAGCAGCAGGACACCTGTTCATTACATGTACCTACATACTTTGGGGGATGAATGTAGTCAGTGAGAATGCTTGCCACTGGTGTACACACTGCTAGTACTGCTAGTCAGACAACATGCATAATTAGGAAGGCAGTGGACTGCACACTCACCTGCTCCCCTGTTTTCCCATACAGCTTGCTGTACTGTGGTAGGAGCCCGTCCAGCAGGGCTTGGTTCTCCTCCTCAGTGAAGGCTGGGGCCCTCTCCAGAGTACGTGCCATAGCAGGAGCCAGAGGATGCAGAGACAGCAGCAGTGGTAGCAGGGATGTGGTCCAGTAGCATGTAGTGCAGGCAAGTGAGCTCCCTGGGGGCCAGCCAGCCTTATATCTGTGCTGCAGAGGCAGACTCTGTGCCATGTGTCCCCAGTAATAGGTCCAACACGGTTGCATTCTATGAATCTGACCAATCCATTTAAATGTACGACTCGTACACGCCTTCCGCATTGTTCAAATCTTCACCTTCATGAAACACTTGAAATTGCAACATTGTTGTAGGCATCCAACTGAATTTCATGTGCACAACTCGTACAAGTTTTGAATCCGCATCCGTCTCCATGACAGTCTGCAGCCAATGGGTGCGCCCGGCTCGGTCAACTGACTGTCCAACGCGTGTTTTGAAAATACACATGCACCCGTCTCCATACGATTCAATGGCCTAGGCGTACGCCTGTCTCGGACCATGCCTGCCCGACGCGTATGCATGATAGTCACCTGCGTCGGACCTCATTGCATTCAATGCCAAAGCGTACGCACGGCTCGGTCATGAACTGTGCAATGCGTACGCATTGTCACCCAAGTCGGACCTCATTGCATTCAATGCCAAAGCGTACGCACGGCTCGGTCGGACCTCATTGGTGTGACTATTCTACGGATTCAACACACAATTGCTAGCCAGGGACACCTGTGCACACCTACCACACTACAGCATTGGCCACACAGTGTCCCATGGCATGTAAGGCTGCATTCCCTGGGTGTTTGGGAGGGGGCACATCTGGTTTGTTGGGTGGCACTTTTGTGAAGCCACTCCCAGGCTGTGCACATGTACATGGGGGCAGAATCCTTTGTGTGTTGTGCACATTACCACTGTGATGTGCAATTGTACAGTAATGGGCATGAGTCACGGACACAGTTTCATGTTGGATATGTTTCGGGCATGTCACATACACCCTGAGTCCAGGGGGTGATGGCATGTACGTAACAGTGAGACCTGTAGCCACAATACTGATGTGCACACACAGTCTGTGTGCATGTTGTGTCTCAGATGTGTCTGATCAAATGTGCCCAATGGGTGACAGTCTCCACATCCATGTGGTATATGCATCAACCTTGATGGTGTGTGTGTCTCTAAGAGACGTACATGTAGGGCCTGCAGGAACAACAGTGGCCACTACCTGTGGGACTTATGCTTGCCTTGTGGTGTGTATGTGATGCGCTATGTCCATGCCAGGGTCGATGTGGCAATACAGGGACCCTGGGTTTCTGCATGGCAAAGATCTGTGATGCCTGGGAGACATCAGGCCTCACTTGTAACTGTGGTGTGTGTTTGGAACGTCGCAGCTGTACATAGGTTGGGTGACACAGCCAGATGATTGGCCATTGCACTACATGGGACTCATGTGGAATTGAGATGTGAGGTGATGGTCATGTAGGTGACATATGTGTCCATGCCCAACAGCACACACCTCAGTAAATTGTGTAATGTCATGATCTATCATGTGATATTGAGCCTGGGCATGGCCACATGGGTGGATGAACTGACAATCTTCCTTTGTGCATCTCTGTACTGTAGGGCACCAGCTGTTCATAGACCATTCCCAGACCTTGCAACCATGCAGGAATGCGACTGCATCAAACGGTACCGCTTCACCAGGCCACTGATTGAGGAGTTGGTGGTGCAGTTGGCGCCACATCTGCTACCTGGCCGGACATACCCTACAGCACTGACCCCAGAGGTGAAGGTGATGGCAGCCCTGCACTTCTTTGCTACTGGTACCTTCCAGTACACTGTGGCTACTGCTGGTGGTATGTCGCAAACGGTGTTTAGTCGGGTGCTACGCGATGTCTTGGAGGGGATGTTGCATTTCCTAGACCTGCACATCAAGTTCCCTAGCCCAGCTGAACTCCCGGAAATAAAGGATGCCTTTTATACACTGGGGAGGATGCCGAACGTCATTGGATCTATTGATGGGACACATGTGGCCCTGATACCACCACAGGCACATAAGCAGGCATACCAGAACAGGAAGCACTACCACTCCATCAATGCTCTGGTGGTATGTCTTGCTGACATGTCTATCACAAATGTGTGTGCACGGTTCCCTGGTTCGGCGCACGATGCCTACATAATGAGGAGTAGTCGCATTGCAACACTGATGTCACAGATGCCAGCTCAGCATGCATGGCTTGTCGGTGTGTACTGACTGTTTCTCATTGTGTGTGTTTGTCAATGTTGTATTCTGCACTCCTACAAAACTCAGCTACTTGTTCATTTTTGTGTGTGTAGGGGACTCCGGATACCCCAACATGCTGTGGTTGCTGACACCCCTCCACAGGGGCGGCTGGTGACATTTGACAGTGGTGGGGCGTAAAATGATTGGTATACTGCACCGTTGCCCGAACCACCATAAGGGGGATTCGGGGTTTTCTGCCCCCTAGAAAATTTTGAAAAAAGAGAAGAAAAATGGTGCATTTTCAAGCAAATTTGAGAAAGCAGGAAGGTTAATAAAGCAATTGTGAAAGTGCAGTTATAACATTAATAAACAGATGTCATATAACATAGGTAGCTGCTTATTCAGTATAACCACAGAGCTTCATAGCAGACTTCGAGATACAATGCATTTCTGAGTCCCTCACTCACAGATGTTTTTTATTTAACAAACAACTAAACTGGTTGCAAAGTAGCAGCATTCAACATTGTTTACTTTTTGTAAATGAAATCAGCACGTCTCTCTTTAACCCCTTCAGCGCGGCGCGGATTTCCGCGCCACGCTGAAGCTTCCGTGCGCGGGCGGGGCCATGACGGGGCGGTTCCGTCATGCGCACAGAGCGACCGTCGCGCATGACGGAACCGCTCCGTCACAAGCACGGAAAGGGTTAAGAGCAGCAAACTTTTCAATAACTTTAATGTTAAAGTCTGGGATTTTCTGAACTAGCTTGCTCTCTACAGAGAGCATTGCCAAAGCATTGAGTCTTTCCTCAAGCATGGTGTTTCTCAGGAATGTCTTAATCCTCTTTAAAGCTGAAAAACATCGTTCTGACTCGACTGTTGTCATAGGAGTGGTTATGACAATTTTAAGTAAAGCCACTGTCTCTGTAAGTGACTTTTCCATATTAAGTTTATGTATTAAAGCCAGCAAAGACAAGGCACTTGTGGCCTTCCGGTACACAGGCATTGCGTACAGTACAGTCAACTCAGTTCTCAGCTGTTCTTTTTTGAGCATAGGATAAGCTTCCACAGCCTCATTCAGAGCACGCTCCGGGAAGGATTCATCATATTTGGCAAACTGTTGACTTTGCAATAATGTGGCACTCACCAAATGTTTTGTGAAAGAAAAACGTTCTTTTGCCTGCACAATTACAATGTCACAGATCTCCTTTGCAATTCGGACCAGAGTGGTGATGTTTTTCCTGCGGTTTGAGAAAGTAGATTGCTCTGGCAGTTTGCTGTCTAAATTGTCAACCCCATCTCTCACTTTGCTTATGCTTTGTACAAACATAGTAGTATATACTTGCACTTTGACAGTATCTATCTCTCGTGCTTGTAACTGATTGTATAACAGGTCGACAGCTACCATTATATCATGAAATAAAAACAGTAAGAACTGAAACTCTCTGTCTTGTAGTGTTCTAGCAAAGCCACGGGCTTCAATCTGACTTTTGTAATCAAACTCATCATTGTCTTCTATGGCATCAAAACATTTCTCAAGGTCCTCTCTATGTTCATAGATTAGGTTGACTGTACGGATGTAAAAGTTCCAACGAGTTGAGGATCCCCTTGGAACGCTTTTGTCCCCAATCTCATGAAGTGCTTCTGTTCTTGTGGGGGAACGTGAGAAGAATGCTGCCATGCCTCCTATATCCTGAAAGAAAATTCGTGTCTCGGTGATCCTTGATACTGCCTGTTGCATAATAAGATTAAGTTGGTGAGCGTAACAGTGCACATAATGAGCATTAGGGTACACATCTCGAATTCTCTTCTGAACTCCACTAAGGCTTCCACTCATTACGCACCATCATAGCTTTGCGCAATAAGTTTTTTTTGAGGCAGCTCTGCAAAAATTAAGCTCAGTTGACGCAGTATAGCTGCAGTAATGGTTTCTGCACTAGAGTCTCTTAAATGTGTGAAACCATAGAACCTCTCCACAACTTGTCTGTCATTGTCAATGTACCGAAACACTAATACGGACTGTGTTTTAGTGGCCACATCAGTGGTGTCATCAGCCTGAATAGCCACAAAGTCTGTGTTTTGCAATTCTTGCACAATATGGCTTCTCATAATTTTGAGCATACACTCAAGGAGTTCATTTTGTATTGTTTTAGAGGTGCCCTTAAAGACTGTAGCACTTGCTAAATGTGCTTCCATTTCCTTGTCTATGCTTGCTATTAAATCCACAAGGTCTTTGAATATTCCAGGATTTGGGGAACCTTCTGATTAATCATGGCCTCGCAATGCCAGTTCAAAAGCACCACAGAAACGAATGCAATCAATTATTTTGGATAGAATCTGTCTGTTCCTATCAACTGCTTCATTGTGTTTCTGTATTGCTTTGCGGTATGCATCACTTATCTGCTGCTCAATCGGTGCATCTTCCCCCAACATTCCCAGTCTCGTCAGGTTTTCCATATGCTTTCTTGTGTGTGCATGCTTCTTTATTTTTCAGACAAATGCTTCAAGTCTGTTACTCCTTGATTTGTCCAAGAAAACCCACCACCAAACAGCAAGCAGGGGAAGCAGAACAGAGAATTTCTTAAAGGGCACCCTGTAAGCCAATCAGCTTTTGCGTACCAGGCGTTTGAGAATGTACGTGTGGACATTTTTCCTGTGTCCTGGGAAGTTTGCTGTAGCTTTATTTCAGGCTGATGAGGTCCTAATTGCTTTAAATGTAGTTTCTGTTCAAGTGGCCGTGCCTGGAATGACTTTGTAATCAGCTCTTGTACTGTATTCATGATGCCGATGCTGGCCTTACCAATATATATTAAAGAAACCTGTCAATAATCAAAGTACAACGTATAAGGTGCGGTGCAATAATATCAAATTTCAGTATAAATACATATATCTTGTGCAGTACCGCAATAAATCTCCAACAGCTCCCCTTTGCACAACGTGACTGCTAAAAATACATCCTTAGTGGCTGCTGCCTCTGTGAGCCATAGAGGTTGCTGAAGGCACTGAAACAGACTCTGCTTGGGGGTCTTTTACAAGGCAAGGGATAGATAGTGCCTTTAACAACCGTTATTGCGCAAAGCACAGGGCTAAGGCTATTAGTAAATTCCATCCACTGAGGGTACAATGTTCAGAATGTGCACCCAACCACCATGTAGAGTGACCACCAGGATACATATCCCTAACTTCAATGTACAAAATATAGCATCAGTTTCCTTACCTTTAACACTGGTGTTTGCTGCAGCAAAGGAGGTTGGGGCGGCTGGGGCCTCTTGTTCTTTGCAGAAAAATTGCCCAAAAATTTGGTAATGGTTCAGGTTGTTGTCAGCCTTTAGGAGGTGCTGAAAATAAAAATATAACAATTTATTATTGAAACATTAGGGAAATCAAACACAGACTGGGAGAAAAAACACAACGCTCCAATTTTTACCTTGCAGTTTGCATGCAGCTCTTAGATGACAGTTAATAGCTCACTGTTCTATGTTAGGATTTTAACTTACCAAAAACTGCAAGTGACAAAAGGATCTCTATGACAAAAGCAGTGACTCACTGACCTATTACATCATGTGCATTTTGTGATCTGCATCAGGTACATATGAAGGGGAGAGGTGCAAAACAATTACTTTGCCATTTGCAAAGTACTGCAGCACTTCCAATCTATTCCCAACCACGTCTGCACATGTTTTAGTGAGTGTATTTTCAAATGATAAAAGCTGAAGAACTATCATCTAAATGTCTCACTCCCTGTGGGGGCAAACAAAAGCTTTTTCATGTGCGTTCCAATGTACAACCTCCATATGCTGGCAGTGAGAAACGTGCTTCTAGCTGGAAAATTAATCAGTTCCTGAAGGATTAAGGGAGAGATTCAACTGATGTTATATAATCTGCACAGGGCCAGTTTTAGCTCTGGTGGCGCCCGGGCGTTTAACGGCCTTTTCTAACTCCAAGCGGGAAGGGTTTTGAACCTGCAGGTGTCTGCTGTACTGTGGAAGGATGCTGAGGAACCCCAGGAGCAGGGGCTGCTCTTAGCTGTCTCAAAACGCCCACCGACATGAAAAAAACTTACTTTTCATAGGATGGCTTTGCTTTCCAATAAGTAAAGACCATATTTGAAAAACATGGTAACTTTGGCAAAATAAAAAGAAAATGAACAAAAAACTTTGGTCTAAAGTATAATATATTAAGATGGACAGGACGTGTGTAAAAACTCAACACTACGCAGCCTTGATATTAAGTGCCTACACCCAGCCACGAGCTTCTGAGCAAAGCTTTGGGCATGAGCACTTATTTTTTTATAAATTAAGCACCGAGTCCACAACCTCTTGACAGATCCACCCCAAAATGTTAAAACTTTTGCATCCTAATTATTAGGCCCAGTCATCCCACGCATTCTATTTGTCGACCTGCCTTCATTGAAAATGTTAATGAATGAATGATGCAATTTACATAGCATTTTAATACATAATATCATTGTCTCCAAGCCCTTTGGAAGTAACCAGTGTAATGGATCTCGTGTTTGTTACGGCATCTTGTCCTTCCCATTTCCCACCGATCCTGTTTCACTACAGTTGAAAACATTCACTCGAATTGCTGGTGTTCATAGGAACAATATTTGTACTGAAAATACTACCAACTTAAATAAATACACAATTGCTAATGCAAACGGATCTTTTAAACTTCTGCTAGAAGAGCAAGGTTTTCTATGTGTTCTTTTTGCATTTGTTGCCCTAAGTGATAAAGGTATGCCCAGACGTGGGTCCCGTGCTCCCTAAGATCAATAGCCTGGCTGATGAGGGTTGTTAGAGTGCTTGGTGTGGAGAAGCACAAACTCAGAGTCGAAAAAGAAACGGCATAGTTGGGAGTTCTCTAATAATAAGAATCGATTTCTAGCCAATTTAATCCTTTTTGCAACATTAATCAATGTTCTAATGTATACTTTGCAGTGTGTATGCAGTTCTAGGATGAAAGTTAATAGTTCACTATTCTATATTAGGACTTTAAGTTATAAAATGCAAGTAACAAAAGGATGTCTCTTTTGAAAGCAGTAACCTGCTGATCTGTTTACATCATATGCACTCTGTAATCTACTTGGTACACGTTCTTTGCAGCTGGCATATTAACCCTCTGCACTAACTTCACATAAATGTGACCGAACATTTGGGTTACAAGTTGATATGCCCATTGCCCAACAGTTAATAAGCCGTGTTTTCTTGATTGATAATGCTACTGGTTCCATTCAAAGATGGCCGAATTTATTATCGTCAGCTCAGCTGGTAATACAACTTGAGGTGCGTCAGGTGGCATATAACGTAACATTCCAACACCTGTTTGTAATTAGGAGTATTTAAACATGTGCGGACGGTGCGTTTTTCAAAACTATATGGAACCACGGAAGGAGACTTAGCAAGGTATGTGGAAAGACAGATTGTCTGAACTCACCATTGTCTTTTCGGGTTGATTGAGATTGTTACCGTGGGTTTGTTTAGATAACGGCAATCGATCAATTTGTTAAGCGTACAATTCACCGCTCGAAAAATATCCGGTTTATGCCCAAATACGACAGTTTGCACCGTACAAACTGTCGTATTTGGGCATAAACAGGATATTTTTCGAGCGGTGTTGCTTGGCCCAACAACACCTCTAATCGCTCCCTTATCTTTTAGCTTGACAACATCACCTATAGACGTTCCCGTATTTTAGCTCGCTTGATAACGCTGAAAGTAAGGTGAGTCCGAGCTCTGATTAGGAGCCAGAGATGCCAGGCTGAAAGACAGGAGGTAGGCCAGCGCCCCATTTTGGAAATGTCAGCAGCTCGCGAGTCGCGACTCAGCTCAGTAGAGGAAATTATTAATTTTTGTATTAATTTCACTTAAAAGGTGAGCCGACTCGGCTCACCTTTTAAGAGAAATTAATCATCAGGAACACTTCTGCAAGAGGTTCCCAAACCGAAACCATGGTATACCGCCACAGGTTTATTAAGCAGCGCATGAACACACCCTCTCTCGCAATCATTAAATAATTCCACCATTTAAGAATCCAAAATATATGTCTTCAATATTATGATTTTTTGCCTGATAATGGACTTGGTACAACGTTGCGCATGATTTTGAAACAGCCGTCATATTAGGAACGTCCGTGAATGTCATTTGACAGTTTAATAGTTTTGCGGCCTTTTTCTGTGTTTTGGTCGGCTGGATTTAGTTTATTATTTTTTTTTGCTGCAGATTTATATAGCACGAACTCGACTTGAAGAGCTCCGGTTACGTTACACAAGGATACATTCATTCGAAGGGCACAACAAGTCATGCAACAAAAAAAGTTTTTTTCCAAGTGCCGCAATCTCATACTCTGACTATTCTATTATTTAAATAATAGGAGTGCACTGCAGCCGCCGCGGCAACTGGAGGCCCTTACCGCACACAATTTTGCAGAGTGCTGTGCAGAGTAGACTAAGTAGTTAAGTAGTAAAGTTCACAATCACACTTCGATTCGACATGAATCGCCAGAAAAGTAGTAGGCCTGTGGCTGCGCCTGCACCGGACGAGGTCTCGTGGTCACAGCAGCAGTCAGTCGTGTCGACTCCTCGTGGCACTGACTGAGTAACGACGTGGTGACCGTGACGGAGCCTGCGCAAGCTCAGGTCACGTCACGAATGTATGCCATGATGCCGGCCAATCACAGTGCGGCACAGCGGCATAGCCACCCCACCCACGCGCGGCAGCCAATGCGGCAAATGCCTGCCCTCAGGCTCAGGCTGCGCGGTGTCTCTGCCAATCCAGATGCTGCATTAGCAGCGCCAGGATTAGATTGGCTAGAGCACTGATGACGGCTCGCCCATTAGGAGACCGGGGGCTGCTGCATGAAGCAACCCTCGGCTCCGACTCCCCCCACTCGCTTCCCTGGCTTGAGTGGCTACCTATTGGCCAATGCGATCATAACTATGGGTAGTGCGCATGTTCGGGATGGTCAGCTCTCAAAATCGAGCATGTGCTCTTACCCGCACTAGTATTGCAGCAGCTGCTAGCTACCTCTGCTGTCACTCAGCCCCGCCCCCACCCATCAGCGCCGCGATTGAATCCGCGACCGCAAACGCATAATGCGCAGCGCGCGGACTCTCGAGGCTTTCTCTTTTTGTGATTGAGTTGACTCTGTGCTCATCATTGTGCTGGCTGGCTGGGTTAGTGGGGCATCGCCCCACCGCCCCAATGGATGCATCGCCACTGCCCCTCCAGAACCCTGTGACACCAGTCGAGATGCGCTACAATGAGGCACATGGTCGGAGCAGGAGGGTGATTGAGCAGACATTCAGCCTCCTGAAAAGCCGCTTTCGCTGCCTGGACAAAACCGGAGGGGCCTTCCCATATGAGCCTGCAAAGGTGTGCAAAATAATCCTTGTGTGCTGCATGCTACACAACATGGCAGTGCGGAAGGAGGTGCCTCTCATCCAGGATGGTGATGACGATGACCAACCTCCGGCACCTGTGGAGGATCCCGGCCTGGGCCAAGATGCCAGTGATGATGAGGATGAGGGTGACGTCCGTTCCCAGTTCATCAACAACTTCTTCACCTGAATGTGAGTTTCCAGGGTTGTTATGTCAATGTATGGAGGTAGCCTGGAATGTGTTGTGGCTGCTCTGTTGCTGTCTGAGTGTGTCTGTGTGCCACTTGACGGGATGCGTGCAGTGATGTGTCAATTCAGGTGGTGTGTACTCCACAATAGGGTAGTTCTGCTACCTTGTTTTTGTGTAGGTGTCTTGCGACATGTTTTGTGCATGTGTATTGCATTTCTCTCCTATTCTGCTGTGCTTTTGACTGTGTCTTGTGTCTGTCCTTCCCAGGGTACTTTGCCTGTTGTTTGGTCAACACTGACCCCCAACACCCAGAATCCAACACCAGTGTGAAAGTTGTCAATTCCTATCAACTGATATACCACACATCCCTGGACTTCAATTCTCCAACACTTTGTGAGCGTGTGTCCACTGTTACGTAGAATTACCTTGCAACTATTGTGGAATAAACGTGTTGCTGATGTGTAATGAACCTGTGCTACCCTTTGTTGTGTGCTTTGTCTGTCTTCCCACATCTGACTGACATCTGCTTACCTCACCTGTGGACTTGTTACCACTGACTGGGGTTGGTGCTGTGTCTGTGCATGCCAATGTGTTTCAGGTCAACATCATTGTGTGGGATGAGTAACATGGCCATGGTGAGTATGTGTTGTGGTGCCATAGTGATGTGTGTCTCCCTCACATGTGTCACATCACCATGACTCACCTTACGTTGGTCACATTGTTGCAGTATTTTGGCATGCACTGTGTTGTGTAGCAGATCGGGGAATCCTCTTCATTTGGTGCTGGGTGCCCAGCACCACCTGTGTTTGGAAGAGACACATGATGTGAGTTATGTTTCTACATGCATCGATGGTTCACAAACATGACATTTTCTACTTTACAAACAGATGCCTGCCTGCACACTGCTTTTTCCCAGCAGGTCACAGACAGAGTTTGATATTGCTGTTGCCCAGTTCCCAGCATGGCCTTGTGCTCCCTACAACAGAGCCCTGTGTCAGACATCCTGTCAGTCCATTCCCACTCCCTGTGAGGTGAGCATGGTTCAGTGTGAGCTTGCTGGGCCATGTGGGTGGGTGGGGAATGTCTGTGACTGCAACTCCCATCATGCTCCTGGCTACACCCCCCTTCCCAGTATGCCCATACTTCCTCCCTCTTGACTCTGCTTTCCTGTGAGGGTGGGTGACAGCAATGGCAAGATGGCTGACTGTGAAGTCCTAATGTTTGTTGTAGACTATTTCCCAGCAGGGCCTTGTGCTCCCCACAACAGAGCCCAGTGTCAGACATCTTGTCAGTCCCTTCCCACTCCCTGTGAGGCGAGCATGGTTCAGTGTATGCTTGCTGGGCCATGTGGGTGGGTGTAGATGGTCTGTGATTGCGACTCCCATCATACTCTTGGCTACACCCCCCTTCCCAGCATGCCCATACTTCCTTCCTCTTGACTGCTTTCCTGTGAGGGGGTGTGACAGCAATGGCAAGATGGCTGACTGTGAAATCCTGGTGTTTGTTTGGCTACAAGTCCAAAGAGAGCCCCTGTGCTTCACACAGCAGCACCCAGTGCGGGGTATCTTTTGCTGATATTTCACAGAGGTGTGGGTCAATGCATTCTACCCTGTGAGTTGTGTGGCGTTTGTGTTGAAGGGGGTGTGTCTCCACATGCTGGTAAGTATGGTCAGGGCTGTCAGTCCTCCTTCCCATCATGAAACGTGCTTCCATTGTAGGGCGTGCAAGTTGTCTTTCAGGATGTCAGTCAGTGGTGTCCTGCTTCTGATTTGCACACAACCCCTACCAGGGCCTTGTGCTCCCCACAGCAGGACCCAGTGTCAGCCATCTTGTCAGTCATGTTCCACTCCCTGTGATGTGGGCATGTTTCAGAGAGGTCTTGATGGGCCAATCAGGAGGGGGAGCATTATCTGTGACTACAGGCCCCATCATGCTTTTGGATACACTCACTTCACCTGCATCCCCACTATTCCTTCCTGTCAGTCAGCTGCACTGTGAGGTAGTGTGTTTGTGGTGGCAAACTGTCTGGCAGTGTCTATTTAGCTTTGTGCCACTGGCTTGCTCTATTTGTTTGTAGGTTGGTGCATGTCATGACCAATGTTCCCTCTAATTTGTTTCCTCTATGTGTGGCAGAGTAAGGTCTCTGTGCGCTGCAGCCAAGGCTATGTGCGCCAAGAACCCGACTGCACGTGTAGACCCGGGCTTTAAGTTGAATGAAAAAACTAGGGGGGTTTATCAAAGGGGCGTGACCGATGCAATTAAGGGCATGGCTTAAAAGCAATTAAGTGAAAAATCTGTGCTTAGAATAGTGTGCCACCCGACTGATATTTTGCTTCTTCTGTCATTGCATCCAGATCAGTGGTCGAAGTGGGGGAAAAAAAGTAGGGGAACTGTGGGCGGAGAATCAGAATGCGAGAATAACCTGATGATTGGATCAGTGGGCGGAGTTAAAGGTGTGGCCAGGATTGCAAAACATCCCAATCTTTAGTATTTGTTTGGCATTTCCCTGACCAGTTACAGCTAATTATGCTATGTAATTCAACCAATGGATACACATGATTATTTAACGATTAATATGAGTTATTGACATTAAAATAAATTCACAAAGTGGGATATGTTTCTAATCACAGAATGTCCCAAATATGCTTAAAAGTGGAGGCACAAGCCATTTGTTTCCGAGCCATAGATTTTCTGTCGTCAGCAATATACACAATCAATTTTACGTGTGTAAATCACTGTATGGGAAATGTTACATAAGACAAAGGACTACAAGGTGTAGGAGTCACATGACAACCATATTAGTAGGCAGTATAGTTTAATAGTGATTGATCCGGAGAAACACAAACTCAGAATTTAAAACTTAGTACCATGATTGGGGGTCACTTTAATAATCGTTATTGATTTCTATCCAAATGAACACTTTTTGCAACATTAGGATAATCAAAGTCTTAGGGAAAAAAAACATAAAGCTCTAGTTTATACCTTGCAGTCTGTATGCAGCTCTAAGATGAAAGTTAATAGTTCACGGTTCTTTGTTAGGATTTTAACTTATAAACTTCAAGTAGCAAAAGAATCTTACTGACAAAAGCAGTAACCCACTGACCTATTTACAATATGTGCACTTTGTGATGGGCATGGTACATGTTCTTAGCAGCAGGCACATTAACCCTCTGCGCTATCTATGCTGAGGAATTGCCTAACACTTCCAAACCTCGTGATATTTGGGGCCCGCTAACTGCATACCTGTTGACTGTCACTGATGTCTGATTGCTAATGTCATTAATGTACTGTAATCCTCCACTGCCACATTGTATACCTGATTGATTACTATCAAGTGTTTGTGTGTCTACGATTGTCATCTAATTCATTGTCGATATCTCCTGCCACCCCGAGTGTACGAACTGTTAATGTGTAATCAATTGCTACAGCATAACCATCTGTATGTGTTCTTTTTGAATCTGAAATTGAAATAAATTAATTTAAAAAATTTTTTAAAACCTCTGCGCTATCTTTCCATGAGTCAAAACTTCCACTAGACAAAACTCCAAACTCGCTCTAGGAAGACTTTTATTCACCGGAGTTATCATGACATTTTTATTATTGCCGAAAATTGCTGTAGGCCAGGAAGGAGGCAGCAAGTGCTTTTAAAACCACAATATACAACGCCCCCACTCAAAGTCAGCACACGTTGTGGTCACACCGG
The DNA here is from genome assembly GCF_964204655.1 of Triturus cristatus. Lineage (NCBI taxonomy): Eukaryota > Metazoa > Chordata > Amphibia > Caudata > Salamandridae > Triturus > Triturus cristatus. Next base: position 594,639,939 of record NC_140579.1, read on the forward strand.
TCGCACTGCCCTAGAGCCAGCTCTTCTCCGGGGATCATGTGACCTTAGTGACAGAGTCACTGTTGCTCTAGGGTCCGCTACTTCGTAGGCCTGCCTGCAAGACTGGAGGTGAACTTCAGTATGGATTGTGGTGGGTAAACCTTCAAGGTGAACCCACACTTGTCACTGCTAGGGTCCACCTGCTGGTGTTAAGACACCAGGGCTTTTCCGGATTTTCAGGGCCTTCTAAGGTCTAGCATGGAAATGTGGTCCCTCAGGAGAGTGGTCTGGAGGACTGCTCATGAAGGCTGAACCTGATTCCCCAGTTCTAAATGTGGCAGCTCTGCCCCCAGTACTACATTAGCTCCCTCTCTGAACACCATACTGCCCCACTGAGAGAAATTCACACTGCCTTCAACTACAATCCAATTTGACCTGCTATAAACAACTGGATGCGACTCAATTCAAATTACGCACTAGGCAAGAGCAATATACTCCCAAAGGAAAAAGTAACAACATCCTGGAAAAAGCAAACACTCATAGGGAATGAACGATTAAATAAAGCATGCGAAATGTAAGCAGGAACAACATGGTGAACTTAACGCTTTTACACTCACTATTCAGAAATCAGTGAGTGCTTCTGCCTGAAAACTACAGGGCCCAGAAAGGACCCATTTCAATGTCCACTGCTTATATGCTCACAAAACGTAAGCAGTATGGTTTAAAAAGACCACATTAGTGAACACAAAGCCGCCGTACATATTTTGTTTTCCAATCCACCCATCAACCAGGTATTGCAGTACCTCCAGGTTTGGCACACTTCCCCACCGGGGGAAAACAGCACTTGACTGGCAAACTCAGTAAAGTGACGCTAATGTTTTTGGGGTTTGAATAAAACCGATCGGGCCACTTTAAGAACACTCCGTCTTGCTTTGTTTAGTTATTGATTTTTCATACTTTGAACCTTTTATTTCCGAGGCTGCACTTTGGAATAGAAAAATGTTAAAACAGCGTTTCCAGCAAAAGTGGTTTTCTTTTTTGCATCCATTTCACAGGGGAGCAAATGAACGACAGGAAGAAAGAGGGTGAGAACCATTTCTTGAGTCACAGTTTTCGGTAAGTGAGGAGGAGCTAGACAGACAGAGAGGGAATAAGAGTAAGAAAGAGGTGGCGCCGCTGCCAGCTTCAGTGCAGAAGCGGACACCTTCCTTGTCTCATCTGGGCAGGAAGCAAGAGACCTTCACAATGGCCTACAATCAGCCCGCAGTCGTGTTTCATTAAGACAAGACATGCATCAAGTCCAAAAGCACAACGTGTAAAGCACACGTCGTGCTTTTGAACTTGTTGCATTTCTTCTCTTAATAGATGCGCGGCTGGGGGCTGATTGTGGGCCATTGTGAAAATATTTGTTAATTGCAGCGCATGACGGTGTTGCAATTAACAAATATTTTCCCACTGCCCACAAAGAGCCCTCAGCAGCGCTCCATTAATAAAGAAATGTGGCAAGTGCATGAGCCCCTGCGGGCATAGGCTTCCCGCAATCAGCAAATTACCGTTTTTCGCGCCGCTCACGATTTAAAAGCGTGCGGCGCGAATGCTCACCCAGGATGTGCGCGCTTCACACCGGACACTGCGCGCTTGGCGGCACAGAGGTGTGCGCGCGCAGCTTTCACGGAGCACTGGTCATGACACAGTTCCAAGTCACTATGAGATGGCAGGTATAGTGTTCGTCTGACTGGCATACACATCTTGGGATGATTATCTATTGGTTACTGTAGATTTGCTTGCGGTGCATGGTTTCACTGTCCCCTTGCCACACAATCTTGGGTATGTTGTTTGTGTACTCACCAGGCTCTGGTATGTCTATTAGCCCATGGACGCTCTCTGGTGGTAGGATGTCGCGCACCTTCTCCTCCCAGGTCCTGAAGTAGACTGGTTTGGCAGGAGGGCCACTGCCAGTGCACTGACTCAGGGCGTGATCTTTTTCGATGAGTTTCTTGACCCTCCTGCGCACGTCATACCACCTGTTCTGGATATCGTCCTTTGTGCGCCTTACTGGTGCTTCACTGTTCACCTTGTCCACAATCTTCGCCCACATCTTTGTTTTCTGTGACTTGGGGGTCCTTTGGACCAATGTACCAAACAAATGTGGCTCTACTCCGATGATCTCGTCTACCAGCACTTCTAACTCACTATCTGTCAACTTTGGATTCTTCTTTGGGGGCATGGTGATGGGTGGTGGTGGTGAGGGATGGGTGTGAGGGTGAGTTGGTGTTGGTTTTGTTGGCTGTATATGTGTGTGCTGTTGGATGAGGTGCTGATGGTGTGTGGGTTGTGTGATGGGTGAGTTGTGAGTGTGTCTGTGGTTGCTGTGTAATGGTGTTTGCTGCTGGCTGTGTCTCCTGTTTGCAAGGGATGATGGTAGTGATTGTAGTCCTTTATGTATTTGGAGTTGTGGGTGTGTCTTTGTCCCATTTTTTTTTTTTTTTTGCTATTTATTGGCTTTGTCATTGCTTGTTTGGTCCTTTTTTGTCTTTTTTCCTTTGGGTTTTGTAGGCATGAAGGAGACATTCATGTGATGAAAACGGACGCTGCTGTTGCCTCATGCGGGCTTCTCCGCCTCGTTCACGCTGCCTATCTTCTGTATTTCATACGCGTCGGTCGCGAAGGTCTCTATTGCTTGTGGGCCCGGTTGTCTGTGCGTGTCGGTCGTGCGGCTTGGTCTCTGTGCGAGTCAGTCTGGTTTTACACGCATTGCATCGTACTGCACGGATCGGACATCGCAGGTACGGGTCGGTCGGGTTAATTCCGGGTTCGTGTCGGTAGGTGAAAATCGCGTCGGTTTTCCGGCCGGATCACTATTTTCCCTACGGCTCGGTCGTACGGCTTGTATTCCATACGTGTCGGTTGTAATTCACTCGCGTTGCATCGTACTGCACGGGTCGTACGGCGCTGGTCCGTGTTGGTCGGTATCCGGTCCGGGTCCATGTCGGTCGGTTCGTTTTGCGGCCGGAATCGGAATCGGCCCCTTTATAGGGTCTCTGACATTTTGTGAGTTATTTGCTGTAACTTGATAGTCACATCAATAATACCTGGTCTGCAGGGGGAAAATTTGGAGTTTTGTAACCCTGTTATACCAGTATCACAGTCTCTCTTGAGCTTTTTTCCATGGTATTGCTGTCTTTCTTGAGCTTTTTCTATGTTCTCGTGAATTTTCAACTGGAAAACATATGCTAAGAAGTGCTTTTCTAACTGATTCTTTTTTTTCCCAGTGTTTCCAGGCCATATCTAACAAAGTTCTCGAACTTCTAAACAAAAGTTCAAACGAATAATAATCTGTTGAAGCTTGTTCAGTCATACTTAATGGAAATAGAACAATGGGTAACATCTTATCCCAGGTCTTACCCTCTAAGTCCATTTGTTTCCTTAGTGGTAGCATTGTACACTTGTACCAATCCATTTGTCGGTGAATGCTAGGCTGATGTTCATAGTTGGGTTATTGGAAACTTTGACGTATCTGCTCAATTAATATGCATACAAATGGAGTATCCTGATCTGTTAGTACCCTTTAGTACACCTAACTCTAGAATATATCTCAATAATTATGTTAGATATACTGTCAGCATTAATATTCCTCAATGGAACAGCTTTGGGATAGCAAGCGGCATAATCAATCAATGCTAGGATGTATTGATATCATCCGGTCTAGTTTTCAGACCCAACTGCTACAGGGAAACTGCCTTCATCGCCACCACATACGACATCTGCATGGTCCTATACAGAGGAGATTTAGTAGTGCTCATCCTCCTGGACCTTCTCGCAGCATTTGACACAGTCTCCCATCCCATCCTCATCCAACGCCTGAACAACATGAGAATCCAAGGACCTGCTCTCCAATGGATCTGTTCCTTCCTGACTGGCAGGACCCACTCTTTCAGCCTGGCACCTTTCACCTTTCACCTCAGACTGTCGAGACTTCATCTGCAGAGTCCCGCAAGGATCCTCCCTGAGTCCAGCCTTCTTCAACAGCTACATGATCTCCCTGACCAGCATTATCAGCACACAGAACATCAATGTTCTCTCCTTTTCCAACAACACACAACTTTTTCCCGACCTTGGACAAGACACCCAACAACCGGAACAACATTATACCATACCTGGCTGAAATCACTGATAGGATGAGGAGCAACTGCCTGAAGCTAAACTCAGACAAGACCAAAGTTCTAATCTTCATTGAGAGCCCATCTCCGTCAGACTCCACCTAGTGGCCAACAGAACTAACACCTACTCACACTCACACCAAGAACCTCGGGATCATCATCAGCTGCAAACTCAACATGACTACCCAAGTCAATACTGTCACTGCCTTGTGCTTAAACATGCTAAAGACACTGAGGACAAGCTTCAAGTAGCTACCAAGTGATATCCGAAAAACCGACAACCGCGCTCTAGTCACAACCAAGCTGGACTACGGGAACAATCTTTACGCCGAGAACAACAAGCAACTCATGAAGAAGCTGCAGATCATTCAGGACTCGGGGGCCACGGCTACACTGGCTTCTCGTACATAAAAGAGCACAATTCAAACTGCTCACCTACACCTTCCAGCACTACATAACCTCGGCCCAGCATGCTGCGACAGTTGCATACGCTTCCACAAATCCCCCAGACAACTCAGCTTGGCCAGACTCCTACTAGCACACATCCCACAAATACATAGACACAGATCCTGAGGTCCTGCCTTCTCATACGTCGCTCCTTAAGGTTGGAATGATTCCGCTGCCACACATCCAAGTCTCCTCCTCACTTCTTGAATTCTGCAAAAACATGAAGGTCTGGCTCTTTAAGTAATCTCTTATGCCCTAGATGGGACTAGTCTCTTACCTGCTCAGCGCCTTTATACACTCTTGGGTGATAGTGCACCTTACAAATCAGCATAACATATCGTGACATAAAATGTGAAAATCTGTTAGAGGTCCTATGATATCCATCCCCACTCTCAGGATAGGTATCTAGATAATGGGCAGATATTGCAATGGAGCTTTAGGTAACTTTCCATAGTTCATCCTTCTGCACACAGGGCAATTATAAAGAACAGTTTACCTGTGTAAATACTATCTATCTAAACTGGCCTATCGGAATCTATTCTTTTCTCTTTGCATTGTCTTTTTATTTAGAGGCCTCTTCAGTTCAAAACAGCTCTAAAGAACAGGTTCATAGAGTGTCCTTCATGATGGATCGACTCAATCTTAAGAGAAGAAAGCATGCCCACCTCGTCATCGACACTTATGCACAAAGATGGATTTAAAAGTACTTCATTGAATCATTTTCTGTTTATTACAAACTAGGGTTCTGTCACCTATGGATGGGCTGCTTGTCTCCATTAGATCTTCTGCCACCCTGGGAGCCCCAACCATCCTCCAACAGGAGTCGTTTATGCGGTATGCATCAAGAGACGATGGCACACCTTCTTTGCATGTCTTCTCATTGAATAAATGACTGAAGAAGTCTTCTTCTAAGACCCCTGATAAATCAGGGGCTACGATCGGTCAGAGGCTCGTCATTTTTCTCCTGAGAGTAGCACATCCACAAGTAATAGTACGCCTCATAAAATACCTGTATATAGTGGATAAAGCATTAAAGAACATAGGGGCATATTAGCAAGCGGAAGCGATCATTATCGCTGGCCGCTCTTAGCGTGAGATTTATTATCGCCGCCTATCGCTGGAAATTATTGCCATGCTAGTGCTGTATTAACAACGCATAGCGCAATGGCGATAATTTTCCAGCTATAGAAGTGTTTTCCATGGAACATTGCTGGTTTTCCAGTGATGTTCCATGGAAAACGGCAATAACTTTGCTGATACGACTCTGTGGTCGTATCAGCATGATCCACCCCCAATGGTAAGTATAGCTAAGTCAGGATTTTTGCAGACGTTAGTTTTTGGCGAAAACCGTGGTTTTCGCCAAAAACTAACGTCTGCTAAAATCCTGAGGGCCACCTTGTAAATATCGCGAAGGCCCGCTAGCGATGTTTTACAATGCAGTTTTACGTGGCACGCCTACCTTGCATCTCATTGGCGATGCAAGGCTAGGTCAAAAGAAGCCCGGTGCTAAGGCAAGGAAACACGCGCTAGCGTGTCCTTGCTAATAGAGCGATAAAATTATCGTCGCTTTCCGCCCGAAAACGGACGCTAAATCTACGATAATTTTATCGCGGCCCCTTGATGATATGCCCCATAGCTCCATCAACTGTTTCGCTTGGAACCTAGCCCATCTCTGCGCGAGCATCATTCGAAGAATAATTGACCATTCGTGGACACAGCCTCAGGCTGCTAGAGAAAGGCTGTCATCTTTTTATCTTGATTTTATCTGCAAACATTATCGGATGATCGTTTTAAATGGACAACTTTAACTATCCTGCCGCCATTAGGAACACAAGGACTAGTGACGGTTCATTGCAGTATGTCTAACTTCTGTTCCATGCGTCAGACTGTTTTAGAGAGGCGAGGTTCCAATATTTCCGTGCTTATTCTATATCAATATCCCTTCTAGCCCTGTTATGAATAAAGAAAGCTCTAAGTGGAAAGCACTTATTAATCTAATTCACACAATAACATAAAGAGTGGATAAGACACAGATATGTATCATACTGTGGAACATTTCTTAAATTCATCCGCTTTTTATTATGCAGAGCAGTCTCTTTACCCGCGAAACGCATTTCTAAACTATCTGTCTTGCACCAGATTTAGCACTTTATCTTAACAGAGCACAGCACTTTGCACACCTTTGTGGTAGTTTAAAGTACAATGTCTCATTCATACATTTTCCTTTTTTGGTAGGCGCTGATAAACGTAATTAAACATCATCACTCAGTCTTAGAAGCATCATGCTAAAACTGCAGAACCCCTTAATGATTTGCTGCTTATTGATTCTGTAAATAGTCAATGGCACTTTACACCGGTATTTATATTGAGGTTTGTCCGTTTTCAGCTAACCTCAATCAAGAAACCATTATGATTCTGTATACAGACATCTGCACTTCATACTGTTGATCGCATTGAGGCCCATTTTAGCTATTTTAACTAATAAACATGTGCTAGATTTGTGCATCGTCTTTTAAATCATTTCGCTTGCACTTTAATGGATTTATTTGTCTAAATAAAGTAATTCTACTACCACTACTGAGTCCAAGCATATCCTTTCTAGTTTGGCCCATTTTAAATATCAATAAAAAGCTGTTCCAGGGGATTGACATCCTGATTTGTGGTCTTTAAATAGAGGGGCAATACATTGGCCCAAAACCTTTAAAAGTACCACCTACGTTTAAAGCAACTTTTTAAAATATAGTAAAAAAAGCAAGCACGATGCTATCCTGGAACATATTTTTGGAGCATGGCTACTGGCACATTAGGGTATACCCAAGTACCCGCCATTAGGTTTGCTAGCTGACCAATAATGTACTTTTACCATTGGGTTGTGAGTCACTAGGACTTTTCCAATGTGCTTCATCGTGGTGCAGGCGTGCAACGCCCATTGGGCTCAAAGGGCTTCAGCCCCCCTCGTGTGTGTCAGCCCAGGCTGAGACAGCTTCCCGGGCTGGCGACCGTCTTGATTACAGCCACACCCCAGTTCTTCACAGGTCTTTAAAAGATCATTTATTTGTTAACCAGGCTTTGTTGTTGTTCACCCCTTCTTAGAGCCCCTGCATCTACACTCTGCATATTGCTGGAAGAGTCAGCCCCCCCCCTGAAATTTTCAGTAGCCCCCCGAAATTTGGCTCTAGTTGCGCCTTTGTCGTGAGGTATCCAGATTCAAAAAGTAAACACCTGCAGTGTTGCATTTTTGCATATTCATTGACAGGAAGCAGTCTCTTGGCTTGCAGACCTGCCAACTCGCAAAAACTTCCATTGTGTGCGAGGAGGCGCTGGGGCCAAGGAGAATCAAGAGATTTGTGCTGAGCACAGTGTGATGTACTTCTGCAAGTGGCGGCTCCTCCGCTAAGGTGGAGGATCGTCGCCCCACTGCTTTTTAGCTGTGTAAATAATGAAAAAATAAAATGATAATAACTCGATGTTATTATCATTTTATTTTTACCTGCTGCAGCTGCTTTGCGGGTGGGGCTGCTCTGCTGACAAAGAATTAGGGGGAGGAGTGGTGAGCATTCTGTTAGTGCTCATGAATGTTTGGCCAGCCGTCTTGGGCCAGCCAAACAGTCATGCGCATTTTGCATGTTCTCCACCCAGGTTGTATTACAGCCTGGGTGGAGAACATGCCCAAGCTCCTAGTCCTCATCTGAGCGCTGAACCACGGCACTCAGATCAATGACAACGCTGCACTGCAGGGTTGTGATTGGCTTAGGGGAGCCTAGGTGCTTCTGTTCCGACCGGAGCGGAGGGATGACGGAAGAGAGATGCAGCGAGGAGGCAAGTTTAATTTTCTATTTCTTTACCTCCCCTCCACCCACTACCCCTGATCTGTCCCCGCTGCCACTGACTTCTGCTGCCCTGCCCACCTGGAAAAAAAAAAAAGCTTCTGAGGTTCCTGCCAAAGACCTGAAGAGGTTTCAAAAACCCTAATGAACATTGGCTGTGCAGGCCTTCAAAAAGAAGATGGAAACCCACTCTCTGCAGGGGTTTCAGCTCACCTTGTGCTCCACCATGTAATATTTGGTTCTTCACTAGAAGTCCTTGTAAAGGGAGTCGAGATTGTATGAAACATTGGAAGGTCTGATCTTGGAGAAAAATTCTCCCACAGAGATTGGCACTTTCCACTACTCTGTGTCTGGTCCTACTTGTTTTATGTGACATTATCATTTTGTGCTGTGTCTTTCAGGCTTGGTGGCAGCTATCTTGCTGTTTTTTTGTCTGTGAAATTTGCCTTTTGCTTTACAAGACTGATGTCTTATTAAAATTCAGCATTTGCCCCAATATACTAAGGATACAGTGCTTTACGTGGGGCAGTTCCCAGTGGGTCTCTGACCCACACGTAATTAAAACCTGACCTTGAAACTGGTCCCTATGTGGTCCTATAGTCTCGTCCCTAGCTTTACAGGTAGACAAACTCAGCGGCTGCTGGCTCAGGTAAGCGTGGTGGGGCGGTGAGGAGCAGAAGGGGGGAACTCGAAGGACCACGGAATAAGTATTTTTTTTTAACTCTAACCATACCTATTCCGTCATCTGTCAACTTGCCGCCTCTCCCCACCGCCTCATCGCGCTTACCTGAGCCGGCCGTCACTGGACAAACTGACTGCTTTCTGTAAAATTAATGTAAAAACTATTCGGGTAATCTATGTTGGTGATGTAGTTCCTGTGAACATTTAATTTGCTTTATCTAATCTTTAATTCCCTGAGAGTGTTTGCTTTTTCCAGGATGCTGGGTTTCCATAATTTTTTTTCATGCAGCATATTACTCTTCTAAAGTGCATACGTTGAAATGAGTTGCCTCCAGGTGTTTGTGTGCGTTTAGGATGTGGTTGGGTGTTTGTAATGCAAGTATAAAAATATATGTACCTTTTGGAAACCGTTCCGGGGTTATTACTTCATACAACACAAATATTCGCATCCATACTTACTCAAAACCACACTTCACTTAATATGTTTGAAGCACTTATCATAAGACAGATTTCTGTCAAATATATATATTTTTTAATAAATATCAGTTCATATGAAACATCAAAGCATCAGAAATAAAAACAATGCTAATAAAAACACAATAATTCCCACATGGAATTGATCATGTGCCTAAAAAGGAGAACACTAAGAGACAAACTGTGTCATACATATGTTAATTTGGATACGCAATAGACGGTATCAGGCATAAGTCTCCAATCCCTGTCTATGGCTAACTAATAGCTAAACCAAATTTAACTTTGAACAAAAAAGCAGGCGTCGACGCGTTTCGGTGGCAGAAATCCCAATAGGACCACCTTCTTCAGGACACAAGAATTTTTCTCCTTAAAATGTATACAAAAATCTGACACCAATTCCACCGGTGCAACTGCACTACGGTAAGGATACCTCTTCACACTGGGAGTACATGTATGGTGCTTCAAGGGAAGCAGGGATGTTACAATAATAGCTTGCTATTGGTGAATGAAGAATTTGTGTTTTTTTCTTTCTTTTTCTTTCCTCAATGATTATTAAGGCCATATTCAATCTCGGTCTCTTTTTAATAAAAAAAAATCAAACACAATCGTTCTTTGTTTCAAGCATCACGACTCGATGTAAAATTCCGGGACGGAAAGGCTGTTCCTATAATCGATGATGCAGGGAGACGATACATTGAAAGATCGCTCCTATTTTTAACAAGGGACCGAGATTGATTCGGAAAAAACTGTTTTGAACAAAGAACGATTGCGTTTGATTTAACTGTCGCAGTAGTGTATCCAGGGAGCCTACCTGAGCCCAGCATTAGTGCAGAACCGGGAGAACCGGGGGAACGCGACTCCTCCCTGCCGCCGCCGCATCGGCCAACCTTTCGAGCGGCGGCAGTGTGCAGGGGGAACAACAAACCACAATCCCCAAGCTCCTCCACGGCGGAAGCCCGCCAACGCCATCACCGCCAGCGCCTGGAGGCGCATATATTCACGGACTTCCCCGGCAGAGCGGGTGTTCGTGCCTGTCGCAGTAGTGTATCCAGGGAGCCTACCTGAGCCCAGCATTAGTGCAGAACCGGGAGAACCAGGGGAACGCGACTCCTCCCTGCCGCCGCCGCATCGGCCAACCTTTCGAGCGGCCGCAGTGTGCAGGGGGAACAACAAACCACAATCCCCAAGCTCCTCCACGGCGGAAGCCCGCCAACGCCATCACCGCCAGCGCCTGGAGGCGCATATATTCACGGACTTCCCCGGCAGAGCGGGTGTTCGTGCCTGTCGCAGTAGTGTATCCAGGGAGCCTACCTGAGCCCAGCATTAGTGCAGAACCGGGAGAACCGGGGGAACGCGACTCCTCCCTGCCGCCGCCGCATCGGCCAACCTTTCGAGCGGCCGCAGTGTGCAGGGGGAACAACAAACCACAATCCCCAAGCTCCTCCACGGCGGAAGCCCGCCAACGCCATCACCGCCAGCGCCTGGAGGCGCATATATTCACGGACTTCCCCGGCAGAGCGGGTGTTCGTGCCTGTCGCAGTTGTGTATCCAGGGAGCCTACCTGAGCCCAGCATTAGTGCAGAACCGGGAGAACCGGGGGAACGCGACTCCTCCCTGCCGCCGCCGCATCGGCCAACCTTTCGAGCGGCCGCAGTGTGCAGAGGGAACAACAAACCACAATCCCCAAGCTCCTCCACGGCGGAAGCCCGCCAACGCCATCACCGCCAGCGCCTGGAGGCGCATATATTCACGGACTTCCCCGGCAGAGCGGGTGTTCGTGCCTGTCGCAGTAGTGTATCCAGGGAGCCTACCTGAGCCCAGCATTAGTGCAGAACCGGGAGAACCGGGGGAACGCGACTCCTCCCTGCCGCCGCCGCATCGGCCAACCTTTCGAGCGGCCGCAGTGTGCAGGGGGAACAACAAACCACAATCCCCAAGCTCCTCCACGGCGGAAGCCCGCCAACGCCATCACCGCCAGCGCCTGGAGGCGCATATATTCACGGACTTCCCCCGCGACGCGGGACGCGCGCGGGCGACGCCGGGACAAGGGCGGGACCGTCTGAGGCCGTCCGAGGTTGGACTAGGTTGGGTTGGGCCAGGGACCCTGCCTGAAATTCCATTTGTACTATTTATGTACTTACGAGCAGTGTGGTCTAAACAGAGTAATTATATCATCTATTTGCATCCTGTGCTTCAAGTGAATTGATTACTTTAGCCACCTTATTGATCTTACTCATGCCTGGGAAAAAACAAACCCCAGCTAATAATACTATAGATAATTATCTGATCCAAGTTGTGGCTAAAATTAACAGCGACAGGAGATCCTCACTGGGATTAGATTCATCTAACCAATCCCATATGGCCGATAAAGAGTATGGGGATTCCTCGGCTTTACACAATAGTAGTACATCTTGTGTGGCTCATGTCCCTCTCTTCGATACAAACCCCATTTTGCCTAGTGGCGTAGTCGCTCTTACTGAAGCCAACAGTGATAGTGAAGGGGTGTCAGTGATATCCACCAACATCGCGTCCCCTCTTTCTACTACCCCTGTTCCAGCTCCGAGGGTTAGCAGGGGTAAAAGCAAGGTTATCCCAAAACGAGGGGGTCTAAGATCTGGCAGAAACAAAATTGCAACCCCTTCGAGGAAAATATCAGAGGACGAGGAGGAGGAGGTTGATCTGCTCAGTGAAGCTCACGTTACCCTTTCTAACGCTCAATTTACTAAACTATGGAGCATGATGGACACAAAAATTAAAGGTATAGTCAAACCCCTGGTTAGTAAAATTGATAAATTAACCGCCGAGGTCAATAGACTAGGTGGTTTATTAGAGAAAACTTTGGTGAAGACAGGAAATATTACTGAAGTTGTTGTATCTAGGGTTGAGCCAGTATTGAGTAAAACAACACTTGCTGAGAATAGTGGATCTGTCTCTAATCCTGTACCACTGCCTAATGTACCTAGTGGTGCCTTTGTAGATACACCCCCCGTCGCTGCCACTAATAATTCTAATATGGGGAAAGGGTCTTTCGAGCTTGTAGTTGAAGCCTCTCCATTAGTTCTTGTCCTTGCAAATGTCCCCCCTTTGGCTTCTGGGGAGGTCGAATCTGCCCCTTCTTTATTAAATAAATCTTTATCATGGCTTACTAACAACATGGTAATATCACCTTGGGGGAAGCAACAATTATCTGTAGAACTTGTTAATGCCAGAAGGATTGAGTGGATTGGCAACAGCGTTAAGAGGTTCAGAGGGGATTGTGTTATTCTTACCTTCACTGACCCTGAGGTTTTATCAAACATCTTGCCTAACATCTTGCCTCCACAGCGAAGGTCAACTTCAATTGTACCACTGACCCTGGACTTTTTCTATTCTCGGAAAGGAAGAGGTATGAACCCTAGTATTCTAAGAACTAAATGGAATGTTGTGACCAAGAGGAGTAGTAATGATCCTGGATTTCGCGAATGGGGTCTATGTGTGGAAAACAGGTTCTCTGCCTTGTCAAACCTGGATGCTTGTGATTGACAACCATCCCACCATTCATCTGAGTCACCCTGTACTGATGAGCTAGGCCAACGAGTAGGTACTCGTCCTGAGATTGTTAACTTGGAGGCCATAGCTGGTTTAATAACTGAAAATGTAAAATACAATGGTTTAAATGATACCGTGATGAGTGGACTTGCTTTTAGCTCCAAACCTGTAATGGCACATGATTTTGGGAACTTATTATCCTGGAATGTGGCCGGGCTATGCTCTAAGCTGGGTTGTGGTGATTGGTCTAGGTTTGTTAGCAATTTTGACGTTTGTATTTTTCAGGAAACATGGGCTTGTGACCCCGCTTTTGCTTTGGGGTACCTAAATTTTTATGTACCAGCTTCTAAGGGCCCTAAAGGGCGCCCGATGGGGGGCCTTACTATATGGGTCAAACAATCTTTAAAGGTCGTTGTAAAAAATGTGGAGACTGGTCAAAAAGATATTCAGCTCATTAGACTCATGAGTGATTTATCCTTATCCATCGATATTTATAACATTTATGCCAGAGGTGGAAATGTAGGAAAATCTGAGGTTCTTCTTACCCTGTATAATCTCCTTGAGACACATTCTGGTGGTAAAAACATAATAATTGCTGGGGATTTAAACCGTACGTTTGAACCTCTAGACACAGGCAAAGCCTTTTTAGGTGCAGAGGAAGACAAACAATGGGACATCCCCTTACTAGATACTATCCCAGTAACTCGTTGGACAGAGGATATTCTGGGTTTGAATGCAATGTGCCTTGAACAAGGGTTAAGAGCTTTGAATGGAAGGACAAAGTCAGATAGAGTACCAGCTATGACCTTTAACAATGGGAGAAGCAAAAGTCGTATCGACTATATTATTTGTAGCTTTTCCCTTTGGCCAACTGTTAAAGATATTGTTGTAACAGAAATGCCAGAGAGTGACCATAATCCGCTATGTGTTACCCATAAATGGTGGCTGTCTGAATCCAATGCCTCTATTTCTCTGGATGATTGCCTACCCCCGCTCATTGTTCCAACAAATGATATGCGTAGGCTAAGATGGACAAGCGTTAGGACGGACCAACAAGCTATAGAAAATATAGGAGCTGCGACCGATAAGGCCATTATGGCCCTAGACGGTGAAGCAGGGATCACTTCAGGTCAAGTCAACACTATTGAAGTACACGAGTCTCTTTTCCAAGAAATTAAAAGCTACTTTCTGAAACCAGTAAACTCTAAGGTGACCCGTGTTCATAGAGTAGCTAAATGGTATAACCATGCTTGCAAGGTGGCACGAATTTCTTTGGGAGTTGCAATTAAGAGCAAAAACCTGGGGGCTATCCGCTCTGCCAGAAAGTCATATAAAATTTGTATTGCCAAAGCAAAAAAAGATTGGGACGAAGCCCATTGGGATAAGTTGAAGTGTGCTAGTGATCGAAAAGATTCTAGATTGTTTTGGCATATTGTCAAATGGGGGCAAGAAAGGTCTGAAGAGGCTTGCAATAATTATGTCCCGCAGGATGCCTGGATAAACTTTTGTAGTGATCAATATGCTAACAGGGTTCAGATTGTAAATAACATCAGCCCTATCTATACAACTTCTGAGGACAATGTCTTCACGAAGGGTGAAATTCTGTTGGCCCTCAAAATTGTACATAGTGGACGTGCTCCTGGCATTGATGGCGTTCCAGCGGACGTTTTCATAAACGACACTGATAGGTGGTGTAAATATATTCACTTGTTAATAAACCACATAGCTAGGGGTGCAGCTATCCCGGTATCATGGCGGGGTGCTGTTATTATCCCTGTGTACAAAAAGGGTGATCGTTCCCAGCTTTGTAATTACCGCCCGATTAGCCTAATAGACACAGTGCAAAAAATCGTTGGGCGAGTGATTGTTAATCGATTGCTCGATTGGGCGGACGAATTTAATATTCTATCTCCATTTCAGGCTGGGTTTCGTAAGGCCACTAGTACTGTGGACCAAGTTTTTCGGTTCCAGCTGATCCAGTGGAGGACTGTGGTGCTAGGTGGGGGCAGTCTTTATGCGGCTTTTGTCGATTTGCGGGCTGCCTTCGACCTGGTACCAAGGGCGAAACTGTGGGAAGTACTTGTGGCCTTAGGGGTCCCAGGAGTCTTGTTGACTATGATCATGAGATTACATGAAGGCACCTATGCTAAAATCCAATGGGGTGGATACGGTAAAGACACAGCCGAATTTCCTGTTGAGCGTGGGGTTCGACAGGGGTGCTCAATGGCACCTACTTTGTTCACCCTTTTTATTAATGGCATTGTCCCCCGCATTCAATCACAGGCAGTGGATGCTCCCTCTCTTGCAGGTGTAAAAGTTCCTATTTTAATGTTCGCCGATGACACGTTAATTTTATCTAAAACTCCAAGTGGATTGCAAAAAGCATTGGACATTTTCGATAAGTTTTGTGGGGATCACAGACTGGAGGTGAACGCGTCTAAAACAAAACTCATGGTTTTTAATCCGTATCGAAATTTTAAACCTAACATTACCATGAGTGGACGCACTCTTGAGGTTGTATCATCATTTACATACCTGGGGATCCTTCTTTCTAATGATAATAGGTGGAACCAGCATCTAAACATTGCAATTTTAAGGCATAAGCAATTAGCTGGAACCATTATAAAGGAGCATAGGAAATCATTGACTAAACCGATCAAACCACCCCTGATTATATATGAGGCAAAAGCAATTGGGTCGGCATTATACGGGGCTGAGTTATGGGGGCATGATAACCTACAGGAGTTACAAACCTCAGAGAACAAATTTCTTAGGAAACTAACGGGTACTCCACAGAGTAGTCCGTTATTGCCTCTGAGATACGAGCTTGGTAGGAAAGAAATCTCGGAAATGGGCAAACTACGACCAATTTTATATTGTCGTAGGTTATGGACCACACCTGAGCTCACTCACTATGCAGCCGGGTTCACTGACGTTATTAAAACAGATTGCTTTAATAGAATCAGATGGTTCAAATTATTAAAACTAGCACTATCTGAACTAGGCCTGAATGCTCTATGGTCCGACCCAGCTGGGGCATCATTTCCTAATAAGACAACCCTAAAAAATATTTTTGGGGAAAATGTTGCTAACAAAAATCTCCTCAGTATCAATTGTGGGTCCATGACTGCTAGTTTTCTTGAGGTTAAACTGTACCCCATGTATGAACTGTATTGGGATTATATATCCAAACCTTTGGATAGGAAACTGCTTTTTCAACTAAGGGCGGGCTCTCTTGCTCTTCGTTACCTAACATCTAAGTGGAGGGAAGGAGGCCCTGCTACATGCCCAGCTTGTGGGGAAGGTAATGAAACACTTGGACATTTTTTGTTCTCCTGCAAACCATACTCTACTCCAAGGCGTGTTTGGTTGGCACCTATGTGTAGGAACCTGGGTACTAAAAGTAGTATGGTGGCTTTGCGCATAGTTAGATCGACTACTTTAACTTGGATTATAATTGCCACCGCTAAGTATCTGGGGTGGGCATGGATAATCAGGCAGAGATTGCTAGTCCGGTGACTACTCCCTGCCTAGACGAACAGAGACTGCTAGAGTACTGTCTATTCTCTGTTCAGTGTAATTTATCGTGTCATCTGGAAAAAAAAAACAATTTTAAACGATCCTTTTTAGTACAAAGACTTTACAAATTATTCTTAATTGTATCATCAACATCAATGAACTTTACACCTGTGAAATGTAATTCTAAATGGCTCTTTTATTAGTACAAAGATTTTATAAACTGTACTTAATTGCATTATCTATAATAATGAATTTTATTCTTGTGATTAAGTCTATTTCTTCTCTGAAAATAATTTTGTATTCTTTTTAGAAATGTGCGTATGTCAATATGACATCTCAGATTTAATTGTCTTTTATTATATGTTTGTATGTTTGCTTTTATGTGTAACTCTCGAATAAAGCACTTTTGACTTGGAAAAAAAAAAAAAGGAAGCATCGGGCCATGACTCAGTCCCAGCCCTACCACCTTTTCAGAGGCAAGTGTACATTTTCCTAACAGTTTACTTCACCTCTGTAAACGTCCCGTCCTGTGTACAACCTGCACTCATTGCGTCAGAGGCTGTAAATCCAGCCTTAGGGAAACGTTTGCGTGATGCTGACAGGCCACAGCCTCATTCTTTAAAAATAAATGTACAAGCGGTTTGCAAATCCACGTAGTTATTGTGAAAAAAACAAACATCTCAGGTTTAACTCGCTGCCGCAGGGCAAGAGGGTCTCTGAAACCCTCCCCCGGGGCAGGCGCGAACCTCAAGCTTTGTGGGAAGTGCACACACATCCAGAGACAGAGTTTTGCTACACAAACATAATTACAGGTTAGGAACAACTGGAAAATACTCGCATGCTCCGATTGGTGAGTCGTCTAGAGTTTATCTGATTGACACAGATTCTTTCCCGGGCAAGTAAACTTTATATAGTCGGTGAATTTTGGCCTATCACGGTACTTTGGAAGCACCTTAATTATTTCAGAGCAAAAAAAACAAAAACGCGTTCTATTTGTTAATGCTATTATTTTATTTCATTTCAAATCAATGTTATGTAAGGGGAAACAATGCACAGCATGCATAATAAATGAGATAGACAAGTGGGAACTGTAGACATTCTAGGAAGATTTGGGGGGTAACGTGAAGCGTTATTGTATAGATATCACATGCTTGGACCAGTGGGCATTTGGAATAGTCATGAATTTAAATACTGTGGGGCAGATTTACAAGCCCCTTGCGCCACTTTTGAGTAATTTTGCCATGTTAAAAGAGACACAAAAGTTGCACAAGGGGCTTGTAAATTTGCCCCTGTATGTTAGAATTAAGTCTTCTTTCCTCCTCCTGGAGTGAGTAAAGGCTACAAGTGGTATCACCTCGCGTCTGAAAACTCACCTTTCTAATGACCACTGTTATCGACGACTCGTTGTGCTTCCGAAACGTGCCTGGTGTGTGTAATAAGACAGTGAAATAAAAAATATTTGCCTCGGATCCCAGGGTTTTGATCTCACAGAAAAGCAGGAATTTAAAGGTAAGTGCACAGGTACAAAGATAAGAAACCTGACATAAAAAACACTCAGATCGAGAGTTTAGTAACATTGGGCATTTAAATATTTTATTCCGGAATGAATTAGAATCTCTGATGAAATTAGGAGCTTTAGTTGTTCCTTAAGGGACAGTGTCTTATCTCAACACAGATTAAACAGAGCGGGTTGATGTTTAGTTATTGGGAACTTGGGCTGAACCCCGGCTGAGGGAGAAAGTCAGAAGAAAAAGCGAGGAATGCAGCAGCTACCTAGGTGAGCGTGAGTTACATGAAGAGAAAAAGAAGCAGAGCGTGAGATGTAACTCCTGAGAGCATGGGCTGGCAGAGAGTCAGGTAGACGCTGAAATGCTGATATTTGTATTTCGCTTGTGACATTGCTTCCAGTGCCAGACGACTGTACCTGTTGCGGTATTTTCGGTGTTAAATCGGTTACGCTGGCAGCTCTGCCCCAAACCACGCAGCATGGAGTATGCAAATCAGGCCTGCCATTGGTTATGGGCCTTCCTGGGAGTGACCGGCAGTGGTTTAGTTTACCTGGGAGGGACGGGGCTGATTCCCCCATTTCCGTTTTACTTACTCGGTGCGTCAGCGAGGATTGGAACATGTCAACGGAGCTACGAAACGGCTCTGAATATAGGTAAACAGAGCCTCGGCTACATCTTCAAGGAGACCCTGGGCCGGCCTGGCCTCCTCCAGCTGTCTGATGCTTCCAGACCCAGAGCCGCGTGCTCAGTGCGCACAGAGGCCCTGTAAGGGGAACGCACGGTCTCACAGCATTCACAACAATTATTGTATGCTTACTGGGAAATGTACACAGTGACGTAGACAGAGCCACAAAGAGCAAATGTAAGCGGTTACATGAAACGGAGCTAAACATTACCCTGTCTCTAATGCGTGAGCCAAGAGCACGTAGGTTGGTATACGTTTAAGAATTACTTTTGACCATGTTGAATTTCACCTACACGTAGGCAGGACATATTGTTTCCAATTTGAATCTTTCTGTTGCAAATCATTGCTCTCGGGCGTGTGGATGAAATGGGTGTGATGGCACCTATGATAGGACTACTACTCCCAGGACGCCTTAGGGTGTGAAATGAAAATCCATAGTTAGAAACATGGGGCCTGAGTCACAAACACATTTTACGAGTGGTATCTTTAGGACTGGTGGTGAAGACACCATACATAAAAAGATAGGCCTGACCAAAAAGAAACTGCTGGTAAAATGTGTTCAGTCCTAAAGATACCACTCGTAAAATGTGTTTGTGAATTGGAAAAAAAATCGTAAACATACACTAAAGTTCAAGTTTACCTTTGTGAATCAGGGCCATAGTGTTCTGAGGACATAGAAAATTTGCACATAAGATAGTCAGAGCTGTCTCCTCAGTTCTTGAATTTTTCACGTAACTGAAGACCTGTCTCTTCACCTAGCTCCGGGACTGGTTGGGACCATACAGCTCCTGTTTCACCGCCAGGATTCCCTCTTGGGTAAGTTGTGTGCTATACAAATACATATAACAGAGAGCTGGGTGGAACTGGCAACCATCAACATCCCTGAGGGTTTGCCCCCAAGTTGACCAGCTAAATGGTCAAATGTCAATGACTAGTAAAAGCTGAAAATTATTTTCCATTGTTTCTTTTTGTTAGACCATTTCCTCGCCAGACAATAAGGGTGGCCCAGATATACTGAGCTTTTGCTTGTCCTTATGTTGCGTAAAGCAACACAAGGACAACGCATAGACTTCAGTAAGATTTACAAAGCCACTCAAGAGGCTATTTATGCTGCATTGCATGACTTTGTAAACAAATGTACACAACGCAGCACCTTGCGCTGCATTACATTTCTAGTCAGTAAGCATTCCATGGATGGACCATTGGTTCTCCAGAGCATCCACCCATGGATTTGACGCAATTCCAGATTTATAAACGTTTGTAAACCTGGTATTGCATCAAAACGGTACGTCTCCCAAAGGGCGGCGTAACAAGGAGAAAAATATTTTCTTCTCTTTATTTCCTTGTTCTATTCGTAATACATTCTGCATAACACAGAGATAGAACAAAATACCTCTTTGGATTGTTTTTGTGCAGGAAGTTAATCCTTCCTGCACAAAAACAATCCTGTCCGTAACGCGTTGGCCAGTGGCGTAAAGGAACCTGAGGGGGACCTCCTGCAAAGTACAAGGAGCCCCCGCAGCCTTCAGGCCTCAGTCAGGAGCTCTCAGGCCCCGTGCACAGTGCCGGAGGGGTTCCCCTGGAGCTCGGGCCGCTCTATAGCATGGGGCTATTGTTACGCCACTGGTCATCAGTCTGAAGTAATGTCAGCAGTCTTCTTTCTGATTATGGTGGTCACATACCACAAAGTCTTGATTATCCTCTTTCCATTTGCAAACAAATGCTTTCTTGCAGCGGTAGTCTGGGAGCATATACATAATATTTGTTAGGTCAAACTTGAGAGACGTGTGAGGACACGTTTTTTCACTGCGCTGGTGAGCAGACTCACAGCTGTTAGATTGCCCCATGTCCTCAACGTGACAGGCAGTCAGTCCTGCCTTTTCAGCCAGCAGCTATAAGCATGCTTACCTTTGTAATGTCACTTTTTCCAGTATAGGCATAGTTCTGTGAGCCCCAGAGTGCATAGTCACTTTGAAATGCATGTAGATGTGAGGCCTGCAATACTGTTCTCAGTAGAAGCACTCCAATTTGCAATAGGTTTCTGGGCACTCTTTAGAGTACATGGTTGAAAGAATGTAGTTTGTGTTTTGACCAACATGGAATACGCTGGATGAGATAACATGGATCCACTTGCCAGCAACGTCCCAGGGGATTTTTAGAGCTGGCTAGCCTGAAAAATAGCTCTGGTGTCACTATTTAAGTGAGAGCTGTGCAGGCTGAGGAACTATTTTGCTGTTTAAGGTTTAACTGAGCGGTGTAACGAAAGACACTGATGCTGTTACTTACTATCTTCAGTACCTTGAACTCTAATACCAATCATTCCAGTCCTAACTTAAAAAAGTGGTCCTGCCACTAAGACAGACCTTTCTCCAAACCATCTCAGTTTGAAAGTATTCTCATGAAGTAGTCTTTCTTCCGTTACTTTTACTTAATTGTTATAAAACCCCTACTCTCTCCCATGGGTGACCTGCAAGTATCAAGCACATTATTGTACTCGAGATGCCAATAATGGATTGGGAGAGAGGGTGGGTTGAGAACTAGAACAAAGAGTTCTCGCGCTCAGGGCAGTGAAAATTTCCACTATGGACCAGTATCATTACACATTCATCCGTGCTCCTCCTGTCCCAGTCCTGATTTATAAAACAAGCACCGAGAATATAATCTTTGTTCACTGCCAACATTTTAATGAAATTAACTTTAGTTACAATTACTTCATTGCCACTTGCAAAACACCAGAATTACAATTAACTGAATATTATTTACCTAAATAGAACCTTCAGTCTGATGCAAAAGTATTTGTAGTTGACCTTGTGGCTGCTGTGCAATTTTCCTTTAATGATATACCACACGTTGCTGTCCATGAAGTTGACACTGCTCTTGTGAGCAACTCTGAACACTTTTTGCCACCTCCTGACCTGCCGACAATATATAGCCTGCCGACCCCACCCACTTATGGTAACTGTTATTATTTTCTTGCCTCTAGTGCCACACCATAAATGAATATTGCATTAGAAGAATGACACTTTTTGTTTTCTCTAGAAAAATTGACCAAACTCTTTTTAACATCTAAGGTCAAAGGAATCGATTTTGAGGAGTTTTCATCCAAAACTCGCACAATAATAATGTCTGGGTTTAACTGCTTCTACATTTTTGGCCAAAACCTTGAATCTGTCTTTAACACCACCCTATCTAGGAAAACCTAAGTTATGTATAAGAGCCCAAACTTCTGGCTAATGCTATTGCGAATAAGAATGTCAATTGTGCTGAAAAGCAAGACATTTAACTGGTTCAAGGGGCTCAAAAGGTGTTTTGTCGGCCTTTTAGAGCAATTAACAAATTCCATGTAGGTATTGGGTTTTGCGACTATTTGTTTCCTTGATCGAAAACTTGTAATTACCTGAAAGCAGGTGGAATAATTTGAGAAATGTCACCCTGTCACTCTCTGAAACCCCTTACTTCAGCCCACTGTGCTGCTGAAGTGGTCCAAGCTAAAGCTTTTACAAATCCATCTTCAGGAGCTCCAGAATTAGGATGGTCATGAGATGTAGCTGCTAACCATTATCACTGCTTCACCTTTCAGAGGTTTTCCAGTATTCGGAATACAATACTAGTTTTGATGACTTCCTAGAAGCTTGAATGTCGAATGATTTCTTTAGAGCACCATGGGTGCTGTAGGGCAAGCCTCTCAACTTCGATGCCATGAGAAGGTTTACAGAGTTGTCAGGCCTGTCACCCTTGGGAGAGGGGGGGTCTTCCCCCAAACCCTTTGCCTATTTGCCTCCACTTTTTTCTGGATATTTACTTCTGTTGACCGTAGGACTCTGTGCACTTTTCCACTGCTAACCAGTGCTAACATGCTTGTGCTCACTTCCCTAATCATGGTTTTATTGGCATATACCTAAACAGCATATTTAATTTACCTGTAAGACCCTGGTAGAGTGGTATACCATATACCCAGGGCCTGTACATTAATTGCCACCAGTGGGGATTCATCACTTATTCTGTCACCCACCTAAGTACCACTCTAAAACTTGTACAAGGCTTGCCATTGCAGCCTGAATGCCTTGTCCCACAGCCATGTCGAGTGGGCATTTGAGCCCCTGTGCTAAGCCTTAAACTCCCCTGTTATTACATATAAGTCACCCCTCAGGTAGGCCCTAGGTAGCTCATAGGGCAGAGTGCTGTGTAATTAAAAGGTAGGACATGTACGTTTCAGTTTTACATGTGCTGATAGTGAAAAACTCCCAAATTAGTTTTTTCACTACTGTGAGGCCCACCGCTTGCATAGGATAACATTGGGGATTACTCATTGTATTTAATAAGCTGAAATTCCTAAGTGAGATGATGTAGATAAGCTATGAAATTAAAACGATAAACCCTCTTTATTACAATTTTGAAAATGCCACTTTTAGAAAGTTCTATCTAACCACTTGGGTCCTGTCACTACCTGGTCTGGACCACTCAATTAGCAAAAACAAACAGATAGCCAGATAGGAGATTACAAGATAATCTTAAATACACCTAGACCGTTAATTCTAAGCATACATGATTTAATTCACATTCAATTCAATAGTTAATCATTTTTTGAAGAGAAATGTTTCATCATGACAGGGAAAAACACATATCATCAAAGCAAAGAGAGGAAAACCAAAAAGTTGTTTGTAACCTCAATGCATTCACGATTACACAAAATGTAAAAACAATTCACGAGACCTACACAATTACAACAACATGGCATAAATATGTACAATCAGGACACCATATGTATTTTCATGAAACTCCTGTATGTAGAAGGAAACCAGTCCACGTGTAGAAAACAAAAGAAAAGAGAAAACAACAACAGGCGAATATCTGTAGATTGACACAATCCTGCCTGTGTTTTTTAGGCTGAAGCTGACGAAATAGTCCCTAGGGTCATATCAACAAAAGGTTAGTGTTTTTCAATATTTCCCTGTGTTGTCCAAGCGTCACTAGTAGCCTTCAGCCATCATGCCAACGCGTTTCAAACCCTGCACAATTCTCGGGTTATCCTCAGGTCGTATACCGAATTCTTTGAAGCAAATACCAGGACATTGCCGGCCCAGAAGTCGTCCACTTTACTAATACGTGGACGTTGTGAATCTTCAATCCGGACATAAAAATATATCACCCCACCAGCCTGTTGGTCACCGTTTTTGACTGGTCCATTCACTTCAATCTAAAGTCTGGGATTCATCTTCACCTGCAGACATCTCCAGTCCACGCCCTGAGGATAACCCGAGAATTGTGCAGGGTTTGAAACGCGTTGGCATGATGGCTGAAGGCTACTAGTGACGCTTGTGCAAGACAGGGAAATATTGAAAAACACTAACCTTTATTTGATATGACCCTAGGGACTATTTAGTCAGCTTCAGCCTAAAAAACACAGGCAGGATTGTGTCAATCTACAGATATTCGCCTGTTGTTGTTTTCTCTTTTCTTTTGTTTTCTACACATGGACTGGTTTCCTTCTACATACAGGAGGTTCATGAAAATACATATGGTGTCCTGATTGTACATATTTATGCCATGTTGTTGTAATTGTGTAGGTCTCATGAATTGTTTTTACATTTTGTTTAATCGTGAATGCATTGAGGTTACAAACAACTTTTTGGTTTACCTCTCTTTGCTTTGATGATGTGTGTTTTTCTCTGTCATGATGAAACATTTCTCTTCAAAAAATGATTAACTATTGAATTGAATGTGAATTAAATCATGTATGCTTAGAATTGACGGTCTAGGTGTATTTAAGATTATCTTGTAATCTCCTACTTTTAGAAAGTTGGCATTTTCCTGCCCGTAATCCTTTTAGCCTGCAGCCTGTCTTGGGTCGCATGACTGGGTGTAACTGACAGTTAAACTTTGTTAATTCTTCCCGGACAGTCACACAATAGACAGATTAGGTATGCCTCAATGGGCAATCACTGACAGGATTGATGGGGGCGGAGCTGAGCAAAGCTCCACTTGCACCTGAAGAAGCTGTGTACTGTCTCACAATTGACCAACGACCCTCTATTGTCACTGCAGTCAGTTAGGAGCCAGGGGCGTCAGGAAATTCCTTGCACTTCAAAGAAACTTTCCAGAAACTTCACCCACTTTCCATAAGAAGGGCACCAGGGTATGAAAAAAGACCTTCAGACCCATTCTTCAGTTCTTTACTAGATCAGCAGAAGGATTGTCAGAGGACTGCCTGCTGCTGTGACCTGCCTTTCACTCTGCGGGACTGATGCTGTACCTGGAAGGACTGCTTTGCTGACTGGAGCCTGCCTTGAACTCTCAGATGCCAGCCCTGCAGTTAAGCCCTGCATCTTCACCTGCACTCAGTATTTCTAAAAGAGACTCCAAGGGCTAGTTTGCTGGCCTCGTGTTCAAAGCCACAGGGACATAATAGGCTCCCACCATCTTGAACCTTCACCTGGACCCAGCCCGAGTGAGGTCTCCATCCACTCCTGAACCCTTGGTTGTGGTGATAAAGCTGCCCAGATGGCCAATTTCCAAAACTGAGGACATAGACAAAATCTTGCAAAAAGGTCTTCTGAGAACCAGGAGGAGATCGGGACCAACATGGTCGCCTATACGCCCGAGGTGCATCGCCGGTCAGATTGACTTTGCAGCTTTTCCCACAACATTCTTCTCCGGGGTAGCAAATCTGTTTCAGTTGTCCTTCGCCAAAGTGTGTCCCACCTAGTGGAACTGCCCTCGGCTACAGCCCTCTGCTTCATCTCGCTGGAGATTTTCAACTTCCATTTTATCGACTAATTCCGAAGGTAAAATCTTCACTGTGGCTTCGCTCCACAGCCATTCGATAATGACGCTCCCTCCACGGACACTCCCGCGGCCTGGCACTGCTGAATTACCTTCTCAGACACTTCTATTTCACAATTTTTCTAAGTTCGAAAGTAAGCGCTGACCAGACCCAATCCACTTCTTTTATCCAAACGGCACTCCATTTTGGTTGGCCTTAACTTTCAACTTTGACTCGGTCTTGCGCGACCAGATGTCTGTGATTGGTGCTTTAATCTTTCAGTTGCTAGAATTCACTTATTCATTTCTACTGATAAGGTTTTGGTTGTTTTGGTGTCAAATAATTTAATAAAATGTATATATTTTTTTTAATTGGTTTGGGATTTATCTTGTGTTGTGTTTTCACATTATTACTGTTTGTGTGCTGCATAAATACTTTAAATATTGCCTCTAAGTTAAGTCTGACTGCTTTTTGTGCCAAGCTACTGAGGGTTAAGCACAGGTTAATTTTTTGACTTTTTGTGTTTCACCCTGAAAGGGATTGTGGCTGTAGCTTGAACAGGGCTCACACCCCAGTCAACCAATAACTCACAAGAGTTTTTTTGATAACATATTGGAAACTGTAGAGGAGAAGGATGTATAGAAAGGTATAGGTATTGGTCCATCACCAGCTATTACAGCAACGTAAACTAGAGGCAGAGTGGCCAGAAGGAGACTATCAGGTTTACTGGGACACTCTCCGTCTGAACCTTCTGCAGTGCCCTAAGGAGAAGGGGAATTGCAGGAAATGTATGTAAGATCCATTCTGCCTAAGGAACTGACAGAGAGCGTCCACTGCCCAAGCCTAATGACACCATGTCTCAGAGAAAAATCGAGGGAAAAGAGCATTGGATGGAGATGCAAATACTTCCAACCACAAACTGCTGAATACAGCTACTATCATCTGGAATACATTTTTATTCATGTGGAATGGTACTGAGGGCAGAATATTGGGAATGAGGCTGTCAGCATGAGGAATACACTGAAACCAATGCACTATCCCTGAAAGCAATGCAGATTACTTTCAGGGATAGTACATGGGTTTTCACCCATGAGCAAATCAACTGGCTACGTCCTTGAGGAAAGAAGATTCCTGGATAAGCCAGTAGTCAAGATATGAGTACATGTGTACCCCTTGTAGCTGTAAAGCCATCATCACTGTTGCCAGTACCTTGGCGTAGATCCTCGGTGAGGATGACAAGCCAAAGGGAAGTGCGTTGAATTGGTAATGCCTATCTCCCACCTCAAACTTGAGATCCCGCTGATTTCTTTGATGTATTGTAAAATGGAAGTATGCATCTTGCAAGTGCGAAGTGAAAAAAAATATGCTTTTGATATCAGTGGAATAATGATTTGCAACGTTACCATCCTGAATGAAGTTCAAAGGAGAAACCTGCTCAAAATCTTTAAGTCCTTGACAGGCCTGAATTGGTTTTGGTACAAGACATATTGTCTATGCAATTGTGGAACTGGGACTATTGTTCCCTTTTAATAAGTGATCGCACCACTTTTTGAATAGCTTCTTGTTAGAAATGGGATTTTTGGTAGGCTAGGGCATGTGACAAAACCAGGCAGAAACCACCACTATAATCAGGATAAGGGAGTTACACTCCTAAAATAACCCCTGCTCACCCCCTTGGTAGCTTGGCATGAGCAGTTCGGCTTATCTTAGAGGCAGTGTGTAAAGCATTTGCACATAACCAACAGTAATACAGTGTGAGCACTACAAGTTTACCACACCAGTTTAGAAAAATATCCAATATATTAAGACAAGACCAAAAACGATAAAAATCCACAATACAGTACTTAAATATCTTTGGATATCAAAATATGCTTGAAAAACAGTTACTTGATGCCGCTAGCTCCATCTGGGGCTATCATGGCATCGTGAGCAAACAAATCAAAACAGCTCTGGCTGACCGCGGTGTCGCGGGCCAGCTACGGTGTCGGGAACACCCGCAAACCGTACCTTTTAGAAATTCAGGGTGTCGGCGACCTCTGGTTGAGCTTCCAAAAGCACGGCGTCCGCAGGCGTCGGTTCCGGAGGTCGGTGCAGGAGTCGTCGGGCCCTCGAAGTCACATGCGTTGCAGATCGAACTCCTCTCTGTTGAAGTCAGGAGCGCTGGTGTCGGCAGGCGTCGAGTGCTGCGGTGCAAAGTGCAGTGGTGTGGCGTGCGGTGCCCTCAGGTCACGGTGCGAGCGGCGGCTCGGTGGCAGCGTCAGATGACGTAATCGGTGAGACCAGGGTTGCGGTGAGAAGTGAATGTGATGCTCGTCGGGGTGCTGGCAGGTCACGGTGCAAGGAGCGGCGTTGTCATTGCTGAAGCGCTGTAATCGGCTGATGAACGGGAGTCGATGGCGTTGGGGTCGGTAGGCCAAGGCTGCGGTGTTGGATGAGAGCGGTGCGTCGTGTAACTTTACAAGCGGTGCCCTGGTGCCCTCGAACCACGGTGCAAGTAGTAGCATTGATTTCAGCGTGGAGCGGCGTAGTCGGGGATACCAAGGTGTCGTTGTGAAGCGAGGCGGTGCGGAGTGCAAGGCTTACAGGTCGCAGTGTGAGCAGGGGCTCGGTGGCGGCATCAGCAGGCGTCGTTGGTGAGACCAGGGTCACGGTGTGGCGTTGCGACGGTGCCCTCTGCGGTGCCTTCAGGACACAGAGTCGGCAGCGGCGTCTTAGACATCGTCGGGTGGCTTTTCTTCTGTTGCAGCACAAAACACACAGTTCCCAGTGCTGAGGGCAGAAGAGCTTGAAGTCTTTCCTTTTCCTGAGACTTCTTGAACAGGGGGCAAGCTCTACCTCAAGCCCTTGGAGAAACTCACAAAGTAGGTTGCAGAAAGTTCAGTCCAGTCCTTTCACTGCCCAAGACAGAAGCAGCCCCTGCAGGCCAACACAGCAAAGCACACAGCAAAGTGGTATTTCCTCCTCACAGTTTCTCCAGCTCTTCTTGGCAGTTTTCTTGGTCCAAAAGAGTTATAAAGTTCAGGGGTCTGGGCCCCAATTTTTATATCCCAAAATCCTTTAATCTCTTGGGCAGAGAGTGTCTGTGGCCAGCCAGAACCAGTTCTGCCTTTTCTGGTGTGACTTCCTGGCACGAGGTGGAGACGGCATTGTCAGAGGCAGACCAGGCCCTTTGAGGTGCAAGGAAATCTCCTCCCACTCCCCCAATTGCAGCCCAGGTCTGTTCAGCCCTTTGCTGACCCACCTAGACTATCTGGAGAAACTCCTGTTCCCCAGCCTTCTGTCATCCAAAACCCAATCAGGCAATCCACATTCCAGCAGAGGCACACAGGATGACTGAGCAAGAAAATACCTACCTTCTAAAAGTGGTATTTTCAAACACAAAATTTAAAAATCACCTTCACTAAAAGATGTATCTTTAGATTTTGAGTTCAGGCATACAAAATTGTATTTTCCTACCTAATTCCCCGGGCCAGTTACGTTTATAAGATGTTATAAACAAACTCCCTATTCTGTCTGTGGTACTTTGAAATTTGGGACCGCGTAGGAGGCAGGGCCCTACCCCTGTCTATTCCGGTATTAGCGAACCGCAAATGGCCAATACGGTATGTACCAGTACTTTGCATAATATTTCATTGATAAATATACTATGTATACGATGTTATGCATTGGCTCCGTGGGTTCCATCTTGGAGCGGTGGCCATCTTATAGTTGCCCTCACATAGGCTACACTTTAAGAACAAATACAGGCCTCTAGAACACATGCGCCTTCCTTTGACTTCTCTGTGACCTGTGCGAATTGGCTCCACCGCCCCAGGTCAGTCCGGTCCCACGAGCTGCCCGTCCTACGGCCACCTGTGATTAGCATCAGGGTTTGTCACACCATAAAGCCTTTTCATCCCACACAAGCCTCCGGCTAATCTCTTTCACACCTGACTGTTCCTGCTTTATGGCCTGTTTTGCAAACAGGAGCTGCCCGTGTTTATTGGGGTCTGCTGATATCTGATGAGGGATCTGAGCCTCGCTGGGTAAATAATTGCGGGCTGGCTGAACTGAAATGTGGGATTGTAATCATGACTCTGCTTGTTCTTTGAAGTAAAATATGTGAATGACCAACTGCAAGAGAAGGGCGGTGTTGCCCAGAGCGTAATATTCTGTATAAAAGAGAAGACTGGTTTTTGTTCTGCAGACTGCCTCATTCAGTTGCTAAGGCTTCTGTGCGACGTAGTCTCACTCATTTGAGTTTAATAAAGATGTCTTTTCATATTTCAGCTTCTTTGCCAAGTTCTTTGTTATATTACCATGAGAGTGGAATTTTCAAATACCACAACAGGAAGTACTCGAAGTCATAGGGTGCTACCCCTGGCACCTCTGGGGTCTCAAAAATCAGAGTACTTCATGTCCTATGGAGAACAGGTAGCCTTGCAATAGCGAAAAACAAAATTGGCCGTAATTCACTATCAGGACATGCCACACACACCAGGCCATGTCCTACCTTTCACATACACTGCACCTGGCCCACAGGTGTACCTTGGGCCTACCTTAGGGTTGGCTGACATGAAAGAAAGGGGAAGGTGAGGGACTGGCAAGTGTGGGCACTGGCCAAGTCGACATGGCAGTTACAAACTGCGTGCAGACTCCGCTATGGTGGGTCTGAGTTACCTTTTCAGGGCTACTCACGTGGGTGGCACAATCAGTGCTGCAGGCCCGCTAGTAGCATTTGATTCACAGGCCCTGGCACACTCAGTGCACTTTACTAAGGACTAACAAGTAAATCAAAAATCCAATCATGGAAACACCAATCCATAACACAATTTACCACAGGAGCACTTGCACTTTACCACTGATCAGCAGTGAGAAAAGTGCGCTGAAACACTACGCCAGTCAAAACCGGGAGGTCAGAAAGCAAAAACTCAGGGGAAACACGCACAAAGATGCCAAGTCTAACACATGTCCCCTCCAGCTGAAAGTAGGGAGAACTACTCACCCTCCTGGGAGTTCTCTTCACTAAGGCGGAAGAACCTGGACAGACCATCTGCATTGGCGTGTTCTGTGCCAGGACGGTGTTCCACTGTAAAGTCCATTCCCTGTAGGGAGATGGACCACCTCAGCAGTTTTGGATTCTCACCCCTCATTTGCATCAACCATCTGAAGGGCCTGTGGTCTGCCTGAACCGGGAAGTGAGTCCCAAACAGGTATGGTGTCAGCTTCTTCAGTGCCCAGACCACAGCTAAAGCTTCCCTTTCTATGGCACTCCACCTCTGTTTCCTGGGGAGTAGTCTCCAGCTAAGGAAGACTACAGGCAGGTCTAGGTCCTCTTCGTTCAGTTGTGAGAGCACCTATCACAACTGCAGGACAGTCTGCATCTGTGTCGACAAATTCCTTGGAGAAGTCGGGTGCCTTGAGCGCAGGTGCCGTGCACATGGCGGCCTTCAGGGCATCAAAAACCTTCTGGCAGGACTCAGTCCAGATCACCTTCTTGGGCTGCTTCCTGGAAGTCAGCACTGTTAAGGGGGCAACAATGGTGCCATACCCCTTAACAAACCTCCTGTAGTACCCGGTGAGTCCTAAGAAGGCCCTCACCTCTGTCTGGGTCTTGGGGGTCTCCCAAGCCAGAATGGTGTCAATCTTGGGTTGTAGGGGTGCCACCTGGCCGCTTCCTACCTGGTGTCCGAAGTACACCACCGAACCCTGCCTGATCTGGCACTTATTGGCCTTGATCGTGAGGCCTGCCCTCTGCAGCACCTTCTACACTTCACCGAGGTGCTGAAAGTGTTCTTCCCAGCTGGAACTGAACACTGCGATGTCATCCAGGTAGGCGGCACTGAAATCCTCTAGCCCAGCCAACACCTGGTTGACCAACCTCTGAAAGGCGGCAGGGGCATTCTTCAACCCAAACAGCATCACCCAGGTAATGTCCTTCTGGGGTTGAAAATGCTGACCTCTCCTTGGTCCTATCGGTTAAGGCAATCTGCCAGTACCCAGACGTTAAATCAACCGTGCTGAAGAACTTGGCAGCTCCCAACCGATCAATGAGCTCATCAGCTCTGGGGATGGGATGTACGTCAGTCCTGGTGATGGCATTGAGCCCACGGTAGTCCACACAAAACCGCAGTTCTGGAGTGGCACCGGGTGCAGTAGCCTTTGGGACCAAGACCACTGGGCTGGCCCAAGGAGTGTTGGAAGGCTCGATCACCCCTAACGCCAACATCTTAGAGACCTCCTCTTTAATGCTGGCCTTGACCCGGTCAGTGAACCTGTAAATCTTGTGCTTCACAGGAGGGCTGTCATCGGTGTCTACTTCATGGGTACACTAGTGAGCAACACCTGGGGTCAGGGAGACAGTGGGGCAAACTGTCCCAACAACTGGTGACAGTCGCTCTGCTGCTCTGGAATCAGTGTAGGGGAGAGGATCACACCTTCCACTGACCCATTGCGCTCCTTGGTAGACAGGAGGTCAGGGAGTGGTTCACTCTTCTCTTCCACCCCATCATCTGTCACCAAGAGCATGCTCACTTCGGACCTCACGAAGTGGGGCTTGAGGCGGTTCATGTGGAGGACCCTGCAAAGGGTTCCTTGGAGCCCTCAAATCCACCAGGTAGGTGACATCACTTTTGCGCTCCACCACCTCAAATGGCCCAGTCCACTTGTCCTGCAAGGCACAAGGTTCCACTGGGGCCATGACCCACACTTTTTGCCCAAGTTGAAATTCGACCAGAGTGGCATTCTGATCATGCCACTTACTCATTTCTTCCTGGCTTGCTTCTAGGTTCGCCTGAGCGAGTTTCCTGAAGCGGGCAGTTTGGTTTCTGAAGGCCAGCATGTAACTAAACACATCCTGGGGAGCTTTCCTGGGAGCTGCCTCCCAGCCTTCCTTCACCAAACTCAGAGGTCCTCTCACAGGGTGACCATACAGAAGCTAAACGAGCTGAACCCAAGAGACTTCTGTGGTACCTCCTTGTATGCAAAGAGAAGGCATGGCAAGAGGACATCCCACTTACGCCTCATGGGTTCTGTTAAGCCCCTTATCATGCCCTTCAAGGTCTGGTTGAATCTCTCCACCAGACCGTTACCTTGTGGGTGGTAAAAGGTGGTGTACTTGTAGGTTACACCACACTCCTTCCACAGGGATGCCATATACTTGGATATGAAATTGATCCCCATTAAAGCCCGGCCCACCACTGGCGCCGTCGTTTTCCTGAGAGGGATTACCTCCGGGTACCGGGTGTCATGGTCCACCAAGACCAGGATGTACCTGTTGCCCATGGCTGTCTTGGGATCCAGTGGCCCCACAATGTCCATCCCTACGCTTTCAAAGGGTGTTCCAACCAATGGGAAAGGTTGGAGAAGAGCTTTGGCCTCCCTCCCACTCTTACTACTTGCCTGGCAAGTTTGGCAAGACCTGCAATGTCCATCTGACTGCCTTCGCTTTTGGAGCCAGAAGAAGTGGGTGTCAAGGTAGAATTAAATCTCTTCCCATTCCAATAAATGAAGAATAATGGAAAATGTACCTATTAGAACTTTACTCCACGAATCCTAATTCCTTTTGATCTGACCTCTTTTTAATGAATCCCCCCAAAATTTCCGCTTACAATAATGCTCCGTCAAAGGGGGAAGTCGTTGGACTCATTAAACAAATGAGAGCCTCAGGGGCAATGGGTCCTGACGAAATCCCTATGTCAATTATTAAAAAAGAGCCAACACTATGGTGTCAGGGTCTGGAGTGACGTGACCCCGACAGTACGGAGGCCCCATACCTTTGCTTTTCTTTCAGCCCTCGAGCCGTTCCTCTTCTCCTTCAGCTCGGTATCCCGGGGAGGACCCGCAGGAGTACGATGGACCCTTTAAGGCATGCTGGGCAGGCGAACCGAGGGAAGCAGGAACCACCCCCTGGTGGGAGGAGCTGGACGGATCCAGGAAGTGAAAGCGACGCCGAGGAGCCGGAAGAAAGTCTCCTGCGTGGAGAGGAGAAGGCGGTGTTCAAGAGACTGAGAAGACTGGAACCCCCTACGTGACGAGCACCAAGGACCGGAGCGGGAAACCTGAGGAGGAGGATCGTGCGGAGGAGCTGACGTGGGAGCCAGGAGGCCAACAACCCTGTGAAACGCCCAGCCACGCTCCAGGAGGAACGTGGCTCATGCAGGTGCATGCTCTGTTTCGGGGCCGAGGGCGGTGGGTATGAGAGAGGTCGGGGGTGACACAAGGAGGAGAGGCTCGTGCTTGCTTCCTCACACGGCCTACCTAGGCCCCGGGTCCTCTTGCATCCTTACTGGTGATGGTCCTCTCCACACCCTTTCCGCCTAACGGGTGTATGTATTCCCTCACTTCCTGACCTGTGTATATGAAAGGGAAGCGACCATAGACCTGATACCCTGTTTTCTTTCTTTTTGTTTATTTGGACAAACAACGGACCCTATCCTGGGCCAGTGTCCTCAGCGGAATGTGTTCAATGCCTAAAGACTGCCGACAACAAAAGAGTTAACGTCCCCTCCCCCATCGTGACGACTAAGGAACGGGACTGCTTTTCTGTTTATTATTGTTGTGGCTAACCACTGTATACCTCAGACATAGTAAGGGAAGCCAATAAAGAAACCCTTACCATTGATCTTGTCTCACAGCATCTGTTTGCCCCGTGTCATATTGTGGAGAAGGCGGGCAAACTAGTCCATTGGTGAAGCTGAAATGGACACCCTCATACAGCATTTGGTGGAGGGCCAGAGAACACTAGAATGGGCCATCAAGCGACAAATGACCCAAGCCCAAGCAGACCGCAAGACTTTTAAAGGAGTGATTATGTCTCAAGTAGACGCCATGCAAAGAATGGTGGAGGACCAAACCCAGAATCCGCTCCAATGACAAAGCCCCCGATCAGGGTCTTCCGTGCATCCGAATATATCCCCGCAGAAATTTATTCCTGGATAAGACCCGGACGCGTGTCTCCTGAATTTTGAACGTGCCGCTAAGGCCTCGGGATGGCCTGTAGGAAAATGTCCATTCTTCTAACGGGTGAAGCACAAGCGGCCTATTGGGTTGCTAATGCTGGAGGAACCACGCCATATGACGAAATCAACGCTATCATATTGGATCACCTCGGTATGGATGGCGAGACCTATCGGGTCAAGTTCAGAAAAGAAAAAAAGGTACCGGGTGAGAAACCCAAGACTTTATTTTTCAAGTTAAAATTAGCAGCAGACAAATGGCTGAAACCAGCCGAAAGGACAAAGGAGGAAATTATGGACTCAATCTATCTGGAACAGTACCTAGAGGCTCTACCCTACCCCACACAGCACTCCTGCCTCACAGTGGAGCAGGCTGTCGAGATGGCTACTTCTTTTTCCCG
This sequence comes from Triturus cristatus, assembly GCF_964204655.1. Taxonomy (NCBI): domain Eukaryota; kingdom Metazoa; phylum Chordata; class Amphibia; order Caudata; family Salamandridae; genus Triturus; species Triturus cristatus. The sequence goes on from NC_140579.1 coordinate 594,674,847, forward strand.
GTCTTAACCCCGAACATCCCCCTGGGACCAAGAGATGTTGAAAAACGCTCCGATACCTAAGAAGAGTCTTCGACCACCACCTACGGAGATGCAAAAAAACTGGATACACAAAACCGAGGTTCCCCCCTATCGGGGCCCGCAGTGATTCGACTGTGGTGAGTGGGGCCACATGGCCCGAGCCTGTCCCTGCAAAAAATTAAGAAATGGGAACGTGCTTTTATTTGAGTGCTTTTGTGAACAACACCCAAGTGACTGCCCTATTAGACTCTGGTTGTCATCAGTCAGTGGGTCAGACAGGTCTAGTAAAAGGGAAGCAGGTGCTCCCAGGAAGGAGGGTCCGGATCTGCTGCGTACACGGGGATATAAAGGCCTATCCAGTAGCACGCATACCCATTCAAACACCAGACGGACCACAGACACCAGTAACTGTGCGGGGTTCTCCCATCCCTACCAGAGGACCTCATCATAGGGACTGACAACGCTTGTTTTTTAACATTGGTTAGGAAAAACCTGACTGGGGCGGAATCCCAACGGCCTACCCCCCTTAGAGAGTCTAAAGCCCTTATCACCCAAGAGCCCTAGCAAAGCGACAAAAACGTCCGGTTGGCCCAGGTTAATGACGCTACCTTCCAATGTGCCTGGCAGGAGGCTAGGAAGGGAAAGGTATCAAACACCCCTCGGTATCTGTATTTCTTTGAGAAGAACGGGCTTTTATACCGCAAAGGAGGGTCCGGGGATCCTGCCCAGCTCCTCATACCCAGGGTCTTCCAAGACCAAGTCATGTTTTTCGCCCACTCTCATTTACTGGTGGGGCATTCCGGGGCCCTTAAAACCACCCAAAATATCCTCGAGCATTTTTTTGGGCCGGTCATGTATGCCCATATAAAGAGGTACTGCAGAGAATGTCCCATCTGTCAACGGAAAAATCCGTACAGGCCAACACCTGTGCCACTACAGCCGCTGCCTATCATAGGAAAACCTTTCGAGAGGGTTGGTATGGATTTGATAGGTCCTCTCCTTAAGACCTACAAGGGATACCAACATGTACTGGTATTAGTTGACTATAGTACCAGATTCCCTGAAGCATTTCCATTGCGAACCCCGAATATGACCAATATAGCTGACAAGCTGGTTGAGTATTTCTCCTGGGTGGGTTTCCCTCGGCAAATATTAACCAACCAAGGCATGCCTTTCATCTCTAAGCTCATGTCCCAAGTCTGTAAAGCACTCAATCTAACGCACATAAAGACCTCAGTATATCACCCCCAAACCGATGGATCACTTTATTCGTCATCCCGGGGCAGGACCAGAGCAGCCTCGGCTGCTCCTCCTTCAAGTTACTGTATGGTAGACAACCCCGGTCACTGCTTGAGATGACAAAGGAGGTGTGGGAAAAAGGAGAAGATGACACCAGTGACCTCCTAGACTACGCAAAAAGTTTAAAAGCCAGAATAGGGAAATTGAGGGATCTAGCCCACTCCAACCTAGAAAAAACCCAGAAGCAGCAGGTTTTTTTACAACAGGGGGAAGAAGTGGAGGTCCTTACAAGTCAACGACTGGGTACTCGTCCTTCAACCCTCCTCCATCCAGAAAATCAAACAAGAATGGAAGGGCCCATATAAAATAACTGCGAAGTTAGGGCGAACCACTTATAGAGTTCAGCTCAATCCCCGTAGAGAGCAGACGTATCACATCAATCTGCTTAAGAAATGGTTAGGCCCCGTACCCAAGGCGAACCAACTGGTCCTAACCTCCCTAAAAGACCCCTGCACTCTAGAACATTTGGTGACAAATGAAAACTTAACCCACACACAACGCTGTGGACTGGTAGACACCCCGTTTTCCGCGCTGTTTTCTGACCTGCGAGGCAAAACCTCTCTGGTCAAGCACAACATAGACACACCTCCCAGACGCGTAACGAAGCAGAAACCCTACCGAATACCAGCCGCCCGGAGGGAAGCCATTGCTTCCGAAATCGACGTAAGGACGTAGCAAAAAACAAATCCTACAACCATCGGAGACAGTCCAGAAGGTCTTCCTACTTCTCAAAAGGGCCATCACCAGCAGCCTGGTCCTGGCTTCTCTGGACTTCAGCCTCCCCTTTCTGGTCCAGACCGACACCTTAGACATTGGCATTGGAGCAGTACTCTCACTAGAATCCAAAGATGTTCTGGAGCGTCCAATCCTCTTTATCTGTCGTAAGCTTTTTCGCAGGGAAACCAGGTACCCAGTGATTGAGAAGGAGTGCCTGGCCATTAACTGGGCAGTGGAGAAGCTCCGTTACTACCTGGACGGGCGACCTTTCATCCTCTTCACCAACCATTCCCCTCTCGCCTGGATGAGCCACAACAAGGGCAACAATCCCAGGGTGTTACGCTGGTATTTATCCCTCCAGCCCTTTTCCTTTGAGGTACGACATAGGAAGGGCTCCCTGAACGCCAATGCTGACTTCCTTTCTCGGATCCCTTTCCTCCCCGACCGGGATGATTCTGGGGGAGGGGGATGTGTCAGGGTCTGGAGCGACGTGACCCCCACAGTAAGGAGGAGGATGGCCGTATCCCTTTCAGCCCCATACCTTTGCTTTCCTTTCAGCCCTCGAGCCGTTCCTATTCTCCATCGGCTTGGTATCCTGGGGAGGACCCGCAGGAGTACTATGGGCCCTTTAAGGCATGCTGAGCACGCGAACCGAGTGAAGCAGGAACCACCCCCTGGTGTGAGGAGCTGGCGGATCCAGGAAGGAAGGAAGGAAGGAAGGAAGGAAGTCCAACGCCGACGTGGAGAGGAGAAGGCGGTGTTCGAGACCGAGAAGACTGGAACCCCCTGCGCGATGAGCACCGAGGACCAGAGCATGAAACCTGAGGAGGAGGATCGACCATAGACCTGATACTCTGTTTTCTTTCTTTTTGATTATTTGGACAAACAACGGAGCCTATCCTGGGCCGGTGTCCACAGCTGGATGTGTTCAACGCCTAAAGACTGCCGAAAACAAGAGCTAACATCCCCTCCCGCATCCTGACGACTAAGGAACAGGAGTGCTTTTCTGTTTATTATTGTTGTGACTAACCACTGTATACCTCAGACATAGTAAGGGAAGCCAATAAAGAAAACCCTTACCATTGACCTTGTCTCACTGCATCTGTTTGCTCCGCGACATATGGGCTACATATCTTACCCCTTTGTTCGAATATTGTTATCTGCATGGGCTGACCCCCTCTTCATGGTCTGGTAGTATCCTAATCCCGCTTTACAAAAAGGGCCAAAGACATCTCCCAGGTAACTACCGGCAAAGAGCCTTATTAGACGCAGTGGGGAACATTTTTGCTCGCAGTATTCTTGACAATCTTACTGATTGGGTTGTAGAGAAGAAAATTCTCCCCATTGAGCGAGCAGGGTACAGGAAAAACCATTCCACCCTAAACAACATCAGTATGTTGAAACTAATAGAGGAGAATACACTGTATTTCACAGGACAAACGTCTATGTGGCATTTTTAGTTATAGCCCTACACTCGCAAACATGGTGTCAGGTACTAATGGGGGGAACTCAGGGCCTATCTTCAGCACTTTCTACAGAAAATGGCTTAAAGCAAGGTTGCCTATTAGCACCTCTACTGTTCTCTTTATATGTAAGAGATTTACCAGATTGTTTTTCCTTAATGGAAGGAGATTCTCCAAAGATAGGTGGCCATTCATTTCCCTGCCTTATGTACGCAGATGACATTGTAATTATGGACCTGACCCCTATTGGTTTGAATAAAAATTTGTCACAACTGCAGAATTATAGGACTGCACAATTTCTGTAGATTAATGTTTCAAAAAGCAAGGTTTTGATTATGAAATGAGGTAAAAATAGAAAAGTCTGTAATTTTAATAGGGGAATTGGTTCAGAAAAACTTGAAATTATAGATTCCTACCTCTATTTGGGGAAAGTTATTTCAGGTAGTACAAGGATTACTCCCCACACTGAACATAGCTCATGTAAAGCAGCATCGCACGCAAATGGCCTACTCATATTCTGTAGCGCTATGGGTCGAAGAAATTTTTCACATTTGCTGTTAGTTTTTAAAGCTAAAATTCCTCCCACTTTGTTATATGCTATGGAATCCATTCCAGTAAGATAATGGAGTTTTTTGGATAAGATCGAAGGCTGGATTTTTCGCAAACTATGCAATTTTAATACTCTTGACCCAATAGCCGCAATTAGACTAGAATTTGACTTGGTAAGTTCATTTATACAAGGTTTAGCTAGGGTAATGCGTTAGGGATACCAGCTAAAGAACAGCAAGCCTTTTACATTGAGGAGTTTTATGTGTCAGGAAATTTTTGCAGGACAAATGTATAAATATTTTTTTTCTAGTGATTTTTTCTTGGCACTGAATCATTTTAATGTGCAAGAGGACTTAGTGCTGTCTTTTTCTCTCTCAGAATTGAAATCTTTCTTAAAGATTTCAAGTGGCATAGTTAGTCACCAGAGAGAGGTTAATATCTGTAGAGCAAGGGTCAGACTGGAAACAATAGTTAAGGCTTCCTCCCCGAGAGTTCCTCAGAAATACCTTTCCTGGAACCTAAGCCACGGTATTTACCGGTGGCTCACCCTCTGTCGCATGAACCTCTTACCATTAAATGATTTATTCGCAAATTGGTCACTTAACAGGAAAGGTGGAAAAAACTGTAACTTCTGTAATCAGGGTACCCAGAATCTTGATCATATCTTGTTTGTATGTCCAGCTCTGTCTTCATTTCGATTCAAGTGGCTTCGACCAATGTTCATTCAGAATGTCATTAAAAATGTATCTTCTGCTTGAGAATTCTTGCTTTTTCCCAAAAATGAAACTGTGTGTATAAAACTTTTTAACTTTTATAGGGAGTTCATGAACATATTTTAAATTTTCATAATTATTCTTAGGGTATGGTTGGCTGTGCATTAAACTAGTTTTCTTATAATATAGCCCCTAGAGCCCTGAGCTCTTATGTTCTCCTCGTCCATTTGAGTCTATTTTTCACCTGTGGAAAATTTATACCTATAACTGCTTTTATCTCATTGCTGTTTGCACATAACTGGGTTTTTTATCTGTTTTAAAAAATGTGCTGCTTTTTGATGCTCTTTATATAATATAAATGGTGCTACTATGATATGATTTTGTCTTTTTATGTCACAGTATAGGCTGTAACTATATGATTGCTGCTATGTTGTTGCTGCTATATGATGCACTTTATTTAATAATCCATCGTTATATGAAACTGCTACCTTATGCTATTCTCTCAAACTACACATGTTTTATAATTATATTTTTCTATTTTGTATTCCGTTCCTACCGTGTGACCATTTGTATTTCTTTACTGGAGGGTTCCCTTTGCTGTCTAATGGAGCCTCCAGAGCTGACTTTGAAAAACTCATATCTTTTGATGAACTAAACCTGTACAAAATGGTGTAGTGACGTAGATATAATGTTTTTTAATTAAGTGTGTTTTGTAATTATTGCTGGTATTTTCAATATGTCTATCTATGCACGTCTTAAGTGGACCTCATTAGAGATCCAAATTCTTAATAAACATATTGAATTGAATTGACATGCCTGTCAAAGGTCTTGTCCTGCCCCAAATGTCCTGCCAAAGGCACGTCATGAGCCAGACCCAGTAGGAAGGGCCTGAAGCGCTGGGGTTCCACCAGCACACGGGCTGACCCAGGCTCAGCAACCTTAGGCTCACTGTACAGGAGATCATTCTCCCAGTAGATCCAGTGTGATCCGGACTGATCACCAGCTGCCTGCTCTGCAGCCTGCCGCCGCAGACTCTCCAGAGAAGGGCACTCCTTCTGCTTCTTGCAGAATTCCTCCCTGGTGGGACCCCCTTCTAGCTGCCAATGGGTCAGCTCAAAGATGTCACCCAGTTCAGCTATCTGCTCCCCTGCAGGCACCGGGGCGTTCCCCTCAAGGTCCACCTCCTAACGATCTGTGGGAACTTCAGGGGCCGGTTTCCCGTGCCCCTTGCCCTTCCTCTTGGCAGGGACTTGGGCCACTTTTTCAGGTTCCACGTCCTCTTGATCACCCTCTCTGGCCGCCATTGACCGAGTGGACATGCATGCCCACTCTGGCAACCCAAGCATCTCCAAGTGAGACCTGAGCTCTACATCCTTCCATAAGGACTGCTCCAGGTCGTTACCTAGCAGACAATCTCACAACCACCCTCAAGGGACCTGAACCCCCCCCCCCCCCTTCCCCCACTCGAAGGGAACCTGCGCCACCAGACACTGGCGCTCTGAATTGTCCACCGCAATTACTTGGTGGAATGCTCCTGGGACTACCTGCTTCTCAGAGACCAGGTGACACCGGACTAAGGTCACACTGGCTTCAGTATCTCTAGCCTCTACCCTTTTCCCATTGATGGTCAACCAGGTATTTCTTTGTGTTAGGGGGCACCGGGTTCCCTGGGACCATCTCACTGTCCCCTAGTGAGATGAGGGTCTTTTCTGCGGGGTCTCCACCCTCCTGTGGGTACTCCTCCACTCCAAGCGTTACACTAGCCAACACCTTGGACTGCCCACCGGTGGGTGGCTGTGCCCCCTTAGGGCACTTGGGGTCCCCCTTCATGTGACCCACCTGGTCACATGCAAAACACTTGCGGGGACCGGTCTCAACAGGTTTTCCTGACAGGACCCCTTGTTTCTTATCTCCTGGGGGATGGGAACCTTTACCCTGGGTGTTAGTTTGGGGCCCTTTAAAGAACTCCTGAGTTTTACCCTTGTCCCCCCCACTTTTCTGCTGTGAACCCTGCCGACCGTTGGCTGAGTCTCCCCCATACGCTTTCCTGTGGACCATGTTACTCGCCTAGCGGTCCACCTCCATAGCAAGCTTCCTGGGGTCAGTCAGTTTACTATCAACTAGGTGCTGGCGCAGATCTGCAAAACATAGACTAGACAAGTGCTCCCATGCAATCAAATTGTAGTGCCCCTGAAAATCTGTCACATTACTGCCCTTCACCCAGCCATCTAGTGACTTGCAAAACATATCTACACATTCCAACCAAGTGTTGGCATCAGAATTCTTACTGGACCGGAACTGATCCCTATACTTTTCAGGAGTGAGACCATACTTAGTGAGAAGGGTGTCCTTCAAGTCTGGATAGATGAGGTGATACACCTTACACAAAGCTTTTAAAGTATCCCTTGCTTCTTCTGGAAAGAGCGGCCACAATCCTGCTCCCCAATTCTCCTCAGGGACCCCATTCATGTGTATCGCTGACTCGTAACCCTGAAACCACCTTTGTATGCCATCCCCCTTCTTGAATGTTTTGCCTACATTTTTAGGGTTGTGCACAATCCTGTCTGCCTGTCTTGACGGGTTGCTGCCACCATCTGAGCTGGCTTTACTCCTCTGATCCAGCTCCTTTATCCTGCACTCATAATCTAACATCATCCTTTTCTCCTCCATGGCGAACTTAAGCTTCTCCAGTTCTACTGCCTCTCTCCTTGCTTCCCGCCTGTCCTCCAGCTCTCCACAGAGATTGTGGTTGCTGCTTGAGTAGTGTTTCCTCCCCCCAACTAGTGACCCAATTTCCAGCAATGATGAATTAGGGACCTCGGATTGGGATTGAGCTTCCATAACAACTATAATAGTCTCCTTTCTGCCACTGCATCTCCTGTTGCTATTTCTGAAACCATAAAGTACTGATAGTGTTATTTAGAATGGGAGTTGGTCAAATCTTTACTGATAGTAATAATCATAAAGTGTTAAAAATTGGGTTTCTAGTTGGCTAGGGTATGCCCAAGCCAGGCAGAACCCACCACTCTAGTCAGGGTAAGGGAGTTACACACCCAAGATAACCACCTGTTCACCCCTTTCGTAGCTTGGCCAGAGTAGTCAGGCTTATCCCAGAGGCAATGTGTAAAGCTTTGTGCAACACACTCACACCAGTGACACACTAGGCACACCACAAAAAGAGATTCCACACACAATTATATAAAAATATCCTTTGTATTATACATAAAACACATTAGACTACAATCACATAAATCACTTTGCCAACTAGGCAATTGTCATGACGTCACAGATCATAAATCACTTTGTCAACTAGGCAGTAGTCATAACTGTACATGAAGTGCAATACGGTAAATACCTATAAATTGCACACGTCATAAAAACGTTATGAAAACATATAACAACACATTTAGTGCACCCTCACTGTACATATGGTGCACTTTCTGAGAGGGGTACTCATACCCCTATCCTGGCCAGTTGTAACTGACATACCCCACAACATTAGGCCATCGAACTCTGTATATTATATGTGAAGCACATCAGGGCGTAAACACAAAATATATCCACATATCAGGACCTAAAAATACAGTCGTAAGAAGTAAAGATCAAACAAATGGATCTCTCAATCTAGGCAAGGCCCGGGAATGTAGGCTGTAGGAACACCTGCGCGCCTACTACAAGTAGTGTGGTAATTTCCCCAAAACCGCGTTCTCATGCCACAACAGTATAGAATAGTGCCCCCCCAGGTATGTGCAGACACAGGGGGGAGGAAGGACTCACGACCTTCCTCCACGGGGCGACCTCACTGGGTCACCTGCATGTCTCAGCCTGCGGCAGCTGCCCACTAGCACCTGGGGCAGCTGCTTTCCTCATGACTGCGACCTCCTCTCGGCTCACTCCGGGTCGGTCTCCCACATGTGGTGTACACAGAGCAGTGGGGCCTGCTCACAGCCCAAATATCTAGAGCGGACCTTGCAGGCCCTCACCCAGCAGCACCATCTCCCTACATGGGGAAGGGTGGAGTGGTACTCACGTTGGAGACCTCATTTAGTCTCCCTGTGGTGAGGATTTCTAGTCCGCCACCCATGCAAGAGCTCTCTCCCCATCTTTCCGATCTTTGCCACGTCCTGCACTTGGGTTGCTCCGGCAACCCTCGGTCTAGGCTAGGCTTCTTTGCCGTTCCTTCGTTGCGATGGCAACCTGCTGGGGCCACGGTCCGACTCCTTCTGGCACTGCAGCTTCTTCCCCCAGCGCAACTTCACTCCTCTGCACCCTCCGCATTTGTAAAGTGAGCCCCAGCCTTGGACCACAGGACTCAAAGCGCTCACTTTGCGCTTTATAATTATCAAGCCTTTACCCTGCGAGGAATCCAGCGCTACACAATTGCCCTACAAAGGCAACCAGAAAGTGCTCACCATGCGCTTTGGAAAGGTAACAGGGCGCTCAGCCCACACTTGTTTGGAAATCTCCTAAACACATTTCTTTTTCTGGATAGTAAAAGGGTAAAGGGCAGTCCAGCCTTTCCCATGCTCTAGGCAGAAGCAGACACTGCAGGCCGTCCCACCCCGTACACATCAGGGGCAGTGCTCCTCACACAGTTCTGCAGCTTTTTCTCCGAGGCAGGTTACTTTGTGATCCAGCCAGGATTGGGTAAAGTCTTTTATCTTCCTGAGACTTCCAACAGGAGTCAAGCACACACAAGCCCTTGGGGATTCTTCATAAGCAGGATATGAAAGCAGGGCAAAAAGAGTCAGTCATTTTCCTCCACCGCAGATAGAAGCAGCAACTGCAGGCCAACCCACCCCTCACTCATAAAAGGCAGCGCTCCTCCCACAGTCCTTCCTCTCTTCTTCGTGGCAGGGTCATCTTATTTCCAGAAGTGACCTAAAGTCCTGGGCTTTTAGGTGTAATACTTATACCCCATTTTGTCATTGTTCTCTTTGCTGTAAGGGCCTCTGAACCCAGTCCAAACCAGTCCTATCCTCTCTGGTGCGCATGACCACAGGGGGTGGAGACAGCATTGTGAAAAAGGAGACACAGCTTATTCAGGTGCAAGCGAAACTCCTCCCACCACTCTAAATGCAGACAAGGCATATTCAGCCCAGTGATGAATCACCCAGGCAGGGCAGGACACACTTCAACCCCCCGGTGACTGTCTAGAGTGAATGCACATCCCAGCTCCTATCACTCAAACACCAGATGCTGAATACACTAACATCCAGAGGCACACAGAATGGTAAAGTAAGAAAATGCCCACTTTCTAAAAGTGGCATTTTTAAACACAGAATTTAAAAAACAATTTCACCAAAAGGTGTGTTAATGAATTCTGAATTGAGAGAGCCTAAACTCAATTGTCTATCCTTTCCCCAGTGGAAAGCTACACCTGTAAAATGTTACAGCGCAGCCCCCCATGATAAGCCTATGGGACAGACAGCCTTTCAATTGTGAAAAACGAAATACACAATATTTCACTATCAGGACATGTCACACACACCAGTTCATGTCCTACCTTTCTCATACACCCACACTACCCATGGGGGTACCTTGGGCCTACTTTAGGGGTGCCTTACATGTAAGGAAAGGGAAGGTCTGGGCCTGGCAAGTGGGTGCACTCGCCACAACAACATGACAGTTTACAACTACGTGCGCAGACACTACAGTGGTAGGTCTGAGACACATTTACAGGGATACTCATGTGGGGGGCCCAGTCCACTAGTAGCATTTGATTTACAGGCCCTGACACATACCGCACACTTTACTAGGGACTTACCAATAAATCAAATATACCAATCATGGATAAACAATCATTGCCACAATTTATACAGAGAGCATATGCACTTCAGCACTGATCAGCAGTGATAAAGTGCCCAGTATCCTATAGCCAACGAAAACAGGGTCAGAGAAATAGGCGGCAAAAGGCAAATGTTTGGGGATAAACCTGTCAAAAGGGCCAGGTCTAACATAAAGTTGCTTAAAATCTTTTGATATAGCTTGAGACAAATATGGTGCATAAGCTCCTATACCCAGAGGGAAATTTACTGCAGCATATACCCTTTTAAATTATGTTTTATTTCTCCCCTGTATTGCATCTAGTAGTATGGCCTAAGGTGGTAGAGAAAAAGTGGAAGCCATACTGGCTAGTGTACGCTACTCTTTCTGCACTTTTGGGAACTGTTCCTCATAACCCTTTAGCAGATATCTCTTGGTTAAAAACCTTGGGAACCAGGTTTAACAATATTGCTCCATTCTTTTATCTTTTAGATTCTTAGAATCTTGAAAATTCAAAGCTTCCCTGAAATGTTTTAAAAGTTTGTGCAGCTGCTGCACCGGAACATACTTTCCTTCAGCACCTTACCCTTAGTCCTCATCCATATCCTTATTTAACTTTTCTCTTTTATCAGTGGGCTCATTTAGGGCAACATTAACTGCCTCTTTGATCACATTTTCAAAATCTCTCCTTGGCATGGAAACAAGCTCTTCCACCTTTGGCTCTAAATGGTGATGCTTTTCAGAACACTTCCTGCATTCCATAGTTGCTTCATAGACCACGCTATAGATGTGCTTCTGTATAGGTTGCTTAGCAAAGACCTTTCACCTCACCAGATGAGAGTTCTTGCTAAGAATCCCAGTGCCTGCGAAGTTACATACACAAATGCCACTGATGACGGCATGAAAACAGGAGTGCGTCTGACTGCCGGCATCCATACGCCACATCCAGAGACACTATAACTCACTCCTTGCCCCACCTTAGCACATCAGTAGGAAGCACATCCATAAACGCTACACCTCATTGTAACCTGTCCTGTAGAATAGTGTAAGTGTGTTGACGCTATCTCAGATAATCTGATAAGATAGAGATATTGTGCCTACGCAGTATCAGGGACAGTGTTTAACCTCAAGACTAGATGATGGAGTGTGTCCCTAAATGGCACCCAGCCACAAATGATGCAAATTGCATTTCATAAAGGAAACTCTATGGAGTAAACCATAAAGGTTTATTAAAATATTTCAAGGTGTAACACTGAAGGCAAAAATAATACCCAATCAGATTGCATAGAGAATTTGCATAAGGCTCAAACAAAGGCAGCAATAGACTAATATAAAGTGAAGAAAAAAATGTTTTAAATCCAAAGTATAAGACAGACCAACAAGGGTTCAGTCTCCAAAGTTGGATAGTCTGAATTCTGTCTCTACTCCAAAATGTATCATTTTTATAGGCAAATCTACAATAGAAGTCAATGGAAATTGCACAGTCATCATAGGGTGAGCAACTGTAGCAACGAACTGACAAATCACAATACAGAATTATAAATGTCATCCAATGTCACAATTTTAGCACTATCCCTTGAATAAATATAATGTGCTCTATCCTGACTTAGTGTCATCGGAGGTGGCAGTACAAATCTAATTGCCCAAACAATGGAAGTCTTCTAAACAATGATACAGACAGGAAGAGCATTGAACGCAGCCAAAGGCTTCCTTCATAGTTCTTCGAGAACAGTATGTCAGTACAGAGCATCAGTGCAAATGTTGGTTTCGTGGGGTGTTGAAATCTGAAATGAAGACACACATCATTGCTGAGTTAGAATCCAAGATGTAAGTTAGGCCTAGTTTGGGCCTAGGTTACCAAACAGAGGAAATTACAGTTCTGTTATGTGCAGCTTTTTTGTCTTAGTGCAGAAAAGTTTTGCATAATTTTTATTATTTCAATATCGGCTTTATCATTACCCCTATGATTGATTGTAATCATCAAAATCCAACAATCTTTATTTGCAAAATAGTTTCCATTATCTTTAGCTTATTGTGGCTTGATTCTTACAAAACCCTGTCACAAGTGATAATTGGAGCACACAAAAACAGTTAATGAGACGGGTCAGATAAATTAACGGCATACGTCCAGAAATATATATCTTTTAAACAGTGGTTTTAATCTTCCCTTTAGCAGGTTGGTGGAATTGTTCCTCTAAGGCATATTTGTGTAGTTACAAACAACTTCCAGTAACCTGCACCTGTTTCGTCCTACAGACTTTTTCAAGGCTGAAATTACAATAGTGTATAATGATTCAATAAAATTCCTGTAAACATATGTGCTTAAACCGTGAACGTGCCTATCGCAGTGTTTATTACGTGAAGGGGGTGCAACGGCATGAAAGCAAAGGGATAATGTTTAGAATGCTACGTTGCCTGACGTTGCCTGATAAACAAAACATGCCATCCACATGTTGTTGTAATTACTGGCTAAATGGAATGTCCTTGAATTAGTTCAGTTCATCCAGATGCAAGTAGATGATCAATAAACAGGCCTTCAAATGATGGTTAATAAATAAAGAAACTGTGTCGTGAAACCGTACACATGAAAGAAACATGAAACGTGCAAGACCTAAGTGCCCAGTACTGTTTAAGGAACTTGAGATAAGAGTTTGTTGATATGTACCTTAATGAACAAGTTAATCGTTGGATGGTAGTAAAGAGATCTGTAATTAGCAAAAATGTAAATATGAGTAATGACAGAGATGTGCCTCCTTCTCAAGTCATAAGAGAAAAATTATGTCCTATTTGGGTATTTACTCGCAGTATTAGTTGCATTTCAAAGAAGTGTAAAATAAGTAGTCACTCATCACTGAGTGACGTTGCAGGTTTGGTTATAACAGTCTTCTGTGTCGACACGAAGTTGCCCCAAAAATGGCGTGTTAAAATCACTACATGCTGAGAGATCGATGACGTTAATAATGTCCCAGCAGAAAGAGGCCAAAATGGGAAGAGCTAGTTAAATACTGATCAGTAGTTGCGGCTAGGGTCTGATGGGTTTTCTGAAATCCTAATAAGTGGGCAATGATACACCCCCAAAGTCGTCTTCATAACGCAATGCTGTTAAACGAACTAGAAAAAGAAAACATGCTTATTCCTAAAATCAGGAAAATTGAATATATAAATAATTATATTGCCCATTCCTGTGTCCCATGTGCATAGAATACCATAGTCAATGTAAGTCTCTACATGTAGCTTGTTAGTAAACAAACTACTGTGAAAAGGATCAAGATGAAGGGTACCAGGTACAGACCTGCGTGCTTTCTTGTCTTACTCCTACTCTCAGTTTCTGTTATTGAGAAAGAATGATAAATCGTGGCGCTTGGAAATCAAAGGCTTACTATGAAAAATATGTGCTAACCATTTTGCATGCTACGAGTATGGAGCAGTGGGTCCTGGAGGCCATCTTGGAAAAGATGACCGATGTGGAGAGGGGGTGGGGGGGGGAGGACGGATGCGATCCCCAAGGGAAGTTTTAGGAAAAATTCCATAATCAGCATCGGTTTTGAACTTTTGAGTTACTATGAAACATTTTCTTGTTGAATTCTCATCTCATTGCAAACACAGGCCTTTATGTTCTCCAACTCAAACTCATTATTGCATTTTCACCTTATATTTGTTGAAATTGCTGATTCCCACTTCACACACCTGTAATTTATACCCGACTTGAAACAGGGTGACGCAAGGAATTTTAGCAAAAGAATGAGGCCAATTATTTATAAAGAGACGGTAATTAGTGGGGTTAGAAATTTCCTTAACACACCACCAATAAAACTTCTAAACCATTCACCAACCCTTGAAAAAACCTTTCCGGTCTCACTAAAGCATACACCGACTGATTCCCAGAACTCATGTTTTTCTAGCACCTTTACCTCATGTGAAATAGTAGTGATGGGTTAGACCTGGCATCCTTGCCATGGTTTTCCCTTCATTTTTGGCCTTCAGAACTCCTGTTTTGCTGACCTTAGGACTCTGCACACTTTACCACTGCTGACCAGTGTTAAAGTGCTTGTGCTCGTTCCCTTAAACATGGCAGAATTGACTAATACCCAACGACATATTTAATGTACTTTATAAGCCCAGAGTAAAGTCCACTTCATGTGCCTAGCACCTGTAAATTAAATGCTACTAGTGAGCTTGCAGCACTGATTTTTCCATACACTTAAGTATCCCTTTAAAAAGATCTAAGACTTGCCATCACAGAGCTTTTGTGTGCAGTTTAAACTGCAATTTCAAACTGGCAAAATAAACCTTTTGCCAGGCCCAAACCTTCCTTTTTAAAATATAGAAGTCATCTGCAAGGTAGGCCGTGGACAGCCCCAAAGGCAGGGTGCAGTGTATTTAAAAAGTTGCACATGTACTTTTAAGTTTCACATATCTTGGTATTGAAAAACTCTTTCCCATAGGATAACACTGGAGGTAACGTATTATACCTTATAAGTTTAATTTCTAAATTGTTAGAGATAACCCCTTCAAGTTTGGTGTCTCTGGAATAGCAATTTAAAATCCTAACTTATGGTGAAATCGGATTTTAAATTGCAAATCTGAAAATGCCACTTTTCGAAAATTGGCATTTACTGGCCTACGCCATTAGGTGCCTGCAGCCTGTCTCGGATCACATGATTGGGTGTAGTTGACAGTTAGGCTTTGTTTACATATTCAACAAGCGAACTAAAGCAACAGTAAGCCAACTAATACTATTGAACTGCAAAAGAGTTGTACATAATTTTGGATTAAGCAGTTCTGCTTATCTGTTGCCATACTACTTCTGTAAAACACTACGGCAAAAAGGAAAAAACATTCAGCAATCAGAAAAATCTGACCACTATTCTTCCTAGTTGGCCATACATAATGGGGGGCTTAGGTGTGACTGAATAGGCCACCACTGGCAGGATGGGAGGGAGGAGCTGGGCACAGTCCCACTCACACTTGAATAGCCTGTGTCTTGGCTCCACATAAATGGCCTAGCAACCCTGCATTGTCACTACAGCCAGCTTGGAGCCAGGGCAGGGGAGGTAGGGAATTCCATGGATTTCCAACACACTGACTAGAAGCTTCTCCCACCTTACAGAATCAGGGTACTGCTGTATAAAAGAGGACCCCAGACACCAACTCTTCAGTACACTTCTGACCTGAGGATACGCTGCCAGGAAGAAAGACTGCTGTGCGCTGCTGAAAGGACTGTCACTTTGCTGGACTATTACTCTGAAGAAGCTTCTGCACTGTTGTGCTGACCTCCTGCCTGCTACCCTCTTGCCTGGGGAGGAAGAACTGGATCTGCAAGCTATCTTGATCCCAGGACCACAGGGTGACTCAAATGGCAAGTTTGCTGGCCTTTTGATCTGAGCTCCAGGGACATAGCAGGCTCCCAACAGCTTTGGACCAGTCTTCAGCGAGTTCCCGACCCCAAGAAGTGCTTCTCAGATCCTGGATCCTTGGTGTGGCTCTTGAGCTCTTAAAGTCAAGCATTTGGGCTCTTCAGAACTGCGAATGGGCCCGTTTGCACCAGCACCACACTGCTCGCACACTGACTCAGCCAGTGCCACCCCAAACCTGTCTTTTCGCACAGCAAGCATCATTCTCCATGGAGGACCTCCAATGCGAGGCTCCACCAGCGATACTCTCCTTGCTCCCTGCAGCCTTCTCCAATGCAAACGGGACTGCTGGCACAACACTTGAGAATGTAAACCTTCAGCAGGACTGTATCTGACCCGCCTCAGAGGTAGTGAAAACACACATGGGTATTACTATTTCTCACTTCCTGGGCAGGGAACACATATGTGTACCTGCCCACCCTTTCATCTAGTACTTACTCCACCCCTTAAGACGTTCACTCATGTGCTCTAGTGGTAGTGAAAGGTCCTCTCAGAATGGCTAGTGATTTAGAAAGGCCAGCCTGAGCAGATGCGCAGTTGTTCACACACAGACCTGCAATGGCCGGCTGGAAACATTTTTAGAAACACCATAGGGGCCAGTGCGTACACTGGCCTGCAATGGCAGGCTAGACACATGTTCAACCACATCATTGGTGCAAGTGCGCAAACCTGCCTGCAATGGCAGACTGGACACCTGTTTTAAAACATCAGGTAAGCACCACTTCCTAACATATGGAGGAAGGACAAGTGCATTTTCACCATGAATTTACAGTGGGAAAGTGCCCCGAGCCATATGGCAACTACAAGAGAATCAGCAAAACCCAGGAGGAAAAGGCAAAAAGTTTAGGGAAGCACTACCTGAAAGAGTATCAGGTCTAACAAACCCTTTCATTCATACACAACTCTCATTATTGACTGGAAATAGAATAGTGATTGTGATTATAATTTATGTGATTACTGCTACTAATATTCTCTAAAACAATGGCAAAGATCCATCACAAATACAGAGAATGGCAGGGGTTAGCCCTGTTGCTGGTAAACTGAGACCTTTTAAATTGAAAACAATTCCTGCCGCTCCAGCAACCTTTTCCCTAGATTGTTTTGCTGACAAGTAAAACAGGTTTGGCATAAGTCTCCACCAACAGATCTAAATTTAGGGTTATGCCAATACTTATTAAACAACCTAAGTATAGTGTCACATCTATTATGAGTCTGCCCATGAATCTGCCTACTCACTGGAACAAAATACAAAATACAATCAGGAAGGATGTACAGTTTGTCAGCTGTCACCCAAATATCATTCTGGCCTTTTGTACCACCTTCCATTTCCCATCTTTTTTTCTCATTCTCTGGTGCTTCATCTTGGAGTTTTTTTAGTTGACTCAATGTCTGAACTGATGTCAATAGAAAACAATTCACATTCTCATTTTCTGTTTCGCATTGTTCTTATTCATTTGAATTTATCATAGCTGATTTGAATGCCACCTCATCAACATATCTATTTCCTAGCGTAATCAAATCAGATTAAGGTCTATGAGTTGAACATTTCACCACAGAGATTTCTTTAGGCAATTGCAGTGATTCTAATAAATGTCAAATGTATGCTCCGTTTCGAATCGCACTACCAGAAGAAGTCATAAAACTCATTTAGGGCCATAATTGTCCAAAATCATGGAACACACCAAAACCATACTTGCCGTCAGCATAAATTGTAACACTCAATCCATAAGATAAGTAGGGGTGGGCAGAATTTGCATAGTCGTGCTACTCAAAGCTCCGGGAAACGGCAAAAAATCTCCGCGAGCACGCAGAGTTCCACGAACACGCGGAATTGATTATTCCGCCCATTCGCTATGCTTTTTTCCTGTTCACGAACGCTGTTTGCATGCTCGGAGGGAAATATCTCGCGAACACACATTTTGAAAGCGCGAACAAGCAAAAAATTCCACGAAACCACGGATCGCGGAATTTTTGGCAATTTAGTGCCCAGGCCTACAGATAAGCAGCATGCTCTTGTAAGTGCAATCAATTCTTCTACTTGTGCTGAAGTTACCTCAGAGAAGTATAATTTTTCTATGATGTTCAGTATGGTGCGAACTGAGTTTGCTCCCATTAATGCACCATAATGGTCTCGCAGCCGAGAAATAATCACAAATAAAATCTGATCAGCCTGTTTAAATGGAACATCAAGTATGTTAGGTCTTGGCTTGGAGCACAATTCTGTCACATCAATACAGTCATGGTCATAATCCCTGTCATTTTCATCATTTTTCTCTTCTTTGCATACAATTGGCAAAAGAATTGCAGGGTTCAGGGTTCTAACACAATAATTGTGTCGCCCATTACTGTTCCCTCCCTGTGTTTGATTGCACTACAAACTGCAGCAAGCAATTTCAAAGAGCCAGGAAGTGCGGCAGCAATGTAGTCTAATGCGGCAGAGAAATAAGCCATGTGACTCTTGACTTCACCATACTCTTGAACAAGTACCGCTATAGCACCTCCTCTTTCATGACAAAATTGGTCAAAATCCTTTTTATAATTTGGGATTCCTTGAGCTGATGCACTGCATAGTTTATCTCTGAGCTTGAGGAAGGCACTCATGCATTTGCCATCCAACGACACCGGAACAGAAATATTGCTCTGAGTAAACTTCAATAAAGGCTTTGCAATAAGGAAAAGGTTTATCAGAAACATTCTCGCTTCCCTTTGGGTAGTCTTAGGATTGCAAAAATGCATTCCTAAGATACGTTTCTCGCCCTTTTTCAATATGGTGACCCGATAGAGCACTTATTTCATACAGTACTGCATTTTTGTAGAAGAAACTTTGAAACTATTGTCAGCAAGATGGTCCAAGCCCGCAATGTATCCAACTTGAAATCTTCTTTTATTATGGATGTGACCATTAGGTCATTGATGTACCAGCACTAAGTTACAGGACAATTGCAGAATTCCCAAATCTTTCTTTAGTATATGACTAAAGATTAAGGTGCTTTCTGTGTCCCCTTGTGGGATATGCCACCAAACCAGGAATTTATTGAGGAGTCTGAACGCTGAAGGTAATGGCTGTCTTCATGATGAGGAATAGAGAAGAATATTTGGCAGAAGTAAATGACTGTACCATTCTGCCTCATCAGCAATCTGAAACAAAATCCCACCAGGATTCGGTGCCCCAGTGCAACATGGAACTACACTTGTATTAATCTTTCAAGATCTTGGCCCTGCTTCCATTTGCCACTTGGTTATTTAATGTCCACCACAAGCAAGTTGCATGGACTACCTAGCGCTTCTTTTAGAATTAAAAGAATATTGCTTTTCGATTATAGGCTTCATTCCCTCCTTTGCTTTCCGTGTAGGCTTATGTTGAGGAGTTTGAGGATAAGCTGCATTTAGTTTCATTTGTAATTTTTAATAGCTCTGCAGTTTTGATTAGTCCTATCTCTTTACCTAGATAATCCCATACCTCCTCTTTCACTGGGTGTTTTACATTCGGACATCTGTTTTGTGAGAAGTGGGAACAAGTGGACTCTTCTGATTTAATTTGTAAGGGTAAGTTATCAACTTACATTTGAATTGTGACACCATCTGGTATACAAGGAATTATACAATTCATTTTACAAAGGAGGTCTCTACCTAATACGTTTACAGGACTTGTATCACATACCCACAAACAGAAAAAAAAGTCCCACACGCTGACCTGTCAGACTAGCCCTTCAGACACTGCCAGATTGCCCTATAGGCTAGTCCAGCCCTCGTCATAATAAACTTTCAGAAACAGGGGCACTAAAAACAGATCATAGCTCAAGCTGATTGGTGTCTGCCTGCCAAAGAGTAAGAACCAATGCTTGACCACATTGGTAAAGTACTTTGTTTTTGCACTGAGATCAAATTTGGCTGCCTTTTAACAAAATTATATTAGAATTCAGTGTCTAACCTGCGTGTTCCTCCCATTGTAGGACAGACATGGTAAGCGTGATCTGGTTAAGTGAACTAGTGCAATTAGGAGGGAGTGCCCCTTTAACGGCCCCTCCTTATTGTGGTTCAACATGGATTGCACAACCCATTTTGCGAGTTGAACAGGCTTTTCTCGTCAGCAAAGTGGGTTTCATAAATAGAAAACAGTTATTTTGGTATTGCAAACCCTAATATTTTGCAAACCACAGGTTCTGAGATTGCAAAATGGTTTTGTACATCAGGCCTTTAGAGTGTAGTACAGTAGTGAAGAGAGCTAGAGGTAAGGAGAAGGAAATGCAGAGAAAGAGGTAAGGTAGTAATAGGCATAAGGTAGACACAGGTACAGAGAAGAGTCAGGTATACAAGCAAATATAGAAAGAGGCAAGGAAGAGAGAGGGCAAAATGAGAATAAGTGTAGAAAGACAGGTCAGATAACATGAGTAGTGAGGCAGCAAGAATTGTATGAAGAGGGGTGAAAGATAGATAGGAAGAAAAGGTGTAGCGAAATAGAGGCGACATAGAGAGACAGAGGGGTAGTAGAGAGAGGTAAGGTAGCTACAGAGGTGGGACAGGGTGGGGTGGAGAGAGCAATGTAGAGCCAGAAGAAAGAGATGTAAATGAGAGGTGAGAAATAGAGGGTAAGTTGAAATAGAGGAGGTGTAGAAGGATGAAGGAGACTAAGTTGCAATAGATAGAAAAAAGAGGTAGCAGGATGAAAGTTGAAGTAGCAAAAAAGGAACAAGGTAGTGAGGTAGAGGGAACAAAAGTAGAAGAGGGAGGAGACAGGGCAAATGAAAAGAAAGGTGAATTGAAAGATTATGTAGATAGAAAGAGGTGGGTAGAAAGAGATGAGGTAGTGAGAAAGATGTAAGACAAGATGAGGAAGGCGGGAGGTAAAGAGTGATGAGAAAGAGCAAAGACAAGTATGGAGGGTTGGAGAAAGAGAGAGATGAGCTAAAGGGAGATGACACTGAGAGAGTTGAAGTAATGAAAGAAAGATACAGAGAGGTGAGACAGAAGCAGCAGTGAGGTGAAGTAGAAGATGGTGAGGTAGAGATAGGATTCAGTGATAAATATAGAGAGCTGAGGAATAGTGCGATGGATAGAGTGATACGTGAGGTAGAGAGAGTTGAGGTAGAGAGGAGTAGAGAGGTAGCGATTTCGATATAGGCACTGAGGGTGGTAGAGAGGGAGAGGTGAGGTCATGAAAGAGGTAGAGAGAGGTAGGATTAGAAAGGCATATATAAAGCGAGAGGTGAGCTAAGGAAAGTTAGAGATCAATAGAGAGTGGGGTAAAGTAAGAGCAGTGAGAGAGCAGGTGAGGCGAGTTAAGAAGAGAGACATGAAACAGAAAGATTAATTTTTTTAACATAACTGTCACCAGCTGCCTGAAAGCACTGTGGTTAATATTATAGGTGAGTGTAACTCACGTAGTCAATGTAGCATTATCACGCATAATTACCCAAGAATTCCACAAGATAACGCTTAATTATATGAGCAGAGTAATTCTGTGTTTAGCGCTATTTCTTAGTGCAATAAATCCTCCTTGCATCCAAAATCCAAGAAATAGTGCTAAATGAAACAGAACACGAATAGCGGGTATGAGGAGCTGCTCGCACTCTTTAATGTGCCCTTGGGGTTGGATATTTCCCCCAACTTACTCCTGGCATTTAGTGCTATTTTCTTTGCACAAAATGTCCCCTCATGTCTAAAATGGATGCAAGAATGCATTTGGCGCTAAGAAATAGTGCCAAATGTGCTCTTGGGGTAGGCTTTTTGTCCAACTCACTCTAGAGTTATTTTTTTAGTGCAGAATGTACCCTTTTATCCAAAATGGACACAAGGATGATTTTACGCTAAGAAATAGCTCTAAAGACTGTAGAAGATGAATAGTAAGGGCAAGCAGTCACTCACTCTCTCTAAATGACAGGGTTAAGATTTTCCTTCGCTACATACTTCTGGAGAAGTTCAAAGTGACAACAGCTGGCCTGTAGAACCCTAAAAATATGGGCAATTATAAGCAATAAGTAAGTGTTTCAATGACCTAATATTCAAATATCATTTCAGGAGTAATCCTCCATTTGACTAATCAGTTCATAGCTATTCCCATATATTGGGGCAGTCCTTCAATCACTTCTTGCAGACATGGATGTTATTTTCAGCAGACTCTCTCTGTAGCCGAGTTTGGTCAGTTCTGACATTTGTTATTAATTCAATATAGGCTGGTTTAGGCACAGCCTTTATCACTGCAATGTAGTAAGGAAGACATGGTGCAATTGTGAGTACCATGACAGGGAATAGGAGACTGCACTTCAAAGGAAAGGGAAGAAATCCCAGCTCCTGAGATACTGTAGCTGGACTGCTAGTTATGGGGTAAGGGACATGAAGGTCACTGAACTAAGGGACCTAGACAGCCTTACATAAGCCACCTATTTCAAACAGCAATCCACAAAAGGAATTCCAATATGGATTCCTGTGCCCACATGTATCTTTTGCATATGTCGCCCTAAGTGGCAAGGGTATGCCCAGACGTGGGTCCCGTGCTCACTACACCACTGGATTCAAGCTAGCCTGGCTGATGAAGGGTGATGCCCTGAAACCGGTCCCAGGATGCTTGTTTCCGGTCCAGGGAGGACCTGGCTTGGCAGTTCTGGCTGGACTGTTCCCACAAGGAACAGGGTCAAGACTGATTTGCAAATAGCTGGGTCCAAACTGGGGTGGTGTGGTGAGCAAAAGAATGATGTATTTAACCCAGATCCTTGTGACTGGGGGTGAATGGTTGCATTGTCCAGCAATTGTTTCTTTTGCACACACAGTAAAGCGAACACACTCCACTATCATCCTACCTCATACATGTTCAGTGAACATGCACCCTCTACCTATGTACTAAATGGATGGGGTGATGGACAACTGAGGGAGATTAGCAGATCTTTCAACAGGAGAAGACTGTAGGCATTTTTCCACTGATGAGAACAGGCAAAAGATCCTGCTTCTTCTGCAACTGCCAGTGGTCAGTTATCACTCTCTAAAGAAGGGGTGCACTTTGAGTGTTCTTACTGATGACCTCAGAGCC
Source organism: Triturus cristatus (assembly GCF_964204655.1). NCBI lineage: Eukaryota > Metazoa > Chordata > Amphibia > Caudata > Salamandridae > Triturus > Triturus cristatus. The sequence continues at coordinate 594,697,810 of NC_140579.1, forward strand.
ACACTCTACAGTCTGCATCCTTTTAACCACTTGGCTGCTAAGCCATTCCCCTCCTACCTCACCCCCCATGGCCAGTGCTAAGCCCTTTTTTGGATGTTTAGGGTATTTCACGCTTAAACCATCTTAACTTTTTTTCCACACAAGGTATCCATGACAACTTTTTGCATTTATTGCCAAATCCTACGGATTCTAAAGGTACCCAGGATTTGTAGATCTTCTGTAGGGAAATTTGAAAATTGCCGAAATATAGCTGCATTTAGTTTTTGGGGGGACAATGGGAACAAGTGCTATGAGAAAAAGAGCAAATACTAACATCAGACTATGGAGGTGAGCCATAAAGCTTCATCAAGGCATCACCCACTTTATGATCCATTCACACATCTTTCACATACCACACACAATGTCATTCATACTGCCACCCACAGGCCTAACACAACACCCACATCAACATACCACGGCCATTCAAGGACCTATCACATTTATATGCCACAGGACCGAAACACCAATCCGACCACCACTCACCCGGTCCTCAGTCAATTTGCATACAAACACCAGCAACCCTCTGCACACACACTGCCAGCCATGATGTAGAGCGGTACCACAACAAGCTTCACGACATCCCAATGAAAAGAAACCTAGACTAAGCTTTAACTAACTGCTCATTTCGCTGTCTCCCTCAATGTCCTTAGTGATCATGTACATGTGTAAAGTAAAACTTTACTAATGCCTCTCATGACAGCCACCTGAGGTGCAGGAAGACGAGCCTTTCATGCTGCAGTAGTGCACTTCCTGTTCTAAATCCAACTCCTCACAGCATATGGATGTAAGTTGGGTGTGTCTGAAGATGCCGTCTCGCTCAGATTTCTTGGACTGTGTGAGCACATCTACCTTTTAGACTAAGATAAACATGCTGGGACAAACTATCCTAAGTTCCCTAAATAGTACTTGCAAATATTCTGAGAATTTTAGGGTCTGGTGCACAGGGTACTCTGTGATAACGAGGTGTCTGTCCCATCCACAGTTATGTCCACTGTTTTGACTGTAATGCACTTTTTCATACAGTGAACAGAACATCTGCTACATTCTGATGGAGGATAAAGGTGGCAAGCAGGCCACAAATATGACTTGTGGTGCAGGGTGCAATGTTATGTGTGTCACTCACACCGTGATCATCTTCCTTCTACCTAGACGAAATCCTTAAGAAAGCAAACCTAGACTAAGTGTTTGCTTCCTGTTCATGTCTCTGTCTCCCTCGAAGTCCTAACTAATACCATACGCATGCCATGTGAACCTTTACTAACGTCTCCCCATGGCAGCCACCTAAGGGTCAGAAAGACATGTCTTTCATGCATGTTTAGGGCACTCGTAGTGCTCAATCCAACTTCTTCCAGTATATGGATGTTTGTTGGGGGGTTTCTGAAGATGACTTTGGGACTTGACCTAGATTCCTTGGTCTGTGTGAATATATCATCTTTAGAACACTGGGGTAAACATGTTGGGGTAGACTTTGCTAGGTTCCCAATAGCACTTACAGAAAGACAAAAGACCGTATTGTTTTGACGACAGGGTATTCCGTCAAAATGTAGCAGATGTCCTGTCCATCTTTGTGTGCAGTGCATTGACTGTAATACAATGGACGAAACATCCACTATGTTTTGATAGAGGAGGAACATGTCAAGCTGACTAAAAGCTAGACTAATGTGTTCCTATTTACTAGCCAGTAAAGACACAGTGCCCAAAATGTACCACCACAAAACCTGTTTACTCATGGACTCTCACAAAAGATTTCTTTGTGTGACATAAAATGGAACATTTGGGGTAGCATAGCACAAGACTTGAGAGTCACTGGCAACAGTAGTTCCCTGTCTCTCATTTGATTCCCTTTCTGGCACAAACTTGACATTTCAGGTAAAGCTGATGTTTCTTCTCTGTTAAAGGAAGAAGTTTGAGAAAGTGTCACCAAACCAACCAATTGAAACAAGTTTTCAGATGAATGCATTTTCAAATTCAAGAAAGCTAATCTTGCTTCCACAAGCGGAATGGCTACACACAGTATATACATTTTATTTTGCTATTTGCATCAGGTGTACAGCCAGCATCTTACACCAGATGCAGGTCTTACATATAGCATTGTACGGAGCATCCACGCTAGCATCCGATTCAGGTACCGGTCAGCACCTGTCCCAACGGCTCGCGTTTCCATCGTTTTCGTGACATCTCAGTAAGTTTATTCCCCAGTTTCTTCTCTATTGATTTACATTTTAGGACACTACGGACATCCATTTGTTTGTGAGGCAGACCCATCTTTTTAATCACACTTACTTCGTTTTTAGCTTTAAACCGCTGTGGATCCCAGGATATCTATTGTTGGTAAGCGAGTCTACACTTGTTTCGCACATTGTTTTTATTTGCTCTCTAGCTCTTAGTCTTCAAACCTGCTTTTTCGTGGTTTCTCCCGCAGCTGCATACTGGCTGGTATTTTCGTTTTACTTGCCATCCTCTTCACATAGAGGCCACTTTTGGTACATTAGACGAGGTGAGTTCTCCTCACCTAGTATATCATTGTACTCTTCCGCTGGTCGGTATTCCTTTAAACAATCTGAGACTATCTCCCCTCTCTAAATAACATCACGGTGCACCATTTACTTCGGTGGCGTTGTTCCTTGCTGCCTTCACTTAAGTACAACATTTTGCTCTATTTACAAAATTCCACAAATAGTGGGTTGTTCAACACACAGCACGGCTCACAGCCGGTTCAACCAATACTAATGGTTCTAGTTGAGTATCATAAATATGTATTCATGTATTAGTAATGTGCATCATTATGTTTTTGTTCGTAGATTGCCCCTGACGAAGGGACGTGCCGGTCCCGAAATGCATTGCGCTCATCATTATTCTCTTATGTACCAAATTGAATGAACTAAAGATGTATTGATTGTTTTGCTATAATACGTACCAGTATTATGACGCATTATAAGTGATGTATATTGTTCACAAAATGATCTATATGTATATGTGCATCAACTACTGACATATATGAATCAATATATGTTTTTTTTGAATTTCACTGATTTGTTTGATTACTTAGCACTTGCCAAGGTGATCTATTACGACGGTTCTTAGTCACCCCTAGCACTGTGCACAGTGGTAACCACCCCATGGTTAATATCTTTTTCTGATTCATTTGATGCTCGACTGACAGCGAGCATACCACTGTAGCACCTAAGTCAGAAGTGATATAATTATTGTTCTAACCCGAACTAACAGGAGTGCGCTGCCCCCCCTCATTGTTCTTATTGTAATGCTGAAGCATCTGGTTGTGCTTGTCAATAGGGCCCATGTATTCAGGCTTCTGGACTTAAGCCGTCTGATCATCAAATAAGACTGAAAATGTTGTCATGTATGGTGGTCAAAAGCTACACTTCCCTGCAATCTTGCAATTTGAGGCCTGGCAGTTCCACACAACATGAAGCACTGCCATTTGCAAGCTTCCTGCTAACCAGCTCTACTGGAAACCCATTCTGTGACTCCTATTTGTACCACAAGCAGGTGTGGGCATAGAAAACAACTCCCTGAAAAGTTGAATTCCAGTGTAGAAACTGTCTAGACACAAGTGGTGCCACATGTTCAATAGGGAACACACAAGATCCCAATCTATGTGTCCACTGGTAGCTAATGACTCAGGGCAACCAGGTGGTGAGATGCAGGAGTCCTTTCCTGTGTGTAGTTGTTGGCTTTAGGTATATCTATTAGAGCTTTCACAAAGTTTAACATACTGAGCTCTTTTGCTTTTAATATACTACTAAATGCAGCTGTCCTTCGTATAACATCAAGGACTCATCCACAGTTATGTTTTTTCCCCATCTATAAATTTCCTTGTAACACCCAATCCCACCGTCTTGCTCTTGACCATAACACTCCCCCTCTCATATCCAATCTTGATGCACTAGGCAAGGACCCTCCTCGCCTACTCACAACCTTTCCCTCCCTATCCCTTGAATCTCTGAATTCACTTCTTGACAAAATTAAATCGGCCTCCCCCCTTGATCCGATACCCCTTAAGAAACTGAAAGAGTGTAGAATCCACCTCTCTCCTCTTCTGCTTAACGTCTTAAATAAGGCCATCGCTCAAGGCTCTTTCCCTTCTATTTGGAAGAAGGCAATAGTCAAACCGCTACTTAAGAAGCCGACTTTGGACCCGGCCATGCTGAAAAATTTTCGGCCCATTTCGCTTCTTCCTGCACCCGCGAAGTTGCTTGAGTCGCATTTGAATTTCCATCTATCTGCCTTTCTCGAATCTTCTGAATACCTGGATAACACTCAGCACGGTTTCAGAAAACACCACAGCACAGAGTCCGCCCTTACCTATGTGGTCGATAACATCCGACGCAAGGTGGACTCTGGCCAAACCACGGTCCTAGTTCTGTTGGACCTCACGGCCGCTTTCGACACCCTCTCCCCCGCCATCTTGTCATCTCGGCTAAGGGAGACGGGTGTCACTGGATCGGCCTTGAGTCTCCTAAATTCCTTCCTGACCGAAAGGGAACAGAGAGTGATGCTTGGGAACCACCTCTCCCCTGCCAAGTCTCTGCAATGTGGGGTGCCACAAGGGTCGGCCTTAAGTCCGACCCTTTTTAACATCTATGTGGCCCCCCTTGCAAGACTTATTAAATCTCAGGGGATGGAGGTGGTATCCTATGCAGACGACACGCAGATTATGGTCTCTCTTGCTCACACCTCGGTTAGTACATCTGCCGCCAGCTTCAGGGTTTGCATGCAGTATGTGGCAGACTGGATGACTATAAATTCCCTGAAGCTGAATGGTGAAAAAACCGAGGTGTTGATATTTGGGAAGAACCAGAATCTGTGGTCGAGCGAGTGGTGGCCCTCTTCTCTTGGCATCTGCCCCACCCCCTCCCTATCTGCCAGAAATCTGGGAGTGATATTTGACACCTCACTCTCTATGTCCCTGCAAGTCAACAGGACCGTTGCTACCTGCTGTGGTGTGATCCGGGTACTCAACAAAATCCGTGGGTACCTTTCCCCCCAGGCGCGTAAACAGGTTGCAGTCGCCCTGGTGGGTTCGAGACTGGATTACTGCAACTCCCTTTATATGGAAGTCAACAAAGGGCTGATCCACCGTTTGCAGACTCTTCAGAACTCTGCAGCACGCTTTGTTTTGAATCTCCCCAAAGCCTCCTCTGCCACCTTAGCCAGGAAAGAGCTTCATTGGCTTCCGGTACAGCACAGAATCGCCTTCAAAATCCTCTGTCTCACCCACAGAGCATTGATGGATGGTCCTGCCAGTGCCATTGGCTTTCTTCTCTCGCGCTATGTCCCCTCAAGAAACCTGCGCTCTGCGGGACTCTGTCAACTAGCTGTCCCCCGCATCAAATTTGTCAGATGGGGAGCCAGAGCCTTTTCCGTCGTCGCTCCGCAATTGTGGAACTCCCTCCCCATGGAGATAAAAACTCTCCCTTCCATCGACTCTTTCAAAAAGGCTCTAAAAACGTATTTCTTTAAGAAGGCCTACTCATGATTAAATAGGACTAAGTAGGGTCTTAAGTTGCTGTATTTAATCTAGGCGCCTTGACGCCCACTGGGCTAAGTACGCGCGATACAAGAAACTCCTCATTCATTCACCCTGAAACACCCAGCAAAGTGATCTAACACAGGACGAACTATGAATATTCTATCAAAGTGTGGATGGTCTCTGGGAAGGGCCTGCATGTTATTGGTAAAATACAGCATGCGCTGCAGAAGCAAGAACGGCTCTCTACTTCCTGTAGCAAAGAACAATAGCGTGCACCACACTGGGTCACAAGACCATTAAGAGGACACTGTTGGGGGCGTGGATTAGCACCCACTGAAAATGGTGGCGGGCTAACGCACATACCTACAATTTTGTCACCAGACTGCTACTTTTAATTTCCAAATGAAGCAGAATACTTTACGAACACAACCACATTCACAGGGGACAGCTTAATGAGCTCTTTTGTCATCTTTGCTGGGAGGAATGCTTTCCAGTTGAAAGCTCCAGCACCCACCATTTTATCCCCTCTCATGAGGTGTTTATTAAACTGAGCAGAGCTTCCATAATAATGGCATAACCTTTTGACCCTGCAGACCTCATACATATCTCTACTGTTCTGTGTGCTGGGAAGTTTAATTTTCAACAATTTATCTCTTCAAGTTAACATTTCTATTTTCTGAAGCACTGCCATAGACTGCAGAGGGAAGTTTCTCTTTCAACAATTCATCTCTTCAAGTTAGCATTTCTATTTTCTGAAGCACTGCAATAGACTGCCATGTGAGACTCTATTAACTACATTCTAACTGTAGTTAATTTGGAGATGATTCCCTATACCACTTCCCTTTATTTTATCATTTATATTTATGTATGGGGAAAACTAAGAATTTAAAATTACACACCCCTGGCATGGCTCCTTTCAGTATACTATTTTTCTTCACTGGAATCCAATATGGAACATCCTGATATGATATCTCAAGATTTTCATTCGTCTTACTCCTGCACCTCTACAATTTCGTCTAAGAAGCCCTCTAAAATACCAACCACAGCTCCACTAAAGACAAACAAAAGGCCAAAAAAGATCCTCCATCACCTGTTAAACCTATTTCCTCTATTTCTATGGACCTCCTTCTAGATGAGTTTTGCGCCTTGAATCCCTATATGGAGGAAACTAATACAAAGCTTCAGCGACTGGACGACAAATGGTCTCTGATGAAAAATAGAGTTGTGAACATAGAACATCAGATGCTTTCTATTCAGGATAGTGCTCAAGATATTACGCACCGCGCTGAAAGCGGAAGTCTCATATCTTAAGAAAGTTACTGAAGATTTAGAAAACCGGAACATTTCAAAAGGGAAAAGCCTGAAAAAATAATGCACTGAAAAACTACTGTAAGTACTGATTTTCTTTCAACAAATAAAAATAAGTCTTCTCTAACAATAGTAGTGAAATAATGGGAATCACACCATGCAACAAAAAGCACACAATACAAATAATATAAAGCGGTAAATAAAGTTTACACAGAAAAAGTCATGAAAAAAGTAAAAATGTACTAAATCCAACAGTTTAACCTTTTCTATCAACTACACTGCCTGCAAAAAAGCAACAGGCAATAACAATACAATAACAAAATACTAATGAAATGCACACAATACTAATGCAGACAAAAGAAACTTATCTCACCAATAGAATGCAGCTTATCACCACTATAATTCATAATACACAAGGCTAAAAAAAATGTATATTAGCACTTACAAACATAAAAACCATATGGACAGTAGGAATGTCAGTAACATGAGCAACATTCTAGACATTCACACTAAGCTGAAGTAACTATTTCAAAGGCTGTGCCTACCCTCACACACTTTCATTCAAAACGGTCATACCATTGGCACATATGCAACCTTTGCTCAGTGCACTCTGCAGACAGGCCAAAAAGTGAATAAGCACTTAGTCTAAAAATATTTATGACACTGAGAGGCACAGTGAAAAGTTCAAGCTGCCATCAGCCTGAACTCCAGCGCTCTCAAATTATGCCCAACCATGAGGCCCTGAGACGGTGTATCCACAATAGATGGATAATGGGTAGAAGAAGACAGTACTGAAACAACACAACCTGGAAAAAGCAAATGTTTTTCAGAAAAGAAGGAAGATGTAAAGCATGACTTTGGTTCACTATGATGCACACCCACCAACAACCTGACCTCTGTAGGCAACTGAGTTCACAGTATCCGCTATGCAGGGGTCACATGTGGCATGAAACTGTACTAAAACACACCTAAAACAACAACAACTTTTATGTAATGCAGAATGATGTACAACACGAAATGCTGAGCCCCATCGTGACACCCAGCCACAACCTGACCACTGCAGGCAACTTAGTTCACAGTACCAACTAACAGAGCTCCCACTCTGGCCCAGAGTGGGTGTTCAAGGGGGGTTAAAGGGTAACACTGGATCATCCCACAGTAGCTTCTGCACCAGTGCCAGACTCCTTGTTGTGACGTCCCTGTCAACAGTGCAACTGGTGGGCGGTCCTATCTGTACACCCAAGGGGTTAACCAGGGCCCCCTCAGTGAACATGAGTGTCATGTTCACCGAGGCAAAATTCAAAAGCCAGCAGAGACATACCCTAAGTAAACTAGCTGTGCTTTTAAAAAATAAAAAAATAAAACCTTTGAGTGTTTTATTGCATAAACCTCAACAGTAACAGTCAAGAGGCTTGTACCTACTCCCGTGTGTGCAATACAACATCCATCCATAGAGTACATCAGACATAGGTGTTATTTGACCATTAAATTCCTCCGACGTCAAGTGCAGCTGGAATATTAATGTGGCAATCAAGTCAGGTAATGCATATGGTCCATTACAAATAGGTAGGAGTAAAATGTTACATGTATATGATCATTAGCTTTTCCATACACCCCATAGGTTTTAGAACTGTCGAGGGCAGTCTCCCCCTTCAAACAATGGCAAACAAGGCGAGCCCCAGTGCCGAGCTATAATATGGCTGGCCACTACCAAGCCCTCATTATAGAACTGGTATTTGGTAGCTATTCCCCCGCACCAAATTCCCAGAACACACAGCTTTCCATTCAGATTCATGGAGGGCGATGATTCCATCATGGACCCCTTGCACCAGTTTGGCTAAAGCTATTCTCTAGGCCACTGTTGTTCCCTATTGACAAATGTGAAATTTCCTGTAAATTTATAACTGGATTGCAACAGTTACAGAGTGTTTCACAGGAATTTGAGAAAGAGCACTAAATCTGTTTGGTAAATAGAGTAATGGAGCTGGTTTTAATCTGCGAAGGAGAAGTTGGCACATACTTCACTTTTACAGGATTTTATGCCTGGTTGTGAAGTGGTTGATGCACATGATTGTGAGTTAGAAGCAGGGTGTCAAGGAGTGCATGTTTAGACTTCACACACACCATGTAAATGGGAGTGTCAAACTTCAGTAATATAGTAAATAATACTAGTGTGTATAGGAACAGTAGAGAAGTTCAAGTCCTACATCAGGTGCACACATTTCAAGATCATAAGCCATTGGTTCACGTTTTCGGTAGCACTAGTGTATATACAAACAAGTTTCTTTCGTACAACATCTAAGGACCTGGAAGAATGTGTGTAATGTCTAGTGATGAGTATTGATATGATGGGAGATGGCTGTATTTCAGAAAATGAGTAGAGGAATGTGTTAGTTGGCGCTGGAGTGGTAAGCAAGGTTAAGGAATACATGAGGAAGGGTTGGCCTACTGAAATATCACTTCCAAGTGGCATGCAGGCATTGGCCAAGATCTTGACTAAATTGTTATCAGATGGCTTGTTATTCAGAGCGGAGATGTTAATATCTTTGACTCCTCTCAGGGACAAGCCTGAACTAAGCTCAGTAGCAGGTGTTGCAGTGGTGGTCCGGTGCGGTCAAATAACAGGTGTGAGGTAATAGTCTGTTGATGATCGAAAGAGTTTTCCAAATTAAGCTTGCGAGGTGGTAGGAATTGTTGTTCTGGGAGCCTGCCAGTTTATCAATTGAAAACAGATTTGCCTGAGTATTAGTACATCATTTTTCTACGTGGACAGCTTAAATTTGTGAGGCATTCTAACACTATGTGTGTGGAAGTTTTTGACGGATTGTTTTCAAGGAAGAGTTTTCCAAATTAGTTGATTTCAGACTATGGGTTTCTGTCTGTGTCTCAGGACGTGCGGATATGTCTGAAAGAATCAGGCACTGGCCATATAAGATGCAGTCTTTACCAATTACAAGGTGGTGGTCTTTCTCGAGTATACCAACAGAGCATGGGGACTGGGGATCATGACCCCATGCTTGTGGAATTCTGTTGCCTTTGGCAGCTAGGCCAATTCTCTGCAATTATTGCACCGCAACACATTGCATGGCAAGTGTTCCGCTTTTCACGACTTTGAGGGGAAGACAAGCAAACATTTTGATTTCACAAGTAGGGAAGAGAGGGGATGGCCTGAGGAGTTTAAAGTTGGACTGCATAGGAGAGTTGGTAAGAGTTAAAAGAAGAGATTCAATCCTAAAAGGAGCGTGAAGCCATGTTTTAATTTGGTGAGGGCCAAGCTAGCAGGTGTAGTGCAGACCTTGATGAAATATAGGCCAGAACTGGAGGTGCAAGTGGTGAAGGAAACTGGAAAGTGATGTAATCTAGAGCCTGTTGCTAAGTTTCGATGAAGTTGTTTCTAAAAGCCAAGGTAGTGTTGCACCTATTAGACACATGACGTGGAGCCCTCTTTGATGGTGCAGAATGCTACATGTGTCTTGAATACCCTCATAGTTAAAGGATTATATTATCTTCATTGGTTTTGGTTTTCAACCAGTGAATCATAGTTTTAGTTCTTTTTTCTTCTTGTGGCTATTGGAAAAAGGAGGAGGTGGTATGTCGTGTCTGCGTGTGGTTGTTCCTGTGAGGCTTTTTGGTAGGGACATATATTGTATATAGTTAGTCTTTTATGTGTTATTCTTAGACCATATTAGTGCGAATAATGTCTAAAGATTCTAAGGGGGGGCACTTTGAAGAGGAGCTGGTCCTGCATGGAGCTGTTGGTGGTGCTACACAGAAATGCAGTAAAACCTGCTGGACTACACGACTGCCTTTATAACAGTTTTTTAATGGAATAGTCTGGGTTGGCATTTGAATTTTGACAGACAGTTGGAGGCGAGGAAAATTCCTAGACACACTTCTAGATACAATTTCAGACCTGATAACACTGCACTCCAATATATGCATTCTTGGTGACCTAAACATTTGGTTTGATATACCTAATATGCCCCATCTTAAAACAATTATCACTGGCCTAGAAACACTGAACTTACATCAGATCATCCACACACATTGCTGGAAACATCCTAGATGTCATTTTTGCAAACACAGAACTAATTTCCTTTCAAACGATTACTCCTGTCACATGGCCAGCCCACCATTTGTTTGCTTTCCAACATAAAACACTACTAAGCAACACACCTAAAACAACCTTATATGTATTCACCTATCGACCGTGAAACAAACTCAATTTTGAACACACAACTAACATCCAATACAGATCTAGACACCATACTTCTTTTAAAAAATATACGAGTGGCAAGAGGAAGCTTTTGATACCCTTATACACAAGAAAACAGGCACATTGGAGAAATAGAGAGCTAAAAGAGATAAAACAGGAAATTAGAACGCGGCAAAGCACCTGGCTCAAAACAAACACCAATCAAGACATACTTCACCTAAAGAAACTTAACAGATTATACAAATCAGCAATCAAAAAAGCTAAAAAGAGATACTATTCAGACAGAATTCAAAATGCTAAATGTGCAAATAAAGAATTTTATACAAATTCTCAATGAATTGTGTAAACAAAACTGCCCAGAAGAAACTCATCCCATTATTCAAGAATTCACGGACAAACCGGCAAATCCTTACACAACCAAAGCAGACATGTTGTACTCCTATTTAAAAAAAAAAGGAAAACAACCAGCACCGACCCCGTTACCAAAAAAACCCTACAAGAGTTGTATTGTAAAGTACACAGGCAAGGTAAGAGAACTTCAAGCTTTATTCAGGTACACCACCATAGTAAGTCAGCTTCACCGCTTCACCACCCGGTCAGAACACAGCCAGGAGGCAGCAGTAGAATGTTGGAACAATACATGGAATGTTCCAAGGAGGCAGGGAAGGAAGGGGGGAAAAGGAAAGGAAGAAACTAATAGATTACAACACACCTCCCTGTGCAGGAGGCAAAAGAAAACAGGAATGGAACAAGAATGTATACGATGACAGAGAGGATAGAGCCAAAAGGTAACCAGGCTATAAATACCAGAAAACAGACACAAGGAATTTAACCAACATTATAGTCTTTGTGCCATGAAGGGCAACTGGTGTTCCTTGATGGTCTACGAACAGGGTCAAGGTTAATAGGCCAGGCTTTAGCTACTCCTCCCCCATTTGAGGATGGTTGTATTTGACCACTCTGTCCATTCCCCATGTTTGTCCATTTTCCTGGTGACCAACATTTCTTCCACCTCCTGTAATTTTGATGTGTTCGGAAAACCGGGAGTGGCTTTTCCTTCTAGCCAGTGGCAAATCTATGCGAATCCATTCTCCTGATTTGAATGCAAGTGTCTTGACATTCTTGCTATAGTCATACCTCGTTTCGTATTTATCTAGTTGCGTTTCAATATTCTTGGTAATGTCTGACCTGTCTACCTTGCAATCGTATGCAGTGTACAGCCATCCTCTGTGAGGTAGGTTTTTGGTTTTCTTCCTTTTAGGGGTATAAAAGGTGAAATGCGTGTGACAGTGTTTGGTGCTGTTCTGTAGGACCATACCATTTCTTGCAAGGCTTGTTTCGCAGCTGCATTAGTGGCTTCTGGTCTTTGTAGACATTCTTTGATGACCCTATTCATCCGTTCTACTAACCCATTTGCTCTTGGACAGTACAATGTGGTCTTAAGATGGGTAATACGTAGATCGGCAAGAAAGGTTTTCATTAAGTCTGAAGTAAATTGGACCCCATTGTCTGTTACAATAGAATCCAGTATACCTTCTTCGTAAAAGGTGTCTTTCAAAAATTGGATAAGAGTTTTAGTGTCAATTAGGTTCACCCATTTATTTACCACACATCTTGAGTGATAATCTATGAGAACTAGGATGAAACGTTCACTCGCTTGCCTGAGATTCAAAGGTCCAATAATGTCTAGCGCCAGTTTAGACCATGGACGGTTGGGGACTTGAACAGGCGACAAAGGAGGTTTTACTGAAAGTGTTTTGTCACTTTTAGCACAATCTATACAATTCTTGACTACATTCTCTACCATGGTGTCCATTCCCAGCCACCAGTATTCTTCCCGTACTTTGCTTTTTGTCAAACTTCGTCCCAGGTGTCCTATGTGTGCTAAATAGATAATTTTGTCTCTCATCCCTTCAGGGGGTACCATTTTTTCTCCACGATAGACCGTGTCGTTGATTATGCTGAGTTCGAATCTTACCTCCCAAAACTTACTAACAGGTTCCGATAATCTGTTCCTTTGGTCTGGCCACCCCTTTTTGATAAGTTCTTTTAGAGCAGCTGCTGTACTGTCAAGACTTTCATAGTTGTCCCATTTTTTTTTTCCAGCACTGCTACTTCCAGTACTACTACATAGTTTTCTTCTTCTTTTGTGTTGCAGTCAGTGTTAAGAGGAGCACGAGACAGAAAGTCAGCTACCACGTTGTTCCTTCCAGGTACATATTCATCTTTCAAATTGAATCCTTCCAGTCCTATCATCCATTTAGCTATTCTGGGTGTCATTCTGGTGGAACCTTTAGTTGTAAACACATAAGTGAGAGGTTTGTGGTCAGTTTTAATAGTGAAAGGTATCCCCCACAGAAAACATTTGAAATGGTTAACTGCCCAGAAATAGGCTAACGCCTCTTTCTCAATTACTGAGTAGTGTTGTTCGGCACCTTTTAATGATCTGGAGGCAAAAGCTACTACTTCTTCCGTGTTCCCCATTCTTTGCGTAAGACTGGCCCCCAACCCTTTATTGCTGGCATCGATGGACAGATAGGTGGTTTTAGTGGGATCAAACCTACCTAAAAAAGGAGCCTTGGTAATGCATGTTTTTATCTCCAGAAATGCCGTTTGGCAATCTACATTCCATTCGAATAATTGTTTGGCCTTGAGAAGGTTGCGCAACGGCTCCACCTTGCTTGCATAGTTCTGAATTAATGTTGAATAATATTCTGATAGTCCCAAAAAGGATTTCAGTTCTTCTCCATCGGTGGGAGCAGCTGCTTCAAGGATGGCTTCAACCAGATTCATTTTGGGTTTGATTCCTTCACTGGAAATTGTATGCTCTAGGTATTCTACTGAGTTCACCCCTAGTTGGCATTTCTCTTTTTTCAAAGTCAGACCTGCTTGGCTCAACTTGTGTAATGCGTTTCTTAACCTGTCATTGTGTTCCTGGGTATCTTTACCAAATATTAGGATGTCATCCTGAAAACACAGTATTTCCGGGATATTCTTGAGCACAAGCTGCATGATTCTTTGAAAAGCAGCCGCAGCTGAAGCTAATCCGAAAGGCATTCGGAGATACTGGAATGCTCCTAGAGGTGTGATAAATGAGGTAAGGTATCGGCAATCAGGATGTAACTCCACTTGGTGATATGCCGACGATAAGTCGAGGACACTGAAATGACTGGCATCTTTAATGTGGGTTAGACCTTCATGTATTCTGGGTAGCGGTTGCCTATCTACCCAAATCTTTTTATTTAGGTCCCTAAGATCAATGCAAAGTCTGACTTCCTTACTGATAGCTTTGGACGTAATTACAATGGGGGCTAACCATTGGGAACTTTCTATTGGTTCTATGACCCCCAATTCTAACAATCTGTTTATTTCTTTACGTAGGGGTTCTTGCATTAAATGTGGAATAGGCCTTACCGTATGGGCAATGGCTCTGGCTTTGTCTTTAAGTTTTATGCAATGCTGGAAATTTTTGAGTAGACCTAATTTACTGGTAAATACTTCTGGAAATTCTTCGCAGATTGCTTGACCACAAACTGATTGGTCCACTAAGAGAACTTGATCATGACTATTGGGATCGAGTTTCATGCCTAGGTCTTTTTGGTGCTTCCACCCGAGTAGATTGGACCCTTTTTCAGTTACATAGATATTGCCTACTGTGTTTCTACCCTTATTTCTCATAGTGGTCATGCCTAACAGGGAAATGGGATCTCCTCCATGCCCTTTAGGTTTGATGTCTGCTTCTGCGAGAGTGCTCAGCTTGTTAGGAAACAACCCTTCATACATCTTACTGTCTAGCAAGGTGTATGGAGAACATGAGTCGGCGAAAACTCTGACCAATTTATTGTCCAGTGTGATGGTGCATTCCGGAAAGTTGACCATGCCGTCGTTGTCTTCTACGTGGAACACCAACTTAGTTAGCCTCTACAGGTGTGGGTTCTGCTTCTATCAATGAAACTTTTTTTGGATTATGGTCATGGCACACTCTGGCTAGTTGTCCCCTCCTTCCACACTTGTGGCAAGTTACATTTTTTGCTGAACAAGAAGGATTGGCATTTACTTCATGGCGGGACTCAGCATTCACATTTATTTCTTCTATACATTCTGCTGTGTGTTCAACCCTTAATGCGATTTCTATAGCTTGTTTTAGATCTGGGTTGCCTGCCAATAATTTTTCTTGAATCTTGTGGTTGTTTGTGCATCTGACCAATTGGTCTCTTATGAGAAAATCTGTTAACCCTTCTAACTCACATGTGTTGGATAACCCTTTTAGAGCTGCAATATAAGGTTTGATCTTCTCACTTTTACCTTGAACTCTGGAAAAGAATTTGTGCCTTTCCAGCACTACGTTTATGGCTTTCCCAAAATGTTTCTCCAGTTTGTTCATTGTGGCTAGGTAGGCATTGACATCTCCTTTACTCCCTTCTTCAACTTCTGTGCCAAGACCTTCTAAGTTATTGTAAGTCTTACGGCCTTCAATTCCTAAATTATGCAATAAAATGTGCTGCTTCCTGAAATGCGAAATTCTTTCTCCCCCTATCGCTATCAGGTATGATTAAAATATTACTCTCCAATCCTTCCATGAGATGGTTGCATCTCCCTCTTCATTCACAAAGGGTGGAGGCAATGCCATATTTAACGCAGCCATAACGTACTAAATGAAATAATTGCAGACCAGAACTAGTAATAGAGTCTACTGGAGGAGGCAGGAACTAGAGAACACTGAGGTCTGGAGGAGAGAGTCTTCGAGAAGATCTCCACAAGATATTTGTAACAGCTGCTATACCTTAACAGACATATAGCCTGGAAACTGTCTGTTAATAATGGAAAAGACAAACAGTACTTAAAAGCAAAGACAGGCAATATGGCAATGCTGTGCCTGTCGGCGTGCGTTCAAAGAGAATGACTCTTCAAGGTACTGGATGGTAAAGCTGTGCCCATCAGCGTGCCACATAGAAAGCAACTCTTTGGGACTAGACAGGCAAAATAGCATAAGCTGTGCCTATCAGCGTGGACCTTGAAAACAATCTTAAGAACTAGATAGGCAATTTTGAATGAGCTGTGCCCATCAGCGTGCAGCAATAATAACGTCCCTTCAGAACATAGACAGGCAGTGTAGAATAAGCTGTGCCCATCAGCGTGCACAGAGACTGGAAACCAGGCTCACGTCGTGACAATCATCTCAGAGAAACTAGTAAAGAATCAGTAGATGAAAAACTTCAGCTATTTTTCCCTTTCAGGCAAGATGATGAAAGTGCTGACAGGAATTACAGACCACACGGGGCGCTCGTCAACCGAGCTGAGGAGGGTTCACAGGGTGAAGGCTATTCGAAAATTCACTCAGCCGACATGAAATGAAGACTCCCCCAAGGCGCTCATTGACGGAGCTGAAGAGTGTTAACAGGGTTGAGGTAATGCGAGCAGATCATCCAAGTCGCTAGAATAATGCTGCCAGAAATCGCCGCTAAACAAGAATTCCAGTGTCCAAAACGGCAGGATCACTCCCCACTGGACGAGAGAGGCAGCGCCAGGATGAAGGTATGCTCGATAGCAGACCACCCAAGTCAACGAATCTGCCGACAGGAACCGCCGCTTGACAAGAATGTCAGTGTCTACAGCGGCAGGAACCTCCCAACTGGAGAAGACAAGCAGTACCATGAAAGGAAGTGTGCTCAACACCGAGGAAACTGAGCAGGGCAATCTCCCCAACAGCCAAAACAACGTGGAGGTGCCATCCGACCGGTGACACAAATTCAACTTGAAAGGATACATGCGTAGGTTGACCCCACAGGAGCGGGCACACGATTAGGTACGCAGGCTGTCCAGAGACGTTGGCACCACAAGACACAGAACACAGGACACAGGAGTACTGAGAGTCCGCTGGGGGATGGTTTCAGCACGAGCCACGTCCCACTGGTAAAACAATGTGCTCCTCACAGCAAGCGCGACCGTACCTTGAACTCTTCTCTGTAATCACATCCCCTTTGTGGAGAACTGGATACCGCTGTGAACAGCTGGGGATGGTGGTGTGGCTGCCCCCAAGCAGCGATCGTCGTCAGTATTGTAAAGTACACAGACAAGGTAAGAGAACTTCAAGCTTTATTCAGGTACACCACCATAGTAAGTCAGCTTCACCGCTTCACCACCCGGTCAGAACACAGCCAGGAGGCAGCAGCAGAATGTTGGAACAATACATGAAATGTTCCAAGGAAGCAGGGAAGGAAGGGGGGGAAAAGGAAAGGAAGAAACTAATAGATTACAACAAGTTGGCTAACCTAGCCTCTGCATTCCTTCCAACAAATATCACAAAGTGAATTTATGAATCTGGTCAAAGCAAGCCAGCCTGCCGGCAGCCCTTCTGACCCATGTCCACCACAAACCTTCAAGAAAAGTCTTCTAACTACCTCTACTGCCATACCAGTAGGAAGAATAATCAATAATTCCTTAACAACAGGAATATTTCCAGAAGACCTAAAAAGGTCATACATACGCCCATTTTCTAAAGAAAAAAAACCTGGACCCACTTCACCCCAACAACTACAGACCAAATACAAATGGACCTTACCTGCGCAAACTGATAGAAAGAGCAGCATTTACCCAGATGTCACAATTCATTGAATACAACTCCATACTTCGAACAGGATTCCATCCAGGAAGAGGCACAGAACCTACCCTCATTGCCATCTGGGATGACCTTGGCCTGATGATCTGGGAACACCGTCTAAAGTATCTAAGGAAGTAAGAAAGCTTGGAATTACAATGGACTCCAAGCTATCAATGAATGCCCAAGTGGACACATTAGTAAGATCAAGCTTAATTACTATTAAAACTCTGCGACCTATCATTCCCCACCTGGGATTTCCACACAAGGTCCAGGCTACTATCTCTCTTGTACTGTCTAACTCAGTTACTCCAATGGCCTCTACCGTGGATCATATTTATCAACTATGACAAGACTACAACGGATTCAGGACTATGCTGCCAGACTACTCATACATGTAAAGCCACGAGCCCACATCTCCCATGCCTTGAGTGCACTACATTGGTTACCGGTTGCCAGAAGATCCACATTCAAGCTGGTTTGTATCATCCACAAAGCAACACACGGAACAGGGCCCCTCTTCATAAGGAATAAAATCACCAAATACATTCAACAAAGGAACCTCCACTTTAGATTGGCAACTCGCCTCAAAATCCCACCATACAAGAAAACAACATAGGTGGCACACCTTCTCTGCTTAGCAGCCAAACTAATTAACTCATTACCCCCAAACATAAGATCCATAGATCACTATCTTATCTTTAGAAGACTACTCAAGAGTTGGCTCTTCCCTACATAACCACCTTACTGAAACATAATTGTACAGCATATTCCTGTGAACATAAGCATTTAATTTGACTATATGTATGTATCTAGATATGTATATTCCTTTGTATAAATGTGTATAGTAATTATGTTTATAAATATATAGATATTTTTTAGGTCCACTTAACAAACGTACATATTGCTTATGGTTATCTTATTCTATGCTTAACATGTTTATAGGTCACTGCATAGTTTTCGTGTACGTTATTTGATTAGATACTTATGGTTCCCCATTTATTTATATATCACAACATATATATTTTATCATAACTATTTAGCTACAATTGCTTCACTATTGAATTATTAACCGAATGTTTTTTTAGAACTTAAAGAAATAACCACAAATAAATTAGCTTAAAGTGCAACAATATTTTGCACATGCATGATTACATTTGCAAGGGTGTCTGAAGCTCCTGCAAATGAGGGAATGTATGTGTCCCCTCTGCTCATGCTGGATTACTGACATGGCTGCAGAGGCAGGCTCCTGGGGGCATACCAACTGTGCCACCTAAGAAGTGGAATACAGTTAGTTGTCTCTCTGCCGGGTCCTTTTTAGGAGCCGTTACAGGGATCCAAGACCTCGTCTTTAAAAATCATACTTGTCCCAATTCAGTGAAATGCAAAACAGCAGTTTGAAACAAATATGCCTCCTTATACCGCATGCCTTCACTCCGCATGCAATTACAATGCGGCCCTTACAACGACGGGGTTGTAACAACACACATCATTACCCTACAAGTCGTAACAATGACTTGCGGAGGGGGGCGCTGGATGTTGGAATTGTATAATTTACGTTTCCAACTCCAGTCTGTGCAGATAGTAGGGAAGGTGTTGGATTTCAAATCCAACACCTTATTCCCCCCTCCGCAAGTCGTTGTTACAGCTTGCGGGGTAATGGTATGCGTTGTTACAACACGGTCGTTGTAACAACCGTGTTGTAATTGCAAGCGGGGTGACGGATTTGTTGTAAGGGCTGTTTACCGTTTGAAACAGCCTGTGCATGGTCCGTGTTTCATTGCTGTGCTGTCAAGAATGCAGGCTTGAATTTGCGTGAGACACATTATTTGTAATATGGCAGCTGGTCCCAGTCTACGTCGAGTACAGGGGCGTAGCTTAGTCAGTTAGATTTGGGGGTGGGGGTGGTTGGAACAGAGATTTCCACACCTTCACTGCCATTGAAATGGTAAAATGGATAAAAATAGTATTACAATTAAAGAATTCTATGTACCACATAAGTGCCATCCAGTCCTTCCTTTATTCTTGGTTTATTTTGTGAGAGAGGGAAGAGGAGGGGGTGGGTGTATACAACTTCTGCAAAATTTAATAGAGACATGTGTCTGTGCTATGAGGGCTGCTAATCCGAGTGGAAAACCGACCTCCACGGCCAGACTTTGGAACAGAAACCAGCCCTGCCAATTGCGCTGGACTGACCTGGAGGGGTGTGAGGGGGGGATATTTATTCAATTGTCCACAAACCACAATGTTATGCAGTGATATTTAATTTGAATTAGTCAACTGTAATTTCCACCAGCACAAAGATGGGGTTAGCATTCAGGCATGTGCTTCAGACATCTGTGTACGGTTGTAACAACGCAGGGAAATACTCTGCATGCCTTTACCATGCATTTTTTACCCTGCATTTTTTAGATCGTATATGCCTTTACCACGCTTAGTTTATATATATATATATATATATATATATATATATATATATATATATATATATATATATAATAATTTAGATTATATTCAGGTTGCTTACATGATATAGTATTAAACGTGGTATTTATTTATTTATTTATTCATTTATATGGATAAGGATTAGAGAGACTCAATATTTAGATCTATTTAGCCTATACTCGATTTACCTAAATGCCTATCTCAACTTGCTTTTACTCACATTGGGATTTCAAACTAAGAAGTATATTGTATATCTATATAAATCGAAAACATTGAACCTTAATTGTATGATATTGAGATCTCTTAGATAGAAAAAAACTTTTTTCAATGGAATGCACTTTTAGGCCTCTTAGCATTGTTTTGTACACCACCATAGTAAGTCAGCTTCACCGCTTCACCACCCGGTCAGAACACAGCCAGGAGGCAGCAGTAGAATGTTGGAACAATACATGGAATGTTCCAAGGAGGCAGGGAAGGAAGGGGGGAAAAGGAAAGGAAGAAACTAATAGATTACAACACACCTCCCTGTGCAGGAGGGAAAAGAAAACAGGAATGGAACAAGAATGTATACGATGACAGAGAGGATAGAGCCAAAAGGTAACCAGGCTATAAATACCAGAAAACAGACACAAGGAATTTAACCAACATTATAGTCTTTGTGCCATGAAGGGCAACTGGTGTTCCTTGATGGTCTACGAACAGGGTCAAGGTTAATAGGCCAGGCTTTAGCTACTCCTCCCCCATTTGAGGATGGTTGTATTTGACCACTCTGTCCATTCCCCATGTTTGTCCATTTTCCTGGTGAACAACATTTCTTCTTCCTCCTGTAATTTTGATGTGTTCGGAAAACCGGGAGTGGCTTTTCCTTCTAGCCAGTGGCAAATCTATGCGAATCCATTCTCCTGATTTGAATGCAAGTGTCTTGACATTCTTGCTATAGTCATACCTCGTTTTGTATTTATCTTGTTGCGTTTCAATATTCTTGGTAATGTCTGACCTGTCTACCTTGCAATCGTATGCAGTGTACAGCCATCCTGCTGTGAGGTAGGTTTTTGGTTTTCTTCCTTTTAGGGATATAAAAGGTGAAATGCGTGTGACAGTGTTTGGTGCTGTTCTATAGGACCATACAATTTCTTGCAAGGCTTGTTTCGCAGCTGCATTAGTGGCTTCTGCTCTTTGTAGACATTCTTTGATGACCCTATTCATCCGTTCTACTAACCCATTTGCTCTTGGACAGTACAATGCGGTCTTAAGATGGGTAATACGTAGATCGGCAAGAAAGGTTTTCATTAAGTCTGAAGTAAATTGGACCCCATTGTCTGTTACAATAGAATCCAGTGTACCTTCTTCGTAAAAGGTGTTTTTCAAAAATTGGATAAGAGTTTTAGTGTCAATTAGGTTCACCCATTTATTTACCACACATCTTGAGTGATAATCTATGAGAACTAGGATGAAACGTTCACTCGCTTGCCTGAGATTCAAAGGTCCAATAATGTCTAGCGCCAGTTTAGACCATGGACGGTTGGGGACTTGAACAGGCGACAAAGGAGGTTTTACTGAAAGTGTTTTGTCACTTTTAGCACAATCTATACAATTCTTGACTACATTCTCTACCATGGTGTCCATTCCCAGCCTCGATTACTTGGGTACACACCCTGGCAGGAGTTCATTTTCTTTCTGGGTGTCACTGGCCTGCGCACCAGGCAGAGTCCTTGGTGATCTGCGACTCCGGGCTCAAACAGTGATTCCTTGGAGTTCCAAATGACGATGCTCCGCCAATAAGGGTGGGCTGATGGACTCTTACCGCCTGCGGGGGGGTGTCTCAACTATTTGCAGGATCTCATGTACTTCTCCACAATAACTATTGGTCTGCTATTTTGTTCTGAACGGACTGTGCACCTTCTGTTGGTTTCGTATTGTCCATTCCCAGCCACCAGTATTCTTCCCGTACTTTGCTTTTTGTCAAACTTCGTCCCAGGTGTCCTATGTGTGCTAAATAGATAATTTTGTCTCTCATCCCTTCAGGGGGTACCATTTTTTCTCCACGATAGACCGTGTCGTTGATTATGCTGAGTTCGAATCTTACCTCCCAAAACTTACTAACAGGTTCCGATAATGTGTTCCTTTGGTCTGGCCACCCCTTTTTGATACGTTCTTTTAGAGCAGCTGCCGTACTGTCAAGACTTTCATAGTTGTCCCATTTTTTTTTTCCAGCACTGCTACTTCCAGTACTTCTACATAGTTTTCTTCTTCTTTTGTGTTGCAGTCAGTGTTAAGAGGAGCACGAGACAGAAAGTCAGCTACCACGTTGTTCCTTCCAGGTACATATTCATCTTTCAAATTGAATCCTTCCAGTCCTATCATCCATTTAGCTATTCTGGGTGTCATTCTGGTGGAACCTTTAGTTGTAAACACATAAGTGAGAGGTTTGTGGTCAGTTTTAATAGTGAAAGGTATCCCCCACAGAAAACATTTGAAATGGTTAACTGCCCAGAAATAGGCTAACGCCTCTTTCTCAATTACTGAGTAGTGTTGTTCGGCACCTTTTAATGATCTGGAGGCAAAAGCTACTACTTCTTCCGTGTTCCCCATCCTTTGCGTAAGACTGGCCCCCAACCCTTTATTGCTGGCATCGATGGACAGATAGGTGGTTTTAGTTGGATCAAACCTACCTAAAAAAGGAGCCTTGGTAATGCATGTTTTTATCTACATTCCATTCGAATAATTGTTTGGCCTTGAGAAGGTTGCGCAACGGCTCCACCTTGCTTGCATAGTTCTGAATTAATGTTGAATAATATTCTGATAGTCCCAAAAAGGATTTCAGTTCTTCTCCATCGGTGGGAGCAGCTGCTTCAAGGATGGCTTCAACCAGATTCATTTTGGGTTTGATTCCTTCACTGGAAATTGTATGCTCTAGGTATTCTACTGAGTTCCCCCCTATTTGGCATTTCTCTTTTTTCAAAGTCAGACATGCTTGGCTCAACTTGTGTAATGCGTTTCTTAACCTGTCATTGTGTTCCTGGGTATCTTTTTTTTTTTTTTTTGTGAAAACCTTTATTGTGCCATCAAAGTGTACACTGCTGTTCAGCCAACAACCCGGAGGCAGGCAGCTTGTGTTCGCAGCATCCCGCCGCTAGCTCGGACCTAAGTCATACACTTGAGCAAAGTTCCATCAGCATTAATGTCTTGGTTTTTTCCCTTTTTTTCCTTTTATATAAAATCAACTGAACAAACTACAACAGCGGCTGCAATCGAGATATGGAGGAGAGCGAACAAGCACCTGGACAACGTCTCCTGCAGTTAACACCCAGCGACCATATAGTAACATAGCTGCGTGGTCACGAGAGCACGCGCACACACAAATCTCATTCTATCCGTCAGGACACTCACATCCCTTCCCCCCCACCTCGCCCATCAACCCCTGCAACTTCACGCGGGGGGGTCCACAGTGCCCTCACCTCCCGCCAGCCCCACATCGCGGCCTCACGCCAGCCCTGCTACAGTGCCACACATCCAGCAATCCCACTCAGTCACTGTCGGTCACCTCAGCCTCCGCCAACCAGGCCACAAGCGGCTGCCAAATGTCCGCAGGCCTCGAACGCTGCGGCATCTGGTCCCAGTAGGCAGTCAATTGCTCTTTACAATACACCGCTGATCCCATCCACCCCGAAACTTTCGGCGGAGCTTTTTTCTTCCAGTGTAATGCTATTTGTCGCTTAGCAAGCAATAAGAGAAGGGCCACTAACCTGCGCGATGCACTGGGCACGTTCATCACAAAACCCAGGAGGGCCACGAGCGGGTCCGGGACAATCGTTTGTCTCACTATCCTCCCTATGGTGGTGAAGACTGCCTCCCAAAAGCCATGTATCGGCCCACACACCCAAACTAGGTGGTGGAATGTAGCCTCTCTGTCGCCACATCTCCAACAATTCGCATCAGCCTGTAAGCCCATTTTAAAGAGTTGCATGGGTGTACGATACGTCCTATGAAGGTAATTAAAGTGTATAAGTCTCAATCTATAATTAGGGGACAAGTTTTCAAGTTGGGTGCAGCAAAACTCCCACTGTTTCTCCGTGATTTGAATGCCTGCCTCCTTCTCCCACAGGGACCTTGAATCCACATGTGCAATAGGTGTTGCGTTTTGCGTAGCCCTATAAATACGCGTTATCAGCTTGCGTGGGGAGGCGTTCGAGAGTATGTCTTCTAGTGCTGCCAGCGCCGGCGGGGCCTTTGGGAACCCAGGGTACCTGTGCTTGCACGCCGCCCTCAGCTGGTAGTATAGTAGCAGTTCCGATGCCGACGGCTCAGACGCCACGGCCATGTTCTGCACGGTGAGAAACATATCGTCTGGGTGTAAATCACCCGCTAATTTCAGGCCGCAGCTCTGAGCCCGTTGCACCACCGCCGCGTCAGTCAGCGGTCCCAGCAGCGGATTGCCCTCCAATGGCATACTCGGGGCATACAGGGCAGACATGCCCGCTCGCTTCGCAATATTCGACCAGGCCCAACGTACCATCTCCACTGTGTCAATGTCTTCCTGGGACCTCTTGTATCTCTGGTACACCGCCGTCTTGAGGGGGCAGGGTGCAGCCACGTCCGTCTCTATTGCCACGTGGGGCTGGAAGGGGATCGGATGATGCCAGTAGTGTAGATATTGGGCTTGAGCACTGTAAGCATACAGCTCAATGTCCGGGGCTGCCAGACCCCCTTGATGGAAGGGAAGTATAAGGAGGTTCCAGGCCACTCTGGGCTGCCTGCCCGCCCAAACCAGCTCTATCATGGCAGAGCGTAGTCGGCGGAAGAACGCCTTTGTCAACGGCAGGGGGATGTTCACAAATAGATAGAGAAACTTAGGCACCACAACCATTTTTATAATAGCTATGCGGCCCGTCAACGATAAAGGCAGCGTTTTCCATCTCTTTACTTTACTTTCGAACCATTCCATGGCCACACCAAAATTAGCCAGTCCTATCTCATGAGTAGTGCGGCTGATAGTTATGCCTAAGTACTTGACCTCGTCTGCAACCCAAGCTATTGGGAATTCAGTGTGGCAAACGGCTGTGCCATCCATCAGAGGCAACATCACCGATTTAGACCAGTTTATGTCTATGCCAGTGAGGCCGCTGTAGCGTACCATTTCTCGCATCAGCGGGTCAAAATTGTCCGATGGGTTTATCATGTAGATGGTGATGTCGTCGGCGTACATGGAGATGAGCAGCCCGCGCGACGTGAAACCAATGCCACGCTGAGCATGGTGCTGTCTCATGCGGGCCGCTAGTGGTTCCGTCGCGATGGCAAATAATAACGGTGACAGTGGGCACCCCTGCCTGGTCCCTCTCACTATGGGTATTGGAGCAGACGTCTGACCATTCACCCATACCCGGGCCGTCGGAGCGTTATAGAGTATGCCAATGCTCCTGGCAAAAAGCGGTCTGAATCCCATGCGGGTGAAAAGCGTCAAAAGTAATTTCCACTCCAGTGAGTCGAATGCCTTGGTCGCATCCAACAATGCAGCCGCAGCCTGTACCTTTGGATCTAGGTAGTGCAGGAGCCCAAACAGCACACGCAAATTATGCGAAGTGGATCTCCCCATAACGAATCCCGATATCAGATAGCGCTATTTGCGGCATCATGTATTTTAAGCGGTCCGCAAGCAACTTGGCATAAATTTTGGCGTCGAGAATAATTAATGAAAGTGGGCGATATGAGTCGGAGCAAGTGAGGTCCTTCCCTGGTTTAAGCAGGGCAATTATCATTGCTTCCCGCATCGACGGAGGGAGGACACCTGTTTCTACTGCCTCCTCATACACCCTGTGTAGTTTCGGGACCAGGATATCCACATATTCTTTATAGAAGGCCGCCGACAGGCCATCAGGGCCCGGTGCTTTGCTCAATGGCATACTCGCTATTACTGCCCGTATGTCGTCCTGCGTGAACGGTAAGTCCATATACTGTCTGGCTCTATCATTGAACCATGCTAGAGCTATAGTGTCCAGGTATTCGTTGAGCACCTGGTCCTCCGGTGTCACCCTAGTTGTATATAGCTCGCTATAGTAGTCTGTCATGGTTTGAAGTATGGCCTGTGGCTCCCTGACCATCCCACCCTCTTTGCCCCTCAGTTCCAGAATGTAATCCGACCCTCTTGGCGCTCTCAACATAGCTGCTAGTGTGCGTCCGGCGCAATCCCCCTCCCCGTAACGTCTAGCCCGACTGTCTTTAGACAGATAGGCTACTTCTCTGTCCGCCTCCTCCTGATACTGATTAAGTTTCAACCGAAAGTCTGCACGCAGTCTGTCTGTTGGCGCAACTAACAATGCAGTTTCAAGCTCGGCAAGGTCAGTTTCCAGTTTGCGCAATGAGTCTCGTATGGTTCTTAGCACCCCTGTTTTTAGCGACATGCAGTGTCCCCTAGTCACCGCCTTACAGGCCTCCCAAAGCGTGCCCGGCGAGTCCACCGTGCCCTCATTAAGTTCAAAGTACTCCTCTAGCTTTTCGCGCAGCGCCTGCTGAAAGACTTGGTCACGCAGCGCCCGGGAGGGGAATCTCCAACTAAACGGTTGAATGTACTGTGACGGTGTGGACAATGTCAAGCATACTGGGGCGTGATCAGACAATGACCGCGGCAGGTGCGCCACCTCCAACACCATAGAGTGTAAATCCCGTGAAAGCAGCCAGTAGTCCAGCCTGGACCACGCCGCTCTATGCATTGTGAGGCAGGTGCCCGCGCGAGTCTCGGGGTGTAATCTCCTCCAGGAATCCACCAATTCCGCCTCACGCATGATGTCACCCAACGCCTCTGATGCTCTAGGGTGGTGTACTCTAGCCGCGCCCCGCCTATCCATAGTATTCGAAAGTACCACATTGTAATCTCCCCCCCACAGAATCGCAGCCGGCCACAGGCCTGCACCTTATGCCATAGATCGCAGTAGAAGTCGGGGCTATCGTCATTCGGGCCATAAACGTTCACCAACACCATTCTCATACCGCACAGCGTGCCCACCAGCATTATGTATCTACCTCCAGTATCCGTGATTTCCTCATGCGTTGTCCATTGCAGACCCCTTCTGATCAGTACCGCCACCCCTCTGGAGTAGGTAGAGTAAGCGGAATGCACTATCTCACCCCACCTGCTATGACGGGGCAATTGTACGGCTTTATCAGTCAAATGGGTTTCCTGCAGGAGGCAGATGTCTATGTCTTTTCTAAGCAAAAAGGCCTGCACCAGCCTGGCTTTACGTCTGTCATTCATGCCACGCACATTCCAGGTGAGACATTTAATTTGCTTCACGGCAGCAGTGATAGCAGCAGACCTTGACCCAGCAGCGCACCAGCATCTCGCCACACATCACGCCCCCGACCACACATACACTGCGCACCATGTCGTGTCGGCACAACGTGTCTCTGTGCATAGAAATTGCCATGACGATGTGAGCAATGACCTTGGCGACTTAGTAGTGCGTATCGTACAGTATGCGATGCATCGCAGTTCCTCTCTATATCCAACCTCTCGCCGCCAGCCAAACAATCAACAACAGAACCCCTCAAACATAAAATGTAAACCCCTCCCGCTCCAACCCCCCAATTAGGTTGTGCATTCTCCCCCCAGGTCACCCTCCCAGTCTCTACGACTTCAACTAAACACATGAGTGGTAACCAGTGATTGGGAATCATCCCTTGGGGAACGTAGGTCAGCCACCAAATAACCCCGTACTCTTGACAGGGTGATCGAGCGCTGGCCCAGCATGTCAGCCCAAGGACCACCCGTACCCCAGCACTCGCATATTCACTCGACCCCTCCTCCGTAATCAGTTAACCCCCACTGAAGCAAGCAGGCAGTCTACCCTGACCCAGCAAAGGGAGAAACACCACAGCGCAATGACAAGACCTTAACCCCTGCAATCACTCAACATCACTCAGTCTGTCCCGCAGTTCCGGGCCCTCTGTATGCGGTTGGTTCTTTTGATCTTTTGCCAGTTGCTTAGCAGACTGCAGGGCCGCTTTGGCATCTAGAAAGAAAGTCGGTTTCCCTGGGCCCTGCACTCTTAGCTTCGCGGGGTAGATTAGTGAATATTTTGTGCCCGTTTGTTGGAAGACTTTTTTCGCTGGCATAAATTCTCTTCGAGCGGCCTGAACCTGCATGGTGAAGTCCGGGTATATGGCGATGTGGTTGCCTTTATACTGCACGTCTTGCATTTCTCTCGCCATGCGCAGTATCGTGTCTCGGTCTCTGTAATTTAAGACGCGCGCAATAATGGGCCTAGGCGGAGCCCCCGGCTTAGGCCTCGGCCCCAATGTCCTATGCGCCCGTTCAACAAGGAACATCTGCGATAGCCCTGTCCCAAAGAGGTCTCTCAGCATCTGCTCAACATATTGCTCCATGTTTGTAATGTCCGTAGTTTCGGCCACACCCGTGACGCGGACGTTGTTGCGCCTCGAGCGCGCTTCCAAGTCCTCATTTTTTTGTTGAATGAGCGCCAGAACCTTGTCCATGCCACGCATTTTTTTGTCAAGGTCCGTGTGGCATTCTTCGGTGTCAGTTACTCGCGTTTCCAGCGCGCCCACTCTACTTTCTTGCTTATCCATCCGAGCTGTGATGCTGTCCATGCGTGCCGCCATTGCGTCCATTTTGTTATCTATGCCCTGCAGACTTACTTTCAGTTCTTGGAACATTGATTTAATGTCCGCCTCATGGGAGCCGCCCTGCACCACCACTGTTGCGTCCGCATCTCGGTGTTCCTGCTCCGTCTGCTTCTGTTTGGATTTATCAAAGGTGAACCTCGGCTGCCTCGTGTCCGGTTTTTCATCGCTGCCCACCAGCACAGACTCAACTGAGGGCAGCAGCAGCCAAGGGTCCCCCCGCCTCGCTAGGCCACACTCTCCGGGTGCCCACCGCAGGTATCAGCAAACGCCTCAATCAGCCCGTGGCCCCAGAATAGCTGCAACCCGGTGGAGCCGTGTGGCAACAGGCGACCCCCACTGGAACGAGTCAGCCGCAGTGTAAATTTCTGGGTATGGGCCACCCTCTCCGCAACAGCACCACTGTCACCACTCCATGCAGAGTAGCGCAGCCTCCCAGCACGCCCACGACGGCACTCACGGCCCAGGGCCCTCAGATCCGGCAAGAGTCAAGATGGCAGTTCGCGCCTCGCGACACAGGCGCCCCTAGTGGATTATTCTCTCCTACGCGGGCAATACCCACTCCCCACGAGGGGTCCGAGTGCAGTCACGGATCTTCTTAGACGCGGCCCCAAGGTGGCAATCCGTTGCAGCGGCTGCCCACTGTCCTATGCTTTCCGTTGCGGGGCCCCCTCTGCGTAGCCAGCAATCCAACCACTATCCCGAACAATATGGCCGCCCTCCGTCCACTCTCGCCAGGCACGGCCCAAGCTGCGCCGACCTCTATGGGCCACATGTATCCCGCGGGGACAGAGCTGCAGGCATCCCAGGGGGCTCGGGCACTTCTCGCCCGCGCAGCACTCACCGGACGCCAGACCAGGCCCTCACCTCTCGTCACCAGCGGATCTTCCAGGAGCTTGGAGCTCTGCACCACGCCGAGATCGCCAGGCACTCCGACCCCGCCTAGTCAGCAATCACTCGCGGCACCGGTCCCGTCTCCACTGCTCGTAGGTACCGCCGGTGTGGGGGCGTCCAGCGATCAGGCCGCGCCCCCCGGGCGAGGTAAATCGGCAGTCCGCCACACAGCTGCACAGCACTCTCCCGGGCCCAGTCTTACGCAAGCCCCCGGCTTCCACGGGTGAATCAGGCCGCCTCGCCGTTGCCTGCATGTCTGCTGGAATTGCACAGCGACTCCAGCCACAGTTCAGGGGGTGTCGTCGGGTAGCACGAAGGTTCTGTACTGAGTGCGGGGGACGAGCGGACCGAGTCCAGACACCAGGTATGCCGATAATTGCCAGATTAATGTGCTCGATCGGCGGAGCTGCTGTTTCAGGCAGCCATTCCCAGCCATTCCGCTTCGCAGCCAAGCCACGCCCCGTGTTCCTGGGTATCTTTACCAAATATTAGGATGTCATCCTGAAAACACAGTATTTCCGGGATATTCTTGAGCACAAGTTGCATGATTCTTTGAAAAGCAGCCGCAGCTGAAGCTAATCCGAAAGGCATTCGGAGATACTGGAATGCTCCTAGAGGTGTGATAAATGAGGTAAGGTATCGGCAATCAGGATGTAACTCCACTTGGTGATATGCCGACGATAAGTCGAGGACACTGAAATGACTGGCATCTTTAATGTGGGTTAGACCTTCATGTATTCTGGGTAGCGGGTGCCTATCTACCCAAATCTTTTTATTTAGGTCCCTAAGATCAATGCAAAGTCTGACTTCCTTACTGATAGCTTTGGACGTAATTACAATGGGGGCTAACCATTGGGAACTTTCTATTGGTTCTATGACCCCCAATTCTAACAATCTGTTTATTTCTTTACGTAGGGGTTCTTGCATTAAATGTGGAATAGGCCTTACCGTATGGGCAATGGCTCTGGCTTTGTCTTTAAGTTTTATGCAATGCTGGATATTTTTGAGTAGACCTAATTTACTGGTAAATACTTCTGGAAATTCTTCGCAGATTGCTTGACAACAAACTGATTGGTCCACTAAGAGAACTTGATCATGACTATTGGGATCGAGTTTCATGCCTAGGTCTTTTTGGTGCTTCCACCCGAGTAGATTGGACCCTTTTTCAGTTACATAGATATTGCCTACTGTGTTTCTACCCTTATTTCTCATAGTGGTCATGCCTAACAGGGAAATGGGATCTCCTCCATGCCCTTTAGGTTTGATGTCTGCTTCTGCGAGAGTGCTCAGCCTGTTAGGAAACAACCCTTCATACATCTTACTGTCTAGCAAGGTGTATGGAGAACATGAGTCGGCGAAAACTCTGACCAATTTATTGTCCAGTGTGATGGTGCATTCCTGAAAGTTGACCATGCCGTCGTTGTCTTCTACGTGGAACACCAACTTAGTTAGCCTCTACAGGTGTGGGTTCTGCTTCTATCAAGGAAACCTTTTTTGGATTATGGTCATGGCACACTCTGGCTAGTTGTCCCCTCCTTCCACACTTGTGGCAAGTTACATTTTTCGCTGAACAAGAAGGATTATTCGCTAAATGTGCTGGGTTACCGCACCTATAACATTTAGTTTTGAAATTAGTACTCATTTGATTTCTCTGTTTGAATTCCTTGTCCTTTGCTGATTCTTGTTTAGTCATGGCATTTACTTCATGGCGGGACTCAGCATTCACATTTATTTCTTTTATACATTCTGCTGTGTGTTCAACCCTTAATGCGATTTCTATAGCTTGTTTTAGATCTGGGTTGCCTGCCAATAATTTTTCTTGAATCTTGTGGTTGTTTGTGCATCTGACCAATTGGTCTCTTATGAGAGATTCTGTTAACCCTTCAAACTCACATGTGTTGGATAACCCTTTTAGAGCTGCAATATAAGGTTTGATCTTCTCACTTTTACCTTGAACTCTGGAAAAGAATTTGTGCCTTTCCAGCACTACGTTTATGGCTTTCCCAAAATGTTTCTCCAGTTTGTTCATTGTAGCTAGGTAGACATTGACATCTCCTTCACTCCCTTCTTCAACTTCTGTGCCAAGACCTTCTAAGTTATTGTAAGTCTTACGGCCTTCAATTCCTAAATTATGCAATAAAATGTGCTGCTTCCTGAAATGCGAAATTCTTTCTCCCCCTATCGCTATCAGGTATGATTAAAATATTACTCTCCAATCCTTCCATGAGATGGTTGCATCTCCCTCTTCATTCACAAAGGGTGGAGGCAATGCCATATTTAACGCAGCCATAACGTACTAAATGAAATAATTGCAGACCAGAACTAGTAATAGAGTCTACTGGAGGAGGCAGGAACTAGAGAACACTGAGGTCTGGAGGAGAGAGTCTTCGAGAAGATCTCCACAAGATGTGTGTAACAGCTGCTATACCTTAACAGACATATAGCCTGGAAACTGTCTGTTAATAATGGAAAAGACAAACAGTACTTAAAAGCAAAGACAAGCAATATGGCAATGCTGTGCCTATCGGCGTGCGTTCAAAGAGAATGACTCTTCAAGGTACTGGATGGTAAAGCTGTGCCCATCAGCGTGCCACATAGAAAGCAACTCTTTGGGACTAGACAGGTAAAATAGCATAAGCTGTGCCTATCAGCGTGGACCTTGAAAACAATCTTAAGAACTAGATAGGCAATTTTGAATGAGCTGTGCCCATCAGCGTGCAGCAATAATAACGTCCCTTCAGAACATAGACAGGCAGTGTAGAATAAGCTGTGCCCATCAGCATGCACAGAGACTAGAAACCAGGCTCACGTCGTGACAATCATCTCAGAGCAACTAGTAAGGAATCAGTAGATGAAAAACTTCAGCTATTTTTCCCTTTCAGGCAAGATGATGAAAGTGCTGACAGGAAATACAGACCACACAGGGCGCTCGTCAACCGAGCTGAGGAGGGTTCACAGGGTGAAGGCTATTCTAAAATTCACTCAGCTGACATGAAATGAAGACTCCCCCAAGGCGCTCATTGACGGAGCTGAAGAGTGTTAACAGGGTTGAGGTAATGCGAGCAGATCATCCAAGTCGCTAGAATAATGCCGCCGGAAATCACCGCTAAACAAGAATTCCAGTGTCCAAAACGGCAGGAACACTCCCCACTGGACGAGAGAGGCAGCGCCAGGATGAAGGTATGCTCGATAGCAGACCACCCAAGTCAACGAATCTGCCGACAGGAACCGTCGCTTGACAAGAATGTCAGTGTCTACAGCGGCAAGAACCTCCCAACTGGAGAAGACAAGCAGTACCATGAAAGGAAGTGTGCTCAACACCGAGGAAACTGTGAGCAGGGCAAACTCCCCAACAGCCAAAACAACGTGGAGGTGCCATCCGACCGGTGACACAAATTCAACTTGCAAAGATACATGCGTAGGTTGACCCCACAGGAGCGGGCACACGATTAGGTATGCAGGCTGTCCAGAGACGTTGGCACCGCAAGACACAGAACACGGGACACAGGAGTACTGAGAGTCCGCTGGGGGATGGTTTCAGCACGAGCCACGTCCCACTGGTAAAACTATGTGCTCCTCACAGCAAGCGCGACCGTACCTTGAACTCTTCTCTGTAATCACATCCCCTTTGTGGAGAACTGGATACCGCTGTGAACAGCTGGGGATGGTGGTGTGGCTGCACCCAAGCAGCGATCGTCGTCAGTATTGTAAAGTACACAGGCAAGGTAAGAGAACTTCAAGCTTTATTCAGGTACACCACCATAGTAAGTCAGCTTCACCGCTTCACCACCCGGTCAGAACACAGCCAGGAGGCAGCAGCAGAATGTTGGAACAATACATGGAATGTTCCAAGGAGGCAGGGAAGGAAGGGGGTAAAAGGAAAGGAAGAAACTAATAGATTACAACAAGTTGACTAACCTAGCCTCTGCATTCCTTCCAACAAATATCACAAAGTGAATTTATGAATCTGGTCAAAGCAAGCCAGCCTGCCGGCAGCCCTTCTGACCCATGTCCGCCACAAACCTTCAAGAAAAGTCTTCTAACTACCTCTACTGCCATACCAGTAGGAAGAATAATCAATAATTCCTTAACAACAGGAATATTTCCAGAAGACCTAAAAAGGTCATACATACGCCCATTTTCTAAAGAAAACAAACCTGGACCCACTTCACCCCAACAACTACAGACCAAATACAAATGGACCTTACCTGCGCAAACTGATAGAAAGAGCAGCATTCACCCAGATGTCACAATTCATTGAATACAACTCCATACTTCGAACAGGATTCCATCCAGGAAGAGGCACAGAACCTACCCTCATTGCCATCTGGGATGACCTTGGCCTGATGATCTGGGAACACCGTCTAAAGTATCTAAGGAAGTAAGAAAGCTTGGAATTACAATGGACTCCAAGCTATCAATGAATGCCCAAGTGGACACATTAGTAAGATCAAGCTTAATTACTATTAAAACTCTGCGACCTATCATTCCCCACCTGGGATTTCCACACAAGGTCCAGGCTACTATCTCTCTTGTACTGTCTAACTCAATTACTCCAATGGCCTCTACCGTGGATCATATTTATCAACTATGACAAGACTACAACGGATTCAGGACTATGCTGCCAGACTACTCATACATGTAAAGCCACGAGCCCACATCTCCCATGCCTTGAGTGCACTACATTGGTTACCGGTTGCCAGAAGATCCACATTCAAGCTAGTTTGTATCATCCACAAAGCAACACACGGAACAGGGCCCCTCTTCATAAGGAATAAAATCACCAAATACATTCAACAAAGGAACCTCCACTGTAGATTGGCAACTCGCCTCAAAATCCCACCATACAAGAAAACAACATAGGTGGCACACCTTCTCTGCTTAGCAGCCAAACTAATTAACTCATTACCCCCAAACATAAGATCCATAGATCACTATCTTATCTTTAGAAGACTACTCAAGAGTTGGCTCTTCCCTACATAACCACCTTACTGAAACATAAGTGTACAGCATATTCCTGTGAACATAAGCATTTAATTTGACTATATGTATGTATCTAGATATGTATATTCCTTTGTATAAATGTGTATAGTAATTATGTTTATAAATATATAGATATTTTTTAGGTCTACTTAACAAACGTACATATTGCTTATGGTTATCTTATTCTATGCTTAACATGTTTATAGGTCACTGCATAGTTTTCGTGTACGTTATTTGATTAGATACTTATGGTTCCCCATTTATTTATATATCACAACATATATATTTTATCATAACTATTTAGCTACAATTGCTTCACTATTGAATTATTAACCGAATGTTTTTTTAGAACTTAAAGAAATAACCACAAATAAATTAGCTTAAAGTGCAACAATATTTTGCACATGCATGATTACATTTGCAAGGGTGCCTGAAGCTCCTGCAAATGAGGGAATGTATGTGTCCCCTCTGCTCATGCTGGATTACTGACATGGCTGCAGAGGCAGGCTCCTGGGGGCATACCAACTGTGCCACCTAAGAAGTGGAATACAGTTAGTTGTCCCTCTGCCGGGTCCTTTTTAGGAGCCGTTACAGGGATCCAAGACCTCGTCTTTAAAAATCATACTTGTCCCAATTCAGTGAAATGCAAAACAGCAGTTTGAAACAAATATGCCTCCTTATACCGCATGCCTTCACTCCGCATGCAATTACAATGCGGCCCTTACAACGACGGGGTTGTAACAACACACATCATTACCCTACAAGTCGTAACAATGACTTGCGGAGGGGGGCGCTGGATGTTGGAATTGTATAATTTACGTTTCCAACTCCAGTCTGTGCAGATAGTAGGGAAGGTGTTGGATTTCAAATCCAACACCTTATTCCCCCCTCCGCAAGTCGTTGTTACAGCTTGCGGGGTAATGGTATGCGTTGTTACAACACGGTCGTTGTAACAACCGTGTTGTAATTGCAAGCGGGGTGACGGATTTGTTGTAAGGGCTGTTTACCGTTTGAAACAGCCTGTGCATGGTCCGTGTTTCATTGCTGTGCTGTCAAGAATGCAGGCTTGAATTTGCGTGAGACACATTATTTGTAATATGGCAGCTGGTCCCAGTCTACGTCGAGTACAGGGGCGTAGCTTAGTCAGTTAGATTTGGGGGTGGGGGTGGTTGGAACAGAGATTTCCACACCTTCACTGCCATTGAAATGGTAAAATGGATAAAAATAGTATTACAATTAAAGAATTCTATGTACCACATAAGTGCCATCCAGTCCTTCCTTTATTCTTGGTTTATTTTGTGAGAGAGGGAAGAGGAGGGGGTGGGTGTATACAACTTCTGCAAAATTTAATAGAGGCATGTGTCTGTGCTATGAGGGCTGCTAATCCGAGTGGAAAACCGACCTCCACGGCCAGACTTTGGAACAGAAACCAGCCCTGCCAATTGCGCTGGACTGACCTGGAGGGGTGTGAGGGGGGGATATTTATTCAATTGTCCACAAACCACAATGTTATGCAGTGATATTTAATTTGAATTAGTCAACTGTAATTTCCACCAGCACAAAGATGGGGTTAGCATTCAGGCATGTGCCTCAGACATCTGTGTACGGTTGTAACAACGCAGGGAAATACTCTGCATGCCTTTACCATGCATTTTTTACCCTGCATTTTTTAGATCGTATATGCCTTTACCACGCTTTGTTTATTTATATATATATATATATAATAATTTAGATTATATTCAGGTTGCTTACATGATATAGTATTAAACGTGGTATTTATTTATTTATTCATTTATATGGATAAGGATTAGAGAGACTCAATATTTAGATCTATTTAGCCTATACTCGATTTACCTAAATGCCTATCTCAACTTGCTTTTACTCACATTGGGATTTCAAACTAAGAAGTATATTGTATATCTATATACATCGAAAATATTGAACCTTAATTGTATGATATTGAGATCTCTTAGATAGAAAAAAACTTTTTTCAATGGAATGCACTTTTAGGCCTCTTAGCATTGTTTTGTAAACTATTGTTGTGATGTATATAACCAGGTCAGATGGGGACTATAACCTTTCCAGTAGGTTTTTATGTTTGCCCAGTTTTTCATAGGAGTCGACCAAAAAACATTATAAAAAGTATCAAGAATTATAACAATGTAACAGACATGAAAATGAAATATACGGAAATAGATCACTGGGGCTCCAGTGATAAAAAAATATTTTTTTATTTCTTTGACTCAGGCATTTAAGCTGAGGATTTCGATTATATATACGTTTAAAAACCATTTTTTCCACATAATTTTGGTGAACTAGGGTACTGTGGTGAGGTATATACATATTTGATACAGAAATAGGTCCTTTCAACACTAAAATATTTTAACATTTTTTTAATCTTGTTTTCCCTCACATTAGGCACTATGCACTTTAGTATTCTAGTACATGTATATGTACTATCAAACGCAATGAGATGCTTATACAAGCATAAGTTCCAACTACATAAAAAATGTTTTTTTAGAAAAAACTAAAAAATATATTTTTTTACTATTTAAAAGAACATTCTTTTAAACAAATTTTAGAAGGTTTTTGGTGTACTGATTTACTTGTATTTTACCTGTATTGTCAGCCTACGAAAATTTGTGAACTTGCAGCTTGTAGTCTTTTATTTATGTCATTTGTTGCTTTCAACACATGTGCCAATTATTTTGCTTGTTACTTGTACTATATAAACCAATAGGGTGATGCTTTACCGTGTCATGTGATCAAGGCCCAAGGTCGGGCTGAAACGCGTCATGGCGGCATTGTGTGTTTTGAAATAAACAAATTTGCACCAAACTGTGGTCCGTATCCGTTGTCCGTGAGGAGGCAGTAGCGGAGTTCCTAGGATACATATATACAAGTCCCAGGCGGCCCATCAGAGGGCGTGATGTATAAATGCCATGTGACTTTGTTTCATTCAAATCAGCCATTAACATGCCCGTGATCAAGGAGAAGAATCTCCGAAACGCGTAGGGCGCAGTTTTATCTTTAGTGCCTGCTGGTTTTTCTACGATAAACGGACCTGCAGAAATGTTGTGAGACCCGCCTGTGTTCGAGTGAGGTTCCGCCTGTTGGGCAACTTGAGCGTGAATATATATATATATATATATATATATATATATATATATATATATATATATATATATATTCACTGAAAAAAACATAGGTTTCACACATGTTATAGTTAGCTGGACATTTTACTGATAAAAAACCAATGAAATTCCCCCGTTATAGTTACTGTAGGCAACTATAACTCACGCGACCGCAATCCTCTGCTGATGCTAATACTGTATTTAGACACTTATTTGCCCATGTCTTCTTCCATTAAATTTTAGCTATACATATATTACAAATATTTTTTTTTCATAAAGACACATATGTCATCAGCAGAGGATTACGGTCGCGTGAGTTATAGTTGCCTACAGTAACTATAACGGGGGAATTTCGTTGGTTTTTTATCAGTAAAATGTCCAGCTAACTATAACATGTGTGAAACCTATGGTTTTTTCAGTGAATTTGCAAGGTTTTTTAAATGCTAATTCCTAACTATAACGTGTGTGAAACCTATGGTTTTTTCAGTGAATTTGTACGTTTTTTTTAAATGCTAAGTTACTTTACGCCATTTGTGGCGTGCGCGCCCACTTAACGCAGTTCGTTCCGTGCGCGCACGGTGCACTTCGCGCACCGTGCGCGCACAGTGAGCACGCGGTGTGCTTCGCGCACCGCGTGCCCACGTTACGCTAGATGGGCCATGAACGCACGATGCGCTTCGCGCACCGTGCGCACATGGAGGACATATGATGAGCATCGTTGTGACAGGTAAAATATATGTTTTGTTTAGCTCTAATAAGCCATGCACAAAAGGTGCCCTTCGGGCACCTTTTCCACACGGGGTGGGGAGAATGTGGATATTTTTTTTTTTTTTTTATTATTTATTACCGTACGCGTACGGTAAGCGTAATCGGCGAAATTTTCAAAAAAATAAAATTGCCTTTTTTCACTTGGGGGATCGTTGGGGACTCCCTCGACATGGCTAGGTGCTTGGGAGCTGTGTAAACAGCCCCTTTACATGTTTTTGCACTTGGTTTTTCAACCCCCTGTCAGAGTGCGAGAGAGAAAATGGCGGCCGCCGCATCCTGGTTTCGACCGATTCGAATGTTTACTAAGATCTAAGGGCCAATCAGAATCGCGCTCGCGCACGCCACCGTACGCGTACGGTAAGCGCACCGTAAGCGCACCGTAAGCTGGCTCAGATATATATATTGATTTAAAGGCTATTTTCTCAGAATCTACTGAACAGATTTACACCAAACCTACAAAAGGCACTCCCTTGACCTGAGGACTACCTCTCTGCCAAATTTCAAGTAATTCTGTTCAGCCGTTCGGGCTGTAGCTGTGTCTAAAGGTCCTATGGAAAAATGCATGGGAAAAACGCGTTTTGGGACCCCCCTTTTATCTCAGCCCCCGCTTGACGAATCCCCCCGAGACTTTCAGGGTAGGAGCGGAGCGTAGCGCCCCACCTATTATGAAAAATTCGCGAGGATTCGTCAACCGGCGCCAAAGTTATTCAAAATAGAATGTTGCGGATTTCCTATGGAAACGTGGTCCTAACTATAACTACCTACTGGCGA
Source organism: Triturus cristatus (assembly GCF_964204655.1). Taxonomy (NCBI): domain Eukaryota; kingdom Metazoa; phylum Chordata; class Amphibia; order Caudata; family Salamandridae; genus Triturus; species Triturus cristatus. Next base: position 594,737,097 of record NC_140579.1, read on the forward strand.
CCGCCAGTAGGTAATATATATATTTATTTTTTATATATATAAGCAATATATTTGTGGGAGGAGACCCCCCACACCCTTGAACTTACCTGAAATGCACGGTAAAGGCATACGTTGTAAAAGCATATGCATTCTAAAAACATGCATGGTAAAAAATGCATGTTAAAAACCTCATTTTAAAGGCTGTTTCCCGCTGTGTACAGTACTATTGGGTATTTGCCTCATGTTCTGCTGTTAACTTATGCTACAGTAGTTCATTAAGTGTACATTCACCCCGGGGGCTCTTGGTGACATCAACCTTACCCTTAAGGACAACATTGCCAAGTAAACAAAGATAGCCTGGTATCAGTTTTTCCACTCAAGAAAGTGAAACTGTTCTTCTCAGAAAAGCGACTTCTAGACTGCTATTCACTCTCGCATCAGGATTGTGGAAACACCCTTCTCTATGACCTTCCAGTCTCTACAGTTGTCCCCCTTAAGGAAATCCTTCATGCCGCAGCAATTCTCATCGAAAGCCTATCGAAATATGATCAGGTCTCCCATAATCTGATACAACTCCACCGGCAACCTGCATCTTCTTTAAAACCAGCTGCATCATTTCCTGTGACTTTCGACACACCCACAGCCAGGATGCCATCACACTGGAGGCAAGGAAGTGTAAACAAGCTTTGGCAAAGCCAATAGGTCTCGGCAATGCCCTAGCCCCTGACCTTGTTAATGTGAATGTCTTTTAGCCATGTTGCCTAGCAGCACAACTGCTGTTCAGCATAGCTGAAAGTTACTGAAAGCCCAGAATCACAGGATGGTGAGCCAATGGTGAAAGCCCAGAATCACAGGATTTTGAGCCAACGCCGAGACTCCTTGTCCCCTCATGTTGAGTTTATTGTCCTGCCCCTCCTAACACAAAAAAGCGCTAAGACGTGGCCTGTGCTGGCAGCATCATAGCACTTTATTCAGTGACTTTTAGCCATGCGGAACAGCAGATGTGCTGCTACACAACATGGCTAAAAGACATTCACATTGACAAGGCTAATACCTCGGGCATTGGTGAGATCTATTGGCTTTGTCAATGCTTGTTCGGTGTTGATGGGTTCCTGCTGAACAAATGTGGAATTGATAGTGAGAAACAGATCAAGACCTTTGAAGTGAAGCGCAAATATGGTGTAACGGCCAGAGCTGCCGACAGGAGAACCAGGGAACCAGGTTTGAATCTCAGGGTCGGCTCAACATTTTCTGATTCTACGCAAATCACTTACGCTTCCCCCTGTGTACAACAATGAATGTGTCATTGTGTAATGTAACTGGTGAGCACTGAAAGCACTCCAATACCATCGGCTGGTGTTAGCACTACGGCAAGATAGAGGATGGAACAAGCGCTCCAATGCCATCAGATCGTGCAACAAAAAAAAAAGTAGTGACGAAAGAGGTAGTGGGGGAGGGGTCAAGCAGGGAGGCAGGAGGGGATGGGGAGATGGGCAAGCACCGACAGATTGTGTAAAAAAAGAAGTAAACAAGTGCTGTTCGAATTTTAACAACTTTTTAAGAAATGCTTTCGTTCATGTACATGCGCATGTATTTTAGTGGTATGTGTACAAGGGAGACTATGGAGTGCTTGAAAACAAAGAAAAAAACTGCTCCACAAACTGGGAGAAGTGTAAGGAGGCATGTATTAGGCCCATGCCCTATAGGTGGGACTAACACAAGAAGAGGGCATGACGCCCGCATACCATGACGAATTGCATCAAAGAAAATGAGAGTCACGCTGAATGTTACCAATGGTAGGAGATGAGCAGCCTAGAAGCCTACAGATAGAACATAAAAAGGCTCTTCGAGACAGCGCATGCACTGTCTAGCTGAAATCTAAAAAAATAAAAAACAAGGCAACACACATTTTCTATCTATGTACCAAAGATCCATAGGCACACAACTTCAAAAAAATGAAGCGATCCAATAGGTCGAGAGGGCTTTTTTTTCCCCATCGGCTGCCTTGCTCCTGCGGCAGCAAGAGGTTCCAGGGAGTCCTGGGGCAGCTCATGCTCTAACTAGCTGGCCGTAACCTGAAAGAAATGTTGCAGCCACCATTACTGGACTCAGTGACTCGATCCCCGATCAATGAGAAGATTTATATTATATAAACCCTGCAATTTCAGGGTGAGCTAGATTACTTTCCGATGCAACTAGGAATGCTGTCCGATTTCTTACTGATTTTGCTGCTCATTTAGGACTTAAACAATTTTTGATCCTGCCTAATATTCTGTATTGTTCTATTACTAAGATCCTTCATGCCAATGACTTTATACATCGACACTTCACAAATTCTGTATTATACCTTTGAAAAATGTTTGTAATAAATCTTTATAAATTATCTAATTCCGCCCTAGAACTCACTTACTGAGTCATTTCTTTCTTAACTGTATTTTTGTTGTGGGGGGCGTGGCTAACCGCCAATGTAGCTGGAGGCGGACTGCGGAGCTCTGCCCCGGGGATCCCAGATCCGATTTAATCTTGAGCCCCAGCACAGATAAAGACGCACTGTAAGGGTGGAGGAAGCACCCCAGTACAATCTCCCTAAGTGGGCAGGGGTGCCACTCAACAGTCAGAGTGGTGAGCAACAAAGAGCTAGGTAGCCTTCAGATGATTGCAACAAGATGGCGGCCGCTGCCACAGCCGAAGCTAGACTTGGAAGTCAGTTGGCAGTATAACTCACAGAGCCAAGCACCTGAAGCATAGGGGGCGGGCAAGTAACCTGAGGAAGCGCGTTAGTGGCCTACCGCCAAGCTCCGAAGGGCCCAGCAGGATGGATTCAGCAACACTCCGCCAAAGGCGGCAGGTGGCCCCGTGGTTGTCGGCGAAGCCCACAATGACCTGGAGGGCTGGATGTGCCACAGCGCAAACGAATAGGCCTGCGCCGAATCTACGCACCTGCCCAGGAGCTGAGGGGGAGCGGACAAGACACACTTGTGGCCGGAGCTGTCCTGGCGACCGGTGAGTGACTGCAGCGCTGAGAGAACAGTGGTAAGGAGGCGGACCGCGAGGCGACCCCTAACGGAACAGAGTTGCAGGCTGAGAGAGAAGGGCATCCCACCGTAATCCTGGCAGGCACCGTCATTGCTCACGAGTATACGAAGCATCAAAGAGGCCGCGGCGGCGAAAGTGGGTTGAGTGGTGCCTGCAGCGAATTTAAATAAACAGCAGTGTGCAGGAGAGGGAGCCGGCAGGAGATACTTGCGGCCCAGCGCTGCTCTGGCCAAAACGAGTGGCGACAGGGGGGCGGCGAGGCCGTGAGCTACCAGCAGGCCGCTAGGAGAGGAAGAACCCGCCAGACATAGTGGTGACTCGCAATTAAGCAGAAATTCCAAGAGGCCAAGACACTAGAGGTGGGCTGAGGATGGGTACAAGCTGGGGTTGCGACCGTGCCAGGAAAGAGAGAAGAGCCGGTGAGGAGCACTTGAGGCTCTGCAGATAGCCCCATAATCCACACTAGAGCAGGGTGCGAGGCACGAGTGGGCCTCACGCGCCCATAAAATGACAGAGATCCCTGTGGGCCCCGCGTCTGCTTTACCTGTCTGGAGGCGCAGTGAGGAGTGGGAGGCCCACGAGCAAGGAGTTAGGCGGCACGGAACTTACCAGAGAGCTACTCAGATCAAAAGGGGCCTGAGTGAAGCAGCGAAGAGCAAGCTAAGGCCTAGTACTCCACTGCCTCTGGGGAGCAGGAGGCAGGCGAACTAAGGGGAGAATCATAGCTCCGAAGTGGGATACTAAGAAAACTGGGGGGCGCATGTCCCCACACCCACAACCATATCTCATTGGAGGAGCAACAGTGGCTTTGGGATCCTAGGGAGGAACTAGGGGATATAACGCTGTATGGCAGGGTGGCAGGGCAGATAAAAGTACACCAGGGTACCGCTGCTTGCCTCCATGTAACACCAAACACTTACAGGAGAGACCCTAGAAACGCACCATGGGCAAAATACCAAAAAAAGGGCCAAACTACTCTAGACACAGGCAGAGGATGCATGCAGACAGACGGGGATGAAGACGACTTGGAAATAGTGAAAGAGACCACCCAGGAGCTCCCGACGCTAACAGATATCATGCAGGCCATCACAGCATCCCGTGAAGTCCTAGAAGCCAGAATTGACGCCATCAGCACCGATCTAAGCCTACTAAAGGACGACCACCTCCAGCTGGCGGAAAGAGTGATGAATACCGAGCAGACAATTTCTAACCTCCCCACAGAAGTAACAGAACTGCGAAAATCCCTCTCAGACATAGAAACCAGGGTGTGAATCTTAGAAGTGAGGGCAGAAGATAGCAAAGGTAGATCTTGCGGAAACAACTGCGTTTAATAGGAGTACCAGAGCGAGAAGAAGGGAATGACATGGTACAGTTCCTGGAGAAGTGGATAAAAACAGTAGTGGCCCCGAAGGCGCTCTCCTATTTCTGAGCATTAGAAAGGGCACACAGAGTCCCATCAGGACCCCCTAAACCGTGCACACCCCCACGCCCGATAATAGCTCGACTGCTTCACTTCCGAGACAGAGACTTTATACTAAAACAAGCCCACCAGAACAATAACCTACAGTTTGGCAACAGCAAAATCATGTTCCCTGACTTCACCTGGGAAGTACAGAGGCAGAGAACTGCATTCCTAGCTGTAAAAAAGAAGCTGCGCCAGCTACAGATAACATATGCAATGCTGTTTCTGGCTCGACTGAGAGTGGTTACAGCGACTGCCGTGCAGTTCTTTCAGTCACCGCTGGATGCTTGGGAGTAGCTTGATTTTGGCCCGGGTCGTGGCTCACGTGGCAACTCCCCGGGATCAGTTACAAAGAAAAGAGGCAAAGGCTCAGACAAAACTAGGACACCATCCTCAACCGAAGCAAGGGAAGAACGCAGCAAAGTTCTTAAGGCAGTTGCAGAGCTCAGCCAAACGTGTTCTAGCCCTAGATTACTGCAGAGCGATCAAGAAGAGGGACGGTCGGATAGCTCCCAGCCCTCCAGCGCCGCAGAAGACTCGAAAACGGAACTTCCTAAAATAACACCCAAGTCAGTGGATGAAATCATATGACCAAACAACTGTCCTGAGGTGCACGCCAGTGGGCGTGTTGGGTGGCATCCTCTTGGCTCCTGTCTTGGAGAAGGAGGGGACTATAATTGGACATAATAAGCTGTGATACATAAGGTACTGGGACGGCAATTGCAATCGCAGGAGGGGGTGAACGGGGAGGCGGAGTTTCCGGACCTGTTGGCTTACACCCCAACCCCAAATACAGTAGAACTTTCCTTTTCTTAAAGTTTGGATGGGCACTGGACCAATACCTGTCCTAGGGAGGGGGAGTTGGGTAGTTGATTTGTTTGGGGGTATACATTTAGGGGCCAGGCATGTCTGGAATAGGGAAACTGTTGAGAAATCGTTAGCACCAACCCGATGGTTCCCTCCATAGACCTCAAGTGCATCTCGTGGAATGCCCGAGGAATGCACACAATGACAAAGCACCATAAGATACATGCATATTTAATTCGGAGGGAGCTCAAATTGCAATGCTGCAGGAGACACATATAAATGCAAAGGAATGGGCAGCACTACAGCGTAGATGGAGGGGACAAGTGTTCCACACAAATTACTCAGCGTTTGCCACGGGGTGAGGGCAGGGGTTCACTTTAAGTGCAGTAGACAGATTGTTGATCCTGAATGGTAGTATTTTGTGCTAATAGGCAAGCTGGATGGTAAAGATGTGACGATTGGGAGCATATACGGCTCAAACTTTGATCAAACCTCATTCTTTGCTACCCTTTCTAGAACATTAGCACCCATTCCAACCGGCTCGGTGATACTGGGAGGGAATTATAATTATAATTATGTTGCGGACATTGGTCTTTACATGAATTAAACGTTAGGCTTGATGCTGTATTGTGCTTCCCAGGTGTGCACGAATGTAATCAGACTAGTGAATATCTGGCGAGGACAATCTTGTACCATAGCCCAGTCTTGATAGGTCTTACCTGGTTGCAAAGTAGGCCTAATATTCCCACCTGGCGCCTCACACCCGAGGCGTTAGAAGGTCAGGTATATCAAGCGACAATACTAATAGCTAGTAACAAATACTTTGACGACAATGCAGGTACTGCTACGAATCTCATGGTGGAGTGGGCGGCCCTCAAAGGGTGCTCAGGAGGTAGATTTATTTTTTAAATGGTAGCAGTGAGGTGGACACTACTAAGGGACAAGCAGGCAGCTGAGCAGTGCCTTCGGTAGCTTGAGAAGGCAAGGCTGGAGAATCGAGAAATGCAGGGAGAGTTACTAACAGCCAAAGAAACAGTAGCGGAGCATGTGCAAAGAATGCGTTGCTTTGATTATAAACAGTATATGACATGAGTGCATGCAGAAGGGGATAAGTCAGGGGCACTGCTTGCATGGCTAGCCAATCCGGCCAAGCGGCGATGGTTATACTTGAATTGAGAGACGATTCGGGAGAGGTGCAGTACTGCCAACAAAACAATAATAGAATATTCCTTGATTACTACATGGAGTTATATAAAAGCAGGACGTCACCCACAGAAAACGAAATAGACGCCTTTATAGGAAATGGGGCACTGCCAACAATTAGTGAGGAGGAAGCGGTGGAACTGGGGAGGGATGTAGAATTAAGTGAGGTGATACTTGCTATCAAAGTTATGGCCAGGAACAAAACGCCTGGGATTGACGTATTCCCAGTGGAGTTTTACTCCACGTATGCTGACCTCCTAGCCCCCGATTAGTGGAGATGTATAACCAAGCAAAGCAGGTCGGAGTCTACCGGGATCCACAAGCGAAGCTCTAATTAACCCGTTACTAAAACATAGGAAACAGGACTCTGATAAAGCAGCGTATAGACGCTCTCCATGCTCAACCTGGATTACAAGATCCTGAGTAAAATTCTAACCACGTGTCTCCTGCCGCACTTGCCGGGCCTTATCCACCAGGATCAGGAGGGGTTCAAACCATCTCATTATACAGCAATGAACATACGGAGACTATTGCAAATATTAGAGGCAAATTCTCATTCCAAAGAGGAAGTGGCCGCCTTTGCAGTTGATATTGAAAAGGCCTTTGATAGTTTCAAATGGCCATATTTATTCTGGGTGATTTGGAAAGTTGGATTAGGGGCAGACTTTGTGGCATGGACAACTTTCCTCTATGCGGACTCTGGCGATAGAGTTAAGACTGGGAGGCTAATATCAGAAAGTTACAGGGTGAATGAGGAAACACGGCAGGGGTGCCCCCTTTTGCCACTTCTGTTTGCCCTGGCCATGGAGCTCCTGGCCACTAGAGCCAGGACAGGAGACTCCTATCAGGGTCTGGAGGTATCAGGTTGAATTCATCATATAGCGCTATACGCTGATGATTTATTGTTATTTCTTCGGAATTTGAGGGAAGACCTAGATGGACCACAGGAACTCCTGGTGAGTCTGTGGAGAGTGGAGGGCCTCAAAGTGAATTGGACGAAATCATGCTTTGAATTCTGGGGGACTCTTCTCTCAACAGTGGCAGGTAGAGTAGCTTTACTGAAGATGGTGACTCTACCGAGATTACTATATTTCTTTGGGTCGCTCCCAGTCTGGATCCCAGTGGGGATGTTCCAACACCTGCAGTCACTGGTGACGTCATTCATATGGGGGGGAGACGCAGGGTAGCACTGACCACACTTGCAAGGCCAAAGGCAGTGGGTGGGCTGGCACTGCCAGATTTTGAATATTACTATATAGCTGTACAACTGCAATGGCTCACGAGGTGGGTTGCCGGGCAAGTGCGGGGAGTTGGACAACTAGACGCCGAGACCCCAAACCTGAACCTCTTGTCCCGAGTGGTCTTACGCCTCCCCACGAAGGAGAGAGAGAGTACCACCAAATTAACATTGATTCGCAGATGTTGGATCAGGAGTTTGCAAAGGTCCAAAACTAGACAACCACACGCTCCAGATATCCCGCTGTCCATTTGTAAGGAACTGCCACATGGGGGGGGATTAGTGAGCGCTAGAGGAGAGGTTAGCAGTAGGAGTGACCACCGTGGGAATGTTATATGACGACGGCTCATTGTTGCCATTAATGAACTTAGAGAATGATATGATATGCTTCAAGGACACTTTTTACTACACTCTGCCTTCACAGCCCAGATACGTAAACCGTGGGGAAGGGGACTCTCAGAGCCACCGTTATCAGAAGGATGCCAATATGTAATGTCCGCCTCTGGGACATACAACGCAGTTACCTGTCTATATAGACGACTCCCTAATGCGTCACTTCCCACCCTAAATACTCTACAACAAAAGTGGGAAGAAGACCTAGGGGAACTCATAGATGGGAAAGCATGGAATTCCCTTGTGGAACGAGCAAGTAAGTTCACTAGAAATGTCAGGTTTCACCTAATTAACTTCTACTTCCTTCATAGAGCATACCTCACACCAGGGTGCGTTAACATATACTTTAACATAGGGACAGCAGTATGCCCCTGATGCAATGAGGAGGGAGTGGAATTCTTCCACATGTGTTCAACCTGTTCGAAACTAGAGCACAGAACTGGCAAAATTGACAGAGAGGGAAGTGGCTACAAAACCAGGACATTGCCTTTTACACTGGTTCCCCCACACTTCTAAAAATAAAATAACCAGTAAATTTCATGACCAGGGTCTTTTAATGGCAAAACAAGAGATTACTAGCCATTGGAAGACACAACAGGGCCCCAGAGCATATAGATGGAGGCGGGAGCTTATAAAATGGGCAGACTACGAGGGAATGGTGCGACTAAGAGAGGCAGAAGAAATGGAAGCGAGAAATCCCTAGAATCAGCCAGAGCATGGGGAACGTTGACGACATTACTTAAACATCCAGAATCAGACCAGGGAGGAGAGGATATGGAGGCACCATGAGACCCGAGGGCAGAGGTGTTACAGCCTACAGCCTAACATGAGCAGGGACTTAGCATAGTCTGATCAATACAGAATTCCCAAGCAACCCACACTAGGAGTGGAAGGGGGGAACAGATCCACTTGAGACATCGCCCCCCCAATGGAATATATGACATAGAGACAGTTACACACCAAGACACGCCTGGCGGGGTGGGGGGCGAGGGAGAGTTGATTGCCACCTATGAGAAGCAGTTGAGTATGCATTATAGCCCTTAGCTCAGTGCCTATAGATTATCGCTGATGACAGACAGATTATTAAATGACAATTGAAGGTAGTAAAGGCGAGCGCCCACCGTGCTTGCATCTGTCCGTCGAGCAATATCACAGGAGGAATGTTTAGTAGGCATGAGCAGCCATTATATTATACATGGAACTAGTGTACTTGCACTACCGACTGTGAGAATTTGATTGATTGATAAAAATGTTGTTAAAAAAAAAAAAGTCTTTGTTGTGCTGGTTTTATACCTTGTCTCAGGACACATTGCCTCATTAAATTGAGGTTTAACACCATCCCTGATCCATCCACCAGTGAGTGTGCGGCTGAGATGACTTTTTAGGTGTAGGATTTTAGGGACATACCGCCCACACACAGTACACCTCTGCTCCCAGGACTCAGATAACCCTCATATCACCTGTTGACTCTATGCTTGACTTTGACTCTGTACAGCGCTCCACTTTCTTTTGGCTAGCTTTGCACTATACAAATGCCACATGCATACAACGTTAGCTACTCTGGTAGCCTTGGGAAGGAGTATCTCACTCAAATATAATAGTGCCTAGATTCAACTCTGTAATGAGTGTTGCCAAAGATTGTATAAAATACATACAACTTGTCAAGTGCATGCTTTATTACAGTACGTAAGTCGCATTCAAGATAACAGGCAGAGTATCATAAAAGCCTGCCATTCTATATTCTATCTGCTATATCTTGAGGAATCAGTAAAAATCACCTCACACATAAACAAAACTTCGAAGAAGCAGGCCTAGAGCAGTACCAAGGGTACATCTCACTTAACTTGAGGAGAGGGATCTCTTAGACTGACTGTAGCTCTCCTACAATGATTGTCAGTTAATATAGTCTCAGCTACACTTTGCTTGCTTTTGTCATCTGTGCATGGATAGTAACCACAGATCTCTCCATTTACGTGAACTAAAGGCAAGAATCTAGCAAGCATGGACCAGTTGATGAAACACCTCCATTGGCTTCATATGGCCTTTGCTTTTTAGGCTGCTTCTGAGAGAGAGTGACAGGTATTTTAGGGCCATATGTACAAGCCATTTTTGTGGTAGGAAACACCACAAAAATAGTTTTGCATATGTACAAAACACAAATTGCGATTCGGTTACACGTTTCCAAATAACAATTTGTGTTTGGGATTCTGTATTTTTTTGGGGGGTGGGGGTGTTTAGGGTATCCCTTTCAAATTCCGAAGCTGAATGGGATGTATGAATGTTTTGGGACCGAATTACAGTTGCAAAACATTCATATTTTACCAACTCCTTGAAGGAGGTGGCAACCCATACGCAATTGAGAAGAGGTCCCGAAGGAACCCTTTCCTCTACGAGAATGGAAAACAAATATTTTTATCTACATGCAGTCGTCCCACAGACCGGTGCCTAATCATAAAAATAAAACTTCAAAGTTTCTTTTTTTTCTTTTTTAGCACATCCCGTTTTCCTTTTTAAGGAAAACTGGATCCATTAGAAAAAAATATTGTTTTATTAAACAGCAATCACAGACATGGTAGTCTGCTGATCCCAGCAGGCCACCATCCCAGTGATCAGGGGCCTGGCTTTGTCAGTAAGATTGGGGGTGTGAGCTTCAGATTTCACAACAGCCACGCTAGTTAAAATACATTACACGGGAAGCAGAGCCGGAGGGAGGCCTTAAGGAGCAGTAAGAATGGAGATGAGTACTGATTGTGAGTGGTACTTTTGTGAAATAAAACCTTAATTTAAGACCTTTAAAACAGAGACAAGAGTGTGTATTTTTGTCTGCATGTGTATGTAAAAATCCCAAGTGAAATTTAATAGACACCTCACCATAATCGACTTAAAGCACCTGTACCCAACTATTTACAACAGAATACATTTATTAGGAGGGTGTAACACTCTAAACACCCCCCTGAAGCGGTATTTGGACAAACTGTTGAGTAGAAAATATTGAGATTTAGAAATATTGAGTTGTTAATATCATGATTCACAAATAATTGATACAGGAATATCACTGAAAAGAATATCCATTTTCTAAGGTAAGTAATATTGATGTAAAAAATATCTATGTTGTTAATATAATTTACAAAAATATCTCTGTTGCTAATATTGATGTTAAAAAAATCTATGCTGGTTATATAATTTACAAAAATATTGTTGTTAATATTGTGTTTTAATTATTTTTATGTATTTTAGTATATGTTTTAATAGTATATGTTATAAATTGTTTGTATAATTTTTGGTAATTTTTTTTATATAGTTTGTACATTTTTTGTTGTTTTTAAATGTAATGTAATTGTTTATTGCAATTTTGTGTGTCATAGTGGGTTGTGAGTTTTGTAGGGGTATAGGGCAGACATCTGCCAAAACCTTGGGAGTCATAATCAACAATGACCTAACCATGAAAACTCAAATTGGATCCGTGATCTCAACATGCTGTTTTCAACTAAGGAAAATAAAGAAAATCAGTGGTTCCTTACACAGGAAGCAAAAATACAGGCAGTACTCGCGATGGTGATATCCCACATTGATTACGCCAACTCACTATACTTTGGCATCCAGGCCTATTTCACCCACCGTCTTCAAATGGTCCAGAACCAGGCGGCCAGACTGATTTTTCAAGAAAACAGGCGCCAACATATTACCCCTCTTTTGAAGAAGTTACACTGGCTTCCAATAACCCAGAGATGTGCCTTCAAGGTAGGATGCATTATCTTTAAATCCTTGAATAGCAAAAACCCCAAATTCATCAACATTTTGATCAACAGGTACACTCCGACCCGCACCCTACGATCTGCTTATATGCATCTCCTGACCATACCTCCCTTTAGACTAAAACGCGTTGGTGGGACAAGGTTCGCCACTCTAGGCCCTAAATACTGGAACTCCCTACCTCTTGAGAGCAGATCTAAACATGGTTATTTAGACAGGCATACTAGTAACATCTCAGTCCAACACCGTCAGAGTAGCGGCAAGAAACCAACCTGGTGTACGTGCGCTCTACAAATAAAGTTTAACATTACATAACATAGGGTGGGAAGTAATTTAATTGTAATTAATTAATAATTAATTTTTAATTATGTAATTGATAATTATGTAAATTGTATAATGAATTACTTAAGTTATGTTTTAGGTGCAGATTGTGGGTACAGGGTGGGAAGTAAATTCATTGTAATGTATTTATAAGTATTTTTTTATTATTAATGATTTGATTGATGATTATTTATGTACATTTTGTAATTAAGATATATTTTAAATTATAAGTCAAATGCAAGGTGTGTTTTCAGGGTTACAGGGTGGGAAGTTTATTAAGAAATAATTTATTGATAATTAATGATTACTATATTATTAATTATTTAATTGATAATTATGGTAATTGTGAACTTATATAATTTATTAAGTTATATTTTAGGTGTGTGTTGTTTAGTTTGTAAAGGAATGGGGAAGTTATTTAAGTAATCGTAAATAACAAAAATGATTCAGTTATTTAAACTGTTAATTGTGTTATACTTTGTTTATTTCTATTACATTTTAATTGTTGGCTGTTATTTTTGTGGGAAAATAGGGGCTAATTCCGAAGTCGCAATCTCTGACAGGATCTACTGTTTCCTACGGGGCAGCAGTCGGAATCATAGCCCCGAATAGATGCGGTGCCTCAATTACAATGTCCCTTTCTGACAGCTTTTTCATGGCAGCCCGACTGCCATAAAAAGGCTGTTGGAAACGGACTTTGGGGGCCCCAAACAGGGCCTCGTCCCCTGTGGGCCACTGTAAAGTGGCTCCGGGTGCACAAGCGGTCCCCACACTCATTCATGCATAGTGTGCCAGACACCACATGGTGCTTGGCACACTATGCATGGATGAGCAGGAAGTGCTCTTTAACACTGCGGCTTGTGCTGCGGCCCTTTTCCTGGGCTGCGGCACAAGCCGCAATGTTAATGTACAATTTGTGACCACCAGCACGGCAGTCCCATCGTAATTGGGCAGTCGGTCCGACGCCTGCTTGTCGGGCCGTATCCTGACTGTCGTTATAGCAGGCAGCGGTCCGACCGCCCAAGATCAAAAAAAGGTGTGTTTTTAAAATTATATTAATAATATTTGTTTTCCTTTATAATAATTATTACAAATTGTAATATTTATAGGTTTTTTTCAGTTTTTGTCAAAATTAAGACATCTCATTTTTAAATTTCAAATTTTATAGTTTTGGTATTTAATAGAGTTGTTAAAATATGTTATTTGTTTGAAGGGAAGTACTCTGTACTGCACCAGTGAATTGAGTGGAAATAGTAAATTTTACCCCTTCTGAGTCTAATGCTTTCCCTACTGTTGCACCAACTGGAGAGGGTATAGTACATTTTACCTCTCCTGAGTCCAGCACTTTCCCTACTTTTGCACCTACTGGAGTTGGGATAGTAAATGTACCCTCTCCTGACCACAACGCTTTCCCTACTGTTACACAGACTGAAATTGGAATAGTAAATTTTACCCATCCTGAGTCCAACCCTTTCCCTACGGTTGCACTGACTGGTGTGGGAATAGTTAATTTAACCTTTCCTGAGTCCAATGCTTTCTCTACTGTTGCACCTACTGAAGTGGGAATAGTAAATGTAACCTCTCCTGACTCCAATACTTTCCCTGCTGTTGCACAGACTGGAGTTGGAATAGAACATTTAACCTTTCCTAAGTCCAAGGCTTTCCCTACTGTTGCACACACTGGAGTGGGAATAGTATATGTATTCTTTTTTTTAGTTTAAGAGTTTTTTTCTGTATTGTGTACATATTTATTGTTATTATGTGTTTATGTATTTCAATTTTATATTTTATATAAATAAATGTATGGATTTTCTTTACATATTTTTAGTCAAAAGTATTTCTATATATTGTTTACTGTTTTATGTATAATTAAATTAGAAATATTTTGTTTAAATTGCAGTGTATTTGTTACATTTATTAATTATTTTTATGTGTATGCAAAATTATGGTATATTTAAAAACATTAGAAAGTTAAAAGGTAGACTATAATATTTCTTTTTTCAAATAGTTTTATGTTGTATATGTGTATAGAAATATACGCACATTCATATATATGTGTGTGTTTATTTAAATACGTTTTTATTTATACATATGTTTAAATATTACTTAAACTAATTTAATTTACATTATAATAATGTTATATGTTAAAATATTTAATATTTACTGTTTTTAACTATATATATATATATTAAAAACAATATTATTGTATATATTTCTTTGATATTCGTGTAAAGCGATTTTGTTTTAAATATTTTTGTACTGACCATCATAAGTATAAAAAATATGTTTGTGATTAATATTTTTGAAATTATATTTCTGTATCATGATATTGGTGATTTTTAAATTGTGCCAGTGATCCCCTGAAGCTACGGCCTGTGAGGGCTGAGTTCCTAATGGGTCGCAAACTGCAACCTACCTCATTAATATTCAGGAAGTAGGTCATAGTGACCCACTAGGAATTTCTATTTCAAAGATGTACGTTTTCTTACATCAGGAATTACAATTTCCTAATTGCGATTTGGTAAGAATCACAATTAGAAATTAGCAATTATAGAATTATGTACATGTGCCCCTCAGGGTTGTCCATGGATACTTCAGAGATGTGGCATGGTCAATCATTGCCTTTTTAGACAAACTTCAGCAGTTTGGAAGCATAATAAAATGTAAGCTTATCTGTTGAATGTTAGTGCATAATTCACCCGTTATCATTATCAGGGCATGCCATATAATAGGCCAAATGAGTCATGTGGTTGTGAAGATATAAACCATGACTTTTGGTCAGCATGTGAATTTTCTACCATGTGATATATTGTTACTACTCAGGGGTCGATTCCGATTCCGGCTGCAAATCGTACCGACCGACATGGACCTGGACCGGAGACCGACCGACACGGACCAGCGCCGTACGCCCCTTGCAGTACGTAGCAACACGTGTGAATTACAACCGACACGTACGAAATACAAGACGACCGAGCCGTAGGGAAAATAGTGATCCGGCCGGAAAACCGACGCGAGTTTCACCGACCGACACGAACCTGTAATGAACCCGACCGACCCGTACCCGCGATGTCCGATCCGCGCAGTACGATGCAATGCGTGTAAACCCAGACCGACTCCCACGGAGACCAAACCGCAACACCGACACGCACAGAAAACCGGGCCCACAAGTAATAGAGATCTGAAACACAGAAGATAGTCAGCGTGAACGAGGCAGAGAAGCCCGCACGAGCCAACATCAGCATCCGTTTCCGTCAGAAGAACATCTCCTTCATGCCTACAAAACCCAAAGGGAAAAAAGACAAAAAAAGGACCAAACAAGCAATGACAAAGCCAATAAATATCAAATAAAAAAAACCTGGGACAAAGACACACCCACAACTCCAAATATATAAAGGACTACAATCACTACCATGATCCCTTGCAAACAGGAGACACAGCCAGCAGCAAACACCATCACACAGCAACCACAGACACACTCACAACTCACCCATCACACAACTCACACACCATCAGCACCTCATCCAAAAGCACACACACATACAGCTAGCAAAACCAACACTAACCCACCCTCACTTGCACCCTAACACACACACATCACTCACCACCACCACCCATCGCCATGCCCCCAAAGAAGAATCCAAAGTTCACAGATAGTGAGTTAGAAGTGCTGGTAGACGAGATCATCAGAGTAGAGCCACATTTGTTTGGTACATTGGTCCAAAGGACCCCCATGTCACAGAAAACCAAGATGTGGGTGAGGATTGTGGACAAGGTGAACGCTCAAGCACCAGCAAGGCGCACAAAGGACGATATCCAGAACAGGTGGTATGATGTGCGCAGGAGGGTCAAGAAACTCATTGAAAAAGATTACGCCCTGAGTCAGTGCACCGGCGGTGGCCCTCCTGCCAAACCAGTCTACTTCAGGACCTGGGAGGAGAAGGTGCGGGACATCCTACCACCAGAGAGCGTCCATGGTCTAACAGACATACCAGAGCCTGGTGAGTACACAAAAAACATACCCAATATTGTGTGGCAAGGGGACAGTGAAACCATGCACCGCAAGCAACGCCACAGTAACCAATAGATAATCATCCCAAGATGTGTATGCCAGTCAGACAAACACAAAACCTGCCATCTCATAGTGACTTGGAACTGTGTCATGACATGCACCAGCCTACAAACAAATAGGGCAAGGCAGTGGCACAAAGCTAAATAAACACTGCCAGACAGTTTGCCACCACAAACACACTACCTCACAGTGCAGCTGACTGACAGGAAGGAATAGTGGGGATGCAGGTGAAGTGAGTGTATCCAAAAGCATGATGGGGTTTGTAGTCACAGATAATGCTCCCCCTCCTGATTGGCCCATCAAGACCTCTCTGAAACATGCTCACATCACAGGGAGTGGAAAATGACTGACAAGATGGCTAACACAGGGTCCTGCTGTGGGGAGCACAAGGCCCTGGTAGGGCTTGTGCGCAGATCAGAAGCAGGACACCACTGACTGACATCCTGAAAGACAACTTGCACGCCCTCCAGTGGAAGCACGTTTCATGGTGGGATGTCTGGCCGGGTGGAAAGGAGGACTGACAGCTCTGACCATACTTACCAGCATGTGGAGACACCCCCCCCCACCCCCCCCCACAACACAAACTCCACACAACTCACCGGGTAGAATGCATTGACCCACACCTCTGTGAAATATCAGCAAAAGATACCCCGTACTGGGTGCTGCTGTTTGAAGCACAGGGGCTCTCTGTGGACTTGTAGCCAAACAAACACCAGGATTTCACAGTCAGCCATCTTGCCATTGCTGTCACAACCCCTCACAGGGAAGCAGAGTCAAGAGGGAGGAAGTATGTACATGCTGGGAAGGGGGGTGTAGCCAAGAGTATGATGTGAGTTGCAGCCATAGACAATGCCCACCCACCTACATGGCCCAGCAAGCTCACACTGAACCGTGCTCGCCTCACAGGGAGTGGGAAGGGACTGACAAGATGTCTGACACTGGGCTCTGTTGTGGGGAGCACATGGCCCTGCTGGGAACTGGGCAACAACAAACACCAGGACTTCACAGTCAGCCATCTTGCCATTGCTGTCACACCCCCTCACAGGGAAGCAGAGTCAAGAGGGAGGAAGTATGGGCATGCTGGGAAGGGGGGTGTAGCCAAGAGTATGATGGGAGTTGCAGTCACAGACAATCCACACCCACCCACATGGCCCAGCAAGCTCACACTGAACCATGCTCGCCTCACAGGGAGTGGGAAGGGACTGACAAGATGTCTGACAGTGGGCTCTGTTGTGGGGAGCACAAGGCCATGCTGGGAAATGGGCAACAACAATATCAAACTCTGTCCGTGACAAGCTGGGAAAAAGCAGTGTACAGGCAGGCATCTGTTCGTACAGTAGAAAATGTCATGTTTGTGAACCATTGATGCATGTAGAAACCTAACTTACATTGTGTGTCTCTTCCAAACAAAGGTGGTGCTGGGGACCCAGCACCAAATAAAGAGGATTCCCAGTCCCAGACTCTGATGGACACTGAGCTCTCTGGTTTGCCTCTGTCTCTGTCCTCTTAGGATGACGACGACCAACCTGGCCCCTCCGGTGTGAGTCATCATGAAGCACCAGCAGCATCAACATCTGCACCCCCTGTACCCACGCCTCCAGCATCTGGAAACAGACAGGGCACCCCCGCCAACATGGACAGACCAAGGCCATTGAACACCCACTGCACAGGGACACAGGACCCCCCGGAAGCTACAGTCAACACCACCAACAAAACAACCCAAGGGGTCCCAGTGTCACCTGTGCGTCCCGCCGCTGGTCCTGCCCGTGTGGATAAGGGTGCTGGGAGGGGTGGGAGGCGGAGGGCGCGCCTTGCAGAGGGGTCTGGACTGCATGATGACCCCCAACTGGCACGCATCATAGATGCGTACCAGGGTAGCACCGGAGTATTTGGCCAGGTAGTGGGGATCCTCAAGGAACTACAACAGGAGCAGGCTGCCCACCATGCCCGCATGGAGGCAAAGTGGGATGCCCTTACTGCGGTGCATCGGGACATACTCCAATGCCTCCGCCAATCAACACAAACCTGTCCACACCTCCCTGTGTGGCCACAACATCTGTTGCAACACCATCTGCCAGCGCCACAGGGAGGGAGGAGGACTCTGGTGGAGAGTCCCCTGCACCCCAGAGGCCTGCACCTGAGGATCTCCCCCCCCCCCCAAGAAGAAGAGGGGTCGTCCTAAGAAGGACATGTGAGAGGCAGATGTCCCAGCACATCCCCCAGGGCCTCTAAACCTGTTCTGGACAATGTTCTTTGTGCGCAACCCATTCACCTTGTTCAATCGCACACAACTCGCCCACATGACATGGAGGGTTCATGTTGGTCCAATGTAGCAGATGACTGTGGACTTTACTCTGGACATTTCATCTACCAGCACTTCCAACTCTAATGTGAACTTTGGATTCCAAAACCAATGTACAGCACCCACCATCTTGTGCACTTTCCTCCCACATGTTCGAAAATAAACTCACCAGTACACCATACTTGCCTCTGTTGTGATTCCAACTTGTCATGTGTCATGGAGATGTCGATCTGCTACACAACACAGTGCATGCCAAATACTGCAACAATGTGACCAACGTTAGGTGAGTCATGGTGATGTGACCCATGTGAGGGAGACACACCACTATGGCAACACAACACATACTCACCATGGCCATGTTACTCATCCCACACAATGATGTTGACCTGAAACACATTGGTATGCCCAAACACACCTATCCACAGTCATTGGTAACAAATCCACAGGTGAGGTAAGCAAATGTCACTCAGATGTGGGAAGACAGACAACGCACCTAACAAAGCATAGCACAGGTTCATTACACATCAGCAACATGTTTATTCAAAAATAGTTGCAAGGCAATTGTACATTACGGTGGACACACGGTCACAGAGTGTCTGAGAATTGGAGTCCAGGGGTGTGTGGCACATCACTTGATGTTAATTGACTACTCCCACACTGGTGTCGGATTCTGGGTGTTGGGGGTCAGTGTTGATCAAACAACAGGCAAATTACCCTGTGAAGGACAGACACAAGACACAGTCAAAAGCACAGCAGAACAGGAGCGAAATGCAATACACATGTACAAAACATGTCACAAGAAACCTACATAGAAACAAGTTAGCAGTACTACACTAATGTGGAGTACACACCACCTGAACGGACACATCACTGCACGCATCCAGTCAAGTGGCACACAGACACACTCAGACAACAACAGAGCAGCCACAACACATTCCAGGCTAACTCCATACATTGACATAACAACCCTGGAAACTCACATTCAGGTGAAGAAGTTGTTGATGAGCTATGAGCGGACTTCACCCTCATCCTCATCATTACTGGCATTGTGGCCCAGGCCGGGATCCTCCACAGGTGGCGGAGGTTGGTCATCGTCATCCTGGATGAGAGGCACCTTCTTCTGCACTGCCATGTTGTGTAGCATGCAGCATACAAGGATTATTTTGAACACCTTTGCAGGCTCATATGGGAGGGCCCCTCCGGTCTTGTCCAGGCAGCGAAAGCGACTTTTCGGGAGGCCGAATGTTCGCTCAATCACCCTCCTGCTCCGACCATGTGCCTCATTGTAGCGCATCTCGGCTGGTGTCACAGGGTTCCTGAGGGGTGTCAGCAACCACGGCATGTTGGGGTATCCAGAGTCACCTACACAAAAAAAAATGAACAAGTAGCTGAGTTTTGTAGGAGTGCGGAATACAACTTTGATAAACACACACAATGATAAACAGTCAGTACACACCGACAAGCCAGGCACGCTGATCTGGCATCTGTGACATCAGCGTTGCAATGCGACTACTCCTCATTATGTAGGCATCATGCGCAGAACCAGGGAACCGTGCACACACATGTGTGATACACATGTCTGCAAGACATACCACCAGAGCATTGATCGAATGGAAATGTTTCCTGTTACGGTATGCCTGCTCATGTGCCTGTGGTGGTATCAGGGCCACATGTGTCCCATCAATATATCCGATGACGTTCGGCATCCTCCCCAGTGTATAAAAGGCATCCTTTATTTCAGGGAGTTCAGCTGGGCTAGGGAACTTGATGTACAGGTAGAGGAAATGCAACATCCCTTCCAAGACATCGCGTAGCACACGACTAAACATAGTTTGCGACATCCCACCTGCTGTAGCCACAGTGTACTGGAAGGTACCAGTAGCAAAGAAGTGCAGGGCTGCCGTCACCTTCACCTCTGGGGTCAGTGCTGTAGGGTATGCCCGGCCAGGTAGCAGACGTGGTGCCAACTGCTCCGCCAACTCCTCAATGAGTGGCCTGGTGAAGCGGTACCGTCCAATGCAGTCACGTTCCTGCATGGTTTGAAGGTCTGGGAACGGTCGATGGACAGCTGGTGCCCTGCAGAACAGAGATGAACAAAGGAAGATTGTCGGTTCATCCACCCATGTGGCCATGACCAGGCTCAATATCACATGATACATCATGACATTACACAATGTACTGAGGTGTGTGCTGTTGGGCATGGACACATATGTCACCTACATGACCATCACCTCACATCTCAATTCCACATGTCCACATAAGTCCAATGTAGTGCAATGGCCAATCATTTGGCTGGGTCAACCGACCTATGTACTGCTGTGATGTTACAAACACACACCACAGTGACAAGTGAGGCCTGATGTCTCCCAGGCATCACAGATCTTTGCCATGCAGATACCCAGGGTCCCTGTATTGCCACATTGACACTGGCATGCACATGGCGTATCACATACACATCACAAGGCAAGCGTGAGTCCCACAGGTAGTGGCCACTGGTGTCCCTGCAGGCCCTACATGTATGTCTCTTAGACACACACACACCATCCAGCTTGCTGCATATACCACATGGATGTGGAGACTGTCTCCCATTGGGCACATTTGATCAGACACATCTGAGACACAACAAGCACACAGACTGTGGGTGCACATCTGAATTGTGGCTACAGGTCTCACTGTGACGTACATGCCATTACCCCAGGACACAGGGTGTATGTGACATGTCCTAAACATATCCAACCTGCAACTGTGTCCGTGACTCATGCCCATTACTGTACATTTGCACATCACAGTGGTAATGTGCACAACACACGAAGGATTCTGCCCCCATGTACACGTGCACAGCCTGGGAGTGGCTGCACAAAAGTGCCACCCAACAAACCAAATGTTGCCCCCCCAAGACACAGGGAATGCAGCCTTACATGCCATGGGACACTGTGTGGCCAATGCTGTAGTGTGGTAGGTGTGCACAGGTGTCCCTGGCAAGTAATTGTGTGTTTAATCCGTCAAATAGTCACACCAATGAGGTCCGACTCAGGTGACAATGCGTACGCATTGCACGGTTCTTGACCGAGCCGTGCGTACGCTTTGCCATTGACTGCAATGAGGTCCGACGCGGGTGACAATGGGTACGCAATGCACGGTTCATGACTGAGCCGTGCGTACGCTTTGCCATTGGCTGCAATGAGGTCCGACGCGGGTGACAATGCGTACGCATTGCACGGTTCATGACCGAGCCATGCGTACGCTTTGCCATTGACTGCAATGAGGTCCGACGTGGGTGACAATGCGTGCGCATTACATGGTTCATGACCGAGCCATGCGTACGCTTTGCTATTGACTGCAATGAGGTCCGACACGGGTGACAATGCCTACGCATTGCACGGTTCATGACCGAGCCGTGCGTACACTTTGCCATTGACTGTTATGAGGTCCGACGCGGTTGACTATCATGCCTGCGCGTCAGGCAGGCATGGTCCGAGACAGGCATACGCCTTGGCCATTGAATCGTATGGAGACGGGTGCATGTGTATTTTCAAAAATACGCTTTGTACAGTCAGTTGACCGAGCCGGGCGCACCCATTGGCTCTGGACTGTCATGGAGACGGATGCGGATTCAAAACTTGTACGAGTTGTGCGCTGGAAATTCAGTTGGATGCCTACAACAATGTTGCAATTCCTAGTGTTTCACGAAGGTGAAGATTTGAACGATGCGGAACGCGTGTACGAGTCTTACATTTCCATGGATTGGCCAGATTCATAGAATGCATCCGTGTTGGAACTATCACTTGGGACACATGGCACAGATTCTGCCTCTGCAGCACAGATATAAGGCTGGCTGGCCCCCAGGGAGCTCACTTGCCTGCACTACATGCTCTTGGACCACATCCCTGCTACCACTGCTGCTGTCTCTGCATCCTCTGGCTCCTGCTATGGCACGTACTCTGGAGAGGGCCCCAGCCTTCACTGAGGAGGAGAACCAGGCCCTGCTGGACGGGCTCCTTCCACAGTACAGCAAACTGTATGGGAAACCAGGGGAGCAGGTGAGTGTGCACTCCACTGCCTTTCGAGTTGTGCATGTCGTCTGACTAGCAGTACTAGCAGTGTGTACACCAGTGGCAAGCATTCTCACTGACTACTTTCATCCCCCATAGTGTGTAGGTACATGTCATGAACAGGTGTTCTGCTGCTAAAGTGCATTAGTGCAAGCTTAAACTTTCCAGGCATTGTTAACATGTCAGACATGCAGGTTATTTGTCCTTTCCCATGGTTGCACTACCTGTGTAACTCATTTTCCTTTGTGATGATGACATGTATATCCAAATGTGTGCAGCACAAATATGGGGCATGTGTGTTAATGGAATTTTAACTTTGTCATCCTCACAGGTTGATGCCCACCAGAAGCAGGAGATATGGCTGACCATTGCCCGGGCAGTTCATTCGGTGGGGGTCTACAAGCGCCGGATCCGTAACTGCCAGAAGAGGTGGCAGGACCTTCGGGGCTGGACCCGGAGGATAGCTAGAGTCCAGCTGAAGCTGTAACCTCCACGCAGGAGGGGCGGACACCGGACCCTGACCCCCCACATGCTCTGGATCCTGGAGGTGGTCTTCCCGGACCTGGATAGGCAGCTGAAGGCCAGACAGCAGCAATTAGGGGTTAAGTCCATGCCTAATCTGTGTACTATGTCTGACATGCTAATTGCAAAATTTTGGCCTGGTCACACTTCCACATTACGTAGGTCTTGTAGTCCAATACTCAGGTCCCTCAACTGTGTGATGCACCCTCCTCATCTGTTCCACAGGTGTTGCCCCTACAGTCTGTTGCTTGTGTCACTAGGGCACTGTGTCCCTGCAGTCAGCTATGCTTCAGCTTCAGGACAGCATCTGTTCCCGTGACTCTGTTGTGTGTTTCATGGGTGGTTCAATTGTTTATTCAATGCCTGGGATCTGACATGTGATCTGTTTGTGCCCTTGATATGTGTTCCAATTGCTGGTCTGACTCGCCACATGTGGCTGGGGTATTTCAAACAAACCCATGCAGCAGGGGACTCCAAGTTGTGGGCCTCAGGAGTATGTATATAGAGTATGTCACACATGCTTAGCCACCTGACTACTGTCCAGGGCCAAACACTGTTTCACGTAGACCTGGGCAGTCATGCCTCCTCAAGGGCATTTAGAAACACTCTGTAATCCCACTCCTGTGTATCAACTTACAGGTTGTGCTTAGTGACATGTGCCTTCAGGTGTCTGCCTCTGTGTCATTATGGTGTGGCTTCCTGTTACATACAACTGGGGTGTCCATGATTTTGAGGGTCAGCAGGACATCTGAGATGTGACTGTGAGCGACAAGACCTACGTGACATATAGGTATGTGATCATCTGACAGTGCACAGTGGTGTATGTAACTGTGTTCTTCATGCAGCTGGGTTACATGCATGGCAGACTGTGATGTGTTAATGTAAATAGGGTTGTGTTTGCAGAGACTCATATGTCTGATTTGCATGACGTGGGGTCTTCTGGGTCCTGCATATGTTGTTTGCAGGGGATGGGCAAGTGCGCCGGTCATCTGTAGAGTTAGCTTTACCCCTGAGCTAGGATTGTGACACAGTGCATACTGTTGTTGTCTGGATGCCCTGCCCCTGTGACAGGAGACAGTGTTGACTGACTTTCCAGGCATGCCAGTGCCATGGCATTTAACTTGCTATGAGTGATCCTGCATTGTGTTCAAGCATGCACCATGCACCCCATTGTGGCATTGACTATCAGGACATGAGAACATCATAGTGTGTGTTGCTGGCATGCATCACAAGCATTTGAAATGAGTCTCTGGCCATCCCTTCATCCGGACTCCTGTACTGAGTCAGTGGCAAGAGATGTGCTGTGTGTATAGTGACATACTCCTACATGTTCACTTGCATGTCCAACTGATGTGTGTGTGGTGCATGTCGGGACATTGGGGTATTAGCATCCAACATGCAACAGACATATGGGTGCAAGTCAAGGAGGGATATGTGTGCCATGGTTGATGTTGACAATGACAATTGGCTTATTCTAAACAGTGTTGGCACTTTGAGCAGTGTTCAGCTGATGATGCCAGTGCCTGCCCTGTGATGTGATGTACTCACTGTGGTGTGTGCAGTCAGTGCAGGTGACTGATGTTGTTCGGGAGCATGTTTCCTTTGTGCCAGGCACCGCACCCCCTGCACCTGTGTCCCCTGCTGCCCTGAGTGAGGAGTCTGTGGACTTGCTTAGACAGATCCATATAGGGCAGACATCGATGCTGAGTGTCCTCCATGCACACTACACTCTGTTGACGCAACTGGTCGTTCATGGAGGGCATTTCATCGAACATGTCTGCCCTACAGAGGACCAATCAGTCCGTGGCCTCCTCCCTGACGGCAGCCGTGTCCCTCCTCCAACAGTCCCGCACCCCTCCTACTCCTGCACCACCCACGATTCCTAGCAGCCTACCTGTCCCAAGCACACACACACCTGCACATTCTCACAAAGCCACAGACACGGGCAGCACACAAACACCCAAACCAAGGGCTAGACATGCACACAAGCAAGTGCAGGGGACTGATGCCACACTCACAGGGGCTGGTTTGCAGACACACACATCCATCCACAACCACTCTGCAGTCATCTGAAACCTCTCCCTCCCAGACCCCTTCCCTTGCCTCACCTGCAAGCCCATCTCCACAGAAGCTCTTCCTCTGTGACCTTGGCCTCTTCCCCACTGACCCAGCAGATCCAGATTACAAGGGGAAGAGGAAGTCCCCACACCCAGAGGGGAGTGCCCCCCACACCCGGACACACTCCCCCAGGCACAGTCAGACTGAGGCCCCCACCCGCAAGTCCCCCCGGAGCCGGAAGAGCAATACCCCACCGCCGCCACGCAGCTCCAAGGCAAAGTCTCCGTCCTCCATCCCCCAGGCCACCACTCCAGAGGTTCCCCCGCCACACCCTGCCCCAGGTTCCCCTACCCACAGATACACCGTCCCCAAAATGCTGATGCCCCCACCTACCACTTGCTCCTCCACACCCGGTCAGACGGTTAGTGCCACTGATGTGGGGACCGTGTCCCCCCCCTCTGTCCTGCCGACCTCACCTGCACCCCATTCTGCTCACATGGATTTAGGCACTGCAGTGGAGTCCACATCTGACTTGGCCACTGCAGTGGGGACCCAATCCACTCCATCTGACCTGCCCACTGAAGTTGTGCCGGCACCCACCCCATCTGACTTGTGCCCCACAGTTGTGACTGCACCCACCACTTCAGTCAGCTCCACTGCAGTTGCAAGTGACTCTCCTGCATCCACCACCCCTTCACTGCCTCTTTCTGCTGCGCCCTGATCCTGTCCCTGCGGTGCCTGGCCTGCCCCCATGTATGCCTCTCTGAGGGGATGTTCCCTGTCCTTACCAGTGCAGGCAAGCAACGTGTGACAGTTGTCACTCAAGTTCACTCCTTGTCATTTGATAATGGACTGGCCATTGGCCTTTTGTTTGAACTGACGTTTACATTTTTATATGCTGAATAAAGCTTTTTTCTTTATCCTTGTGAACTTGATTTAGCTGTACATTAGGTTGATGATGTTTAGCATGCCCTTGCACCTGTAATGCTTGGTTTCCAATGTTGAATACTGAGGTGTTGATGTGAGGTACTCAATGTGGTCCATGAGATATGCATCCTATTCTGGTCGGTATCCATGTCATCCTTTGCAGCTGACTGGGTGTGTCATGATCAACAATTTGTGGACATCTCTGTGAACATTTCATTTGCATGGTCACATCTGTGGCTTGCACCCATGCACATATGATGTGCTTCCCATTGTCCAATTTGTCTATTTCCCTGACTTTGGGCGCATCTCCACTGGACCTACAGGTGTGGGCATCATTGGTATAGGAGCAACTGGGTCCTCTGTGCAACTTGCTGTACATATGTGTTGAGTATGTACAGATGAGTTAGGGGAGACTCACGTACCCAGGCTGTTGTGACCAGAGCCTTCATTGTGTAGTAACTGATGGCTGACTGACCAAGTGTTCTGCTGACATGAGTGAGGCGTGCTGTGACTATGTTTGGCACAGCTGGGCTTCCACAGGAGTTGGGTCCCCTCAGGCTATGTCGCGGATGTGTTGTTCCATGACATTGCCTGGGCCCATGGTGTGTGTTGTGTGAGCATATGTGTGTGTGTCCACATCCCTTTTCATACACAGGCAGTGTTCCCTTGATATGTTCCTGTTGTTTATGCTTGCTGAATGGTACTGTGTTCATCCC
This sequence comes from Triturus cristatus, assembly GCF_964204655.1. Classification (NCBI taxonomy): domain Eukaryota; kingdom Metazoa; phylum Chordata; class Amphibia; order Caudata; family Salamandridae; genus Triturus; species Triturus cristatus. Next base: position 594,763,934 of record NC_140579.1, read on the forward strand.
ACAACTTTAAAACAAGAACAAAAGGGGGGAGTAGAGAGGTACCACTCAGCATGAGTGGTGAAGGTGGATACGTCCTCCCAAGCTTTAGTCAATAAACATAGTGATCCACCCATAAGTATACGTGTATGCCAGGATCTCCCAGAACAAATTATAAGACCCCACAGTGGTGGAAAGTATACACTAGTTGTTAAAATACCCCTCACACACCAAAAGGGCCCTTGGTGTCATGCTTCATCATAGGGGTCTTCCCGCCCCTCTACGGGACGGGGCGTGCTACCACCTACGTGTGCGTGGGAGCACTGTTGTTATGAGACAACTATGTGTAATGTAGGGGTGAGAGGAAGGGTCTGGAGTGAATGGAAATAGTGAGATAAAAAATACCTGGCTCGTCGGTCTAGAAAACTTTAATATACCTATAAGCTGGTATTATTAAAAGGTGGGGGGGAGGAGGTGTGTTTAGAAAAGGAGAGGATTTGGGGCAAAGCACAACCGCACCTATCCCTAGTGAGATTATTTAAATAGTTGGTGCTAATGACCGGAGATCCAAAGCCTCTAAATCTCCTGAAGCTACACACTTCAAACAACCAAAGCAAAATTTAATGGTCCAGCACCCAAGAAGCAACAGATATTAGACATTTGTACATGACATAAATAAATGTCGACAGTTAATCTTTCAAAAAATGGACTTTCAGCAGAGACGATTCTTGTCTTTTTTTGATCCTTTATTCAGAAATTTTCTTTCAACATATTAAAACAGACCATAGCCAACGCGTTTCATCCTCACGGACTTCTTCAGGGCTATAAACAATACATATATATACATAAAATTAATATACATTATTTACACAAAATTTCTCATTTTATATTACACTATATACAATTCAGACAGTCATAACTCATGATTAAAAAAATGATTTTAACAATTCTTTATACATGAAAGAATAAAGCAAAAGTACTCAAAAATCGTTATTTCCTTCTGCCCATTTCTCAATACATCTCCTATCGGATCCTAATCACTCTGCTGAATTCCAAATTACAAAAAAGGAACAATTATATATATAATATTCCTAAAGTATTTCATTTGTTCAAAATTCCATGTACATTTCACCTCAACACATGATCTCATATTATAGCATCTCAACAACCTTGGCTAGTGTAGTGAAAAAGTGCTATCAATTCCCTCAGGCTTACCATAAAATAGTAGCTTTGTTTTTCTGTGGTCTGGGCTCTTTCCTTACGATTGTAGGTAGTCTATTTGCTGTGTACGTTTCTACAGTATCTAACAAAAAAGATATTATTTTTTGTTTACCATTTTATATAAAAGAATTTCTTTAGATCTTTTAAGATGCGAAAGTATATATACAGGCTTCGTGGTGTTATCCACAAACAGATAATAAAGTTGGGATACGGGGATTTATACTATTTATTACTTTCCAAATTTCCAATTTCTATAACTTTTGAATATCCCTACCTGGCAGAGTACTCTGGTGATTGAAAAACCAGTTCCTTTTATTTTTCCAGTTTGTTGGATTAATCAGTATCTGCCATTCCTCAGTCAGAGAGTATCTATCCAAGGATAAATAACAAAGGTAAGTTGCTATCCCATCCGTGATAACCATTAGATATCTGTGGTAATCCATTAGGTCTTCCACTCCTCCATTCCAAATTAGGAGCACATCGTCTATGTATCTCCCATAAAAAATGATATTATTGCTCCAATTTTTAGAGCCTTGTCCCCAGGCATGCTCCGTCTCATAGAGACCCATAAAAAGGTTCGCATAAGACGGAGCAAACCTGGATCCCATGGCCGTGCCTTGTTGTTGTAGAAACCATTTTTCACCATGCATAAATGCATTCATACTGAGAATCATGCGAGTCATTTCAAGGAGCATGAGAGTATGTTCCAGGTGACAAGCGTTACGTTTGTAAAGGAAGTATTTTAGAGCTTCAAGTCCAACATCAGTTTTTATGCATGTATACAGACTCTCAACGTCTAAGGATACAAATAGAAGATCATTACTGTCCCAGACAAAATCCTCCAGCTTACACAGGACATCCCTACTATCCTTAAGATACGATGGCAGATTCTTAACATAGGAAGCGGTTTTAAATGGATTTGTGCAAGAGTGCATTGGATAAATTAATTGTATAACGTAAAAGATTCTCTTAGGTCAAGCAAGGAGGTGAAAGAATGTAAATTTATCCATTCAAATATGGCGCCCAAAATTAGGAATTTCTAATGAATGATGCGCCGATCGAACACAGGTGCTGTGCATCTCGATCAGAGTGGGGTATTTAAACTGGATACTCACACTTCTTTTGGTAACAATGACGCCACGCGAGTAGCCGGCAGATACAAAACGAAAAGGTAAGCCTAAGGATATAAATATTGGAATCAACGAGGGAGTTACTAAATACTAGGAAAACTAAGACTAATGGGGAATTACTGGCATACTAGGGAACTTGTTTAAGTTCTTATATATATATTTATATATTTTTATTATCTATAGTTTCTCAGCCTAAACAATTTTGGGACATATAATTGAGGGGAATATACCCACCTTGGAATTGAGGGTTGTGTTAGTATAGAATTCCCAACAGCCTTGTGAGCTGGTTTATATTAGATTCATGTAAAGATGGGCTTTAGCCAAAATATTTTTGTGATATGAGCAAATATGTTTAAATTAGATCTATATAAAGAATTGGGACGAAAGTTTGATTACAACCAATTTTTGGACTAACATTATATCCAAGCTGAGATAGCAATATAATAGCATGTTTTCATTAAATATAAAGGAGACAAAAAAAGAAGGGGATAACTAGGGAGAAACAAAATGGTATATGTGTAATTTAAGCATATGGTTATCACGGATGGGATAGCAACTTACCTTTGTTATTTATCCTTGGATAGATACTCTCTGACTGAGGAATGGCGGATACTGATTAATCCAACAAACTGGAAAAATAAAAGGAACTGGTTTTTCAATCACCAGAGTACTCTGCCAGGTAGGGATATTCAAAAGTTATAGAAATTGGAAATTTGGAAAGTAATAAATAGTATAAATCCCCGTATCCCAACTTTATTATCTGTTTGTGGATAACACCACGAAGCCTGTATATATACTTTCGCATCTTAAAAGATCTAAAGAAATTCTTTTATATAAAATGGTAAACAAAAAATAATATCTTTTTTGTTAGATACTGTAGAAACGTACACAGCAAATAGACTACCTACAATCGTAAGGAAAGAGCCCAGACCACAGAAAAACAAAGCTACTATTTTATGGTAAGCCTGAGGGAATTGATAGCACTTTTTCACTACACTAGCCAAGGTTGTTGAGATGCTCTAATATGAGATCATGTGTTGAGGTGAAATGTACATGGAATTTTGAACAAATGAAATACTTTAGGAATATTATATATATAATTGTTCCTTTTTTGTAATTTGGAATTCAGCAGAGTGATTAGGATCCGATAGGAGATGTATTGAGAAATGGGCAGAAGGAAATAACGATTTTTGAGTACTTTTGCTTTATTCTTTCATGTATAAAGAATTGTTAAAATCATTTTTTTAATCATGAGTTATGACTGTCTGAATTGTATATAGTGTAATATAAAATGAGAAATTTTGTGTAAATAATGTATATTAATTTTATGTATATATATGTATTGTTTATAGCCCTGAAGAAGTCCGTGAGGATGAAACGCGTTGGCTATGGTCTGTTTTAATATGTTGAAAGAAAATTTCTGAATAAAGGATCAAAAAAAGACAAGAATCGTCTCTGCTGAAAGTCCATTTTTTGAAAGATTAACTGTCGACATTTATTTATGTCATGTACAAATGTCTAATATCTGTTGCTTCTTGGGTGCTGGACCATTAAATTTTGCTTTGGGGGGGAGGAGGTGTATGTGCCTCAATGAGCTGTGCCTCCTATGTCTGCCGACATGTTTCGAAGCTCCCCAGGCTTCTTCTTCAGGACCTTAAGGATCCCTCCCTAAACTCACAGTGGCGTGTGATAACGTGAAGGACTAGTAACTAGAAAATATAAAATATATGATGCCTCAATGGGTCCTTATTTTCAATATACCTGCAAAAAAACACAAAAAGGGGAGAAAAAAGCATATAATCGCTGCTAGATGTTCAATCCATCGTGAGCATTCAGTGACCTGCAACAAAGTGATATAATAATCTCCTTTTATCATTAGTTAAATACTGTGACGTGTCTTAGTGCGACGTAAGACAGGTGAAAGTACAATGACAAAAAACAAAAACACACGTAAAACATAAAGCACACACTCTATGCAAAAGGGACACCAATCCCTAGGTTCATAATGTCCAACGTCTATATTCTGGTCATTATTTTGTGGTAGGACATCAAAGGTAAACATACTTGAAGTTCGCAAAATAGAAAGCGTCATGAGCCTGTTGATCGGGTGGTTGGAGGGCCTGATAGGCTATCTAAAGGGAGGAAAAAAGAGGAATTGCCAGAGAGGTTTGAAAAACGAAACGGAATCCTCCTGCTTGAAAAAAAGAGAGATAGAAGGGGGGTTTCCCTATCGGCTATACCGTACTTACGACTCCCGGGTACACTGCCCTGTTTGACGCAACCTCCCCGATCGGCTCCGTTGGTACGAATGAGTCTGGAGCGGGGTTTGTTTTAAATACCGGAGCCAACCGGAATTGTTAATGGCGATGGCGCGAAAGCAAAACAGGGCGCACCTGTGTGTGGCGTGAGGCCGATGTTCCGCTAGCTCTGCCCTAAGTGACCCGGAACCGGAAGTGTCCGGATCCAGGTAACAAGAGGGCATCGGAAAGAAATCAAAGATGGTTCTAGCCGAGAGTGTAAAGATGGTAACACTGTCGGGAAAGGAAACTAACAATAAAAATAACAATAAAAAAAATCTGATTGTGGCAGTGCCGGATTTGTTATAGCTGCTGTCGTCAACGACCCGAAACCGGAGAAGTCCGGACGTGAGTCACGTGAGGGCACCATAGTGGTCAAGGTATATATAAGGAAGTATAGGTGCGCTACTCTGCGGTTGTCGTACCAAACACCACCTGTAGTGTTAGTAGTTATATCGGAAGTCTTCCGATATCTAGAAAAGACTGCCAATAAAAATAAAATTAAATATAAAAGTAGAGAAGAAGGGGCAGGTTGTCCCACAAATTGGGGGCAGGCGGGGAGTGAAAAAATAGTGCCTTCAAAAGAAATGTTTTGTCTTCGATATATAAATCACATCCATATTCAAATATTCACTGCTCAGTGCTCCAGTTACACTCATGGAGGGGGGAGTTATGTAGATTGTGCCATATTTGTATACATATCTTTTTGTCTGTATTCCCATATCGATACAAATGTTCATGGTGGTATGGCCCATCAATGGCTGTGTCGAATCTGGGTCTGAATGGACAGTACATTTATTACCTAAATAGGGACATATGGTGTGGTCTGTGAATAAGGCAGTATTGAGGGGGTCCATCGGAGTGTGTGAACTCGTATCAACACCATCCGAACCATAGGTCAACCATTCATACAACATAGATAGCAGTCGGAATGGAGTAGTATCTTTCTAGTGTCACAGGTTCATTTCTGATTCATAGGTGGAACTGACTCCATGGGATCTCATCATTAAGTCCCTGGATGTGTGTTCCCAGACGGAACACCCACCGTTGTTCTTTTTCAAAAAGACAATTTCCTCCTTCCAGTCGCTCGATTACTGTCCACTGCAGGTCTTCCACTCCATGTGTTGTGGTTAAGTAATGGTTGGACATCTTCGTTGTGCTCCTCCCACATCTGATATTACTTCTGTGTTCCCCAATACGTATTTTCACTGGTCTCGTAGTCATACCTACGTATTCCAAACCACAGGGGCAAGTGATTAGATACACAACATTCTTGCTGTTACAGTTGGTAAAGCTTCTCTGGTCCCATTCATTCCCATTTCTGAACTTGATATGGGTACTTCTACTTGTAAGATGACAAGTACTACAACTACCGCATGGGTAATGTCCCTGAACAGGGGGTAGTATACCTTCTGGTATACTTCTTGGTATCTTCCTTGGTCTTGTGCGGACGAGCATGTCTTTCAAGTTTCTACCCCTTCTGTGCGCGAACATTGGTTTCGCGATGTTGAGGTTGCAACTGTTTAAGAGGCGCCAGTGTTTGTTCACAATTTTCGTGATTTGATTTGAATGTGTGTTGTATGTAGTAACACATATGGGCTCTCTTCAATTCGTGTGTCCACCCTATCCTCCAATAGGGCTTCCGTGTTGTTATTTCTTGCCCTCTTCAAGGCTTTGTCAATTATCTTCTCTGGGTAGTTTTGTTTAACTAGTTTGGTACGTAAATCAGTAGCTTGTGTCTTGAAATCTCGCAGTTCGGTACAGTTCCTCTCAAATGGCGTGGATGAAAACTATTAAATAGGAGGAGGCAGTTTTTTGCAGTTGCCTTGAAATGTGTTGTGGTCTTCAGTGTACCTGCCTCCGGATAGATATTGAGATCCAAAAAAAACAAATTCTCACGTGATGTTGTATGTGTAAATTTGAGAAATGCATTCTGTTGGTTAAGCCATGACATGAAGGATTCGGTTGAATCAGTATCACCTTCCCATACTACCAGGACATCGTCGATGTACCTTTTCCAGACCTTGATATGCTGAAGGTAAGGGTTCATGTCATTCAGAATGTTGTTTTCTTCCAGATGGTGGACATAGAGGCCCGCCAGACTAGGCGCGAAGGTACTTCCCATGCTGGTCCCGTGTCTTTGTTCATAAAATTTATCGGCGTACATGAAGAAGTTCTTAGTAAGTGCCAATGAGATGCATTCCATCACTACACTGCGAGGTGTTTGATACCCCCAACTCATAGTGAACAATACTTCTTCAATAATAGCCATGGTTTCATCATGGGGAAGGCTGGTGTACAGACTCTCCACATCGAGTCCCATAAGAAGGTTCTTTGTGGGGTCAAAATCGATATCCTTCAGTAGTTGCAAAACTGCCTTGGTGTCTCGTAAATAGGTACTCGTAGCCTGCACCAACGGACGGAGGAATGCGTCCGCGAATTTGGATAGAGGTTCCAGGATAGAGTTTATCCCAGAAACTATTGATCGTCCAGGGGGATGGTCAAGGTTTTTATGGATCTTTGGTATGGTATAAAAATAAGGGACCCTCGGACACTTATTAATAAGGAATTCGGCCTCTTTTTTAGAGACCCAATCGTGGGCTACTGCCTCTTCCACCATTGTGGTGATCCTCACCCTAATTGATTCTATGGGGTCATCGTGTAGAATACCATAGTTCCACCTTTTAATAATACCAGCTCATAGGTATATTAAAGTTTTCTAGACCGACGAGCCAGGTATTTTTTATCTCACTATTTCCATTCACTCCAGATCCTTCCTCTCACCCCTACATTACACATAGTTGTCTCATAACAACAGTGCTCCCACGCACACGTAGGTCGTAGCACGCCCCGTCCCATAGAGGGGCGGGAAGACCCCTATGATGAAGCATGACACCAAGGGCCCTTTTGGTGTGTGAGGGGTATTTTAACAACTAGTTTATACTCTCCACCACTGTGGGGTCTTATACTTTGTTCTGGGAGATCCTGGCATACACGCATCCCACAACTTTGCCATGGTCTACCAGATGTGTGGGTGCATGACACACTACTGTTAATTGGTGTTTCATCATTGGGATTTGTCAGTTCTAAGTTGTGGTGATGTCAGACGCAGATGGGACACAGTCAGGGGTCCCTAAGGCACTTGTTAGTTCGCAATATCATGTAGTTGTCCCTAGGTGATACCTTTCAGTGATTGAGACATGTGTATGTGTGTGTGACTGCTCCCACTTGTCCGGTTCAGGGCTGCAATATTTGCAGGTGTCAGCATGTGTGCCTTGTGGTTCTCCTTTGCTTCTGCATTATCCTGGGACTGTAGGAGGTATTCTGAAGGTTACGTGAGCTTTGACATCATGGCCAGGTACCGCATACTGTGCAGTATGTCTGTCATTCACCAGGGTTATGAACTGTCCTTGTGTGATGAGTCTGTGCACCTTAGTTCCTCCCAACATTCCTGTATTTGTCATGGGTGCATGTGCAATGTCACCTGTCCATGTGGGCTTCACAGATGCACATTGGTGCAGTTCAGGGTGTGTGGTGTTGAGGGTGGACTGATGTAAATGTTTGCATGGAAGGGCCCCTAGCTCCCGTTTGTCCATGGATGACGGGCCATGCTGAGTGATTTGTGTCTGTGTTTGTGTAGGTGTGATGTACATTTTTGGCACAGGACACATGTCTGGGTTTCCCAGTTTGTACGACATCTACCTTTGTCATCACAGTGGAGGTGTCATGCATGCTTGTGTAACTCCAATGTCTGGTCCCTGGGGGTAGTGCTGTGTCAGTCTCTTGCTGTGTTAGTTTGTGTTCATTCCAGCTTGTGTCACATGTGTCTGTTGTGCTCCCTCTCATCTCACAATGCCTGATTGCCCACAAAGGGTGTCCCAATGATGGTTTTCTTTTGGATGGCACTGTGTCCACCTATGTATCACTGTGGTTCAGCCCCCCTCATATGTTGTGTAGGTGCCTGGGGATACTGAGACACACACACACACACATGTTGTGTCAGATGTGCAGTGTGAGGCTGCCTGTTTGTGTTTGTACATCTGCATCAGTGCATTGGTATTGCTGTTGTGGGCCATTGTTGGGATGTTGTTTCTGTGATTTTCCCTGTTGTCCCTGTGAGTCATATCACATCATTCTGCACATTCATCCTGGTTGTTAGGTGCCATTGCTGGCATGGAATATGAGTTTGTGACCTGACACCTAGATTCTACACAGGTTGTTTTAATTAGTGTGTCTATTTTCGAGATGTGTGTATGCTTTGTGATGGTCACTTCTGCTCTTGTGTCATTGTACACTGTATGCATTGTCAGCCCCCATGTGTGGTGCTTGTCTGCACATGGCCGAGCGCATGTTTTGTTTTCACAGCACTGTTAGCCTCACCACATCTCTGTGGGTATGGGACACAACCACTAGTTTGCCCCAAAAGTGTTTCATGTGTTGGGACCAGTAATCATACATGCTGTTTGGCATTTGCAGCTTTGACCATGATGACACTTACCTTTTGGTCACTGTGATGAGGGGAGGTTTAGACCCCATCACCACAATGCTCGACATTTGCTGCAGTTTGGAACCCCACACTTAACTTTTGTTCTACACAGTGAGGGGGTGTTATCTTTACATTGACACAGTGCTATAGTGATGCTAGCCTTGTGTAGGCCACACTCATTTGTTGGTCACACATGTGCTGTTCGTTACATTGTATGTTCGAAGTCATAATCACTGTTGTGGGCATTTGTCACAGACTACACACTGTTGTCATGATGTTAGGGGGGATGTATTTTGCTGACATACCTAATGTTGGAGTATGATGGATGTGTGTAACGCATCACCCATCCTATGGGTGGGGGTGGCAGGGGCGATGGGCAACAGGTCCCCTATGCGTGGGGGTGGCAGGGGTGATGTGCATCATTTTATTTTTATTTTTTTATTTTAGGAGTTTTATATAGCGCTGGCTGGACACGGGGGTATCAGAGCGCTTTACAGCATATACAATTATGAGCGAATAGACGGTACAGGTAATATGAACCTAAGCCCTATGAGTGGGGGTGGCAGGGGTGATGTGCCGGAAACGTAGGGTCAGACCAAAAGAATAAGGATAAAGTAGGTAGATACTACAACAAGTGAAAATAAATCCCATCAGCCACTTAGGTAGCCACCCACATCATTTGGGATTTAGTAGCCTTTCCGGTGCCCTCCATTGAATCAAGGCCACATAATGAAAGGACCATGTGAACCTTATCTTCACTTTGAAATGTTGTATCAACCAAGGTTCTTAATAATGTGGGTAGTAGCGAGGGAAGCAGTGCAACAAACAAAAAGTGAATATTAAAATCATCTACCGGAACAGAAATGGTACTTTATTGGTTCTGTTCAGGTGACGAAACTAAAACCAGTGCAGGAGCAGTTTTGAAAGAATAACTGCTCAAGTCCAGCTCAAAAAAGGGTCTACATGTTTCAGCCACATGATTATATGATAATCTGGCTTTCGTCAGGACCTATGAACTTATGCTACTGCTATATATGTGTGTAATCCATAAAGTAAAAAACACAACTAGAAAAGAAATTATACAACCTACTTGGGTTGCTGACTTTTTCACACACCACTCTGTCAATTTTATCAGTAGTGTTTGTCCATTCCCTAGAGAGAAGGGGAAACAATCAGTGCCCAAACATAAGCATCACTCTACTTTATCATTACTTACTGTATATCACCATGGGTCTAAATGTAACTCTAAGAACACTTTTGATTTATATCAGTGTTCTATGTTCAATGCAGAAACCCATGAAAAAACAGAAACAAAAGGGAAAAAAACGCTTACCCGTCAATGTACGGGGGCTCTCCTCACCTCACCCGGCATCCGCTCGGAGGAAATGAGGCCCCACTCTATGTGAAAATGAACGGGTATAAAGCATATTATATGTCTTTAGAATAGATAACAAATAAATAAATAACGTACATTTCTTGCACCAACCTCTTGCTCGGGAGTTAGGGGAGATCGCGACTTCTATTATTCCGACTGGTACTAAAAAATATAATTTCCGCTAAACAGGGAAATGCCTATTTTCAGACACATTCAATTCAACCAGTCCTTTACAACGGTCGAATACTTTAAGTAGTCTACAGCACCGTCTTCCTTACTTGTTTGTCAAGCGGTTCGATTTAAATAGGCATTTCCCTGTTTAGCGGAAATTATATCAGAGAAATCATTTAATGCCTACGATTATGCGGCTTTTTAGTACCAGTCGGAAAAATAGAAGTCGCGATCTCCCCTAACTCCCGAGAATTGGGCTTCAAAAGTCTGTCGATGTGTGTCTAGTGATATATACAAGCACAGCATTGGTGTGCGAAGACGATTTCAGCCCCAAATAAAAGGCAGATAATCGGTTCCTTTTGTATAGATCTAGAAGGAAATTTTTTCACAGTAAGAATTGGCAAACATTAAATTGAGAGCTCGCGCAGTCGGATTTCATTAATCCCCCCGTGCAAGAGGTTGGTGCAAGAAATGTACGTTATTTATTTATTTGTTATCTATTCTAAAGACATACAATATGCTTTATACCCGTTCATTTTCACATAGAGTGGGGCCTCATTTCCTCCGAGCGGATGCCGGGTGAGGTGAGGAGAGCTCCCGTACATTGACGGGTAAGCGTTTTTTTCCCTTTTGTTTCTGTTTTTTCATGGGTTTCTGCATTGAACATAGAACACTGATATAAATCAAAAGTGTTCTTAGAGTTACATTTAGACCCATGGTGATATACAGTAAGTAATGATAAAGTAGAGTGATGCTTATGTTTGGGCACTGATTGTTTCCCCTTCTCTCTAGGGAATGGACAAACACTACTGATAAAATTGACAGAGTGGTGTGTGAAAAAGTCAGCAACCCAAGTAGGTTGTATAATTTTTTTTCTAGTTGTGTTTTTTACTTTATGGATTACACACATATATAGCAGTAGCATAAATTCATAGGTCCTGACGAAAGCCAGATTATCATATAATCATGTGGCTGAAACATGTAGACCCTTTTTTGAGCTGGACTTGAGCGGTTATTCTTTCAAAACTGCTCCTGCACTGGTTTTAGTTTCGTCACCTGAACAGAACCAATAAAGTACCATTTCTGTTCCGGTAGATGATTTTAATATTCACTTTTTGTTTGGTGCACTGCTTCCCTCGCTACTACCCACATTATTAAGAACCTTGGCTGATACAACATCTCAAAGTGAAGATAAGGTTCACGTGGTCCTTTCATTCTGTGGCCCTGATTCAATGGAGGGCACCGGAAAGGCTACTAAATCCCAAATGATGTGGGTGGCTACCTAAATGGCTGATGGGATTTATTTTCACTTGTTGTAGTATCTACCTACTTTATCCTTATTGTTTTGGTCTGACCCTAGGTTTCCTGTTTGTGGTTATAATCCATTGAGTATCAGGGGATTAGAAACCTAGTGGTCAATGAATATTTTCCCTTGGACCCTTTTGATATATCTGGCAAACTCTAGATATATCTAATTATTAAGGGGTGATGTGCAACATAAGCCCTATGAGTGGTGGTGGCAGGGGTGATGGGCAACAGGTCCCCTGTGAGTGGGGGTTGCAGGGATGATGGGCAACATAAGCCCTATGAGTGGGGGTGGCATTAGTGATGGTCAACAGGTCCCCTATGGGTGGGGGTGACAGGGGTGATGTGCAACATAAGCCCTATGAGTAGGGGTGGCAGGGGTGATGGGCAACAGGTCCCCTATGAGTGGGGGTGGCAGGGGTGATGGGCAACATAAGCCCTATGGGTGGGGTTGCAGGGATGATGGGCAACAGGTCCCCTATGAGTGGGGGTGGCAGGGGTGATGGGCAACAGGTCCCCTATGAGTGGGGATGGCAGGGGTGATGATCAACATAAGCCCTATGAGTGGGGGTGTCAGGGGTGATGGGCAACAGGATCCCTATGGGTGGGGGTGGCAGGGGTGATGGGCAACATAGCCCTATGAGTGGGGGTGGCAGGAGTGATGGTCAACAGGTCCCCTATGGGTGGGGGTGGCAGGGGTGATGTGCAACAGGTCCCCAATGAGTGGGGGTGGCAGGTGTGATGGGCAACATAAGCCCTATGAGTGGGGGTGGCAGGGGTGATGGGCAACAGGTCCCCTATGGGTGGGGGTGGCGGGGATGATGGGCAACAGGTCCCCTATGAGTGGGGGTGGCAGGGGTGATGGGCAACTGGTCCCCTATGAGTGGGGGTGGCATTAGTGATGGTCAACATGAGCCCTAGGGTGGGGGTGGTAGTGGTGCTGGTCATACAACCCCTATGGTGGCCTGTTAGTGGCCAGGATGTGGATCCCCTGTGTGTGTGTGCCATTTTGCGGGTACGTGTCGTTTGTTTGTGTGGTAGGTGTCTGACTTACCGTCTGCGCCGTCCGCGTCTGTTCCTGATCCGGTCATAGATGTAGAGTACTGGTTTGACCTGCGCGATGGGATTCATGATGTGTTCGTATCGTACACGCTGCTTGTTGCTCTGTCTCGTACCAGTTGCAAGCTGGTCCATCTCGTAGCCGTGGATTGAGTTGAGGCGCGAATCGCAGCTGATATGCTTCTTTTCCGGATGCTGTGACGTGCCGTACGTGGCTACCCGTCCGGCGCGTAGGAAGTACGCATCGTACTTGTCAGGGCGGAAACTGCTATGGATACTGCTTCCGGGTGACTCGGATCGGCGTTATGAGTTACGGCTCGGACGGAGAATGGAGCTTGAATCACAGCCTAAGTGTCAGTAGGGTGTTTGGCAGTTATGCGCATCATACTTCATGAACTGGACGGACCGGCTCTGGGTACGGGTCGGTCGTAAGGTAAGGCTACGAACAGCTCTCGGAGAGCTGTCCGACCCGGATCAGAATCGGCCCCTTAGTGTAAGAGAGATGGCATGTATGCGAGTGGTCTTGCCGGACTTGAATAAGCGTGTGGTCGAGTCAGCCCAGCCCTACTGGCTGGGCGGTGGTGAGGTTGGAGACTGGAGTCAGGGGCTTGTGTGGCGAATGCTTTCTGTCAGTTTCCTGTAATGTAACAAGCCTCTTCTACATGTGGGGGAAGGGCTTGTGAGAATAGAAGTACCCTGACAGAGAGACCTTTGTATCGGGCTCGCAAAGTAAGAAACGCAGCGTGTTTCAGTAACACTGATGCTCCGGGTTTAGTTTGTCCTCTGTGCATTAAGGACAGGATACATTTGGCTTTGTGGTAATGCAAGACACCGAGTCCGTGCCAACGGTTGTGTTTATGCTTCCTCCATTATATGTGCATGACTCTTCCAAAGTCACCTGAGCAGAATAATTCTATAATCTTTTGTTGGCCGGCCGTGGTTAATGCAGGAGAAGTGAGCTGGGAGGGCAGATTCAGATTTGTAGATTTCACTTCGATGCTGCAAATCTAAGATAGCGCCAAGGATGGCCCTGGAGCTAAAAATGTTTGAATACAAAAAGGATGGCCCCGGAGTTGTATATTTACTGCTCTGCGCAAGCCCCATGAAATGTTTCTTTTGTCCAATTAATTCAGTTTTATATATTTTTTTATATTTCTGCCTTTCTGGGGTGATTCCTTCCAGTAAACATCCTACATCTCTTTGTGGAGACATTATTGTATCTAATATAGGAATATGCAGGCCAGGGCCGGCTTTAGCGCTGGTGGTGCCCGGTGCGACAGTGTCTGTTGACGCCCCCCCATGACCATCTCTGCCACGGATTCCCTCACTAGCACCCTTTAACAGTGCCCCTCAAGTCTCCAGAACCACTGTCTCTCGGATTCATTTAGTTTTATAGCACAACTCATACCAGTGTAAGGTGTCAGAGCACTTTACATCACACACACACATTGAAAATCATATGTGTGGAAATCAGTGTATAGAAAATGTTACATCATACAGGACTACAAGGTGTAGTGTAGGAGTGACATGTCATCGATACTGGTAGGAAATATAGTTTGAGTCCATATTCTGGAAAAGCACAAATTCAGAATTTAAAACGTAACATCATTGTTAGGGGTTCTCTTTCCTAATAAGAATTGTTTTCTACCCAAATGAACCTTTTTCACAAGATTAAGATGATGAAAGACTGGGCAAAAAAAGATATAGCTCTAACAAATACCTTGCAGTTTGCCTGTGGCTCTAGGATGACAGTTAATATCTCAATGTTCTATATTAGGATTTTTACTTATAAACAACAAGTAACAAAAAAAGCTCTCTTATAGAAGCAGTAACCCACTGACCTATTTACATTACATGCATTTTGTTATATGCATGGTACACGTTCTTAGCAGCAGGCATTTTAACCCTCTGCACTACCTTAGGATGAGTCTAAACTTCCACTAGACCAATCTCTGGTCTCTTTCCAGGAAGACGATAAATCACCGGAGTTATCTTGACATTTTACTTGATATCTGAAAATTGCTGGAGGCCAGGAATGCGGCAGCAGGTGCTTTTAAAATGATAATATACATTTTCAAAAATGATGCCCCCACCACAAGTCAATGCCCGGTTTGATCACACCGATCGCACCGCCTTAAGCCGGCCCCGGTGCAGGCCACACATTTGCCAGTATATTTAACATGCAGCATTGTTTCCATAACCCATCACTCATTGCTAATCATGCAATGCCTGCGAGTTGTGGGCATTAATTCACCAGAAAGATGTCAAAGTCTTCTAAATCCCCTTTTTGTGGATAAATCATTATAAATGTATGTGTCCCGTGCACAGAGTAAAAATAAATTTGAAAATGGCAATTATCATTTTCTATTACCACCAAGCAAAATGCACTATTGAGGGGAGAAAAAGAAAGGATAGCCGCACAAACAAGCTATCCATATACATTTAAAGAACATATAAGCCCTCATTAGGATGTCTATGGGACCGCCACCAACAGGCTGTCAGTGGCGGTCCCAATGACATCCAGGAAAATGGTCTGACAGGCACATTATGATGCAGTTGGACCGCAGCAGTCAGAGGGAGAGACTGATGCCTCAGACAGGCTCAAGGAGCCCGTCGGGCATTGGTCAAACCGTAATCCCTACAATGTAGGCGGTGCCTTCCCACGCACTACCGTAGGGAATAAGATGTCTATTTCCCATAGCCTTTCCATGGTGGTCCCACCGCCTGGAAAGGCTGTCAGGGACTTTGGGGGCCCGTAGCTGGGCTCCCGTCCCCCGTGGGCCTCCGCAATGTGGCCAGGGGGGCACATGTGGTTCCCCCCCCAACTATCCATGGACCATGTGCCAGGCACCAAATTGTGCATGGCACACGGTATATGAATGTTTAAAATGATCCCTTTTTCAATTGCGACTTGTACTGCGGCTCTTTTCCGGGCTGCAGCACAAGCCGCAAAAGAAACAAGCATTTGCAATGCAATAGGTCTCGCATTTGCGGGAGTTTGAGCTATTGGCATTGTAAATTACAATGACTTTTATTTATGATTTGATAACCCGCAAGCGATGCGTAAACACGCACTTTGTATTTATAGTCGTTGCTTATGAGAAGCAAAGCTGGCAGTAACTGCGCCACTTTTACTGCCAGCCACGCTTCTCATAAGCAAAGACCAGAAGTACAAAGTGCGTGCTTACGCAGCGCTTGCAGGTTTTCAAACACACAAATAAAAGACATTGTCATTTACAGTGCCAATAGCTCAAACTCTCGCTAATACTAGATCTATTGCATTGCAAATGCTGGTTAGTATATTATTACTGCTTTATATTTTATAGTTAGCTATCTTTTACAACTAGTACTACACTTCCGGTGTGAAGTACTCTGTTGTCTATTGGATCTTGTCTGTGGTATATGAGCCCGTTAATAAATAAATAATTTTCACCCGTTTTTCACTACATTAGGGCTGCAGTAGCTGCCTTATGGCTTTCTTACAAGAAAGAGGGTGCCAGATCGCATCAATAGCCATAATCACTGCATTTCTGCTAGGTGAAAGGGCGCTCCAAAATAACAATCAATTACATGAATATCAATAAATATTATTCATGAATATCATTCATTTGTAACTTTCAAACCCCTTGCACTGGCCCTGCGGATATCTATAGCTGAAATCTGACAGAGCATCGAAACATTATGTAACTGGCATTGAAGAAAGGGTCACAGGACTTGACATGAGGTAGATGAAAACAAGTCGAATTCTAGGAAGCTGTTGAAACTTCATCCCAGACACGACAGCCTGCTATGCAATTACTGACAAGGCAGACAACAGAACTCAGTGTGCCTGCAAATACCGAACAAACTCAACAGCCTTAACTCATTCGGTTATTTCGAGCCAGCCTCGTCTCCGCCGAGTGCCCCCTTCCCCCCACGGGTTATGCAGCAGCCATGTGAAAATAGACCCAGATGCTGAAACACGGTTCCTATTTAAACACAAGCTTTAATCAATGCACAAACAAAGGAGGTAATTTCAGCCCGAAAAATTCACTTTAATTGTGATAATTACTACGGCCATAATAACTTCTTTGTTTGCCTGTTTACTTACACGGAAGGTCAGGGGCCGGGGTGGAGATGTATTTGGAAGCTGATCTAACAGATTCCATCTTTGACGTGCTTCCAAAGCTCTTCGCTTTTTCCAACGCCTAATAGAGAAATCCCTCTGGAGTTAACGCACTTTATCAACCAGAACACCAACGAGCAAAATAAACACTGGAATTCATTCCAAGATAAGACAGGAAGTATACCATAAGTGTCGATCCTTTGTCACCACTCACACAGAAGGACGATCCTTAATGTTTGGAAAGTATTCCCTCACAGTGAACAGTTTAAAGAAAACAAGCCGAGCTCGGTGAGTGATTGCAAAGGAGGGGAGGGAAAACAGAGAGTGGGGTGGAGGAGCTGGGGAAAAAACAATGAAAGCAATACCAGCGCGGAGCTCGTGAAACAGGCGCCCCACTGATTATGTATGTATGTCAGTAAGCTCTTTCCAGCAACGAGAAACGGTGATAATAACTGCTTCTCAGCTATTAGTTAATTCTCAAAAACACGAGGAGCGCAGTGAAAGTCATGACTTTCAGAGGTGGGTGTGCATACAGCTCATTCATGCAGCGTCGAGATTGGCTTTAAAGGAAACAAGCGACACAGCAGAATGTAATGAGGCGTGAATGAGGGCTGCGACAGCCGGACCATGGAGCTCTTCACAGAAGGGGAAGGGAATGTTTAAAAATATCAATCTATCTACATAGCTTTGTATAGAAGATGCCGAGACCTAAAAGGACATCAATTTAGTTCAATTTCTATGTCCGTGCCCCTCCCGGTTTTTCGTTCTGAAAATCTGGTCACACTAGGTTAGGTGATAAAAATGTAGCAATAACTGGCATGAGTGTGCCCTCCATGTCACTAGATCGGTGCCACTGCACCTGCTGAACTATTGATAGCTAGCCCCGGACCCCCTGGAAAGTTAATGAGACGATGTGGTGTAAACATTCTAAACCCCATTTCACCTTTAACACTCCCTCCCCCGCGCACTGCTGCAAAGTGACACTCGTGTGTCAGCGTTGAGAAACAACTGTCATCCCGGAAAGCAGATTACACTCAATTTTAGTAAACTATTGTCCTTCCAACCTCCACAGTACTCCGCTGCGTGTTCCAAGGACTGCAAAGCACAGATTGCCCTGAAGTACACGAAAACGCTCTCGCCACCGAAGGAAATGCCGCTGCCCGCGTCCCAAGCAAGGGGACATCAGCAGGGCAGCATTCTAGTGGCCGCCCGTCGGAGCCTTCCCCCCGTGCTGCCTCGCGCGCGAGGCCTACGCCCACTTGGGAAAAAAAACCCCTATCGCGTGGAGCTGGAGGCGGACCGGGGGGCGGGGGGCGCGGCTTACTCGCTACTTAGTGGGCTCTCTCGCCCAGTTCCTCCTCTGTCTCCTGCGCGCCGCACCCAGCCTGGACACGCGTTCTCGTCGGTACTGGGATCGGCCCCCCTCCTCCCCGCGTCGTCGTGCCTTCCGGGAGATCGTTACGCCGGTGAGTCTTGCTAAACTCTCCCACCCCGGCCCTGTCCCTGGGCATGACCAGGCGGACGGGGCCCTGTGGCCCGGATGGCCATGGGTGTGGGGGGCGCAAGCAGTGGCCCGTGTCCCTGCGGGCAATAGGGGGATGGGTTGGGTGTGAGGGCGTGATTGCGGTGGGCAGAGCGAGTGTAGGGCCGTGGGGGGCCCGGGTCATGCGGGATATTGCGAGTGTGCGCGCCGGGGCTAGACACGAGCCTCCGGTGCCGTCGGGTGTCGCGTCGCCCGGCGAGGGGGGGGTGCTGCCCCCCCCCCCACCCGCCTCGCGGTATTGTGGGGGACATCGGGGCGGGAATCGCATGTTTGTCCCTTTACGCGTTGGAGGAATTGATTATTGAGCACGCGGGGTCAGCCCCCCTTCCCCCCGCCCCCACCCCCCTGGCATTGAAGGGGTTAGTTCGCGGTGGTGTGGCCAACCGGGTACGGTTACGGGGCGCGCGTAGTACGGGGTTCTGCGAACACCTGCCAGAGTTTGCGTGTCGCGCCCTCCCGTTTACAAGCACTTCGAGTCGAGCGAATGTGGGGAGCGGGCTGCACATCGGCGCGGCGAAATTTGGGGTCAAACGTCGGGGTGGGGGGGTAGGATGTGAGCCAATGGTACGAGGCCCAGCTGCTGCTTGCGCGGGAAAGAGGGGCCCTTGTGGAGTGCACGTGTTCGATTCCCACCCCCCCTGTGTTTACTTTTGCGGCGAGGATACCGTAGCCTGAATGCAGCTGTATCCGGTTATTGTCATTAGGCTCCTTTGTTGTGCGAATGAAACATTTGTATGCCGTGGTAATGCGCTCTTTGCGACCCCCTGGCATCTGGAATATGAAAAGGATTTTCATTTGCATTGGCACCGCTCCTGCCCGCGCTGAGTCACTGGTAGTTTATTCATCGAAGTAGTAATAGAGAGGGGAGTTAAGCATCTTGTCACGACTCCGGGATAGGGTTCTTTCAGCATCGCTATCACCTTCTCTTCCGCCCCCAGCATAAAGTGGCGGAGGCTCTGTGCTTCTGTCTCATGTTTCACTTGTGAAGCATTTGTCGTAATCCTTAGTCATCTGACACCACTTCGGATAGGAAGACTAATTGCGCGGCAAAGCAGCTCAACAAACAACCCTCCAATTTGGGTTTGATGACGTAACTACGCAAATCCGTCTTTATACATGGCAAAATCGCTTCAAGGTGTGCTGCATCTGCTTCGTCTACAGCATTTTTATTTCAGATTTATCCTCGTTCTTCATCGAGGAGACGCGTCGTCGCACCCCACTCTTTAATACTGATGTGTACTAGCTCGAAAGTTCACCATCATCATTTAATAACTGTACGAGGTAGTGTTAGCAGGATTATGGGGCTAACACGAGTTGAACGAGCACCCTGTTAGCTATATTTTTCACGACTGGATGTAATACCTATCTTTAATTCTGAATCTTGACACCGGGGCACGTTTAGCTATCACACTGCACACATCGGTCGTTCACGTTTCGTTGTTTGTTGTACATTTTTTAACCGCAAATGGCAAAGTGGTGTAATGTCTTCATTTCTGGAGTTTAGCATACATGAAATTCTCCAAATTATACGAATTTCTCTGTCGTTATTGAAATTTTGCTCAGGTGTAGTGTACACCTGTAAAAGGAACGTCCAGGCTTGATTGTCGCTCCTCAGCATTCACCAAATATGAAATCACTGTTTAAGATTAGCGTGACTCAGGAAAATGTTTTAGACATTAATATTCATATAGCCGGCGCACTGGGGTGCATGCGGAAGGGGTTCAGGGTTGATTACTTCTCCACCGTCCGAGGCTGGTAGCGGCCGCATGCTGTGTTTACGCCTGATGCTTGCCATTTGTACTAATCACCGTTCCTTTTCCAATTACAGGTCGGTGAGGGAACGCCCGCGCGTGTAGGGCTAGGACCGAGGCAAAGGCGCTAAAAGGACGCACGTAGCTGTACTGTCGGAGCATCGCCATGGAGAACATCGGGACACCGGGTCCACTGTTCTCCCAGGACACGTCGGTCGAGGAGACTCAGTCAAGCGCACCTCAGGAAGGGGTCTGGGCGGACTTTATGGCTTTCGCCCGGGAGAAGGGCACGGCTTGGGCCCAAGGTTTTTTGGAGGGTCGCAGGGCGGAGGATTCGGGCGTTGTCGTAACCCCCCCCCCCCCCGAAGGCACCCCAGGCCTATCCGGGTCTGAGCCCTGGAGGTCCACCCGGGTACGCAAGCCCACATCAAAAGACATGCCGGAGGCCCAGCCGGCCAGGAAACGGCAGGCGACCGCACCACGCTCCGGCCCCCCGGTGGTCGCACCAACACCGCTACACGATTCGGCCACAGGACTAACTGACTTGGCCCAGATGGGTAAAGCCATGGACCAGATGCTTGGCCTCATGGCTGTCTTTCAGAGCCGCCTCGACGCGCTGGCCGCACCACCAGCACCGGCCCCCCCACCGGCCCAGGCGCCCGTACTACAAGTTTGGGCTGGCCAGGGCTCAACCACTGAACGGAGCATTGGTGAGCGGGGGGGAGTGTTGGGGTTGTTAACACAAGGGGAGGCCGGCCCTTCCACAAACATGGCTGCAAGCACCCCCCCGGTCGGCGCTGCGGCACTACCCCC
The DNA here is from genome assembly GCF_964204655.1 of Triturus cristatus. Classification (NCBI taxonomy): domain Eukaryota; kingdom Metazoa; phylum Chordata; class Amphibia; order Caudata; family Salamandridae; genus Triturus; species Triturus cristatus. The sequence goes on from NC_140579.1 coordinate 594,785,166, forward strand.
ACCGCCCGCACAGGCGGCTACCATACCTCCCACCCCCGCTGCCGCGGAGCCTGCGCCAGTTGCACCTACAGTTGTGGCGGCGTCCGGAGGGGAGGGTGTAACCCAGGTCCCGAAGCCCCTAGTTACACAGGCACCGCTGGCATCAGGCCGCTGCTCCCTGGCGTGGTTGGTGCCGCAGGCCGCGAAAGAAGGGATCTGGAGGAGGGAATATGTGGACATCCTAACATTACTGATGCATGGGTCAGCTGGGGCGGACACGAGGAAGATGGGCCGCAAGGAGGAGGAGAGGGTCAGGTACCAGCGGTGGCCGGACAAGACCATCGAAAACTGGACATCTGCATTCAATATATTGGCAGCGGTCATAGTACAGAAATTCCCCGAGCAGAGTGAGGCCCTAATGCAGTACGCTAGCACCATACAAGAGGAGGCGAGGCTCTCGGGGGGGTTAGGGTGGTTCTACTATGACCAAGATTTCAGGAAAAGAATGGCCATATGCCCAGACTTGGGGTGGGACCAAAAAGAAATTCAGCTTTGGGTAGAACACATGTGCCGCCCCACCAGGGAGAAGAAGGACCAGGGATATAAAGGGCAGGGTGAGGCAGTTGACAAAAGGAAGGACCACTCCCCCAAGCGCTCCTTTAGGCAGCCTTTTCGTGGTGGCAGGGGGCGGGGCCAGCGGCAGGGCAGGAGATTCAATTCTGGGACGTGCCGCCTTTACAATGGGGGCAATTGCACCTGGGGCAGGTCATGTAAGTTCACACACAACTGCAGCAAGTGCGGCGCGCAGCACCCCGCTTCCTCCTGCTCCTCCAGCCAGAGCGCCCCACAGCCCACAGCAGCACCCAGGAATGACGCCCGTATCTGAGACCTCACCCGGGCCCACCCCCCCACCGCCAGCTCCCCGCCCTACCACACCAGTCATGCACCCCGCTTTCCAATGCTCACCACAGAGCGCCATGGCCCCTGTCAAAGGTCCTTCACCCATCATCCTGGGACATATCCTCCCACTCATTAGGAGGTATCCATTGCTCAGGGACAGACCGCTCCTGGCGGGGGGGTTTATCGATGGTTTCAGGATTCCCTACAATGGGCCGATGGAGTCCAGGGACGCTAAGAACCTTAAATCAGCTAGGGATCTGCCCGGGGTGGTGGACCAAAAGGTGGGGAAGGAGTTGTCAGCGGGTAGGATAGCGGGTCCTTTCAGCAGCCCGCCCCTGGACAACTTTCTAGTGTCCCCCCTTGGGGTGGTGCCGAAAAAACAACCTGGCGCATACCGTTTGATCCACCACTTGTCCTATCCTGAAGGAAATTCGGTGAACCACTGGCTGGACGAGGGTCTGTGTTCTGTAGTGTACTGTTCCCTGGACATGGCCATTGACATGGTCAGGAGAGTGGGACAGGGGGCGTGGCTGGCGAAGGCGGACATTGAATCCGCGTTCCGCTTGCTGCCGGTTCATCCAGCTAGTCAACATCTGCTAGGCTTCAAGTGGGCAGGGCAGTTCTTTTATGATCGCTGCATGCCAATGGGCTGTGCCGTATCCTGCGCCTACTTCGAAGCCTTCAGCTCGTTCCTGCAGTGGGCCTTGGGGGAACTACACGGGATCACGCAGGTTACCCACTACCTGGATGACTTCCTATTTTTTGGCGCGAGTGGGACGAATGAGTGTGCAGTGGGGCTGAGTCGGCTTGAGGAGCTGGCGGAATTCCTGGGTGTTCCCCTTGCCCCAGGTAAGACCGAGGGCCCTGCGCAGGTACTGACCTTCCTCGGAGTGGAGCTGGACACGGTAAAGGGCGAATCGAGGCTCCCCGCCGAGAAGGTACTGGGCTTGTTACAGGACATCCAGGCGCTGCTGGGCAAGGACAAAGCGACCCTGGGGGCTGTCCAGAGCTTGATTGGCAAGTTGAATTTTGCAGCGAGAGGGATTCCAGCTGGCAGAGTGTTTTCAAGGAGACTGGCAGGGGCCACGGCTAAGGTGACCCGGAAGCACCACTTTGTAAGATTGACCGCAGGTTTGAAGGCTGATCTTGCCATGTGGGCTGAATTTCTGAAGGGCTTTAACGGGACGGTGATTTGGAGGGCCCCTTGGATAGCCAGCCAGGAGCTCTGCTTGTTTTCGGATGCGTCTGGCAGGGAAGGTTTTGGTGTGATTCTGGGGGACGAATGGTGCGCGATGCGATGGCCCAATGCGTGGCGTAAGAAGAAGGTGACGCAGAATGTGGCAGTGTTGGAGCTCTTCCCAATTGTGGTAGCACTACACCTCTGGCGGGCGACCCTGAGCAATAGGAAGGTTGTCTTCTGGTCGGACAACATGGCGGTTGTCCACGCCATCAACGGCCTGACTGCCTCATGCCCGCTGGTCCTTAGCTTACTGAGGGAATTAGTCAGGGAGGGCCTGCGCAGCAATGTCGAGTGTAGGGCACGGCACATCGCGGGGGTGCGGAATGTGGCAGCTGACGCTCTTTCTCGCTTTCAGTGGCTCCGGTTCCGGGAGGCCTGGCCGCGGGCGAGGGCGGAGATGACACCATTCCCGGACCACCTCTGGCGCTTGCTTCAGTGGGAGAAAGACTGAGGAAGATGGGGGAGAGGTCCCTGGCGCCGGCGACACGGCGAAAATACCACTCGCAGCTGGCAACTTTCAGAGCTGTGAGAGAGGCGCTGGGTGCCTCCGCATTAGGGGCGGAAGATCAGGTGGAGGCCTTTGTGGTATGGGCCAGGGAGACCGGCAGATCGCACTCTTGGGTCAGCGGTCACCTGGCGGCGGTGCGCCACGAAGCTAAGCTGGATGGTAGGGGCGACCCCGCGGGATCATCCAAGATCAGGGCGGCCTTGAAGGGCTGGGCCAGGGAGGAGGTCAGACAACCGGACACTAGGGCACCCATTGAGTACAGAGACCTCCAACTCCTCTTAGATGTTTTGCCCCTGGTAACTTTCTCACCGTTTGAGGCCAGCTTGTTTTCCACAGCTTTCTGCCTGGCAATTTTTGGCGCTTTTAGGGTCAGCGAGCTGGTGGCCAAATCGAAGGAAGACCTGTCCAATTGCGCCCTGGGGATTGCGGATGTGTCCCTCGACACAGTACTAGAGCTACGTATCCGCAGATCTAAAACAGACCAAATGGGGAAGGGGAAGACAGTGGTGTTACAGACTCTGGGGGATAACAGGTATTGCCCAGTTCACTGGGTCAGGGAATACCTTGCTTTGCGTCCAGAATTCCCTGGTCCCTTTCTGATTCACGCAGACGGGTCCCCCCTCACCAAATTTCAGTTTGAGCGTCTACTGGGAGCTTCGCTGGCGAGAGCCGGTCTAGCGGGGAGCGGTCGCAGGTTTTCTTCGCACTCCTTTAGGATTGGTGCTGCTACCACCGCGGCCAAGGCCGGCTTGGGCCCTGAGGGAGTAAAAGGGGTAGGCCGCTGGGTATCGGACTGTTTCAAGAAGTATGTCCGTCCGTAAGGCTGTGGCACAACCCGGAGCGTTGTTCCCGCTCCAAGTTTTGTTCTGTACATTGTCATGAACGCATCGTTTTGTGTGTGCAATAAAGATAAGCTTACTTAAAGGCCGTTTCATCGCTTTATTGGCAGGTTCCCGGGTATGGTTGGTAGGCCATTCCTACATCTCGAGGATGGAACACTGGGCAGCCCACAGGAACTGGTCGCAGAACTTTGCCACTACACAGCTTGAGTGGTTGGGTTCCCCGGGCATGAAATGGAGTGAAGCTCGTGGCATGATTGAGCAGCGCCTGGCAGTGGCAGGGGTCCAGCCCAATGTTATCATCTTGCACTTGGGGGGTAATGACTTGGTTGCCAGGGGGTGGAGGGCTCTGCTACTGTCAATGCAATCTGACTTACAGGCCATCAGCCAAACCGTAGGGGCATGCGAGGTTTGGTGGTCTGAAATTGTCCCCCGCAGGGTTTGGAGAGGGGCTCGGTCCACGGCTGCGGTAGAGCGGTCCCGTAGGAGGCTTAATAGGTCCATGCAGAAATTCTTGGAGCGCAGGGGCATGGGCTTCATCAGACATGCTTTGATCCAAGAAAAGGTGGAGGGGTATTATGAGGCTGACGGGGTGCACCTGTCCACGGTAGGCATGGACATGTTCCTCCTGGACGTACAAGAGGCATTGGCTGGCAAGGGACATCAGTAGCACTGGTTAGGAGAGGGGGGCTCTGGCAGCGACGGTAGCCTCTCCAGAGCTGTGGCGGAGTTACAGGGTGATCTGGATGCAGACTGGTACAGTAAGGGTACCTCTGCGACAGGCGGTACAGTAAGGGTACCCCTGTCCGGCACAGTAAGGGTGCCCGAGCCAAGGTCCAGGAGCCGAAGGGGGTTCTGGGAAGACCGCGACGGCGCCCCGTTAGTCCTTCGGGCAGTTGGGGGGCCTGACCAACCGGGGGTGGCCACAACACGCTCCGCCCCTGTCAGAAGGGGCGGGAGTAGGAGGCAGATCACGTGACCCAGTGGATGATCTGCAAATATTTATGTGCCACACTGCCAGGGCATCGACCCACCGTGTGTGCTGGCTCACCAGGCGGGCGGGCAGCAAGGGGCTGCCTGCCCTGGATCGCCCGTAAGATAACCCAATTTTATTATCATACTGTGTTGTATGAAATAAACCTGCAGCAGTTCTTCACCCACAAATAAAGTGTCAGTGTAATCTTTGGGTGATGTCTGTGTATGCGTGTTGACTGAAGCGGATGACGGTGTGGTCACTATGCCGCTGCCCGCGTCCCAAGCAAGGGGACATCAGCAGGGCAGCATTCTAGTGGCCGCCCGTCGGAGCCTTCCCCCCGTGCTGCCTCGCGCGCGAGGCCTACGCCCACTTGGGAAAAAACCCCCCTATCGCGTGGAGCTGGAGGCGGACCGGGGGGCGGGGGGCGCGGCTTACTCGCTACTTAGTGGGCTCTCTCGCCCAGTTCCTCCTCTGTCTCCTGCGCGCCGCACCCAGCCTGGACACGCGTTCTCCCACCCTTTCCTTTTACCCCGCATGTCAGGCTCAGCGCGTTATTGGAATGTTTTAATTTTTCTTTTTTGCGTTGCAGGCGGAGTTACAGGGTGATCTGGATGCAGACTGGTACAGTAAGGGTACCTCTGCGACAGGCGGTACAGTAAGGGTACCCCTGTCCGGCACAGTAAGGGTGCCCGAGCCAAGGTCCAGGAGCCGAAGGGGGTTCTGGGAAGACCGCGACGGCGCCCCGTTAGTCCTTCGGGCGGTTGGGGGGCCTGACCAACCGGGGGTGGCCACAACACGCTCCGCCCCTGTCAGAAGGGGCGGGAGTAGGAGGCAGATCACGTGACCCAGTGGATGATCTGCAAATATTTATGTGCCACACTGCCAGGGCATCGACCCACCGTGTGTGCTGGCTCACCAGGCGGGCGGGCAGCAAGGGGCTGCCTGCCCTGGATCGCCCGTAAGATAACCCAATTTTATTATCATACTGTGTTGTATGAAATAAACCTGCAGCAGTTCTTCACCCACAAATAAAGTGTCAGTGTAATCTTTGGGTGATGTCTGTGTATGCGTGTTGACTGAAGCGGATGACGGTGTGGTCACTATGCCGCTGCCCGCGTCCCAAGCAAGGGGACATCAGCAGGGCAGCATTCTAGTGGCCGCCCGTCGGAGCCTTCCCCCCGTGCTGCCTCGCGCGCGAGGCCTACGCCCACTTGGGAAAAAAAACCCCTATCGCGTGGAGCTGGAGGCGGACCGGGGGGCGCGGCTTACTCGCTACTTAGTGGGCTCTCTCGCCCAGTTCCTCCTCTGTCTCCTGCGCGCCGCACCCAGCCTGGACACGCGTTCTCCCACCCTTTCCTCTTACCCCGCATGTCAGGCTCAGCGCGTTATTGGAATGTTTTAATTTTTCTTTTTTGCGTTGCAGGCGGAGTTACAGGGTGATCTGGATGCAGACTGGTACAGTAAGGGTACCTCTGCGACAGGCGGTACAGTAAGGGTACCCCTGTCCGGCACAGTAAGGGTGCCCGAGCCAAGGTCCAGGAGCCGAAGGGGGTTCTGGGAAGACCGCGACGGCGCCCCGTTAGTCCTTCGGGCGGTTGGGGGGCCTGACCAACCGGGGGTGGCCACAACACGCTCCGCCCCTGTCAGAAGGGGCGGGAGTAGGAGGCAGATCACGTGACCCAGTGGATGATCTGCAAATATTTATGTGCCACACTGCCAGGGCATCGACCCACCGTGTGTGCTGGCTCACCAGGCGGGCGGGCAGCAAGGGGCTGCCTGCCCTGGATCGCCCGTAAGATAACCCAATTTTATTATCATACTGTGTTGTATGAAATAAACCTGCAGCAGTTCTTCACCCACAAATAAAGTGTCAGTGTAATCTTTGGGTGATGTCTGTGTATGCGTGTTGACTGAAGCGGATGACGGTGTGGTCACTACAATGTGATGACTCAGGGTAGGTTCAAAACAGTTTACTCTGTGAACAGGCGCTACGCGGGAGTCTACCAGCCAGGCTCGCCGTCTGTGCACTCTGAAAGCACCCCAAGCCCTGCACCTTTGCCGATGGGGGTGCACTGAGCCACCAAATCTGGTTAAACTTGGACTCAACAGACATCCGAGAGCCCCCGGGGCAGGGGCACTCACTTACAGTGTCCATCCCGCCTGCCTCCCTCGGCCGTTTCTGGCTCAAGCACACGGAAAGACTGAAGCTGAAAACAAATCAAACTATTTATAAAGGGAGAGATTCTGAGCTGGAAGCGCTCACACACCCAAGAAAGAGCAGAGGCGGGCCGGCGCACTGCTTGCAGGAGGAGTGAGACACTGTGACTGAGGCCAGCTCGCCCCTCCCACGGAGACTGGCCCGGTGGAGCGAAAAACCCTCCAGACTCCACTAGTGGACGGAATGCTGAGAAAGGGTCCATGAGGAGGCACCAGGCAACAACAAAGTAGTCCTTACATTGCAAGATACTGCCTTGCAGGCAGTGGCGGAGGGTGACATTTGAAAGTGGCGAGGCGTAAAATGTTTGTCATACTTCAGCATAGCGAGCGAGCGTAGCGAGCGAGCCCGAACAACCTAAGGGGTGTTCGGGGGGGGGGTTCTTCCCCCGAGAAAATTTTGAAAAAAGAGTGGAAAAATGGTGCATTTTCAAGCAAATTTGAGAAAGCAGAAAGGTTAATAAAGCGATGAAGAAAGTGCAGTTATTACAGTAATAAAGAGATCATGTCATTGGCAAATTAAATCATTGGGCCCTGGCACTGACGTTCATTTATTTTTAGGAAAATGAAGGGACACGTGCGCCACCCCCACTGCATAATGTGAAGAGGGGCCCCGAGTCACCCACATCTCTCAGATATTCACTGGCCTTGGTCGACATGGCCGGGGGGACCTCAATCGAAGGGCTCGGTCTCCAGGCCCTGGCTCCAAATGCTAGTTTCTGCGGGCAGGCTGCCAAACAAATATCGCTGTATGCTGTTTCTGGTCTGGTGCTGCTATTCTGCTAATGAATGACTAACTAGGGCCGGAGGAAATGACATCACAGAGTCAGGCCATGTTCTCTCCTACTAGAGGTAAATGTTTATCGGCAGAAGGAAAAAGCTCCCTGACAGATAACACGGGAGTGGAAAGGATGTGGCTCAGCGGCCAGAGCTGCTGACTTGAGAGCTGGGGATCCCGCTTCTAGTCTCGGCAGTACCGCGCAACATCCTGTCATTCTATGCAAATCATGTAATCTCTCCTGGTGATAAATTGTTATGTAAATATGCTGCAAGAGTAAAAGGCAAACTTTATGAAAATATAGTTCCACCAAATTGGATGTTAACTGTATTTCAGTGGCGGGAAACTGATAAGAGAGGCAGGCGAGGAACAGCATTGGTAAATGCAGAGAAATATGCTACAGCCAATAGAAATGGAGGAAAGGTAGGTGACACGCACAGGAACCAATGAGAAGCCAAGAAAGAGAGGAGATGGAATGTAGGTCCCTTTTAAGTTTGTATTAAAAACAATAGATTTCTCAAGCACAGCGCAGGCGAAACCTACAAATGGCCCATATTTGCAGACTGGGTTAGTTTTGAACTTGGAAAGACTCGGTGTGTAAGTGTTTTGAAAAGTATGAAAGACTGCATGGATTTGAGCTTGCTACTGGCAATGTTTGTTTTAATATAAGGGAAATCAATAGTAAAAACCAGCCCAGCAGACCATAAAACAGGCCCACAAACAGCCAAGAAAACGGCCCAAACACCTTCCTGGCAGATCAGCCCGTTGGGCACTGCCTGATGGCCCTACTGGCCAGTCCAACCTTGTGTATTACAGCTCTGACTACCTGTTCTTTTGCCTCCTTCATCAGCGCCTGCAGGCCACACTTCATCAGCCATGCAACTCCCAGCCTATCATCCAAGGAAACCTCATCTGACACTCCTGGACAGACAAGGGTCAAGAATTGTTATATAATGCAAATTACTCAAGGTCGATCTATCCCCAATCTGGGTGGACGTACAAGGCCAACCAAAAAGGAAATGGATTCCAGTTCAACCCACGTTAAAATGAACTCCACCTGTGCTGCTGCAAAGTAGACTTTTCTGTGCATCAGTTGGTACATTTAATCTGTCTACTGATGGCTAAACTGAGATGTTCTTGGGTGGTTGAGGGCCATCCTGGATGTTTCTGTGGACAGGCTGGGATTCTCTGGGAACTCTTCATGGCCAAAGACACGGTTACCCATGATCTCCTTCTCCACCGCCTTTCGACCACAGGCATCCATTACAAGTCCCTCCATTGGATCTATTCGAATGCCTCTCTCCACTCTCAAGCTGTTGATTGCCCCTCCCCTCTCTCAATCTGAATTCTGCCTCTAGAGAAAGTAAATTGATCTGCTTGGTCAGGATTGGATCTTTGTCAGCAAAGAGCTATGTTTAAAACATTTTTGAAAACCATGTGGCTTGCTTCAGAAGGAATAGTGAGGGAAAGAGGATGCCACGAGAAGAGCCCTACACAAGAAAGACGCATCAGCTTTTTGCTTTCGCCTAAATCAGGTGTGGAGCGAAGCCTTCGAGATGCAGAGTGAAGGGAACCACTGGGAGAGCAGGGAGGGCTTGAGTTGTGAAGAGTGGTGTGGACAAAGGGAAGATCTTGAAATCAATATTCTCCCACAACCATCCCAAGTTAATTCCCTCATCACATTAAAAAAAATTCGGAAACATTTCCTTTTTTTCAACACCATGTTCTGGTTCACGTCTTAATTTTCCATTGTTATCCAATCATGTTTTCCTTCCACATCCAATTTTCGGTCAAATTGTATTTCTTTGTCGCAGTCTGCTTTTGTGTGAGAAATCTTACTTTTACTCTGCTGCGCCGCATTCCATTTTTTTCTCAACCACGTTGTTTCTATCTAGATTATTCTGTACCTCTCCATATAGCTCTAGCTGCCTCTGAAATATTATACCTATCCCTGAAACCTATTCTGAAAACCTTTCTGTGCCTAATTAAACAGCAGGTGAGCAAAAAGTATTGTCTGCGCCCATACAACCATTCCTTGATTCACAGAGGGCGCATCTCCTTGTTTCTAAAAGCATGAATGGAACTTGATTGATTCATTTACATGCAAGCAACAGAACTAACAATGGGGAATAAAACTAGAGCGAATATGCAGGCACAATTTCCCAATGACACTGTCAGTCAGCCACCTTGAATGACTATCTTTTGTAAACTAACAGTAGCGGTGTGTGTGACACAACCAGGGCCAGAAGCACACAGTTTCTGAAAAAATAGCATAACAAATCACAATATATTAAAATTGGCGTTGACTGTACAAAATCCAGATGTGAAATATAAAGAAATGGCTTCTTTGTGCTTAAACAGCGATTTTACTAACACAATTACCCACAGAGAAAAGTCGTGAAACCACTCATGATGACAACAGAAGGGTTAGAATCAAATCAATCCCAAACACGCAAAAACAGGAAAGTACAGCGTGCACAGCGGATAAAGGTGCGCAGAGACCAACAAAGTTAAACACTCTTTAAAGATACAGCCTGTACATGTATCCAACAAGTCCCATCAGTTAGGAGCGGGCTTTCCAGAACAAATGAAGAAGATAGAGAAATCTGTACTGTGGAAGAACAGTAAACTCTAATTGCTGCTCTTTTAGCTAGGCTTTTGCTTCCACCTCCCTTGACAAAGGAGCCATATGCACTATGTTGTACAGCTAGCTGCAATGTTGTGCTCCATAGCTGAATTGCTTGGGAGTTCTACAATCTCAAGCAAGCCATTCTAAGAGACAGCCGAGGGGAGAAGCGGGGGTGTCGCGCGGGGGAGGGGGCCGGCCGGGTAAGGGAGTTTTAAAATAAAATCAATCAATCCTACCTGACCAGGTCTGCGCCGCCGGCCTCGGGTCCGTTCTGGTGCCAACAGGAACAGCCGCATCACTGCTGGGAGGTAGCAAGCCCCTCTCAGCCAATCCTGGCGCTGTAGCAGCGCCAGGATTGACTTAGAGCAGGCCAGGGCAGTGTTACGCTTTGCCCGCCTGCCCATTAGGAGACCGAGGTTCGCTCTCCTAATGGGCATGCGCCAGCCTGAGCAGGCACCAGTGCGCATGACTGGGCACGGTGCAAAAATTCGCCACCATGCGCACTCATGCGCACTTGTGCTTGTGCTGCTGCCTGCCCCTGACAATCATGACTGTCAGTCAACATGACGCCAGACCGCCCACCCCCTTCAGACTCTGAAGGGGGTGGGCGGTCCGGCGTCTGACTCATGCTGACTGACAGTCATGATTGTCAATTCTCCCTCGGAGCCGCTGCGGGCTGCGGCTGAACTTAAATAAAACGATAGTTTACGGTGCGGGCGGGGGGGCAACGCCCCCAATGGACGCACCGCCACTGCTTGCAGGGTAAGGTAACTGTAGTTGGCCGATGCTGCTTCCTCTGAGATCGGAAGAAAACGTAAGTGACGCATCGGCCCATCAGCCAATAATCAGCAAGTTTAAAAGAGCAATGCCACATTTAAACCAATGGCAAGGGACAAAACAAAAAAAACGCAATAGGTGGAGTTTCACCCTTAATACTAATTACTTGATGCCTCGTAGAGGCAGCGCATGCGCGCTGCCTATGCAAGACCTAAAAAGGGATGGTTCTGACTGCCTACACGCTGATCGCATCATAATATGGTGGATGGGACCTCCGAATACTTGTCAGGCAGTCCCACTCCCGCTCTGATGGTGGTTGGACACTCGTCCGACCGCTGTTGTAAGACCCATAGAACGGACAGCGGATTCAGACACACCAGTTGGTTATTTTCTTGAGCACGACTTTGGTCAGTGCAAATACAGAAAGGTAGAGACATTTTTTTTTAATTCATACTCTGAATTCCTGCTCCTGAGGGGGAGTCTCTCAGGGTCTACATACTTACTTGTGTCCTTTAGTCTCATTTCAAGCCCTCACTTTTTATACCAATTTCCAGTCTATTGAGGTAACTTTGCTTACCATGTGTCATTCAGAAAATTTTCACCTTACACAATCCACTGGCTGAATGGAGGTTGCTGAAGAATCATCAGTGTATATGACCTGCAACTGACCAAGAGTCTTCCACCACCAAGACCTAGGTCTTCACACCAAGAGGACTTTATTTATACCATCACATCACACACTCTTGCCTGTTCGGAGACCACAGAGGTACTTTCTCATTCAGAGGTCTCCGTCTGCCTTGTTTACTTATTTCCCTTAAGTGACATGGCTAGGGTGTCAGTAGAAGGAAGTCCTGCTGGCACAAACTTTTACCTTGGCCTGGTGTGTGAACTCCTCTCCATTCGCAGAGTTTGCAGAGTTTTCTGCACTCTGCGTGGAGTTTCGAAAAACTCTGTTCCACTCGCCAACGTTAAGGTGGCGAGCACGAGCAATGAAAATCTAGTGTTAGACCACCTCCTAGCGAGATTTAACAATGTGGATGGCTCAGATGGTTGCGACCGTTCGCATTGAGAAACCATTCGTTTGCGCTGAGTAGGCTGCTGCTCAAGTAGAAAATTTAGTCGAGCTGTGCATGGTGCCATTCGCACTGATTTTCCAGGGCGGGACAAACACCCAGCGCTAAAAATCAGCGCGAAAGGTACGACCTAATGTACTCTGCCGCATGTGGAACTCTGCATAGCACGGCAGAGTTTTTTGGTCACATCGCGGAACTCCACGAACTCTGCCCAGGACTACTTTTAACGCTTGGCAAGACATTATATGAAGTAGGGTTGAGTACAGTTTATTTTGTTACTTCGCATTGTTGTGTTTCGATTTAGATGTCCGTACATAGGTTTTTCTAAATCATGTCCTTATATAGGCACAATTTGCATTGCCCTTATTTAGGCATAGAATCCCAGTCCTTATTTAGGCATTAGCCATGCTCTCCAAATACAGGCATGGTCACCTACATCCGTCCATCCCCACGTTCCTCTCGTACCTTTCAGATATCGTCACAGACATCCGAAAGCAGAGGACGGTCAGATCACAAAGAAGAACGCGTAAAGTCCAAAGACGAACACGTTCAGAAAAACAAACCAAAACCTCAATTCACTAAGAAGAAGGTAGCAGGTCTAAAGATCAGACATGCCGAGAATTCTGAGAACACAACTCAAGAATGGAGAATGGGCTCAGACAATGCTGGACAGTGCAGCAGAAGTAACAATAGCTCGCCAGAACCTGAAGGAACTTCCGGAGATAGTGGACTTGAATGAGTACATAACAGTAGAGACTGTAGACGCCAGGGTTAGTAAACCAGAAAGGTTATATAAAATAACTCTCCGGATGGAGGGAGACATACCAAGAAAAGTAAAGGCCCTCTTTTGGGAGAAACTTTCAAGGGGTTATGATATACGTCTAGCAGAACAGGACTGGCCACCAGAATTTGTCAGGAAGTGCCCACATGGCGAGGAGATCATTATGCCAGACTTCTCTGACCATATTCCAATTCATTTAAAACACACTTATGTCAGGAAATGGGCAGTTGCCCAGGCCTCAGCATTATACAAAAAACATGTAGGAAGGATGAGGAGTCACCTCACCACAAAATACAGTTAAAAAATCAACCTACTGCACAAAGGCAGTACCCAATTAAGCAAGAAGCTAAAAAACAGGTCAGGGAGATCTTAGATCAACTTGAATACCAAGGGGTGATTGACACACGCACATCATCAATGAACAATCCTTTGTTTCCTGTCTCCAAACCAGACAATACATATTGTCTAGTTTTGGATTACAGACACCTGAACACTTGTTCTAAGACATTTGCAGTGCAAAATGCACACAGTACAGCATTAATGAATAACATTGTGCGTAAAAAATATAAAACCACATTAGACATTTCAAATGGGTTCTTTTGTCAAAACATAGCACCTGAAAGTAGGTACTTGACAGCCTTCACAATAATGGGGACCCAGCGTCACTTTTGTTGACTCCCTCAAGGGTTCAAGAACAGCCCGGGGTGAACAGGGTGAATACCATTATACTGGGCTTCGCCTCTGAGGGCTACAAATTCAATTTAAAAAAAATCCAGAATTGCCCATCTCAATGCCCTTTTCCTAGGATATGAGCTTTCAAGTGAAGGCAAAAGCCTGGCAGCTAACTTTTTAGAAAAGTGTGCGCTGCTCCAACCTCCAAAAACGCTGAAAAACTTACAGTAGATTCTAGGTTTCCTGAATTTTGGAAGAACTTACATTCTAAAATACGCAGAAAGTGTTAAACCTCTCTACGAATTAATCAAACCTGATTTCAAAATCAAAAATTGGACACAGGAACACACAGATATCCTGCGTTCACTTCAAGCTGATATGTTAGCAACAAATCACTTACAAACACGCGTAAATACATGCAATTTAGTGATCCGAATAATTTCGGGTCAATGCAGATTCACCAACTTAACTTTTAATGAAGGTGAAAAAGTACCAATTGCATACAAATCACATTTGTAAACACAAGCAGAAATGCGCTTCACTTCGCAGTAGCAAAAGAAAGAGCTCTTGCTCAGGGTAAACACATTATTGTCGTGACTCTGGTACCAGCCTTAGAGGCAGTTACAAAAGCGAGCATTCCAAATGCAAAAGCTTTACATCCAAGATGGATACAATGGGTTAATTCTCTTGCTGCAAAGGATGTTGAATATGTTTTTGATCCTTACTTAAAAACCCAAGCATTCCTGCAATATGAACATGAATGTCCTCTGCGTATGGAGATTCTCCCTCTTGATCAGTACGAATTTATAATTTATCCTGACGGATCAGCACAACCCACTACGGAAAGTAAGCAAGCTTACAGTGCAGCGTGCGCAATCGTTAAAGGTCACATGCGCAATATTAAATTCCGACCAATGGTCACTAAAACACAATCTCTAGGAGATTGTACAGCTCAGCGAGCTGAACTACAAGCATTCAAATTGGCACTTGAAAATACGGATCGCGAATTCCCCACACTTATAGTGTGCGATTCTTTTTACTGTGTTCAATCATATAATGAAAATTTATAGAATTGGCTTCAAAATGGTTTCAAAGATGCAAAAAGTGGCACAATCAAGCATAAAACGCTTTGGGAACAAGTAGTTCAGGTGCGAAACGGACTACAAAGCACTCACGTGATACACACGCTGAGTCATCAACGTGATTGCGTTCACGTTGCAGGGAATTAATTGGCTGACGAAGCTGCGAAGGGGGCTGTGCAAACAGCTTCCGTAGCTGCGATCACTCGTTCAAAACCGAGAATAGACAGTGAGATATTATTGGCTGTCAATGCTTCAAGCAAAGGCAGTGGTGCAGCGTTACCTAAAAAATTTCCACTCAAATACTCGTATATAATTGATGCGAACAACGTTCCATTTGCTCGAATCCCTGGAGTGGGGGATAGGGTAATTCCAAACATGGAAGGTAGATTAGGACTAATCCTAGCAGCACATGAAGGGATAGCCTCTGCCCATGCAGGTGTTTCTGCCACAGTATCATTATTAAAACAGTGATATTGGTGGCCCGGCATTAGGAAACAGACCAAAAACTATGTTTTGGAACGAGAAATATGCCAACAGATGAAAGTCTCTACAGTGAAACGTCCTGCGCAGACACCCCTGTTAATTTCAGATAAACCATTAGCTTGTGTTTACCTGGATCACTGCGGTCCCTTGCAAAGGGATGCTAACTATAAATATATCATGGTCGTAGTGGATTCGTGTTCAAGCTTCCTATGGATGTGGCCTCAGCGCTCGGCTGACGCTCGAACTGTTATAATAGATTTGCGAGTCTTTATCGGCACATTCGCAATTGGCACACTACATTCTGACCAGGGCCCTGCGTTTAGCTCTCAAGCTTACAAAGAAGCCATGGCCAGTTTGGGCGTTGCATTGCAGTACTCCTCTCCGTTTTATCCTGAGGGAAATTCTGTTGTGGAAAGGAAAAACCGGAACATAAAGCAGTCTATAACAGCTAGGGTATTAGGTTTGGGTGATGGGCGGGTCAAACATCTTTATGGGGTCCAACGCTCATTAAACAATTTGCCAAGAAGTTCTCTAGGGGGGATCACTCCATATGAAGTCCTATTTGGGACAATAATGTGGGCTCCAGATCTCGAATGTAAAGGCACAGTGGTGGAAAATAAACCATTTGATATCAAAAGATCGTTTGGCTGTTTTACAGGACTTAAATGAACTAAGATCGAAACAAAGCAACGTGTTCGTGAAGCCAACCACCACTGGGGAAATTCCAGCCGTCCCAGCAAGGCCTGTCTGGATCCCAAAGCTTGGGGATCTAGTCAGAGAGAAGATCGCGGACAAGAAGGAATTTGGGCCTTCTTACAGAAAACCAGTACCTGTCCTAGCCATCCATGGAACAAGAACAGGGCTTCTGCCGCCCTTGCTGGAAAAAATGAGAAAAGATTTGTATCAATCAACCTCATCAAACCACACTATGTGGCCAATACTAAGCAGTAGGCCTTGTGGACTCCGACCAAGTAGCAGACGCACTCCTCTAGCTACCATTCAAGAGGTTCAAACTGAAAGACTCATCACCATCGAGGAGTCAGCAGTAAGAAATAAAGGACTAAGCAACAATGCTATGGAACTCATTCCTCTTGAAACCCAAATAACAGTTCGTCCTGATACACCTGTCTACACCAATGTAACACGTGATCAACTGGTGCCAGCGATTTCAACAAATCCTGATGCAATTTCAACCATTGACAGAACTGCCTCTGGCTATTTCATTAACTTTGATACGTTTTCCGAGGATCCAAGCGAACCGGAAACTATGCCACCCAAAAGAACTTTCAAAAAACGAGCACAAGACTTTTTTCATCTCCTGGAAAAGACTTATCTGGTTTCACCATGGATTGAACTATGGATTATTTCTGGAATACTTTTCTTTCTGCTTTGGCTAGCTTTAGTAATGACTCTTAGAATGCTGATAAATGGAAGATATATTCAATTGGACACAGAACGTAAAAATGTGAACTTACTTTTGAAACCACACAAATCATCCCATCGTGAAGCAAGAGACTTGTCAGCAGTGAACATCACAGCCATTCCTATACAAGATGGTATAGTTTGGAACAAAACGGATTATGATATATTCAGCCTGTCAGAACTTTTGAAGATTCCACACTTATTTAAGATTTCATTAAGTGACTTTATTACCTCCAGTACCTATTCTGATGATTGGGACTTTGAGACTGTTAATAACATGATGTCTGATCTAGAAAGGTCTGCTGCATTCTCTAACCATGAATACTTAGAGGGTTCAACAGACTATGAACAGCTTTATTGTTACAACCACTATGGTCATCATTTCTTGCATAAATCTGCAACACCTAGAAATGTATTTATATATAACCAATGGGAACAATGTCCTACACCACCAAGGAGTAGCTCAAAAACGTTTGCAATGAAGTTTCCATATTTTTCAGGGTACAATACATCCAATCTGGAAATGTTTTACTTTCAGAATGTGAACAAAACAGGAGCGAAAAATATGTTAACTAATACAAAACAGATTTATTCTGCAGCCTTTATTGCCCAACTGTCTAGACAGGGTTTCCACTTTTGGAAAGACACAATTGACATAAAATCTGTCTGGGGTACAAAAGATTGGCAAGTGCAGGGGATAGAAGCTTTGTTTAGAGCCTGCATCATCCCACAGCAAATAATGTTTTTGAATGACACTGTCCAACAAACGTCTTGCCTTGGGTTAGCCAAGATCAAAGACATGAACACACCGTCCATACCTACACCTTCAAGTATTAGCACTACACAGGGGGAGGTCGACGTGCATACAATTTTACAAAACAACAGATCAGATCCTGAATGGGAAAAATGTTTACTCTGGCCCACCGACACAAACATCTGTCGAGAAAGATTCCTGAACAGAATACAGGGTTATAAAAACAATAGGCCTGACCCACGTTATGTTCAAAGACAGAATCCAGGGGTAGTAACAATATACAGTGTAGGAAAATTATGCCTTGATTGGCTACAGAACTCTGCACTAGAGGATGTGAAACAACACTTATCTTTACTCAAAGAAGGCAGAGACCTTAGGGATTTCTTGCTAGGTCCAAGAAAACCATGTCAAAAACGTTTCATATATGGCGGCATCTATGCTGCTTATAATGAAATTTGGAAAGTTACCCAAGCAGACGCCGCAGAAAGAATACGAGAAATTGATCGTATTAATTTAGAGAAATCTCTCGCTGTGGTCGACAATGGGTTAACGACTCTGCCATCCAGGATATAGTCACTGGGCAACATTTTATACTCTGCTATAGACATTGTGGAACAAGATTTGGTCCTGCTGCGACAAGGCCGGTCTCAATTACGTTCTATTCTGTTATTAGGCTGGACGCTACAAAACATGCGTGCAGGCTATGTGCCTTGGCATTTCATCAACACGTCGTCTCTGTTTTCAGAATACAATCTCACTGATAAACAGATCGAACTGCCATAAAGGGGAGCAAAGTATACAGTGCTGAGCATTGAAAAACTGGAAAAATTGCCATTTACAGTAGCAGTAAAACCAGCTACAGAATGGATCGTTCATGGCAAAATGACTCTGCCTGTTACAACTTTCCATTTTCAGTATTGCCTCAAACAAATACAAGCAGGCAAATATGAAAGGTTGGGTAAAGAACACATCAAGACATCCTGGGATTTACCTTACACACACAGATGTTGGAGTGGGGGGCGTGAAGTGTTTCTCAGCAGTACACACTGTGAAAATGCACTGAGTGGTTCACTCATGTCGGGATATTAGTTTACACGAGGCTTGTAGTGGTTCTACTGCAAATTTATCCTGCCACCTGCAAGGTTCACCAGCCGCTGTGATTAATCCAACGTTTGGCCAACTTTCAAATGGGAGTTACCTCATGTTGAATGATCTGAGATGTTGTGGTATGTTGCCAGGCATCCCATATCTGGTAACGGTTGGCTCCAGGGTCACTTGCTGTATGCAAGTTTTGTTCCCCCAAATAGACACAGGGAGTCGCCTTTATGGCCTTTACTGAACATCTCTTCTGTACGAATTGATACTTTAAGCAGAATGAAAGCCATTCTTTTACAACAAACCGTGCCTTTGACCTCGGCCAAAGAAACCTATGATCTACAAATTGCAAGGACTTCGGCTGAGATACAGGGTCTGTTACGTACAAACTGCCCTACACATTTCCAAGAAATGTTGGGACGTATCTTAAACATGTCTGATACGAGCGGTATTGTGCATGTATTTAAGACCATATGTTCAGGACTGTTAACACCTTTTCAAGCAGTCCTCGGAATCATTCCAAACTTCGTGCAGTCGGTGTTTGGTGGTCTGCCGATAATTCTAGCACTCGTTGCAGGAATCCTGTTTTTATTACTACTACTACGCTATGGCAAGCCAATTCACCAGCATCACTCCCAGCACCTTGGAGAAAGCTCTCCTGGAAAGGAAGTGTCGTGAGCGCATAGGACAACTTTTGGGTTTACCTCGGCTACGAGAATTAAATACCACATGGTTTCTGTCATTCAGACCAATCTGGCAAGATTGCATCTTACCTGTTCTACACTGCCTGCTTTGCGGTGAAGAATGCGTGCTAGACATCTGTCTAACACTCCCATCAGTCATGCCAACAGATATCGATACTCTGCTGGACCCGATTACGGCCCATGCTCTGTGCTGTCCCCAGAGGCTACCAATCCTGATGACGGCATTCGTTGAGATCTCACAGACGCATTATGCTAACGCTGAGTTACGAGATGGATCAACCGGCACACAGGTAAAATCGGAAACGAACATTACTACTGGCGATGCTTCACATTTATGTGCAGTTAATCTTCTAAACGAGGTATTCCAGCTATCACCGACATCGATAGATGATCTTTTGTCTACAGGAATAGAGGATTTAATGTTTTCCCAAGCTCCATATACTGACTTTTGATTCGGCTCACAGTGTACCGGGAAAGCTACGAATTTGGCCTTCATTTTTCAAAACAAAGACAAAACCTTAGAACTTTTTCATACAATTTGTTATTTTTCTCTAAAATTGAATTTTTCTTTTTATGGCGAAGTAATATGCTTAAAGTAGAACTATTCATAGAGAACAGACTTCTTTGAACACTTCCAGGGACACATTGTCACCTTTATTCACCACAGTTTCATTTATGTACCATGACATAAATTGGCTTTGGCCTTTTCTTCTGTAATTGTGAGCCATTTCATCATATGGGTATATATTTCTGTTCATTCATTTAGCATTCACTGTAAACATATGTTTAGAATGAAACATTGCTTTAATGTGTACAGCACCTTTGTATTTCATGTCTAGCAAACGACTTTTACCATAAACCTATTTCAGTATGCTTTTACAAATGTTTTTAGCAACATGCGGTACTCAATTTTAAATGTTTAGCATTTCATGTTTAGCATTTAGTATTATCATTCATTCGAAAGTGGAGTGGGTGTGGTGTTTCGATTTAGATGTCCGTACATAGGTTTTCCTAAATCATGTCCTTACAGAGGCGCAATTCGCATTGCCCTTATTTAGGTATAGAATCCCAGTCTTTATTTAGGCATTAGCCATGCTATCCAAATACAGGCATGTCACCTACATCCGTCCATCCCCATGTCACAGCGAGTTCTTAGAAAACAGAGCCTTAAGCCATTGGGACTTTCCCTACCTAGGACTATTGATTTCTTTAATACCTCATCTATTATGCCTGAACTACTATTCATTAGGGGTTCATTCATAACGTCTTCCCCTGCCCGACTTTACGTCAATGCTAACATTCCTAAGTACCTTCCAGTTATAAATATACCTTCCCTTACCATGGCAAACCACGGCTCGGCTGCACAGCTCGATACGGCTCGCCACGGCAAGTTCGGAAGAATTCAAGTCCCCGCCTGACGCACTGACCAGACGCTGTCATCCCTGCTCGCAGAGAATCCAGCTTCCAGTGTTCTGACTCCCTTCGTGGGGTGTTAGAGTTTGAGACCTGGAAAGAGATTCCCACCTCTCTCATTCTAAGGTATGGAGCTGACTAGAACCTAGAGGGACTCTTGGCATACGCAAAACTATAGCTTACCATACTGTAGAATACGGCACCTACTTCTCACCTTGTACTACACTTAAGTCAGGTACACTGGGGTAGAACTATTTAGAAGCATCAAACGAGTATCTACTTTTTAGCCTATGTTATTTATGTATGTGTATATGAATACATGTCATAGCTAGAAGACAATGCTGTTGCAGTATTATTTCTTCTTACTGCTTACACTGTACGTATTATATCTCGCATACTGTCTTGCGATTGTAACATCTCTTACACGAGAAACAAGACTGTTCAATAAATCCTTTTATTGAAACGCCCATCTATCTATTTCTAAACATGCATAATTGACTGAGTGAAACTGTTATCTGTTGTTTCCACAATTCTGAGACATGTTCCGATTCTAAGGGAAACAAAGTTGTCATGTTTATGCGGTTGCCAGAAACTACTACCTTCTTGTTTATTCAAGGAGTTTCTAGTGGCCTCTGAGTTAGCTGGCACACAAAGTAATTACGTTTAATGTACTCGATAGAGGCATACTGACCTCAGTCCTATGCCACAACTATAGTGTATATTATTCCAATGCGCAGAGCCTATAAGGGAAATAGGAACTACACTAGAGCATATTATTGTAATGACTCCACCCTGATCTCATTTTTACCAAGTCTTTTTTAAACAAAAGAAATGCTAACACTGTTATTAGGGGTTAGATCCTTCTCTTTCCTAAATTTAGAGGATTGCTGCCTATAAACAGAAGCTCTCCTTGACCACCTACATCCCGCTTGATCTTGATGTCTCTCTCTTAAAAGGAGAAACAAACACTGGGTGGACGCGTCAAGCAAGCCATTTTGCTTGGATATAAATGTTCCTAACTCTCTGTGAATAGTCTTCATTTGGGACTTTGTGGGACTTGGTGGAAGTCCCCATCCTAGATGCCAGCGCTTCCATTCCACCAGAGATACGAGATGATCACTGTACCAAATAATTTTCAATTCTGAATGAATGAATGAAAGTATTTACACTGCACTCTCTACCTAGGTGTAAAGCTATTGGCGCTGGCCTTAGTGAGTGCTCTTAAAAAAGGTATGTTTTTAAACCTTACCTGAATCTGGCAAAAAAGGACAGATGCCTCAGCTATGAATGGAGAAAATTCTGAATCGCTGAAACCAGGGAAGAGCAAGCGCTCCACCTTCTAGATCTGAGTATTATTTTGGGAATACCGATGAGCCTTTTATCCTGGTTTTGTGGGTCCCTTATGGGCTGGTATATAGGA
This sequence comes from Triturus cristatus, assembly GCF_964204655.1. Classification (NCBI taxonomy): domain Eukaryota; kingdom Metazoa; phylum Chordata; class Amphibia; order Caudata; family Salamandridae; genus Triturus; species Triturus cristatus. The sequence continues at coordinate 594,806,905 of NC_140579.1, forward strand.
ACCCACACATTTAAGCATTCAGGATACTGCCGTTCAGTGTACTTCTTTGCTTGTGAGCAAACATAAGGCCTTATTACGACCACCGTACCCGTGGTGGTGGTCCGACGACTGCCACACTGCAGGACCGCCCACAGTATTACGTCTGCAGTGGTCGGACCACCTCAAGACGACCGGCACTGCTGGGATCGAGGATGCCGATGGGGCGGCGATCGTTCACTGGCAGGAATATGCTGACGCAGCAGCAGTCAGCACCACCGAGCATATTCCGAGTTGCCATTTCAACACCCTATTCAAGGCGGTAACCCCGCCATAAAAAGAGTGGCAGAATGGCAACGAAGGGGGCCCTCACTGGGCTCCATGCTGGGTTTGGGCCTGGAGTACCATGTTGTGCCCCCCTGAATTTTCACCTCCTTCCTGCACATTGTGGCATATATGTTGCGCCTCCCTGGATTTGCACCTCCTTCCTGCACGGTAGAGCATATATGCCACACCCTGCCGGAAGGTGCACTCAGCGCTCTGAGTGCGGTGGTCTGCAGGATAGGCTCTTCTATGGTCCTAGCAGACAGCTGTTGTTGGACCGCTGCCGTCAGACTGCCGCCATCAGACCGCCGCAGGACCACCCGCAAGACCAGGATTTAACTCCTAATCTGGTGAGCAGTCACACCAGGGCTTTGGCTGTCCTGCAGCAGATGGCGCATTGCATGGTCCACTGTAGGATCGCCAAAGTCGTAATAAGGCCCCTATTCTATTTTTCTTCACATTCTGAGCTCTTTCTCTAAGAGTTAGGTTGAAACCTTGGAAGACCTGCATACAAGCGGCTACAGTACTCCAACACAGCATCAATGGCTACTCTTACTGCAAAGGACTCTCGTTGAATACCTATGCAAAAATAGGCTTCAGCTTGGAGAGTTGATGGAAACAGTTACACATTTTCCCACCATCTCAGAGTCATTTGATCATTAAAGATAAATTCAAGATTATTGGTAAAAAAATTGCAGCGTGGTCAAAAAGAAAAGCCCTGAGTATCTTTCAACACAAAGCAGCTTGATCTCAGTTTTGGAAGGGTTAAGCTGTAAATCATGAGTCTGCATCTAATTGATGTACTTGTGTGTGTGACACTGGACTCTCTCCTGCATCTCCTTAAAAAGGTCATGAGGGGGTTAAACGAGATGGACGATAACGACGATCCCTGAACAACCGTGCAAGATAGAAAAACCTCTTCTGAGGTATGGACCTAGGGATAGCTTTTAGGAGTGAGGGATGAAAAAAGAATCAAGCCATTTAATAGTATTACACCTTGCCTGCGCCACCGGGCACAGCATGTTAAGCAGGATCTGAAGATCCATGGTGTTTAAGGCTAGAAAGAGGCCCAACATGAACTAAAGGAAACCTGCTCTCTTGTTACTGAAACCAAGAGCCAGGTAAGGCACTTTCAGTACTGTGCCTGGGTTGTTAAACCAGACTGAAGGTAGGTAAGGCAGCTACTGGCGTCTAATGCTTTAGAGGTGAGTTATAAATGTGTCCCTAGTTTTGACAAGCCTTTAATAATGGGTCTAGAGGACAGGATTGTAGGATCCATGCTGGGCTATATTATCAACGGGTCAATGATTCCCCTATCGCTTGACCGGGCATGTTCCCTTCTGCCCAGTACTGAAGAGGAACAGCTCAGGTAGGGGCAGATCACCAGTGAAAGGCTACTAGCTAATGGTAACTCACACCCGGCATTACTGGTGACATGTTGTCAGGGCTGGACTGGAAACAAAAGAAGCCCTGGACTCTAACTAGCCCTGCACCTGTCTCTCTTTCTTTAAGTCTTATCTCTTTCCCTCTCCCCCTCCATCCCTCTGCCTCACTGTCTCACCCTCTTTCTTTCTGTCGCCTAATGTCCCTGCTGTACCTGCTTTCCTCGGAATGTGGGGGGTCTTTCAAAGGCTCAGTCTGGTCCCAAACCAACCTCCAGTAACTTCGGTGCCCTCTCACCCTTCACTCACCAGAACAATGCCCAGTAGGTTAAAAGGACAGTACTATCACCTGCCCTTCCTGTACACTTCCGGGATAATGATGCAGTGATGGGGAATAACATGCAGGATATGGGTGTCTTCTCTTATTTCCGCCATTACCGGGCCATTTATTGCGCACAAGTTCCATCTCCTTTTGTCAGGTGGGCCTGTGCCTGGCGGCTGCCGCACCCAGCGCTCTCGGCGGCAGTAAAAGCTTGTAATCCCATCTCGGACAGAAAATGGAGTGCGAGGCCGGAAAGAGATTATAATTTCACTTCTATTCGGGCTCTAGGAGGCGAGCGAGTGGTGGAAATAAACGTGCAAACTCTTTCAGTTGCCCATGGGCATCCGTGGCCTACGGGCTCTCAGTATGGGCGTATTCTCAAGAACGTGTGATAACCATTGCAAAAGTAACTTAACTCAACTCTCAACATCGCAGTCTATAGAGGGAAAATTACGTCATGTTAACTAAGTATTCACAACACGGCGGTACCATGCGATAGTCACCAGATAACGCATCAAATGGCCGAGTTAAAATCAACGCCACGCCGCAAAAATGCGAAACACAAATGCTAAAAAAGCTGCGATGAGGCCAATCGTGATACAAAAATCATTGAAAACCAGCAACACGCCTGCAATTCACACGCGTCAGGTGGGAAAATCACCATAAAAGCAGAAAAAAAAGACAAACAAATGCCAAACAACAGCGAAGCACAATGGATGTCGCCGGAGCAAGTACAGAGGAGAACCAGAACTCCACAAGCCCCCCGGAGGATCTGGGCGTAGTTCGCGAAGTCGTGCTACGCGAAGCTACGCGAAGATGTTCTTGCACTACGCAAGCTACGCGTAGCTTTGCGAGCGTGTGTAGTTGCTTGGGGCGCCTGTTCGCGATGCCTTTTTCTTGTTCGGGAGCACGGTGTGCGTGTTCGGGGAGCTCTTTGCATGCTCGGGGGATAATATCTCGCGATCTTATCCATGCGGTCCCAATGGGCGCGGCCATTTCGTTTTTCAATTGTCCCACTCGCGATGCCTTATTTCCTGTTCCAGGTCACGTATAGCGTGTTTGCGATGCGCATGTCGTGTTCGGGAGCGCATTTTACGTGTTTGCGACAATTATTGCATGTTCGCGAGAATTATCGCGCTTACTTACCCACGCGGTCGTGAATGAGCGCGGCCATCTTGTTTTTCACTCTATGCTATGGTTCTGGGCCTACTTTTCTATCCACCCTTAATCTTTGTAATCCTTAGTATTTAAAACATTTTTTCTGACTTTTTTTAGTTATCATCTATCTCTCTCTTTCCCTAAGTTTATATTTTGCATTTTATTTCTACTGTTACTGTGTTTTTTTACTTTTATTACTTCTTTCTTACTTCTTCCCCCTAACTTTTTTTTCCCTTCTAACTTTTCTTTTCCGCCTCCCAACCACCCCAGAACCATGGCCAAGGGCACGTCGTCTGGCTCATCAAAGGGCAAGAGGCCTGCGCCAAAGAGCCACCTGCCTTGCGGCAGAATGCGTCCTGCAGGGGTGCAGGCCCGGCAACTTTTTGGTGGGGCGGAGGTGGCCGCCCATGTTTTTTTCATCCAGCGCCACCTCCCCTTGACCTTGGCAGCAGGCCCGGCTCCGGGTACGCTACCCAGGAGCGTCACCGTCGGTGGGCGAAGGTGCGCCGGGCAGTGTTCCGGTGCTCAGGGGTCCGGCGCCCCCATAATCAGCTGGCCCACCGGTGGTCTGACATCCTGGACCGGGAGCAGGACCTGTTGGACCTGCTAGGTGTTGAGGTCGTTGGGCTTGGTGAGTAACTTATTGTATATAAATTACATTTTTGACAAATAATTAACAAGATTACTGGTGCGTGCTGACGCGTTGCTGGTAAATTACGTTTCAAAATCTTCTGTGATTGTAGGACCCAGGTGCTCGGTGCTACTCTTACTTGTTTGCAACTTTGCGCTAGCTTGGGCTGATTAATGTAAGAGTTTATTTTAGAGAACTGAAGTTAGGTAATGCTATTGCTAGAGAGACTCTAGTCCTTTCATTGTCCTCCTGTGAAATAGTGGTGGATGGATATTGGATACTAGGTTTAGTTAGTATAAGTTAATAATTGTTTTACCGTCTGCGTGACGCCTCCTCTGTCACTGAGTGCTGCTTACCCCAGTCCTCCGTAGAACCTTTTGTAGTTTGTTTAGTGAGTGGCAGGGTCAGTCAGTAGCAGAACAAGATCACATGCAACCAACCCACAATTTGGTGTATGCACAAATTTATGCATGTGTCCTCCATCTCATCTATGCATTTGATGGCTAAAAAAAATGGAAATGCAGACTTAGTGAACAATTGGCCCGTCTGGAATAGGTGGTCTAGGTCAGGTGGTACTTACTAGGCTTCGTTAGTATTTGTAATCAGAATGATTATGGAACACTGGAGTGTTCATAAATAAGTAGATGATCCGTGAATCCAGCAAGCAGCCCAGCAGTCGATCCATCTTATTAGATAGGTCAATTTTATTGCAATTGTTGTTTCCTAAAATGTTTTTTGACTTATTTTTCCAAATGATTTATTTGTTTCACAGCACTCCTTAATGTTTGTCTCTTTCTTTATTATATCTTAAATGAACATCAGCACCACCCAGGGGCAAGAAGACAGGGTCCGAGTCGGCGGGACAACATCTACCAGGAGAGGTCCGATCCTCTACCGAGGCTCCTGCTGCTGGCCCCAGTAAGTCCTCCAGTGGTTAATATTAACAATTATATTTCCCTAACTTTTATTGCATCTTTTTTATCTGAACTATATATTATGGTTCCACTTTCTAATTCTATTTTTTTACAAAAGCTTCTTTGACCTTGACTATCTGTTTCCAAATTCTGGTTATCCCTGCCTCTAACTAAGTTCCTTCTAACTGCCTCTGCTATGACTCTCTGTACTACTACTACTATTATTCTGTCTGTAGCTAAGCTTGCACAGTTGGTCACTCTTTATTGAAGGTTTTCTTTGGAATAATAAAACTCAGATTGACCAATAGCTCTAGCCACTGTGTCCTGTCCTTTGGGTTGTCCTCTCTTAGTCTTCTTAATGTTGAGGCTTTGACAATTCCCACAAACAAAATGCCCAACCAGATATTTGACTAGTATTTTGGATCGGATAGTACATACTACTACTGTTGTAGTGATTCTGCAGAGCCACATACAGAACTATGCACAACAAAGTAGTATGTTGGTGATGGGAGGTTGGACCTTACTCATCATCACACAGTCAGAAGAACCCACGATCCCCTGACCAACTAGCTATAGTGTCTCACATTAGGTCCCACTCCCGACCCCCCACACGAAGAAAATAGTGATACACAATGATGATGACTGAGACAGACAACCCAGAACATACCACCCTTTTGCTGACTCACTTGTGTAAGTCCACCCCACCAAACCAAATACCACAGAGTCTATGTGTAAGTTCAAAAGGTTTATTTGAAATAAGTAGCAAGCTCTGTACGTCGTTATATGAAATTTTACTACAGCCATCGTCAACAGCAAAAAGCATAAGATTAAAACAGTAAACATTTACAAGTGCAGGACAACGAGAACAAGACAAACCATCTGTGTGAATTGTGGAAGACCCCTCACCGTAGAACGTAGAAATACTGGTTACATCATGCATCATAAGCTCTGCAAATCTCTGATTTGTAGAAGGGAATCTTCCGCCTATTATATGAGGAAAATGCTGTCCATTAGATAGTATACTACAATAATGCAAGCATTTCGCAGTCATGGCAAAAAGTGTAACATGTACATGTGATGGCTAAGCAATACGGACTAACCAAACTCCATAACAAAGTGGCTTGTTTTTCGACCTCTTCACTTGTACGCAACCGTCATGTGGCCTCAAAGGCGTCTACTGCACATGTCAATGAGCTGCGAGGTATAATTAAATATGCACAAAAAGAGTAGTAGACATGATGAATCTAAAAGGGTTACACATGGCTCAGGCTAACTTTCAAAAGAGTAGAGTAGGACTAGATGACCCTAGGAACCATATAACACTTCTAGTGTCTGTCTACTGACTGTACTACTACTCTAGCGCTGATGTTTGTTATATTAACTTTTTTTTCAATCTTCCAAGTGAACACTAATAAAATAGGGGGAGGTTTCCAGGCATCTAAAAATGTGTAATGTTTTTTCTAGGCATACTACCAACCACGAGTGCCGGCGGGGCCAGCGGCGGCGATGCGGCCATTCCGGAGGGTGCGGGAGAGCAGGCGGCACCTGCAGGAGCTACAGGGGGGGAGCGAGCAGCAGTGGCGGGCGGTAGTAAGTTATATTCATTACTTCTTGACATTACTACTAGATGGAAGTGTGTTCACTATTTCACTCACTGTACTGTGCGACTTATTAAGTTGTAGTGAACATTATAGAACGGTTGAAGAAGACATCCTTTACTTAGCATTAGCAGCGTGAGTTGAGTAACCAATGGCCTCTTCTATCTGACTCGAATTCAGCTGTGAAGGTTTTATGGAGAAGACAAACTCAGATCAGATGACCTTGATGGATGTGTTCAACAAAGAGGGAAAGAAGGGTGGAAGGACGGGTGAGATAATATGACTGACTGGCAGAGAAGGATATGTTGGAAGCATGCATAGATGGCTGATAGTAATCAGATCAGATGCATGGGTTGTTGAAGGGTGGGTGGAAGGTGAAAGAGGATGCCTGCCTGGGTGGGCGACAGTATGGGTGGATAGTACTAGATAGCAAGAATCAGCGGTGTTTGGTTCAAACTCAAAGCCAAGGCAAGCAAGGAAGGAGTGGACGCATGGGTGGTTGTTGGTGAAACCAACTAAGGTTTGTTAAGAGATATATAAAAAAGAAGGATAGACATTTACTTTAATGGATGTATGCCTTAATGTAGTATCAATAGACAGCATAGGTGGAGACTGTCACTGGAGAGTCTTACTTTGAAGAAAATGTAAAAGAAACTGCGCCAGAGTAGCAAAGCGGAGGGGAATATATAAGTAGTATTTTCAGAATACAGTTGACTTGCAGTAGTTTGCAAGCACATCTTATATATATATATATATATATATATATATATATATATATATATATATATATATATTATCAAGCCGAAGCGCCTTCCTCCGACTCCGAGGACCACTCCCTACCTATGTTAATGTATTTTCGATTGTGCCAGCCAGCCTGCAAAGGGTGGCCTATCTGTTGGTTACACAATCAATGAAAGCAAAGTACCCTATGCAGTAGCGGTCGGTGGTGGGAGTGCTGGTGGGCGGTGTCATGGGGAGGGGCAGGGTGGTTGGGAAATAAACTATGTATTACGGCCAAATACAGGTAAGTAAACATAAAAATAAATAAAATGATTTTCATTGTGCGCACTGCACTGCCAAATGCGATGCAGTGCGTGCAACGAAATTTGTTTTATTTATTTATATGTATTGGTTAATTACCTGTGATTGTCCGTAATCCATAGTTTACTATCCCCACCCTGCACCTTCCCACGTCACCGCCCGGCAGCACTCCCACCATCGACCGCTACTGACCTAATGTCGTATTACAATCTATAATATAAGCAATGATCATTGGATCCGATAAATAATCAGCCTTTTTGTAGTACCCAGGGCAGGGTGAAAGTGAAATTGAGCAATTGCCCTCATGTAAAAGACAGAGTATGGCCAGTGCCACCCGTAATACAAACATTTGAGCTTCCCCACCTGCAGACAGTAGTAAATAAAACTAACATGAGTCTGCATCATGTGACTCATATCTGTTTCTCTTGGGTGCAAGCTTAGCTGACTGAGCTGGCATGCCGGCTACAACAAGGTTATGTAATTTCGCTAAACTAGAGATAAGAACAAGACGACTGGTGTGTACTGGAGTACATAGTAGTAGTAAGTCGGAAACTCCCACAAATGTTAGAGTCCGAGGAAGTAGGAGTATAGATACTTACCACAAAATCACAAATGTTATGTACTGTGCTTGCTAGTGATACTGTGCCACTATGTGTTGAATTAATTTTGTGTTTCTGTTTTGCTAAGAGTATTGGTTACAACATGTTCTTTTTCTTTCTTGATATAGATACTCCTTCCCAACCAAAACCTACGAGGAAGGAGTTGGCAGCCAGGGCCCGGCGCCGTTAACTGGAGGCCATTTGCGAGGAATATCGGCGGCTGCTGGCTCAGGCGGAGGAGGAGGAGGCGGCTGCAGCTGCAGCCTCCTCCAATGCCCCGGGCCCCAGTCAGGCCCTGCTTTCAGTTTTACGGCACCGTGGTCCGGCAGCCACCCGCTGCCGTGCCTCGATATCTATCACTGCTGCCCCCCACCCTGTATGTAACTGCAGGGCATTTCGCCGCCAGATGCTCCGCCGGAGGGCCCGCTTGGAGGAGCACCTAGAGGAGTGTGTCAAAATCCTGGTGGACAAACACCTGAAAGCCCGCCGACTTTAGGACCTTATCAATTTACCCCTTTTTTAATTCCTTTTGTTGGTGGGTGGGTTTTGGGCATTGGGGTTTTAACTTTGTTACGGACATTTTGGACTTTGACTTGGACATTGGTTGGGGTTAGAGAGGGGGGTGGGTCAGATCAGAATTGGATAGTTTATTTTTGTTAGGGTATATTAAATTATATATTATTTACTTAAAAATACGATGTTAATGTTTTGTGGTGGGTTACTGTGTTACAAATTCAATTTACGTCACATGGTTTGTTACTTTGTTTCTTTGCTGCTGCATGCCCGCAGCCAGTGTTTGATTTAAAAGATCTGCCGATTTTGTAACACACAAACAGATAGATGCGGTATCCCTCACTGAGTTATTTTATTTGTCATACTAGTACTGTCAGTCTCTCCTCCTAGTCCATTATACCTCCCACCAAACGTATCTTACCTGTTATTGATGATGATGAAGTTCGGCACAGTGATGGCTTTTCCCAAATGAATGGAGAAGAAGATGCCATTATTGTGGTGATAGTAGTAGACACTGGCAATAGCATTTGAAAAAAGAAAGAGAAAGTCACTTGACTGAGAGAGATTGTGGGAGGAGTAGTAGAACAAAGTAAAGTACAGCATGGGTGGGCAAGCAGAAGAAGATCCTTGCCCTGCCTTGAAATTCAATTAGTGTTGCTTTCACCACATCTGCCCCAGCAAGCGTGTGATCAATTGTTGGTGTACATTTAATGTAGTCACATCACACCTCAATATAAATCACACAGCCCGGGGGAAGAGGGTTAGGGATTGATGAATGGATGGGAAGGGGGTTTGGGGAAATGTTTGACAAAGAAAAACAGACAGTATGCATGGACACAACAAAAGTAAAACGCAATCTTGGAAGACGACCATGATCCATTATCAAAGAAATCTATAAAGTGAGAAAAAGGAAATGCATGTATGATGATGAAGAGAACTTGATGGTTAATGAGTTGTACTTACTAACTACTACTACACAATTAGACTGTACAGGAGAGAAAAAATGAATCAAATAAATTTAAAGGCGAATGATGAATGATACTAAAGTTACTGTATTATCCTGGTCCAAATGTGGAGTTGCATCATTCTCGTCATTCATCTTGGTCCTCCCTTCCATGGTCACCCCGCACATCAATCTTGGGTACCACTGCCTGCCTGATGCGGATTGGTAAGGTAAGTGTGAGTTGTTTGTCCCACTATAGCACAGAGTAAAGGCCGGCCTGTAAGTGTAGATGGAAAACCAAAAGGGGTATTGAAAAATAACTGAATTAAAAAAAATAAACTCAATTACAGTGGAGTGCAAGAAGAGAAGACAAGACTCTTGAGAGAACACTTTCGGACTGATGCGGCTTGGATACATAGTGTCTACTCTACAGCATTAAGTTACAACAACAACGGGACAGGAGCCAGCACAGAACAGTCCAACCACGGCACAGGCCAGTGACCAAATCAATGCGCCATTCTCCCTCATACCACTACACTCTACTCCAGTCCACACCACTATATGGACATGTAGCCTAGGTCTGCTGTGGTTCTTGTTGAAACTGTTTACCTTTTAAGGCAGTCCATGAAACACAGTTATTCCATCAATTATCTCCGATCCAACTGACTGTGTGCAAAGATAGTATATATAACACAAAAGGGTAGTAGTGTTCCAAAACAATTGGAAAAAACGCACCTCATAAGTAGCAACGAAGTAATTAGAAAACAGTTATTGGTGTATTCGGTATATAAATGCTATAAGTATAGCGGGGTGCTGAGGAAGCTGTAGGCTCTCACTACCCAGGAGTGCCGTTGGTAAGTTGAAAAGACAGCTTATCCAGAAACATTAATGAAGAAAACAGCTATTAACGCACACCCATAATAAAGTTATAAACAGTTGTATATCAAACTCATGTTATGAAACCAATAGTCGGAGTAATAATATACTCAGTGTCCTTTGACAAATCCAGAGTGCTCCAAAATTTCCATAAAATAATTCAAATGGAGTTCAAATCTTCACAAAACGTATTCTTTTTAATAGTTCATCTTGTGTCCCAATTCGCAAAAAAATATTTCACAACAGCCAACACGTGTTTCGTCCGTACATATGCGTACTGTGACTTTCTCAAGGCTAACAAGTCAAATACTAGATTAAATGGCGACGTCCAAGTCAAGATAGGTTAAAAAATTTCACAAAGAGGCTGTATAAAGATGTCATCAATTCTAGTAAAATACAAAGCGGAAGAAATTGTTGTCCATGTCGACCAAAATAAATCACCACACACCCACAGAAGTAAATGGGTCAATCAATCGCTCCATGGAAATCAAATTGGATCCATAAGTATCCCAGTGCGCTTGATAACGCTCCCACATGAAAACGTAGCCTCTTTGTGAAATTTTTGAACCTATCTTGACTTGGACGTCGCCATTTAATCTAGTATGGGACACAAGATGAACTATTAAAAAGAATACGTTTTGTGAAGATTTGAACTCCATTTGAATTATTTTATGGAAATTTTGGAGCACTCTGGATTTGTCAAAGGACACTGAGTATATTATTACTCCGACTATTGGTTTCATAACATGAGTTTGATATACAACCGTTTATAACTTTATTATGGGTGTGCGTTAATAGCTGTTTTCTTCATTAATGCAAAGATAGTATGGTCAGCATCATGACCGTGTGGTACGTGTTCTCCAACACCAACTCAGTCTGTAGTGACTGATTAAGTTTATAATATATTCCATATTACAAAATTGCAACGGATATTGGCCGGCACCTGCAGTAGTAGGAGTACAATGTGGTTATTAAACAACAAGGAAACATTGACTGTCACCTGAGTCACTTTTGCTTTGTAGATAAACTAGTATAGTTAGACTTCATGCACATTCACTCGTAGTCAGCAAGCATCCAATGCAATGCATGCCATCATTCATAATAATCATTACCTGTCTTGCTCTTCTCTTTGGCTGTCAGATCAGATGCCTAGCCTTCTGACAGTGATGAGTTTCGGCTTGGAAACAAAACGGAAGATAGCTGTAGTCACGTTTCACTTCTTATGGAGGGACTGTTAGATGCAACATGTATTGTACTATTCTCCATCTCCATCCAATGTCTGGCTTGCTTGAAATGTATTTAGGGAGAGTAAGGAAGATGGAGCAGGACTCTGAGGAGTGGAGTGGAAAGTTATGCACAGACGTGCAACTCCAATAGGGAAATAAAAAGAGAAGACGGTGTTGATGGATTTGTTGTGATTAGATTTGAACCAGAAAAACAGATACACACACAACTAAAGGAAGGAAGAACAATTTGAAAGCCTAGTTGTCAGGGAAGAGGAGCTCGTCCTCAATCTCTGGTGGTTCGGACAGAAGTACGTCATGTAACCTACTACTTATGTCATCGAAGTCGCTCTCCTCTTCCTGCTGTGATTCACGTATTTTGTACTCCGGTGGTATAAAGTGCTGATTCATTTTGATCATGGTTAACCTCTCCATGCTTTTGGGCGAGAGACTGGTCCTTTTCACAGTAACAATGGCACCAGCAGCACTGAAAACACGCTCTGAAGAGACACTTGCAACAGGGCAAGCCACATACTTTATCGCCAACCTGCTGAGCACTGGCCATTGGCTTCTTTTCCCATACCAAAACACCAATGGAGTTTGCTCCATGAAGACCTCTGTTGTGTCATCCAGATAGGCCTGAACCATCCGCAATGTTCAGGGGTGCTCCGATTTGCTTGGCCTCTTTTGCCTTTGCATCAGTAATGGACGTACAAAACCCTTTCCGTAGAAACCAATCACCTGCCGTTTTTTAAAATGTGTCTGATGATGATCCTGTTGGCGCTGTTGTTGATGTTTTTGCTGGTAGTGTTGGTGACTGCTAGGAGGCAAACGCACTGCTCTCGCGCTCTGAAGTAGAACTTGACTCTGGGTGCCCTGTAGTACTTTTTCTGGCCTGGGGTGGCGGGCCTCTAATTAAGATCCGTTCATTTTCAAAGTCAGTGGCTTCCTCAGTTATCCAAGTTTTGTACTTGGCAACATCCACTTCTGAAAAAGGAATTACTTCATTACTGCTCAGCAATAATTTGTAACGTGGATTCAAAATTGAGGCAGTAATGTAATGTCGATGTGACACAATGTTATTTTGAATCCTTGTATTGTCAGATAAGCGAACGGCTAAGGTGTCCGCCAAATAATATGTGTCTACTTTGTCATCCACACCTGCGTACATTTCTGACACCTCCTTCAGCTCTTGCTCTAGCATGTACAACAATGGGATAGCTTGGCCCATAGTACAGTCCTCCCTGCTGACTTCACATGTGAAGACCTCAAAAGGAAGTAGCATCTCTGTCAGGCATTTAACGAGGTCCCATTAGGCCATCTCAATGGTTATGCCTTTCACAGTAGGATCTCCTGACCTTTTCATGACATAAGCATTGAGTGGTATGTACTGCTCAAACAGACGCTCAAGCATGTAATAAGTTGAGTTCCAATGTGTTGGCACCTCCTGGATGAGTGCTTTGACTGGCATTTTATGCTCACGTTGAATGACCCTCAGCTGCTTCCGGGCTTTAAAAGAATGGTTGAAATGTGTGTATATTCTTCTGTAGGTGGTCAGTAAGTTGCTGACTTTGCTTTCATTTTTCAGAAAGTCTTGAACAACAATGTTAATGCAGTGTACCAAACACGGGACCCTGAAATAGCCACCATCTTTCATGGCCCTAACTACATTACTGCCATTGTCCGTGGCACTAAAAACCAAAGTTAAGCACTCTTGGTCGCAGCCACTCAAACACCTTTCTGTTAAACTCATCCAAAATGTTTGCAGCAGTATGAGATTTCTCCATAGTAAACATGGCTACAGTTGCATGTTTGCGAGTGTCTTTAAAAATCTCAGCAGTGTCAACAACACCTCCAGATATCTTATCTTTAACACCCGAAAAAGAGACCCAGTGTGCAGTAATACACATGTAATCAGTGGCTTGGCAACTGGTCCACATGTCTGTTGCCAGGTGGATACTCAGAACAGCACTCTGTTTTAAGGCTTTTCCAAGCAATTCCAGCACGTCGTGATGTAGTGCTGGAACAGCAACTCTGGCGAAATAGTAGCGGCTGGGAACCTTCCATTTTGGGCAGATGGTTGTCACAAATTCCAGAAATCCACCCCTTCAACAAAAGAAAAAGGGAGAAGATCCAGTGCTAACATTTTAGCCAGCTTCGCATTGTACAAACGTGCTATTGGGTGGTTGCGTTCGTACTGCCCCTCCGGCCTAGTAAACATACTAAGAATGGTAGGCTGCGTGGTGTTCTTTCCTGTGCTCAACGTCACACTTTTTTTAAAAGCAGTACTCCTTGGTGTCTCAGGCTGACTCTTACTCTTGGGCCACTGAGATGTTGCTGAGGATGTGGGCGTTACCACTGCAGTGCTGGGGACAGGGCTACTTTGTGTACCACTACCACAGAGAATGTCTCCCTCTTCTTCTTCTTCCTGTTCCACCGTGAGTGGACCTTCTACTCGTTTATCCCCACCAACAGCAATGGTTCCAGTTTTTATGCGACGAAGGTGCTCCTCCCATTAGATTGCGTGGTGGTTTTTCAGATGGGTCATTTGGCCTCCGGGACCATAGTTTGTACCAAGCTTACCACGACTAAAAGAGGTATGACAAATGGAGCATATAGCAATGTTCTCCTCCTTTTCGCTAACCGTAAAGAAGTCCCACACTGGGGAGCTTAACTTTTGTCTCCTGCTGGAAGTGCCACTTCCAATGCCGGATAAACTGGAGGGTGTGCGTTGAATTTGACTCTGTGCAGTACCACCACCTACTTCTGCTGAGGTGGTGCTTGTGCTGGATGTAGGATGCTGCCGGCCCTTTGCTAATGTAAATATGGAAGCTGGAGGTCGGGTTGGTGTTACCTGTGTTGGAGGTAAGCGTGCTACATCCCTCGCAGCCATTTTGGATAGGGTAAAAATGTTGGTCTCCATCTCCTGGGCCGGGAGTGATGTTTGTGATGACTAGCTCATCATCATCATCATTCTGCTCTTCTACATCAACCTCCATAAGTGTAAGGCTTTCTGGAACCTTCCTTTTCCCATGCCTGCTCTTGTGACGTGTCTCCCTCTCAGACTCAGTTTGTGGCTTCCAAGTGGCATCTAGATCATCAGAAGGGGGGCTTGGCGAAGAACTTGATGTACTAACCCTCCTTTTCCTTGCTGGGAATTTGGAAGGCAATGGAACTTCTGAGGGAGTGGCTTCCTCTTCTTCCTCTGCATGAGGCTCAATTTCCTGAACTGCCCCTACTTCGGGAGGAACAACAGCTACTATTGCGGGCGGTGGTTGCGGCTGTTGACCACTTATCTGCTGTGTTCCCTCCTGCGTTGATTGTGTACTACTTTGAGATAGCGATACGTTTAGTTCAGACTCAGCATCACTGCTTTCCACCATTAGGCTGGCTACCTCTTCCACACTCATCTGCTTTTGCCTGGGTTGGTGGGTTGGGCCCACTGATGCGGAGGTGCTTCTCCCAGCTTGGCCCCCAGACACCGCTGCTGCAGGTGTCATTTATGGTGTCCCAAAAAAGGTTTTAGGTGGCACACCAGACTTAAGTGACACTTCCTTCTTCTTCTGTTCCTTCTTCTCCATGGCTACTTTCTTGGTACCGGAGGACCTGCTACCTGCTTTCTTTGGGGGCATCTTATTCAGATGTCAACAGCACTCAGTTGCACAAGTTGCAGAGATGGCTGGTCATGTCACTGACACGTCACGTCGTGTACAGCAGCAGGACTGGCACCACAACGGGCGATGATGACACGCCTCCTCCATCTTTTGTGCACCTAAAAGCAAAGAAGCCAGAAGAACATCAGTCAAAAGATAGTACAATCAAACTAATATAATATATAACTTCTTAGTGTGTGGTGGGTGGTCACAATTATTAAATTTTAGTAAGTCAGTGAACAACAACAGTGTAGCCATTTATGAGACTGACAACAAGGCCAGGGTTCCTGGTGTACTACTGTACTGTGTACACTCAGGAAGAATAAGAATAGCAAAGAACAAAAACATAAATGTAGTGTAGCCTGTTTGCCCTAAATAAAAATGTGTGCATCACATGGGATGGATGCAGCATCAGGGAGCAACAACAACGAACATATGATAAAAAGGCATTTATTTACAACACCCAAAAAGTGAAATATACCCCAGAAAAAAAGTAAAGCCCACATTTTGCAATTCAATCCAAAGCCATACATGATGTTGAAATTCAACGCACAACACAAAAACAGTTGTTTAACTTCCATGCACCTGTGATGATTGATGAGTAGTACCCCTGGGCCTACTGGCAGACTAGGCCACAAACTTGGAGGCCTATGGAAAAAGCACAGTGGCTGGTTCCACAAAATGGCCCCCACCACATGGCCAGGCCACTCACAAAAACAAGAAAAGGTCAGGAATACAAGACAGACAATGCAGGCCTATGGCAAAAGCACAATGCCTGCCTTCACAAAATGGCCGCCACTCACATGCTCAGGCCACCCACCACAATAATAACAAAAAAGTGAATACAAAGGCCAGGAACAGGAAGTTGGAGTCTCTGTAGAACTTACTTCCTCTTCTAAAAATGTTTTTCAAAAATTAAAGTGACTCCGTGCTCCAAAATTACAGCAAAATGACAACCTGGGGAGTTTTTTTAGCAAAATGCACAAAATCAGCGTTTTCGAGAAGGTTTTATATTGCTCGCGAGATATTGTTTGCTAGATTGCAAATTCTGCGTGTTCGGCATCGCGAACTGTACAAAAAGTCGTTATCGCGTGCGCGAACACGCATATTGAGACCGCGAAAATGACAAAAACTGTAAGTCCGCGTTGTCGCGCTGTGCAGAGTTGCCAAAAGTACGCGAGTTGAATTCCTAGGGTTACCTACTGGCTGAAAAGCCCAATTTATTTAACACACACCCAAAAACTGCAATTCCACCACAAAAACCATCTTTTGCAACTCAATCCAAAGCCATCCATGCCATACATGACGTTGAAATTCAACGCACAACACAAAAATTGTTGTTTAACTTCCATGCACCCGTGATGATTGATGAGACTGACAACAAGGCCAGGGTTCCTGGTGTACTACTGTACTGTGTACACTCAGGAAGAATAAAAATAGCAAAGAACAAAAACATAAATGTAGTATAGCCTGTTTGCCCTAAATAAAAATTTGTGCATCACATGGGATGGATGCAGCATCAGGGAGCAACAACAACGAACATATGATAAAAAGGCATTTATTTACAACACCCAAAAAGTGAAATATACCCCAGAAAAAAAGTAAAGCCCACATTTTGCAATTCAATCCAAAGCCATACATGATGTTGAAATTCAACGCACAACACAAAAACAGTTGTTTAACTTCCATGCACCTGTGATGATTGATGAGTAGTACCCCTGGGCCTACTGGCAGACTAGGCCACAAGCTTGGAGGCCTATGGAAAAAGCACAGTGGCTGGTCCCACAAAATGGCCGCCACCCCATGGCCAGGCCACTCACAAAAACAAGAAAAGGTGAGGAATACAAGACAGACAATGCAGGCCTATGGCAAAAGCACAATGCCTGCCTTCACAAAATGGCCGCCACCCACATGCTCAGGCCACCCACCACAATAATAACACAAAAGTGAATACAAAGGACAGGAACAGGAAGTTGTAGTCTCTGTGGAACTTACTTCCTCTTCTAAAATTTAAAAAAAATAAAATAAAAGTGACTCCGTGCTCCAAAACTTCAGCAAAATGACAACCTGAGGAGTTTTTTTAGCAAAATGCACAAAATCAGCGTTTTCGAGAAGGTTTTATATTGCTCGCGAGATATTGTTTGCCAGATTGCAAATTCTGCGTGTTCGGCATCGCGAACTGTACAAAAAGTCGTTATCGCGTGCGCGAACACGCATATTGAGAGCGCGAAAATGACAAAAACTGTAAGTCCGCGTTGTCGCGCTGTGCAGAGTTGCCAAACGTACGCGAGCGGAATTCCTAGGGTTACCTACTGACTGAAAAGCCCTATTTATTTAACACACACCCAAAAACTGCAATTCCACCGCAAAAAACACCTTTTGCAATTCAATCCAAAGCCATCCATGGTGTTAAAATTCAACAGACAACACAAACAGTTTTTATGCTCCCATGATTTGATGATGACTACCTCTAGGCCTACTGGCAGACCAGGCCACAAGCTTGGAACAGAATGGCAATAGCAAGCACACTGCTTGGATGGCTCCACAAAATGGCCGCTAGCCACCCACAACAACAAGAAATGGAAGACAGACAATGTAAGCCTATGCCAAAAGCACACTGCCTGTCTTCACAAAATGGCCGCCACACACATGACCAGGACACAACAACAACAAGCATAAACCAAGGGGAACAAAGAAAAGACATGCAGGCCTTTATGGAAAAAGAAGCACACACTACTAAACTACCACAACAAAATTGCCACAAGCCACATGGGCACTCACAGTCACAACAGGCCATGGAAAACAATGAACTGAAGCAGGCCTATATATGTCCGGACAAAGGAGGCCTGCTAAACAACACAACTTTAATACAAAAATGAAAATCAACAGGGCTACGAAAGGATTGGAAAGAAGTTACACATCAAGCACACACACATCCAACAAAGGTATTTGGCACACACACACCCAAACAGTGAAATACACCACAACCACATTTAGCATTTCAATCCTATGCCATCCATGCCCTACATGATGTTTAAATTCAACAGACACCACAGTAACATGGACCCATGGGTACCCTACTGGCTGAAATTGCAAAGAAAAACAACTAGGCCCCTATTGAAAGTACAGGCCACCCACAACAATACATTTTAAAAACAATGAAAATCCCAGAAAAATGGAGGTACAAACAAGCCCCAATGAAACAAACATGTACACCAATTCTCCAACTTACTTGTAAAATTAAATCTCAAATCAAAAAGTCCTCAAATAAATCCAATCCAATGATATGATGCAGCAGAGAGACACAAAAAGTCATCCTTCCAGCTCCAAATCCAAATGAAAGTGAACAGCACATGGACAAAGCACTGGGAGGAGCCTGCTGGACAGGAACACTAAGTTGGAGACTCAGGGGCACTTCCTTCCTCTTGAAAAAAAGAGTTAAAAAAAAAAAGGACTCCTTGCACAAAAGACTACAGCCAAATCACAATCTAAGGAGTTTTTCTGTGCAAAATTATCATTTTCGAGAAGGTTTTATGTTGCCCGAGAGATATCCTTCGCCAGATTGTCGTTTTTGCATGTTCGGGATCTCGATCTTACCAAGAAAGCCGCCAGAAGTCAGCTCGCGCGCCCGAATGACGTGTTCGCGTTCGCACACTCTCGCGGGATCGGGCGGCCATATTACAAATCTCGTGGCACACGCGAATGGACAGAAAAGCGAGTTGGCGAACGCAGAATCACGGTAAGACGTTACCGCGTGCGCGAGAATGAATATTGAGCACGCGAGGAAGCAAGACAACTACGCTACGCGGTAGATTGCGTAGCAATCTGCAACTTCGCGCTCTATGCGAATCGCGAAGTTACCTGAACTTCGCAAGCCCTGCGAGCGGAGCGTAGTTCACCGCCCAGGCTTACCTGAGACCTCGGGGTCAGGGAAGGCCAAGGAGAAGAAGAGTAGGAAGAAGCGGTTCAGTCCTCAGGAAAACAGCATCCTGATAATGGAGGCGGTAGAACAGCATCAACAACTGTTCGTAACCTCCACTGTGTCATTGGCAACCAAAGATGGACTATGGCAGTCCATCGTGGACAAGGTGAATGCAGTCGGAGTGCTGAAGAGGATAATGGAAGAGGTCAAGAGGCGCTGGAATGATGTCAAGCGCAAAACCAAGCTGAAACTCGCCAACAACTGGAAGGCAGCAACGCAGACTAGAGGTGGGAATCCTGTGCCACTGGAGGAGCTGGTCGAGATGGAGGAAATGGTGTCCACAGTCATCAGTGGGGAGATGGTGGCAGGAGTTGGAGGCCCAGACACAGCTCAACAGGACCAGACACAACAGCAACAGGGTGAGTAACGGCCAGGGACAATGGCACAACGGCACACATGCACAATTGAGCTGAGCACATCTGTGGACAAACCATGCCCCAGCCCCCAACTCCCACCAAGAGACCAATGTACACAAGTATGCAACATCTCAGCACTGTATAAGCACAGAAGTCAAAGGCACACCACATGAAAGGGATAAGGGGCAGCAAAATCAGAGCTACAGGGGCGACTTTCCCAAAATGCAGCACACACACAGAACATGCAGAGCACATCCACATTGATAACGATGTGGCACAAACCGCAAAACGTCCACAACAGAACACATGACACAACTGGTGCTGACTGGGTGTAGACACTGGCCAATTACAATTGGCATTGCAGGGAAATGTGAGTTGATAATGTACAAGTACAAACACACACACATCTGTTGTCGAAATGTTCACTGTCCCACATCAAATAGGCAGCTCCTCCCAAACAGCCATGATGTAGACATTCATGCAGTCTTTATGTAAACATGTACAATGTGACAACATACATGTGAACCATGGCTGACATCACTGGAGCCCTGACTCAGAGAATTGAACAACTGTCAAGTTTCAGAGTGGCTCTAGCGATGCCACACGGGAATTGGGAAACATGCTGAGGTTAATGGAGAGCATGGAGCGGGTGAATGTGGAAAGAGCAGCTGCCACAGCTGCACACCTGCGAGTGGTAGCTGGGTTCCTCAATGACCTCAAGACCATCCTCATGGCATTGCTGCCACAAGGCCTGGCGCTGATGCATGCTGATGCTACCACTACATCCACATCTCCGCCCCCTGAAGTGTCAGAGCTACACAGTGCGGCAGACATTCCACCTCCGGCCCCTGAGGTGTCACTGACAGACAGTGCTGGAGAAAGGGCACCACCACCCACACGTGAGGCACATGAAACAGCAGAGGACGAAGATGTGGATGAATCTGGCTTTGTGGTAAGAAGGACGCAGTAGCATTCACCTCCGCCATAGGGCCTGTTTCTGCTTGGTTCTGGCCTCTGCATCATCACCTTCCACTGTCCCCGATACACTCTGCGACACTCACCTTGGACCTCGACACGGACTGCTATATACTGTTTGATCGCCAATGACACAGCAATCAGACTGAGAACTGAACACTTCCTCTTCCTTTGGACTTGTCATTCCCTGAAGGACTCTGGCTGACCCTCACGGGCCAACATCGTCATGTGGGGTTTGCACGGCCCTGTACTGCTCCAGATGCAACACTCCACTGAATGTGCATTAAACATTCATGATCACACAGATGTGTCGTGTCTATGGTCTTTCAAGTGTGGGAGTATGGATGAATGTAGGGTCAGTGAATTCCTCTTATGTCCATGTGGCTCATGTCGTTGGACTTGGGTCACAGGGTGACATTTTCCAGAATGTTGTCCGGGTGGCGCAGACACAACAACAGGGACACACGCATTTGTTACTTCTTTGTCCAGCCCTTTACGGAACCATGCACAGAGCCCCGGGGTCATTGTTCAAACCCTTACGCTGGTCTGGCATACGCCAGGCCAGCCCACTCTGCTTAGGCTCACTGGGGGAGACGACAACGCTACATGTCCCAGGTCTGCCCTGTAGTTATCTGCTGATCACAGGTCTAGTTGTCAGCATGCCACAGCCACTCCCTCACGGCTGGTAGACACCCACACCACACCCATCCAGCACACGCGTCACAGGACATGTGACCCTGCCAATAAAAAGGGCCGAGTGCACGTGCTCGACGCCATTTCCAGCCTCTCCCTGGGTGTATCCATGTGGTGCACATGTAGGCATGGGGGCCCAGGGGCCTGCAACATCACATTCTGCCGGCCCAGGGGTGACATGATGGCGTCCGCACCACGATACCCAATCATAGAGGGTCCATGACTTGCAGGGCACAGACTTTGTGGCACTGGATACACTGCAGCTGGCACAGGCACACCGTCACGGGATGGGGACTTTCCGTGCACTGAGGTAGGGGCACCTGAAGTGCTGAGCGAGTGTGCAGCCTGCGATGATGCCCCGTCCTGGAGGTCCAGACTGTGCCCTGCTGAACCGCAGTTTAGGCCTGAGCCAGCGGACAGCGGGGGCCTACCGCCACGTGCCATCACCTCCTGGATCACAGAGTTAGTGGCACCTATAACGCTGAGCGGGTGTGCAGCCTGCGAAGATGCCGGGTGCACTGGTGTGTCCTCTGCCATGGCGAAATCAAGACCCAGAATCAAATGTGAGACCTGGTAGCCTGCGAAGTGGGGCTGCATGATGTGGAGGGTGCCATGTCCAAAGGGCCCCGGGCATGTGGCTTGCAGCGGCACGTGGTGGGCCCTCATTGCTACACGCCAAGGGCGGAAGGTGAGCAGTGAGGCCTGGGTGCGCTGGGTCGGGCATGTACCGCTGGGTGGCGGGAGGGGCTGGGGTGCATCTGCCTGGGTGCGCAGGGGTGGACAGACGATGATGTCTTGTGCAATTGTATGTACTTTGCCATTCATGTATCTGGACTCTGTTTCAGATGACGGATCTGTTTCAGATGTGTGTCCTGGTGAACTGCACTACATACCGACACATGGTTGGAGTCACACCGGTGGCAGCAGGTGAGCAGTGTGGCCCGGTTTCACATTGTCGGCACTCTCTCTCCCTGTCATCTCTTCTGTTATTTGTGTCTGTCTCCCCCTCTCTGTCCGTCTATCTCTCTCCCCCCTCTCTGTCCGTCTATCTCTCTCCCCCCCTCTGTCCGTCTTTCTCTCGCTCCCCATCTCTCTCCGTCTTTCTCTCGCTCCCCCTCTCTGTCCGTCTTTCTCTCTCTCCCTCTCTTTCTCTCTCCTTCGCTCTCTCTCTGTCCTTTGATGTGCGCAAGACACACCTTCTCATCATGATTTTTGTCTTGCAGGCTGTGACCTACGGATTGTCCCGAGGGTAGTCGCCATGTGTCTTCATTTCTGTTCTGTGTTTCTTTGAATGCATTTTCATTTGTTTCATCGAAGGCGAATGTGTGATGCTCATTTTTGTGATGACATATGCTTGTCACTAAATGTGATTGTGCGACATCAGGCGGATTACTTGGTACATGATTCCGTGTAGTTGATGTGGCATGTCTTTGGCTGGAGGGGGGTGCCAGGGGAGGGAGGTCCTGGGGGTGGTGGCGGTGGGTGTTGTGGCCCTGTTGGGGCTCCGAGCTGCATGATCAGTGGCTCCATGGCATTTGTTACCTTTCAGGTGTGGCTCTGCGCTGGGCTCCATTTTGTGGTGCAGGCTGTGGTTTGACTTTGCACCAGGTCAGAGCAGGTGTTAATTTCCTGCTGCTAACACACCTTATTGCCTGTTTTGTGATCTTATCGCCGATCTGGCTGGTCGTTACGGAGTGGTGTTGTTGCGGCTTTTTGCACGGGAGCGCCTACTCTGCATCTCATTAGCGATAGTTGCGGGGGTCATCTGTGGCGATGTTTTTTGCGGCTGCTATCGCAGGTAAACTGGTGCTATGGGCTGTTAGCACCAGCTTGTGAATGGGGTGATAAATTTATTGTGACTTTGGCTGCGATAAAGTGCCGTTAACTCAGCAATAGCTCCTTGAGAATATGCCCCTATGTTTTTTAACTTCGGTAAGGGTAAGAGGATGTAAACACAGCTAGGCTTCATGTAGGGCAGTAGATAAGGGCGTAGGAACGGTATCTGACGTTTAGCAGGTGCGGTCAGATCCATGTTCATGCAGCTTTTTTTATTTATAGCTGAAAATTCCACCCAAATCCTGTCAAACGTCCTGAAAGCCCCCTTTGTACTTGAAGTTGTAGGAAATATTTTCTTCATACGAGTATTTCCATTAAACATGAAAGTAATCCAATAGCCTAAAGAGCTTTTTCATTTATCATTGTTAGTTTCTTGAATATTCAAAATAAAACATACCTTATAGGTTTCTTTCAAGCCTTTCTTAGTCCACAGAAACATCAAGTGTGCCAAAATAGGTGCTTAGAGATTTGTAGAAAGACATGTGAGGTGCATCTAAAGCAAGCAGAATGCCGCTCCTGCTGATTTAACACATTACTCCAATAACGGTGTCAAAATCTACAGCTGCACCCATGGGACCATATTTAATGCATCTGCCAGGCGAGAAAGGCTTCTCTACAGGTTTCGTGAATGGACCATTCCAACAAGGAAATGACTGTACACGAAGGGGCTTGGTGGCATGCCCACATAAAAAACTGAATGAAATATACCGACTTGCTAGGACTGGTTTCCACGCATTGTTTAACTAATATAGTACACCTTCCTGCCCACCAAGTCACATTGCTTTTAATTAATTCACTATTCAGAAAATGTAGCCCCGGGACCGTTCCAAATATTAATGAGACGGTTGATGCAACAACTTTCTTTTTTTCGTTTCCATAATGTCCCTGTTGAAACCACTGATTTCCCTAACAGAAGCAAAAGCCGGCTCAGAAACCTTTCCTGGAACTATATACAGTTCATAGAAATATTTATATAAATCCTCGTATTTTTTCCCCAAACTTAATTTCGAGTCCTTATTAACCACACTGTAAATAGCCTTTTGGATTTTCATTTTTACTGCTCAATGCATTTTCAGGCATTAAAAGGCACATGTGAAGCCTGTGTATTCTATACATGAATTTATGATGACGTCACTGAGCGGTAACTTTTCAGTTTAACTGACTTCCCTACTCTTTTCCTGCCTTCTTCCTCGCGTTGTCTTCACTTCCTTAAACTAACAAAATTAGTGTATGGATTAGAAACAACAGACTGTTACATATACAGTCTTTGGCAGGGCTTTAAGTGGGGGAGATCTGTGGGTCAGAGCTCCCCCAGTTTTTTGGGGGGGCCTCGAAAGGGGTCTCTAGGGGGCTCTATTTTCGGGCCTCAAAAGTCAAAGGTAGGGTAACATGTTTACCTGCATATCTTCCCATAACAGCAAGATAGACATATGGATTCTGGTATCCCTGAACTCAGAATTTAATAGCACATCCTTTAGTGAAGATGGTTTTTACATTCTAAGTTTGGAAATAGCACTTTTAGAAAGTGGCTATTTTCCTGTTCAACCTTTCTGTGTGCCTCTGCCTGGTTGTGTATTGACTGTCTGGTTTGTGAGTGACAGGGGCTGGGGTGGCTCCAGGAGGCTGGGTGAGTCAGCACTAGGTTGAATAACCCCATCTACATGTAGAGTGGTGGGGAGGAGTAGCACCTGGGTCTCAATAGGGCTGTGCCTGCCTGCCACAATGCTGGCTCCACCTCCTGCGGTGCGTCTGATGTCCCTGGCCCACACTCACAAATGAAGAAGAGGTGCACTGGCAGAGTGCACCCAGAACTGGTTTAGACTGGGTCCAGGACCCCTCACACAAGAAGATCAAAGACTTTTGGGGTATAAAAGTAGGACTGGAGCCCCAGTAAAATTAGAATTGGAAACTTCGTGATCAAGAAGGAATCCCTGCCAAAAGAAGAACAGCCAGGAAGACTGGGGAAAAGTGCTGCCATTGCCAAGTGTCTGGGAGCTGACCTACAGTTGCTGTGATTGCTGAGGAAGAGGATCAAGGGACTGTCTGCTGTGTGCTGTGTCCCCCTTACTCTGCCTCAAGCATGATCTGCCCCAGGATCATGTCCCTCACGCTCTGTGCGGATTAACGCACCACTGAGAAACTTTGGAGTGCCTGCTATGCCCCCGAGCGCTGTGTGTGCATTGACTCCACCACCGTCCCTCGAGCTGTGTTGTGTGCCCGAGGCCGGGTTCGCCGCTCTGAGAAGGAGCCTTGAAAACACCCTGCCGGTATTCACCACCGCCGGCCCGGGATCGTCATTTCCGAGCCGCGCTCGGATTGGTCACAGCAACAAGGGTTTCCCCCAGCAACGCGGAGGTTCGTCAGGTGGAGCTACATTGAGTCTGGAGAGGTGCGATGCGTCCCCTAGCAACCGGGGTTCCCTCGCACTCGTCATCGAGGAAAGGAGCTGAACCTGAGGCCGAGGCGCATCCCACCGGCGAAAGCGGCTTCACCGGAGATCAGCGCGGACCGCAGAGCCCCCTTCACATCCTAAGGTAACCGGCTCCAACACGTGACCGGAGTTTGCACAGGGGGGGAGATTGTGATCACACACGCTACCGGCAGGCCACCGCAGGGGTAATTAAAGCTTGGTGACTTGACTATGGCAATCACGGGGGTGATTTGAGAAAGCGCTATTTTTGTGATTTGAGAAAGCGCTATTTTTGTGATTGGGAAAATGCTA
This sequence comes from Triturus cristatus, assembly GCF_964204655.1. Classification (NCBI taxonomy): domain Eukaryota; kingdom Metazoa; phylum Chordata; class Amphibia; order Caudata; family Salamandridae; genus Triturus; species Triturus cristatus. The sequence continues at coordinate 594,832,622 of NC_140579.1, forward strand.
CTTTAAAAAAAAAATGTATTTTGCATTTTAATAGTAAACAATACGATACATTCGTAGTATAGCAGTCATGTACGCAAATGACGATGTTGTTTTACAGATTACAGTTAATTGCATTTTCATCGCATTTATGTGAAGGGAAATATACAACATTTCTTATCGCCGTTGTAGTGTAATAAGAAGGTGTTTTACAGTTGTGATATATGGGTAAATGCTACTTTGGGTGATTCTCTGACTCCACAAGTGCAGCTGGGTCATTTTTGAAAAACATATCAGTCACATTAGTTTTGAAATAACGTTCCACACGCTAGGAGCAGGAGTCCTCCAAACCGAAGGGCTCAGCCAATTTCATTATTCACCAGGTTTAAGGAAACATTATCCAAGTGAGCATTTTTAAGAGAACATTATCCAAGTGAGCAGTTTTAAGAGAACATTATCCAAGTGAGCATTTTTAAGAGAACATTACCCAAGTGAACATTTTTCAAGAGAACATTTTCTAAAACAGGAGTGATTGTGTATGTGCTGTTTATGACGTTTTGATCTGCCTAATCTATATGAAGTAATTTATATTTTTATAAATACTTGGTGTAGCGTCCATTTGTGGTGTTGCGCTATGTGACTGTGAGTACAAATACTTTACACATTGCCTTGGGGATAAGCCTGTCTGCTCGTGCCAAGCTACCAAGGGGCTGAGCAGGGGTTATCTACAGTATGTAAAATAATATTTCTTTATTCGATGCAGTGATGCAGTAGGATGGCAGTGCCTCAGGATATTCTTTATTCCATGCAGTAGTCTATTCTTGTTCCACTGCACAATGAGAGATCCTTTCAGGATCAGCACAAAATGAAGAGTAACATCTGCCTACCAAATGGCATTCCAATTAAACATTGTTGATCACTGGAGTAAACTATTCAACTTTTGTTGCAGATAAGAGGCTTAATATTCTCATTGCGTGACTCAAGGCCTTATCACCTGGAAACCAAAATCAGCAGAGGAAGATTTTCTTTTCTTTTTCTGATATACCAGTCCAGCCTTCAAGAAGGAAGTTCTAAATTTTTACCATGGCTACCAGTGACTTATCTGCTTCTGCTCTGAAGCGCAAGTCTATGCAGTCTTCAATGATTGACTTCCTACCGTCACTGAAGCGCCAGCGTGTTACAGGGGAGTCTTGTCCAGTGCAACCAACTAGTGACGAGGCTAGCAAAACTCAGCAAGAGTCCACCAAGGACAGTCCACCTTTACAAAGACTTCAACGTGTGCCAGAGAAAGAAACCGTCAAACTCCCTGACTGCTGGAACACTAAACAGTGGTATTACTTTCAAGAGGAATATAAATGGTTGTATCTTAAGTAAGGCAATATTGGATGTTCTTCCTGCAAACAGGCTAAATCAACAGGTCTTTCAGTGCACAATAACACCCAGGGCATGTGCATAAGTAAAGAGTGGGCAGATGGTGAGGTTGGTCCTTCCGGTGACGGAAAAGCTTCCAGGCAGAAACAGCTCAGGAAGAAGATTATGAAGCATAAGGTGAGCGCTGGTCACTTGGCAGCTGAAGACATTCTTACAGCTCAGCAGGAAAATACATTGGTGGTGACAGTATACAAATGTAATGCAAAACATAAGGAGAGGACATGCAGGGTATTTGACACTGCCTACTACTTGGCAAAAAAAGATCACCCTTTTACTGACCACCCTGATCTAATTCTCCTTCAGGCAAAGAATGGCAGCGCAATGGGCCGTGTTTTGCACAGCAATGTGACTGCAACTGAAATAATAAGACACATTGCACTGGAAATGCAACATAGATTGGTCTGTTATATCAGACAACACAAACCAAAGATCACAGTATTAATTGATGAAAGCACTTCTATTAGCAATGCTTCTACCTTAATCATCTACCTCCGTGGCATTTTTGGAAATGAAAGTACCCCAGTGACCATCTATTTCGGCCTTCTGGAGCTGGCAGAAACAAATGCCCTTGGCGTAAAGACAGCTCTCCTAAGCTACTTAGAAAAAGTTGGACTCACAAAAAGTCTGCTACATGAAATCTTGATTGCAGTATGTTCAGATGGAGCAGCAGTAATGTTTGGTAAAAAAGGAGGAGTAGTAGCATTGCTGGAATCAGAATTTCCAAATCTTGTACTGACATGGCACTGTTTGGCTCACAGACTAGAACTTGCTGTGGCAGATACAGTTGATGAGGTTGCCGGGGCCAATCACTTCAAGATTTTCATGGACTCATTGTATGCCACATACAGCATGACACCAAAAAACCAGAGAGAGCTAAATCTGGCCGCCAGCGAGCTATGTGTACAGCTTCAGAAGATAGGAAAAATGCTTGATACTAGATGGGTAGCATCCAGTTACAGATCTGTGAAAGCTGTTTGGAACTGCTTCCCTGCCTTGTTCAAACATTTTGAGAATGCCTCTAAAGACCCATCCAGACCCATAAGAGACCAGAGTAAGTATGAAGGTCTCTTGAAGAAGCTTACATCCTATTCTTTTATCGGAGATTTGGGGGTAATGTGTGATGCACTTCAAGAGCTCAAAGACTTATCACTCTCCTTACAGAGGAGGGACATTACAATTGTTAATGCCCACAGACTTTTGGTTAGTCAAGTACGTATATTTAGAGCAGTGAAGGACTCACCAGGGGAGTTTGCTTCTGCGGCTCAGAGAGCAGTTGACGAGGGCAAATTCAAGAATGTTCCTCATTCCATGGTAGAAGTAACTCTGTTGCCCTTAATCAAAATCAGTTTTTCCAAAGTCTGTCTGTAAATATCAATAAACTATGTGCCCCGGATTCTGAGATAGAACTTATAGCCAGCTTCAGTGTGCTAGATGCAGGCAACTTGCCTTCTGGTGATGAATGCATTCTTTATGGTGAAACAGATATCCAGAAACTGTGTTCAGAGTTTCAGCTGCCAGCAAGAGATACTATCCAAGCTTTTAGACTTTTCAAAGAATTTGGTGGGAAGAAAACCCCTGAAGCATTAAAAAAGTTAGTAGTTTGCATGGAAACCCTTCCAGCAAGTAACGCGGATTGCGAGAGAGGTTTCAGCGCAATGAACTTAATTGCTAGTCCAACAAGTGCCTCTCTTCTTGTAGCGACCATTTCTTCATGCTTATGGGTAAAATTCAATGGTCCTCCATTTGAAACATTTGACGCAAAGCTGTATGTAAAGAGTTGGCTGGCAAAAGGTAGAAGGTCTGCTGAAGAAAATTGTTGCGAGAAACCCCAGCAAAATAGACACAGTGAATATCTTCAAGGGTTTTGGGAAATCCTGCAATAGATTTCTAAGTAATGTAAATAATTTTTGCATGTTTTTTTAAAGTGTTTGGTATGTTATGGCTTATACTTAATAAATATACCTTTTTGCCTATTTTATTATCCTTTGCTGGATGCGACTTCATGATTTTCTTAAGCACACAATGCTAGTTTTCTTGATTTAGACCACGCCCATACTCGGATAGGCCACACCCCTTTATGAAATATGCCATGCCCCTTTTAGAGCACCCTCAGTTTTTTTTCCACTTAAAGTCCTGGTCTTTGGTGATCAAAACGTCAGTGCTTACACCCGTTGCAAGATAAGAGGGTTCTTCCTTTCCCATAGCATGCACGAGTGCGGGGTTCCAGTAAGCGTGTTCCTGGCTTTGAGTTCACAAGAAAGCCCCTCCATAGAACAGAACTCCTTTTAGGAATACACCATGTCGTTTCCCGTGAGTGTGTGTCACTCTGAATTCGATTTATGATGTTAGAGAACCCCAAACCATTTACAAGTGACACGTTTTCCAGTGATGATCAAAACTTCAGAGGGACTGGACTATTGTTGGATGTCCTTTTGTTAATAATGATCCTGTTCTCAGCTGTCAGTAGTTACAGATACAGCACCCTCCGCTGAGCACTGTGGGCCCAATTCACAAAGAGAAAAATACACTTGTATATTTGCTTGTGTATATTTACTGCTACACCTAGGAGCAGTTCTACACTTTTCCACTATTCATCATTTTCGTGTATGGATTTACACCTACGTGTAGATCTACATGTCTCTAGTCCCTCAACTAAGTGAGTGGAGCCTCTCACAAAGGAAGTTATGAGTGTAAAGTTACTAGTAGTAACTTTTCACCTGTTGGTGGAGATCTTTGACACCCAGGTGAACATCTCTGTATGAGGATGTTTATTGAAAATGATTAAACTTTGTTATCCCTTAAACCAATTAATACCTCTAGTTTAATTTATCATTTAAATGTAAATTAATTTTAAATAATTATAATTAACCTGGAAATAAAAAAAAAACATTTCACAGCACATGAACTCATCAAATTGAATAAATATTACATAATAAAATAGTGTAACTATATTTATTAATAAATATTATTTTTTAAATAATGAAAACATTCTCACCCTCACTAGCATTTTAACTTGTATCCTTTATTTATGAATCTTGGTTTATTTCTTAATAAATAATCAATAAGTACTTATGTTTTTATGATACTTTTATTTTATGTGGGTGGGGGTGTTTTGTATTAGCATGCCTTCCCAACTCCCTACCTACATTTCTATAAACTCCTCCCACTTAGTGGTTATTATTCTTCATTTTCCCATCACTTCCCCTAGTCCCTCTCACATTTAGTACTAATTTATTAACTCACATGTACGGAAGTCCCTGAACGGATTTTGTGAATCGGTCCTTGTGTCAGCAGACATGTGTAGTGACATGCCATGAAAGGTTGTCACTTCTTCAAAATTCTTCCTTGAACCTTACAAATCTTGCAATATTAAGGACATCTGAGATACACACTAAGGTTGATAAGTGAATTTTGTTTTTAAGGGCTGCTTCTATCACTGTACACAGTACTAGGGGTTTGAATACACAGAGTTGAAAATTAAACTGACCCCCACGTTTCAGTGAAGATTTGAGAAATTATTGTAGTCAAAGTCTCTTCAAACCGCTTTCTGATGACTGTAGCACCTGAAACTTGACCATTGATATCCATGAGGAATATACCTGCGCTGGATGTTGGAATAGTATAATGTACTATTCTAACTCCAGTCTGTGCAGACAGTAGGGAAGGTGTTGGATTTTAAATCCGACACCTTCTGCCCCCTCCACAAGTCATTGTTTCAACTTGTGGAGTAATGGTATGCGTGGTTACAACGCGGTCGTAAACCTTTTGTGGCAAATGTTGTTTACCATCCCAGAGTTGTAATGGAGGCACCTGTAGCTCAGGGGCCCCCCAACTGATCAGGGGCTCCATGGCCCTTCAGGGGGACCACATTCAGCACACCTAAACGAGTATCAATGGGTATCATCAATGAGCCTCTCTTCACATTCTTCAGGGGGCCAATCGTTTTGCTATATGCCACTGGGTTAGCATTTTTTCATGGGCCGGTCTTTGTGGCTTTTGAATCCGACGGAGTTTTGGGTACTTTAATATCTTCCATAGTGGAGAGGCCAGTGAGATACCGCTAGTGAAGGGAGATGGGAAACTACAACTTGCCGCTCTGGCTGACTTCAATTTAAAAACTAGGAATTGCTGGAGCAACTGGCTTGCTCAACTGATGCGAGTGTTAACAAGTTCAAAATATAGACAAATAGACTTGGGGTGTTTAATGTCAAATGTACTTTCCTTGGTCAAAAGGTGTATCAACTAAGCTTCTACTTGAACTCTGTCTCTAACCCTGGGTTCAAACTCCGCATTATAAGGTGTGTGTGGTGTGCCTATCCTCATGGAGAGCATGCATTTGGTATAGCACATTAGAGAAGACGCTCTCTCTTTTTTTACTTGCCATATCTTTGTGGTTGTGCATGTCTGTGTATATATTTATAGATGCACAAACACCCTCCCGCAAAACACATGCAAACACGTGCACAAAGACACAGAACATACATACAGCTACCCTGCCTTCTCCCACCCACTTGAATCAAGCTATATTATGCCAGGAACTGATCCCTTATGTTAAGGAAGGAAGGACCTTATTGGAGCTGATTTCAATATGGTTATGTGCAGCCACCTCGCTGTTTCCTACTAGGCCTAAAGCAGGCTATAAAGCTGCTAAGGCATCAGCTGTGTCTCTAATCAATCTGGGCATAAGGGAATTTCTGTGAGGGTGATGCGCCAGCCCTAAACATCATTGAACAACCTGAACACAATTGGTGTCAAATACTCAAATTCCTAGAGGAAATGGAAGTGACATCACAATCCCTGTGGCTACTGGTGGCATCTCAGGATGTGACATCAAACAAAATGTGACCTGGATGCTGAGCCATTGTTGGTTTCTTTCTTGGAAACTTGAGCCTGCAACACAAAAAAAACAATACCTAAAACTAGGAAAACCTATAGACACACCAAGACAGCAGCACGATAGGGATGGCCTAAAGTATCTTTAAAACGAATGAGTCCCCCTTGGAACACCCTCCTTGAAGCGTCAGAGGCTTCAAATTATGGGATTCGTGATTAGGAAAAGCTAAAACTTGATAACAGAATGAGTGATGATTGGCAAATATGAGAGTAGGATTTCTGCCAATCAACGATTAGGTAGGAATTCAACATCTTCTGGCTGCTCTAGTATGTGACTGTCTTTGCCACATCCCTGCCCTATTTTTGGAGCCACCAGTTTGACAAGCGATTTCTCAGGTTTACAATGTGCGAGGGAGCCTTTGCACCAGTACAGTTTATTATTTACTCTGAACCCCTGGGAAAGTGCTCTGAACCTCATATTTAGAGTGTAGCATTAAAAAAGTACATAAATACAGTCCAACAAAATTGGAGATGACTATTTTTTTTTTCAAGTATATGCCTAAACAATAAATAGAAAGAAAAAATAAAAACATGTTACCACTTAAACATTACAGCTTTTTGCTTGCAATAAATAAATAAATAATCATTAATTAACAATCACATAGTGTTTTATTGGAAAGTTATAGGTACTTTTGAGCAGGCAGGTGTACTTAGAACATGTCGAAAAAGACTTTTTAGTTTTACTGAACATTGTTGAAAAACATGATTTTTAGTACCACAAACAAAGTACACCACTGGCTTTGACTTACTGTAACCTGAAGGCAATAGTATATACACGCAAATAAATTCAATATATTGTACACCTATATTTTAGTGCTCACAATAATTGCTAGAAAATCGGGTTGCACCTCTGAGTTACACAACAATTCAAAAAGGATAAAAACTTGAAAGAAAGAAAATATTGGCAAAGTAAACTGTTGGCTCACTAGTCCTGGTGAACTTCTTTTCCACGCCTATCATTGAAGAAAGGCTTTTTAGTTGAAATTATGAAGAAGAAATGACTGAATTTCAAATTTGGGAACTGCATTATTGTTATTGTTAGCAGGGCTTTAAGTGGGATGCAGAAACTGGGGGGGTCTCTTAAAGGGGCGTGGCCAATGTATTTAAGGGTGTGGCTTAAAACATGTTAGCTAAAAATCTGTGGTTAGCATAGTGTGCTGCCCGACTTGCATTTGGCTATCTCTGTCATTGCATCCAGAAATATGATATAACAAGTAACATCATACCTACAACAAGTCAGGACTATTGGCTTTGTCAGTGGTTGTTATTTGCATAAGATAAATAAGCAGCAACTATGGCTTGTATATAATATTGAAAAAGCTTCCACTGATATCCCTGGTGACACCACCACAATGTTGCTGCTCCTGAATTTCAAAAAGAGAAGGGAAATCCAGAGAGAAAATGACTCTTTAAAGGATTTCCCTTCCTCTACAACGCTCGCCTGGCATGACGTCATGCTCTAACCTCCACTAGTGAGAAGTGAGCAGTGTGAGCATGCGCAGATGATGTGCCTGCTGTCTTGAAATGGGTCTCTATTGGTCTCTGTTTTGTGCCCTGGCACAGGCGGTCCGTTTTTTCCCGACTGTCTGCTGTCACTGCAGCCCGGAAAAAGTGTCAGGGCACAAAACAGAGCCCGATAGAGACCCGTTTCGCGGCCCCCTTTAAAGCACTGCCGGTGCTCAGCACCGGTGAGACCCGGCCCACTTAAAGCCCTGATTGTTAGATACATGTTTCAGTGTGCCTGTGTGAGAGAACTGGATGTGTTATGAGATTCGGAAGGAGTGTGTTGGCCTCTGTCTGGAAGACCTGTGTGTACACTTGGAAGGACAGTGTTTGTGTAAACAGGTAAAGTGGTTGTAAATGGATCTGAGAGGACAGTAGGCTTGTAAGGGTGTACACAGAATAGGGAGGCCTGTGCATTTCTCCTCAAGAAAAATGAGCATATGTGAGAATTGCAGGTGATTCATATGTGACTTTAGGGAAAAGGGTTATAAAGGTGCAGGAAGTATGTGTCTATAGCAGAAAGGCCTACATGTGTGGCCCGCTATAGATTAAAGGGATGCATACTATATCTGCAATGCACATATGTGTGTATAGGGGCAAGGGTAGATTTTTTATTTGGGCGGGTTAGAGTGTGTAGTAAACTACTTCTCTACTATTCTCCATTGAACTTCTCTGTTGGAATGTACCATGACATCATAGAATGCCTGAGTGTCAGTTGATCATCTCAGGCTGAGCTGTGAGGAGCCTGCTCCTGGTGGGGCTGCATCCAGGCCCGGACTGGCTGTAGCGGGCACCGGGCAATCCCCCGGTGTGCCGCACGGGTGGGGGCCGGTTTTGAGCCCCTGGGGGCCGTTTTTGTTACAGGGCCGTTTTTGCAGCATAGCTGCAAAATCGGTCCTGTAACAAAATCGGCCGAAAACCGGCCCTGGCAAAGAGCTTGGCGGCCCCCCCCAAGCCCCAGGGGGCCGGCTGAGCACTTTGCCAGGGCCGGTTTTGGTTCCCAGTCCGGCCCTGGCTGCATCTGTACCTTCTATCTTCTCCTACTCACCTATCCTAGAACCAAGCTACAATAAAGGATTATTCTACTTATATAGCTGGACTGTGTAACTTCCTTTACCACAGAGTGCTATCTTTGGGCTGCCCCTTCCAGCTATTCATTTGCACTGGTGGTTGCCAGTGGGTGCCATGCATGACACTTATTTTTCCTGGTAAGACATTTCCCCACAGTGCGAGAGCGAAGAACACGCTAAGGGGAAAGTAGGGGGAAGAGAAAGCCAAAAACAGACACAAAGAGAGAAAACAGGAACCTGCAAGAGTGGGATAAAGGGGGAGCGGGTGTCTGGTAGCGGATAAAGAGGCCTGAGGTGTACTGAAGAGTAGGGAGTCTTGGTATTCAGTGCACTAACATTTAATTGCTCTGTCTGCAGGTTTCTGAGCACAGCCTTGATCACCGGCATTTATTGTTTATACATGTTAAGCACTAGTTCTATACAAGAGTAAGTGAGATAGTATATTTATATAGCACACAATCCAATACAGCCATAGTCGTCTCAAGGTGCTGAACTGAACAAGAAGAGAAGCTTGTCTACAAGCAGCTACATGTATATGTGATTTGGAACGGGTAAACGTGTACCTTGTTTAAAGTGTTTATATGTGTTATCAATGTCCTTTTCTGCATCTATAGGTAACTGAGTTTTCTGCGAGATATGCAAGTGTTGTGTATAGTAGTAGAAGCATGGTCCTTTCAGCTGCATAAAAGCGTCCGTTTGAAACGAGTGTTTAAACTAAACATGCATTTATCTTTTTTCAGTAATAAACTACAGCTGCATTCTGGATTCTTTCCCCTTTCCAGGGCAGTAGAGCTCGATTACTTGACCCTCTTCTCCCACACGCCAGGACTACGTTGCCTAACGGCAGTTGAACCTACTAGACTACCTCATCACACACCAGCAAACCTTTACAATTTTAGTAGCAGGAAAAATGATGTGGAAATCAATTAGTTTTCTTGCTCTTCACCTTGACTTTTATTGTGGCAAAAAAGTGAAAAACATTCGAATCTTCCAAAAAAGAGAATTACGAAATAAATAGGGCATATTCCTCCTAAATACGGAAAGATGGCCAATCTGCTGTCTGAAAACAAGACCACTACCACTTAGAAGTGATTTTTCTCCAGACCTCAAGGCAGTATGGCCTGGTTGTGTCACCTCTCTCATGCTTCATGGGTAGCAAGGTCTGGCTGCAACATTGATTGCATGCCCCCCCCCCCCCCCCGCCCACCTCCGAGTAGCAGGGCCTGGCTTAGCTCAGATGTTCCTGAGAGGGCCTACTTGGCAGTGTAGCCTGGATATATCAATTCTTTCAGGCTCACCCGGCAGCTGGTCTAGCTGTGTCTCCTCTCCCATATGTCCAGGGTAGCATGGCCTGGCTATGTCACTCCTACAATGTCTCCAGGGCATCATGGCCTGAATGTGACACCACATCTAGGCCTCTGGGACAGCATGGCCTGGTTCTGGCACCTATTCTACAACTGCAGGGCATCATCAACTACTCGTTACACCTCTCAAATGATCACAGAGCGACATGGCCTGGTTGCGGCACCTCTCTCCCGCACATACATGGTATTATGGCCTGCCTGTGATATCACTTCCTCCCCCGAAGGGCAGTAAGGCCTGACTGTGACAATTTTTATGGGCTCTGAGAGAAGTATGGTGTGGACGTGTCACCTTCCCCATACCTCAAGGCATCATGCCCTGGCTTTAACACCCCTTCCATGAGCCAATGACAGTATGGCTTTGTTTTGATACCCACCAGGGCAGCTTGCAGTAGCTATGACACCTGTACCAGGGAGCAAAGTCTATCCGTGACACCCTATCCATGCCCCAAGGGAAGAATAGCCTGGCTATGTCTTTAACAAGGCAGCCGGGACAAGCTGTGTCACCTATTATAGGCAGGGCCACCGTAATTATGTGATTGTGCGGCCACAACGATTTTCACATAATAATAGCATTGCCACATTTGCCATATAATCCTTTATATGCTGCATAATCTGCAGATCTAGCTCAAACGGCTCAAAAGTAACTAAAACCACAGCAGCACATTTTGCTGCACAGTGGAAGGACTTTTGCAAAGGTTGACTGGTCACCTTTCTGTTGCTTATTGCTATATTTGGGTATTAAACTGTGTTGAATGGTTAATTCCTTGAAAGAAGAGGCGTAATCCATGGGTACAAATGAATTGAAGTTTATTAGTAACTTCTTAGCAGGAAAAAACAGCCCCACCATCCATCCAGCTCTGCCTCTAGTCCCCTTCAAATCTAAACATTCTCAGAGCTTCATTACATTCTAGAGTGGCTGGTGCTGTTACACATTACCACACAATTTCTCCACATACAGCAATATATAAATTCATCAAACCTATATACACAAGCAAAAGGGAGTATGATGAAACAATGAAAAATATAAAACATCGGCCAGGCTAGGCTAAACTACATAGTCATCTAAATAACCAGGACTTCGAGTTTTCCTAAAACATTTCCTTGGGGTATATAACTTTGTCAAATCTTCACTTCTGTTATAAAACTTCCCAGTTTTACCACAAATTCCACCACTGGTCTTGTCACCGTTCTTATTCCAGGACTCCTAATCATAACAAGGTCACCTACTGTAACAGTTGTGGGTTTAACAGAGTGCCTTTAATCAAAATGTGCTTTCCTATCTCTGCATTTATTGTCTTCTTTTACTTTCCAACCCTCAGTATCAACATCTCTGTTTACACCGCTGAGAAGGTTATTTACCCAGGGAGGTGCCAAAAAAGTATCAGACAGTCTTCCAATAAATAGACTAAATGGAGACTTGCCTGTCTTTGTGTGGGCAGTAAGCCTGTAAACACCAACCCTCTTGGACACTTCTTCTCTCCAATTAAGGCAGTTATTCGTTGCCAATGAGATGGTTTCCTTCAGAATTCTGTTAAACCTCTCTACCTTCCTATTGGATCTGGGATGATAGAGAAAGCATTTCTTGTGTATTATACCACACCCTTGAAGAAGATTTTCCATCTCCCTTGAAACCAACTGTACTCTATTGTCAGTTAACAGAGTTTCTGGTAAATCTTCACTCACAATTAGGTCTTTCAAAAAATTATCACACGACGTGTTTCAATTCCCCAAGAAAAACATATTTCTGGCCACCTAGAAAATAAATCCATCAACACTATCACATAGCTAACTTGACCATCACCATGTATAGGTCACAAAATGTCCAAAGCAAGGTCCTTCCATGGCCCACTAGGATGCTTCCTTATCACCAATGGTAGAGTTCTTGTTTTCATACTCTTTTCACAGAAGGCACATTGCATGCATTATCTTACCAATCGTGCCACATGCATTTCCATACCAGGCCACCAATATGTTGAGTGCAATCTCTACTTTGTCTTTGAGATGCCTAAATCTCATCTATGTGTCTGATCCAACAAATCCTTACGCAATTTAATAGGAGGTATTCACCTGTTTCCTCTCCATAACAGATCGTTATTAAATGACAATTGATCCTTCACACACCAGTAATCCTTACAATTTGTTCCACTTTGTTCTTTATGGTGCCATCTGGTACAAATAAGTTTTATCGCCTCTTGAAGAATTTTATCCTCCTTCACATCTTCATGCCACTCTTCCAAAATGATTTAATTATCAACTTCACATACAAAATCTGTGAGATTATTTGTCGAATGTACCACAGTCTTGCTCCATTCCGGTCTCACGTACTAATCTTGATAAAGTGTCCGTAATTATATTTTCCGTCCCAGGAATGTATCTTGCACTAAAATTGTAACCTTGTAAACTCACAACCCATTTGGATATTCGAGGCAAGATGAAGTCAATGCTCTTATTGATGAAAATCTCACGCAATGGTTTATGGCCAGTTTTGATCACCAATGTACTGCCCCACAAGAATCTTTTTAATTTAATTGCCCATTAAACAGCAAGAGCCCCCTCTTGATAACAGAATATATACATACTGCTTCTTTGAGGCCTTTCGAGATGTACATGATGGTGCTGTCAGGTCCAGTGCCCCTTGATGCAACACAGCACCTGGACCTTTTAAACTGGCATCGGTGGTGATGTCAGAAGTTTTATTGGGGTCAAAGTTCTTATGTTTAGGAGCTTGTGACAGTTTTGTCTTAATATCTCTGAACTCTCTCTCACAATCTGTATTCCAGACAAATTGATCTCCCTTTTTGTAACAAGTTTCTCATATTTAAACTGACGTCTGCAACATTTTGAATACATTTATGGTATTGTTCAGTCTTCACCAACAACGCATTATTTCCTCTTTGGATGACGGAGAGGCCATATTCCTAATGGTACCTAATGGTACCTACCAACTCCGCCTTTGGGATTACTCCTTAAGCAGTTATGGTGTAACCAAGCTAATCAATTTCTCTGACACCAAACTTGCACTTTTCCAACTTGATGATAAGGTTGTGTTTACATAGCCTGTCCAGGACCTGCCTAACTCTACTATTATGCTCTCTTTCATCTTTACCGTGCACCAGTATATGATCCTGATATACACAAATACCAGCTACTCCATGGAAATTTTCTCCATGGTGCATTGAAACACTGAGGCAGCTGAGACAAGACCAAAAGGTAATCTGGCGTACCTGAATGTCCCAAATGGCGTGACAAATGCAGTGAGATCCTTTGATGATTCATCCATCAGTATCTGATCGTATGCTGAAGTAAGATCTATCGAGCTAAAGACCTTCGCTTTACCCACCATCATCAACAAATCTGAGATATTTGGAAGAGGATATTTGTCGACCAAGACACACTTATTGAGTTGTTGAGAGATTGTGACAATAACCCTTTAAACAACCTAAATCTACACTGAACACCTGAGGATAATCCTTTTTCAACTCTTCTTGAAGCACAGTGCCATCAGGTGCAACACTGCCATGATGAAATTCCTTTAAAACAATGGGAGGAATGTTATTGGGATCTAGCTGACTGACTCTTATATCCCTTTAGTGCCACCAACTCTAAATACTATCTATTTCTTAGAAACATATTTTACCAGAGGCAAAATGTCCTTCATATTCAACCAAACCTATAAAATAAACACACAGTTCTATGGGATCACCTCCATAGGCACAAGAAAAGATTTCAGGCTTGAATAAAGAGATTCTCCCTTTCAATTTGTCTTCATAAAATGTACTAGCTACAATGGTAATATTAGCTCCAGAGTTAAATAACACTTTGGTTCTCTCACCTACAACCTCTATATAATCAACAGGTCCTTTTTTTTCAACTTGAAGAAAATCAGGAGTCTCGTTGTCTTCACTATAACCGGTTTCCACTTGATTCACCTTTTGATGGAGATTTTTTATCCTTCAAGGTCCAGCAAAATGCTCCCTTTTCTTGCAATGTGTGTACACAGCTTTCAGTGCAGGACACGCCCTTTCATTTGCGAAGTGTCCCACTCTATCACATCTGAAACATCTTTTCTCTGTCGTAACTTGATACTTTGTAAAGTCTTCATTTTTGTGTTGAACCTTCATTTCCCCATCCTTCATAGAAACCTTTTTTTTACCATAACTCACAACAGGACATACATCTTTGCTAAAACCGTTCTTAATTACTTCGATACACTCCAAAGAGTGTTCAATTCTTTTTGCCACTAGCAATACTTCTTCCAGACTGGGCTCCTCTTTGAGCCACAGCTGTTCATGCACACTCTCAATCCTACAACCCTACATGAATTGATCTCTAATCCTTTCATCTATTAAAGGTTCAAAGTTGCATGATGATGTCAAACGCCTAAGTTCTTTAACATCCCTTTCAGTAGACTCTCCTTCTTTTTGTATTTTTTCCCCCAAAATAATAGCGTTCTAAAATAGTGCTCATTTTGGGTAAATAGTATAATTCAAGTTTACATATGCACATTTCATAATTATTCAAATCCACAGCAACACTGTCAGGCATGTCAGGAAGGTGGTTAAAAACCTCCTGCTCTTCAGAACCAAGAAAGTGGAGCAACAATGCTGTCCTCCTCTCAGCACCGAGGGAAGTACCACAGACGCGCATATCTCTCAGATACTTTTTTCCATTTGGCCCATTTTATGGGCTGATCACCACGAGTAGATAAAAAATGGAGCTGCTGTAACATTTTGCATTGTTCAGCCATAAAAAATATGAACTAATAAAATATTGTAAGCTAAACTTATAATATACCCAGCAAATAAGTTAACGCAGCCTTGTTCATGACAGAAATAAAATGATACACAGTGCAAGCATGCCATGAAACAATTGCACCAGGCAATGAGTGAGAGCAAAACACACACAAAAATGCAACTGTTGAGCGGTTCAATGTGAATCAAACTTCAGAAGGAAAGCAATAAATAACTATTCTGTAAATGAACTTAAAAAAGGAGTGTTACTGTAAGAAACTGTTTAAAGTCAATAGTAATTAATCAGTACTCATTAGCGACACTGCTACTTTTGAAACACACATAGCAATATAAACACCGTGGCGTCAGCGACTCACTTTGCATGCTGTGCACATCAGCAATGTGCTAGTATATTTGAAATACCTTGCTTTCTGTTATTTGGTTTGGAAGGAAGTGTTGCTCTGTGTATCAGCGACATGCTGGGGAAACACACTTCAAGGCCGCAATGAGGATCGGAAATCCCTTACTGCTTCCTGATGTACGTCCCATGAGCATCATGCAGGAACCAATCGCAAGTGTCAGTGCTTTATCTATTTAATGCATTTTTATATAGCGCTGGCTTTACCCAAAGGTGTCAGAACGCTTCATAATAGAACCAAGTACGTTACATTAGGAGAATTTTACATATTTACACGTTACAGATACAAACGAGAAAGAAGAAAAAGTAAAATAAAACAATAGATGGCAGTCACACGAGAAACAAAACAAAATCACATTAGGACGAGGACCGTACAGGCTTAGATTACAAATTTACAATATTGTAAGAACTTCCTTGAGGGACATAAAAAGCAATGTATTAGTTCTGGAAGTGTCTTTGGAAGAGAAGAGATTTGAGGTCAGTTTTGAAGGTCCGGGTAGAGGTGGTGGTACGGAGTAGTGGAGGCATCCATCTTTCCCTTTTGAAGGTGGGGTGCTCAAGCAGTAAATGTTCTGCATTAGGAGACTGTCTAGAGCCTCCAGAGATTTTAAGTTTATTTGCCAGGTATCGAGGGGAGGAAGTGTGCAAGGCTTTGTGGGTGATACAGGCAGTCTTGTAGATTCATCTTGCCTCGATGGGAAGCCATCGAAGATGTGGGGTGGGTTATCCTTACTCCTTCATACGTATCACATACACATAGACCTGCCTGACTTACCTTTGTTGATGAAAGGAAGAAACAAAGCGCCAGAAAACGGCTTGAGGGAAAACAAAAAAGCAACAAAAGGCCGGACATTTTAAAAAAGAAATGCAGACGCAAAAAAGAGAAGATTTGCTGCTTGATTTCCATTGTAATAATCTAAGTAGTCAGCACCCGAGCAGCGTAGTACATACGAAATCAGTCTGTCAAGGAGCTTGACAGAACACAGCATTGGGTATTAACAAAAGAAATCCTAACTGTTCTCCAACTGTAACCAGCGACAGTACCACACATAAGGGTATCCAGGGGTGAAGGCCAGTAAGTGAGCACTATTACAAAAGCTTGTAAGAGGCTGTCACAGCAATAAATAAAGTTTAGCTGGGGAACAGGGCTGGACTGGGAACAGAAACCGGCCCTGGCAAACTGCTCAGCCGCCCCCCCAGGGGAGTGCAGCCGAGCAGTTTGAGAGGGCTGGTTTCGGCCGATTTTGTTACCGAGGGCCGATATTGCCGACCCCCGGTAACATAAACGGACCCCCAGGGGCCCAAAACCGGCCCCCACCCTAGCGGCCTACTGGGGAAATGCCCGGTGCTCGCTATGGCCAGTCCGGCTCTGCTGGGGGGACGTAAAATCACTGCGTCACAGCAATAGAGTTGAGCGGGGGAACGTAAGATCATGAAGTTGAGCTGTCCTTATCCGAAGTCATCGCCAGTTTGGAATGGTACATTCCAAGAAAGAAGAGACGTAATCCATGGAAACAAGTAAATTGAAGTATATTAGCATCTTCTTAGCAAGAAAGAATAGCCCAGCCAGCCATCCAGCTCTGCCTCTAGTCCCCTTCAAATCTAAACATTCTTAGAGCATCATTACATTCTAGAATGGCTGGTGCTGATGCACATTACCACAAACTGGTACTAATGAGGTGCCCCCAAGTATAAAAAAGTAATACTATTAAAAAATGTGCTGCATTATGCAGCATTATTTGCCTTTTTTGACGTATAATTTACTCAACCCTGCCGCATAATATGGCCCTCTCCTGATGCATAATTCCAGTGGCCCTGAATAAAGGCCTACAGGCAGAATGCCCTAGCTGTGATAATCCTTTGAGATCTCAAAGGACAGTATGGCCTAGGTATGTCAATTCTCTAAGGCTTCTGTGGGAGCTGAATTGCTATGTCACCTCTTCCAGGGTAGCAAAGTCTAGCTTACATTCTTGCATGTGGCACCTGGAGCAGTGTAGGTGGCCTGACTACGACACCTCTGTAGTGTCGTAATTATGTTATACATTGTTCTTCTCCATATCATATGCATTGACTGTACCCAGCTTCTGCCTTCTCTTCCTTGTATTTCTGTTCTGAAATGTGGCTTAGTAAGGAACAGAAATCATTTGACTGGAGACGGTTAAGGCAGTCTGGTTGTTAAATTAAACGATGTATTTGAAAGTTGATTATCATCCAGCACATTACTGCAGATTTGGCAAAGAGTTTCAGTAACAACCATGAATTGGGAGTGATCAAGAAAACCTGTGTTAGCCAATGGTTGAACGCTTGATGGCCAGCATGTGGATGCTTCGATCGCTCTCAGCTGTTTGTGCAAATAAGCCTCCAGCATTTTTGGAAAAGCACCATCTCTGAAGAGGATCTTGAGAATGACATCATCAGCCTTCCAAATATTGTGGGAGTGACACCGGGTTATGGAAAGTGACCCAACTCAGCAGCCATTTTGGACGATTGCAAAAACAATTGGGAGACTGTGTGCATCAGCTGCACAATTATGCACCAAGGAAATGTGGTGCGTGGGAATAAACATATTCACCGGTTGGACACCGGGGGCATACATTTGTAAGATTATCACTAGCAACTAAGAAGTGTTCTGGCCCTGTTTGTTATTTGCAAAGTGGTGAAAATTGGTCTGTGGACTAGTTCAACATGTTGAATATTTACATACTTGATCAGTGTTCTCTCTCTCTCTCTCTCCTTATATGTATTTTTCAGAATGTGAAGAAAAGAATCAGGACAATAAAAAAATATATATATATCATCGTGATTAAGGCTGCACTGACAGACAGAACGCGTGGATGCTATCACTCTGAAAATAAAGATTGAGTGAATAAACCCCCACGGAGTGCTGGATTGTTTTCCGTAAAAGGAGAATTGCTGCTTGAATATATATATATATATATATATATATATATATATATTATTTATATATATATATATATATATCCAATACTGCAAATCCAAAGTAAGTGCGCTCTCAGGAAAAAGGGAAATCGGGACAGAACAGCTGATCAAAGCGTTTTAATTACACTAGTTGTTTAATTAAAACACTTTGATCAGCTGTTCTGTCCCAATTTCCCTTTTTCCTGAGAGCGCACTTACTTTGGATTTGCAGTATTGGATATTGGATATTGCCGGTTTTACTCTACCGGCGTGTGCGCCACCTCTCATGGGTCTCAGTGGTACCGGAAGGAGCTGTTTGTGTTTTTGATATATATATATATATATATATAATCTACTGGCGGTCGCCAGTAGATAGTTATAGTTACAACCTAGTTTCCATAGGAAATCTCAAAATTCTATTTTGAAAAACTTGGGCGCCGGTTGACGAATCCTCGCGAAATTTTCAAAACTAATGGGGTGCTCTGTTCAGCTCCTACCTTGAAAGTCTCGGGGTGATTCGTCAAGCGGGGGCCGAGAAAAAAGGGGGGTCCCAAAACGCGTTTTCCCCATGCATTTTTCCATAGGACCTTTAGACACAGCTACAGCCAGAACGGCTGAACAGAATTACTTGAAATTTGGCAAAGAGGTAGTCCTCAGGTCAGGCATGTGCCTTTTGCATATATGGTGTAAATCCGTTCAGTAGTTCCTGAGAAAATCAAAAGTAAAATCATATACATATCTGGGCGGAGCCTAACCACACATCTCATTGTGAGATCTGATTGGCTGTCAGCACTTCATCCAAGAAGTGTTGGCAGCCATCTTGGGACCAATATACATGATAGCACCTCATTAAAAAGCATTGCAGTTAATAGAAGGTTTTAAGACTTTAGTTACATTATAAATCATTTGTTGATGGTACCATACTCATTTTAGGAATTGTAGTATGTTCTAAGGTGATTTTACCATGTGAAAAAGCCTTCTGCTGGGATATCATGAATCATGTTTGAGAGAAAACTATTTTCACATGCTTTTCCCACAGAGGTTTGGAAGGTGATCTATAAGCTAAACTGAGAGCATATTTTCTGTAAATTCACATTATCTTTCTCAGTCATGTGAGAATGAAGTCTGACATTCTCAGTAAAACATGTACATCCAACAAGGGCAGAGACTGTCAGTTGATTCCTTTGTGTTCTACTGCAGCTTCCCAGAGTGTTCCAAAGAACAACTAGAGCGCTAACAGTCTTACTTATGACAAAGGTATTGCACACCTGAAGCCATCTTGATTGGAATAAAGTGGTAACATTTAAAACATTTAATTTAAAAAGGAACAAAATGAGAGGGTTCATTTTGCCATAGAATGTATGATTAGTGCTGCAGAAAGAAAAATTAGGGCACATTTTGAGTGACTTCTCAAATCCTCTTCTATTTCATTAAAGAATTCTGACATGCAGACTGAAACATGCACTTTCAATACCAGCAGCAGACTTCCCTGGTGAGCAGTAGCTTTACTACAGTGATCTAATGAGCAACTAGAGTGCTAACATTCTGAATTTATGGCAAATGTGTGACACATCTGAATGCCTTCTTCATTGAATCAAAGTAAAAAACTGACAGTATGTCTACTGAGGAGACTGCAGTAAATGAGGAAATTAGGAAACTTCATAACAAGTCTCCCAAGATGACCACCAGAGACAAAAGAGCCCAAATGTAGCACAAATATCACCGAGATGTAGCCCAAGTATAGCCCAATGACAGAAATCCCAGAGTGTTTTAAAGAACAACTAGAGCGCTAACAGTCTTACTTATGACAAAGGTATGGCACACCTGCAGCCATCTTGATTGGAATAAAGTGGTAACATTTAAAACATTTAATTTGCAAAGGAACAAAATGAGGGGGTTCATTTTGCCATAGAAATTATGACTAGTGCTGCAGAAAGAAAACTTAGGGCACATTTTGACTTCTCAAATCCTCTTCTATTTCATTAAAAACTTCTGACATGCAGACTGAAACATGCACTTTGAATACCAGCAGCAGACTTCCCTGGTGAGCAGTAGCTTTACTACAGTGATCTAATGAGGAACTAGAGTGCTACCATTCAGAATTTATGGCAAATGTGTCACATCTGAATGCCTTCTTGATGGAACCAAAGTAAACAAGCATTGAAAATGCAATGGGCCTCGCCCTCGTTTAAGTTAAAGCAATTCTGTTTGTAATTAGGTGGCTTTTTAGCTTTGCTTTTATTAGTGTTTTTCAAAATTTCATGTAAATAACATGCATATCTGTATATGTATGCATGCATTTATATTTGTATTTATATAGATATGCAGATTATATATATGTTTATATATGTATGTATATACATATATATACACATACATATATATAAATGCATATATGTGCATATGTGTGCGTGTAGAGAGAGGTAGAGAGGTAGAGATGTAGAGGTAGAGAGGTAGAGGTAGAGAGGTAGAGGTAGAGAGGTAGAGGTAGAGAAGTAGAGGTAGAGAGGTAGAGGTAGAGAGGTAGAGAGTAGTAGAGAGAGAGGTAGAGAAAGGTAGAGAGGTAGAGAGTAGAGGATGAGTAATAGAGAGTAGAGAGTAGAGAGAGAGTAGTAGAGAGAGTAGTAGAGAGTAGTAGAGAGAGTAGCAGAGAGTGAGTAGGAGAGAGTAGTAGTGAGTAGTAGAGAGTGAGTAGTAGAGAGTAGTAGCGAGTGAGAAGTAGAGAGTAGTAGAGAGTGAGTAGTAGAGGGAGTAGTAGAGAGTAGTAGAGAGTGAGTAGTAGAAGGAGTAGTAGAGAGTGAGTAGTAGAGAGTAGTAGAGAGTGAGTAGTGGAGACTGAGTAGCAGAGAGAGAGAGTAGTAGAGAATGAGTAGTAGAGTGAGTAGTAGAGAGTAGTAGAGAGTGAGTAGTAGAGAGTAGTAGAGAGTGAGTAGTAGAGAGTAGTAGAGAGAGAGTAGTAGAGAGTGAGTAGTAGAGAGTGAGTAGTAGAGAGTAAGTAGTAGAGAGAGAGTAGTAGAGAGAGTGAGTAGTAGAGAGTAGTAGAGAGAGTAGTAGAGAGTAGTACAGAGTGAGTAGTAGAGAGTGATTAGTAGAGAGTAGTGGAGAAGTAGAGAGTGAGTAGTAGAGAGTAGTAGAGAGTGAGTAGTAGAGTGAGTAGTAGGGAGTAGTAGGGAGTAGTAGAGATTGAGTAGTAGAGTGAGTAGTAGAGTGAGTAGTAGAGAGCAAGTAGTAGAGAGTGTGTAGTAGAGAGAGAGTAGTAGAGAGAGAGTAGTAGAGAGTAGTAGAGGGTGAGTAGTAGAGAGTGAGCAGTAGAGAGAGTAGTAGAGAGTAGTAGAGAGGTAGAGAGTGAGTAGTAGAGAGTGAGTAGTAGAGAGTGAGTAGAAGAGAGTAGTAGAAAGTGAGTAGCAGAGAGAGTAGTAGAGAGTAGTAGAGAGTAGTAGAGTGAGTAGTAGAGAGAGAGTAGTAGAGAGAGAGAGTAGTAGAGAGTGAGTGGTAGAGAGTAGTAGATTGAGTAGTAGAGTGAGTAGTAGAGAGAGTAGTAGAGTGAGTAGTTGAGAGTGAGTAGTAGAGAGTAGTAGAGAGTAGTAGAGAGTAGTAGAGAGTGAGTAGTAGAGAGTGAGTAGTAGAGAGACTAGTAGAGAGGGAGTAGAAGAGAGGGAGTAGGAGAGAGGGAGTAGTAGAGAGAGTAGTAGAGAGAGAGTAGTAGAGAGTGAGTAGTAGAGTAGTAGAGAGTGAGTGGTAGAGAGTAGTAGAGAGTGAGTAGTAGAGAGTGAGTAGTAGAGAGTAGTAGAAAGTGAGTAGTAGAGAGTGAGTAGTAGAAAGTAGTAGCGAGTGAGTAGTAGAGAGTGAGTAGTTTAATTTAAAAGGAACACAATGAGGAGGTTCATTTTGCCATAGAAATTATGATTAGTGAGGAAAAAAGAAAAATTAGGGCACATTTTGAGTGACTTATCAAATCCTCTTCTATTTCATTAAAAAATTCTGACATGCAGACTGAAACATGCACTTTCAATACCAGCAGCAGACTTCCCTGGTGAGCAGTAGCTTTACTACAGTGATCTAATGAGCAACTAGAGTGCTACCATTCAGAATTTATGGAAAATGTGGGACACATCTGAATGCCTTCTTGATGGAGTCAAAGTAAACAAGCATTGAAAATGCAATAGGTCTCGCCCTCGTTTAAGTTAAAGCAATTCTGTTTGTAATTAGGTGGCTTTTTAGCTTTGCTTGTATTAGAGTTTTTCAAACTTTCATGTACATACCATGCATATGTATGCATATATGTATATGTTTGCATGAATTTATATTTATATAGATATGCAGATTATATTTATATGTTTATATATTCACTGAAAAAACCATAGGTTTCACACACGTTATAGTTACGAATTAGCATTTAAAAAACCTTGCAAATTCACTTAAAAAACCATAGGTTTCACACATGTTATAGTTAGCTGGACATTTCACTCGTAAAAAACCAATGAAATTCCCCCGTTATAGTTAGTGCAGGCAACTATAGCTCACGCGACCGCAATCCTCTGCTGATGACGTCAGATATTACATCACTGTATTTAGACACTTATTTACCCATGTCTTCTTCCATTAATCTTTAGCTATACATATATTACAAATATTTATTTTTCATAAAGACACATATGTCATCAGTGATGTAATATCTGACGTCATCAGCAGAGGATTGCGGTCGCGTGAGTTATAGTTGCCTGCACTAACTATAACGGGGGAATTTCATATGGTTTTTTACGAGTGAAATGTCCAGCTAACTATAACATGTGTGAAACCTATGGTTTTTTAAGTGAATATATATATACATATATATATATATATATATATATATATATATATATATATATATATATATATATATATATATATATATATATATATATATATATATATATTACCTACTGGCGGTCGCCAGTAGGTAGTTATAGTTAGGACCACGTTTCCATAGGAAAACCTCAACATTCTATTTTGAATAACTTTGGCGCCGGTCGACGAATCCTCGCGAATTTCTCAAAATAGGTGGGGCGCTACGCTCCGCTCCCACCCTGAAAGTCTCGGGGGGATTCGTCAAGCGGGGGCTGAGATAAAAGGGGGGTCCCAAAACGCGTTTTTCCCATGCATTTTTCCATAGGACCTTTAGAACGAGCTACAGCCCGAACGGCTGAACAGAATTACTAGAAATTTGGCAGAGAGGTAGTCCCTAGGTCAAGGAAGTGCCTTTTGTAGGTTTGGTGTAAATCTGTTCAGTAGATTCTGAGAAAATAGCCTTTAAATCAATATATATATCTGAGCCCGCTTACGGTACGCTTACCGTATGCTTACCGTACGCTTACCGTAAGCTTACGGTGGCGTGCGCGAGCGCGATTCTGATTGGCTCTTAGATCTTAGTAAACATTCGAATCGGCCGAAACCAGGAAGCGGCGTCCGCCATTTTGTCTCTCGCACTGAGTGTTGTTTATCAAACATGATGGCCAAAAACATGTTACGGGGCTGTTTTGACAACTCCCTCCCACATAGTCATGTTGAGGGAGTCCCCAAACATCCCCCAAGAGCAAAAACGGTTTTATTTTTTTTTCGGCAATTTCGCGGGGTACGCTTACCGTACGCTTACCGTACGCTTACCGTAAGCTTACCGTACGCTTACGGTAAAAAAATAAAAATAAAAAAAACACTATCCACACTTACCCCACCCCCTGTGCTTTTGGTGGCCGCAGGCCACCAAATGTGCAGGGCTTATTAATAGAGAAAAAAAACGTAATTTTGGCAACATGAAATTATAAAATCGAAATAAAAAAAACACTATCCACATTGACCTCACCCCCTGTGCTTTTGGTGGCCGAAGGCCACCAAATGTACAGGGCTTATTAAAGTTGATAAAAACCGTGCACGGAACGAACTGCGTTAAGTGGGCGCGCACGCCACGAATGGCGTAAAGTCACTTAGCATTTAAAAAACCGTACAAATTCACTGAAAAAACCATAGGTTTCACACACGTTATAGTTAGGAATTAGCATTTAAAAAACCTTGCAAATTCACTGAAAAAACCATAGGTTTCACACATGTTATAGTTAGCGGAAATTTTACTGATAAAAAACCAATGAAATTGCCCCGTTATAGTTAGTGCTGGCAACTATAACTCACGCGACCGCAATCTTCTGCTGATGACATATGTGTCTTTATGAAAAAAAAATATTTGTAATATATATATAGCTAAAAATTTATGGAAGAAGACATGGGCAAATAAGTGTCTAAATACAGTATTAGCATCAGCAGAGGATTGCGGTCGCGTGAGTTATAGTTTCCTGCACTAACTATAACGGGGCAATTTCATTGGTTTTTTATCAGTAAAATTTCCGCTAACTATAACATGTGTGAAACCTATGGTTTTTTCAGTGAATTTGCAAGGTTTTTTAAATGCTAATTCCTAACTATAACGTGTGTGAAACCTATGGTTTTTTCAGTGAATATATATATATATATATATATATATATATATATATATATATATATTCAGGAAAGCGCCAAACATGTTTCGGGCAAAAGCGTCCTTGATCACTGGCAACAGAAGACGGACAGCAGCAAATGGTGGGATACACGCCTCATTTATTTTGATAAGTTCCCGCCCCAGTGGGCGTTGAGGTCTCGCCTCATCGGTGTATGCAGAATTGCATGCTGGTTTACGTAGTCCCGCTCATTAATAAATACAAGTGGGTGCTGCTGGACGCCACCCGTTAAATCAATGTTCACCCCAATGGGTTTGATGAAGGTTAAAAACTGGCTCATCCGCCAATAACAGAGTCGGTCGCAGTTGGGTACTCCCCGGTCCTGCCGGGTCACCATGTAAGACAACCCTGGATCCGCTGTATCTGCGGCGGGGCCTTTCCGCGACTGAACAGGCCGCCAAACATAATCAGGAAAAGGTTGCCCTCTGAGGAAAGGCCGCCCCCGGGGAGTTAACACCTCCTTCATGAGGACAGCAGATGAGCCTACCTCCCCCTCCAAACAAGCGCCAAACATGTTTCGGACAAAAGCATCCTTGATCCTTGGCAACAGAAGAAGGACAGCAGCAAATGGTGGGATACACGCCTCATTTATTTTGATAAGTTCCCGCCCCAGTGGGCGTTGAGGTCTCGCCTCATCGGCGTATGCAGAATTGCATGCTGGTTTACGTAGTCCCGCTCATTAATAAATCCAAGTGGGTGCTGCTGGACGCCACCCGTTAAATCAATGTTCACCCCAATGGGTTTGATGAAGGTTAAAAACTGGCTCATCTGCCAATAACTCTTTTGGCCGAAACATATTTGGCGCTTGTTTGGAGGGGGGGGCTGGCTCATCTGCTGTCCTCACGAAGGAGGTGTTAACTCCACGGGTACGGCCTTTCCTCAGAGGGCAACCTTTTCTTGATTATATATATTTATATATATATATATATTATCTACTGGCGGTCGCCAGTAGATAGTTATAGTTAGGACTGTGTTTCCATAGGAAATCTGAAAGTTCTATTTTGAATAACTTTGGCGCCGGTTGACGAATCTTCGCGAAATTTTCAAAACTAATGGGGCGCTCCGCTCAGCTCCTACCCTGAAATTCTCGGGGTGATTCATCAAGCGGGGGCCCAAAACATGTTTTCCCCATGCATTTTTCCATAGGACCTTTAGTCGAAGGTACAGCCCGAACGGCTGCACAGAATTACTTGAAATTTGGCAGAGAGGTAGTCCTCAGGTCAGGGAAGTGCCTTTTGCATATATGGAGTCAATCTGTTCAGTAGTTCCTGAGAAAATTGCATTTAAAAGCACATACATATCTATAGCCGCGCACCGTGCGCGCACGGTGGCGTGCACCCTAACGTGCGCCAGCGTAATTCTGATTGGTGGTTACATGTCAGTCAACGTTCGAATCGGTCGAAATCAGGAAGTGTTGACCGCCATTTTGTTTGTTATCAGTGCGAGAGTGGAAAAGGAAGGTGGAGAACGTGAAAAGGGGACAGGGTAGAGAGTTCCTGACCCCCTAGCCTTTGTCAGGGGGTCCCTGAAGGACCCCGAAGGCAGAAAAAAACATTTACACTTTTTTTTTTTTTAAATCACGGTGAAAAACCATCAAAAAATAAATAAAAATGTAATACGTAGTTTATTGTAAAATAAATATATAAAAAAAATAATAATACATACATAACTTAGCATTTAAAAAAACGTACAAATTCACAGAAAAAACCATAGGTTTCACACATGTTATAGTTAGGAATTAGCATTTAAAAAACCTTGCAAATTCACTTAAAAAACCATAGGTTTCACACATGTTATAGTTAGGTGGATATTTCACTCGTAAAAAACCAATGAAATTCCCCCGTTATAGTTAGTTCAGATAACTATAATTCGCGCGACCGCCACTCTATCACAAGGATGATGTCATCAGTGATGTCATGAGTGATGCCAGTGACCATGTCATGAGTGATGTAATATGTGACATCATGAGCAGGATTGCGGACGCTCGAGTTATAGTTATCTGAACTAACTATAACGGGGGAATTTCATTGGTTTTTTACGAGTGAAATATCCACCTAACTATAACATGTGTGAAACCTATGGTTTTTTAAGTGAATATATATATATATATACATATGTATATATATCCAAGCTCCAAAGTACCCAACGTACAAGGAGCACTCGAACGGCAACATGCTCATGAGGAGCCTTTATGGTATACAATCCACCGGCAGAACGATAACTTTAAGCAGTTCAATATACCATGGATGCCTGACGCGTTTCGAAGTGTCCCCACTTCTCTTCAGAGGCTTTGGCAATTGAAGGCGCATAGGACACGGCCCTCATCATTTAAATGCTCCGATGCATGCCCTGGATGGGACGCTCTGCTGCGACTAGCAGAGCATTATGGGCCTTGTAGTGTCCTTTGTCTCCAGATGGAGCGCGCAATGTTGCTGCTGTGACATTCATAGCCCCCAGATGGGCCTCGGTGTGCTGGTGGATATGCTAAATCCGTTGCTGCCCCACAAAGTTGGCCTGCTCGATAACAGACCGCGTGGCCCCCAAATCCTGGGGTGGTGCTCCTTCGCGGCAGGGTGTGCCGCGTATTTATCCAAGCTCCAAAGTACCCAACGTACAAGGAGCACTCGAACAGCAACATGCTCATGAAGAGCCTTTATGGTATACAATCCGCCGGCAGAACGATAACTTTAAGCAGTTCAATTTACCATGGATGCCTGACGTGTTTCGAAGTGTCCCCACTTCTCTTCAGAGGCTTTGGCAATTGAAGGCGCATAGGACACGGCCCTCATCATTTAAATGCTCCGATGCATGCCCTGGATGGGACGCTCTGCTGCGACTAGCTGAGCATTATGGGCCTTGTAGTGTCCTTTGTCTCCAGATGGAGTGCGCAATGTTGCTGCTGCGACATTCATAGCCCCCAGATGGGCCTCGGTGTGCCGGTGGATATGCTAAATCCGTTGCTGCCCCACGAAGTCGGCCTGCTCGATAACAAACCGCGTGGCCCCCAAATCCTGGGGTGGTGCTCCTTCGCGGCAGGGTGTGCCGCGTATTTATCCAAGCTCCAAAGTACCCAACGTACAAGGAGCACTCGAACGGCAACATACTCATGAAGAGCCTTTATGGTATACAATCCGCCGGCAGAACGATAACTTTAAGCAGTTCAATTTACCATGGATGCCTGACGCGTTTCGAAGTGTCCCCACTTCTCTTTAGAGGCTTTGGCAATTGAAGGCACATAGGACACGGCCCTCATCATTTAAATGCTCCGATGCATGCCCTGGATGGGACGCTCTGCTGCGACATAAGTTGTGTTGCAATATAAATTTTACTCTTTACAGTTATTTTTAAATATTTGTATAACTGTAATTATTTATGCAATAATTGTAACCATGCCCTTTATCTCTAGGTGTAGAGATAAAAATGAAGCATTAGCTTTAATGAATATGCTTTCTCTATCTATGGAATGGGTAAACCACGTGTGTATGCACTTAGCACTTTAAAAATGCAAATGTTCTCTGCAGACGCGTCATGTGATCAAGGCCTGCTGAGGCCAAAACGCGTCCTGGGGGTGGTGTAAGGGCGACAATCAATACTTAACTGCACCAGGAAAACTTGGAGTTCGCATTAGTTTTTTCTACGGATAGCAGGATTGCTTTAAAATGAAGGTCGGAAGTAATATTGGTACCAAGACGGCTTCCTCGGTAACTGCGAATCCCCTCCTTGATTGGGCCGTGTGGCAGGAAGCTCCATCCGACCTCTGCCGGAAACGTGCCACGTCTCACAAAGAGAGAACAGCCGCACCAGCCCCAGGACAGCAAACACTCCCACCAACAGTGAAAGCGACGGAACCCATGTCGGAGAACACGAGAAACGCCAACTGCACGAAAGGTAGGGAATGACTGATAGTCCAGTCCGGAGGTGCGCATGCAACGAGCAAAAGCATCAACTGAGGCTCGTACACAAGTAAAAGTGCCCAAAGTAACACAATGACCGCCGACGCCACACGGAGTAGGGAAGCAGCTGCTAATGAAATGTTTAAAGACTCCCCCAGTGCGGACTAACAAGTCAGTATGAAAACATGTTCGACACAGGTAGGAGGTTCAAACGTAAGGGACATGTTTAAAAGACTAGAAAAGCTCATGAAGAGCGAACAAGCCAAATTGTAGGAACACAAATCGCTCCACAGATACCTAGAGGTTGGCAGAATATCGAGGGGCCTAAAGATCATGATAGCACCGTGCTATGAAAATCCTGATCCAAGGACACTAAGTGAATGGGCTGAGTGTAATCTAGACTCTTCAAGAAAACGTGCACAAATCTTGGTCAAATATGCAGAAAGCGACCGGGTTGAGTTGCAAAAAAAGATTAAATTTAAAAAACGTAACTATCGAATATCACATGCTTGCAGAAGATATAGGGCCATATGTAGGCAAAAACCAAATTGCGAGTTCTTAATAGCGATTTTTACCGAATCGCTATTAAGAACTCTCAAAATCCGATGTAGTTAAAAGATTGCTAAAAGTTAGCGATTCGGTAATAATCGCAAAAATAATACCGAATCCGCATTACCGAATTGGTATTTGCGAAATCGCAATTTCAAAAAATTGCAAATTAGCGAATCGGCAAAACGGGTGCAGCCTGATGACCTCACAACCAGAAAGTGGCCTGACACATGCTGTTTCACTGAGCCTGAAGCTGTGGGAGAGGCAGGGAGCAGGACCACAGACCCAGGAGCTGCACAGTAACCCCCAAGCAGACACCAAAAAACAAGCATGGACACACAGGAGAAGGGAAAGCAGCACGCAGCGAGGAAGAGAAAACACAAATTCTCAGAGAAGGAGTTGGAGGTCCTAATTGAGGAGGTGGTAAATGACCACGACCAGTTGTTTGACAAGTACTCTTTGCATGTTCCAGAATCTCAGAAACAGAAGATCTGGCTTGTAATACAGGGAAAAATCAATGCCATTGGTGTCACCCAGCGCTCCATCAACAAACTGAACATGTGCTGGTATGACCTCCGCAAACGTGCCAAGGAGAGGGTGGCTGACAGTCTCAAACAAGCCAATCAGACAGGTGGTGGAACATCCACTGCACCAGTAGCAACACCCCAGGAAGAATTGGTGGAGTCCACCCTCCAGACAGAGAGCATCATTGGCATTGGAGACGCAGACAGCTCAGCAAGAGAAAACAACAGACAAGGTAAGAAGCATGCACAGCATGCTGTGCCCCCCCCCCCCCAAGCCCTAATCCCCAATAAGCAAGTATGAATCCCACTCCAGTCCATGATCTGCTAACAACCAGCAACGCATCTTGGGAGATGTAGTCCTAATTAACACATAGCATACCAGTTGGTCCACTGAACCCAAGTGCATGTGACCCACATCAGTAAATAAGCAAGCTGGGGACTGTCAGTTTGAATGGCAAACATGTAATTTAATGAAACAGAAACGCTGCAAGGCAAGTCAGTAAATGGACATTCTGTATCCACAGGCGAACCTGCGCCACAGACTGCTGAGAGGGAGACATAAGAGGCACCTAGGGAACACAACACTCAGGATGAGGAGGTCCTGTCACCTGCAGATGTCACACCACCACCACCACCAGTGAGACGCAGGAGGTATACAGTGGGTAGCCTTCAGGAGATGGAGGGGTCAGAGGAGGAGAGCACGGGAGCCCCACAGACCATGCAGGAAGAGGCAGAACAGACCCCAGAGACTCAGTCACCCATGGAGCGTTGCCACACAAGTGCCTGACGACGCAGACCAAGGGCACACAGTCCAGATGCACAGGGTGAAGAATCCAGTGTATTTGCAGGTCTGGAGGGAAACATGTTGAAGGTGCAGCGGCTGCAAGGGAAGACAATGCGGTCAATGCAACGCCAGAGGTGGCCATGAACAAACACATGAGGGACATGAAGGAGGGCATATATGGTCTGAACAACACCGTTGCTGAGGGCATGGAGGACATGGCTAAGGCTGTTGTGCAGCACAATGGACATTGAACGTGGGGCAAGGCGCAGGGAGAAACGGCGCATGGAAGGGTACACAAAGGCAGTGAACCGGCTATGCAATGCCATCTCTGTCCTTAGCAGACGCTCAGTGGCCATGCAGTTGGAGATGGCCCACTGCAGCTGTGATGTCGCTAGGGGGTTGGTTAGTGTCACCACTGCGTTGGAAGAGCTCCAGACAACACACATCGCTGCCACAGGGTCTGGGGATGGTGGTGAAAGTGAGGAGGTAGCAAGCCACAGCAGCATCACTCCACCAATAGCAAAGTCCAGGGGGCGCAGTGCAAGGCAAGGTCCAGCCACAGGACAGTCCTCTAGGGAGGGCAGTGTGCAGAGTGAGCGGAGCAGTGCTGTGCGTGGCCGCAGGAAATGAAGCCATGCTTCAGCTGACATTGGGAGAAGGGTAAACTAACCCATGTAACCAAATGATAAGGGATGACAATGAGCATGCAGTGTATCAATCCCATGCTGGGATTGTTGAGGCACTGAGAGGCCAATATGGTGCGACGCTGTGCATTCCTATTGCCTGACGTAAGGTCAATAAAACACCATTACACAATTGCAATTACTCGCTTTGTCTCATTACTTACTCAGAAATAGTTGCGTGTGATCTTAGCCCGTCTGTGTCTCCCATGTGGCGCTGCTGCGACACCTGCTGCGCGGTGTTGTGGCTGTCATCATCATCCTCTGATTCAGTGAGTTTCACGGGTGTTCCCTTCTTTGTGGCCAGGTTATGTAGCATGGCACATGTTGCTTTTATGTTGCAGCAGATCAGAGGGCGGTACTGCCGTGCACCTCCACTTTTGTGGAGGCAGCGGAACCTGCTTTTCAGGAGTCCAAATGTATGCTCTACTACATTCCGTGTTGATTTATGCGCCACATTAAATCTCCTCTCACTTGGGGTAGATGGGTTGAGGTATGGAGTCAGGATAAATGACTGCACCGCATATGCGCTATCATCTAAGTGGTAAAAGAAAACACATCATTCACAGTCAGCAACAGATACATTCAAGGTATACATCAGGGTGTGTCACATTGATTTACCTAGCAGGTATCCTCAAAATTCACCCCCAGCAAGACGTGTATAGACCCCACTGTTCCTGAAGATGTAGGACTCATGCGTGCTCCCTGGAAATTTTGCAACAATATCGGTGATGATGTGAGACGCATCACAAATGACCTGTACGTTGATTGAATGTGTTGATTTGCGGTTCCGATATATGTACTCAGTAGCAGAGGGGGGCAGATTGGAATATGTGTCCCATCGATGCACCCTATAACATGTGGGAACCGGGACTTCTGATAAAATCTGTCTTTGTCTTATGCAGTTCCGTCTGTGTGCTGGGGAACCGAATATAGTGGTGCATTCTTTGCATCATGGCATCCAGGAATGTGTTGAAGAAGCGTGACAGGCAACTCTGTGAGACACCACCAGCCACAGCTATGACCCCCTGGTAACTACCTAATGCAAGTAGGTGCAGGCAACAAAGGACGTGTACATGTGGTGATATCGCGTGCGCCCTTGGTGTCTGGTGCTCCAGGATTGGGTGCAGGTCACGTATCAGGTCTAGGGTGGTGGTGGGGTGAAGCCTGTATCTCTCATGAATTTCTGCCTCTGTGAGTTGGAATAGTGTAATGTGCACTCTGTATACGCGTTCCTGACGTCTCCAGATCCTCAGTGCTGCTTCTTGCATCTGCATCCACCTTGCAATGACATAGAGGGCCGCCATTGTGTTCACGCAGATGCATTTTGGGGCTGTTCGTATGCAGTGCACCTGGTTACCACCTGCTTTAGGTCAGTGTTAATTTGCGACTCCATAATTGCTATTTTTCAAAAATTCGCTATTTGCGATTTTATGTACATTGGTTTGCGACTTTATTTTGTGATTCCTTATTTAGTGACTCGCAAAATAGTGAGTCAGTGTGGCATATTCGCTAAATAAAGAATCGCTAACTGTTTTCCTTTATTTTTAGCGATTCTTTATTTTACGAAGCGTTTTTTCTGTCTCAACATTTCATATGGGTTATTTGCGATCGCAAAAGTGGAAATTCTGCGTTTGCGATCGCTATTTGTCTACCTACATCTGGCCCATAATTATCAGAGTGACAAGTATTACCAACTAATTAAGTAATTACAAACCAATAACCAGATCATCATATGGAACTCTGACAAAGGAGGAAGCGTAGTAATTTGGCCAAAAAAGGACTATATTAAGGAAGCAACAAAACAGTTAAACGACAGAGAATGTTACAAAAGGAGCAACCTCCAAACAGTTAAGGTCTCTAGGAATGATTTATATGCCAAATTACTTGCGTGGAAGAGCGCGGGCCTCCTGAGCAGGGATGAACTGAAATACCTTAAAAATGATCACCCAACCATGCCAGTGATATATTTTATACCTTAGGTACACAAGGATGCTTTTAAACCGCCTGGCAGACTGATCATATCTGCACGGCACAGCTTTCTAGAAAACACCTCCCACTACATAGACTTTTTTTCTACAGGAGCATGTACGAACATTGCCATCGTTTATTCAGGACACTAGTAACTTCGCCATATAAATCGCCATTTAAAAAAAAAAATTGGGCCCACTAGACCACCAGGGATTTGTTTGTGGGGAGTGGCCCCTTGGCCAAGGGTCGCTCCCCTTAGGGGAGCATTAATTTGGACGTTCCTGCCCCCCTGGGGGGCAGATCAGCTGATTTTTTTGTTTGTATGGTCACTAGGCCACCAGGAATTTATTTGTGGGGAGTGGCCCCTTGGGCAAGGGTCGCTTCCCTTTGGGTGCATTGTTTGTGGCTGTCTGCCCCCATGGGGGGGGGGGCAGATCTCGCCATTGTATTTATAAAGGGCCCACTAAACCACTAGGGATTTATTTGTGGAGAATGACCCCTTGGGCAAGGGTCGCTCTCCTTTTGGAACAATATTTGTGGCTGTGGCTGCCACCCAGGGGGACAGATCGCCATGTTTTTTAAAAAAATAGGGCCCACTAGACCACCAGGAATTTGTTTGTGGGGAGTGGCCCCTTGGGCAAGGGTCGCTCCCCTTTGGGGAGCATTCATTTGGACATTTCTGGGGGGCAGATCGGCTGATTGTTTTGTTTGTATGGCCACTAGGCCACCAGGAATTTATTTGTGGGGAGGGCCCCTTGGGCAAGGGTCGCTCCCCTTTGGGTACATTGTTCGTGGCTGTCTGCCCCCATGGGGGAAGGGAAAGATCTCGCCATTTTTTTTTTAATTGGGCCCACTAGACCACCAGGGATTTGTTTCTGGGGAGTGGCCCCTTGGGCAAGGGAATTTGTCCGTTTCTGCCACCCTGAGGGGCAGATCGGCTGATTTCTTTTTTTGTAGGGTCACTAGGCCACCAGGGTTATTTTTTTTATGTTGGGGAGCGGCCCCTTGAACAAGGGTCGCTCCCCTTTATGGGAGGATGATTGTGGCCATTTCTGCCCTCTTTGGGTGGCAGATTAGCAGTATGTTTATAAGCCCATCTGCCCCCAAGGGGGGCAGAAGCCACTAGACTCCAGGGGTTTTTACATTTTTGTGTTGGGGAGTGGTCTCAAGGGAAAGGGTTGCTCCCCTTTTATGGGGCTGAATATTTTATTTATACTCTTATGTCCACCTACCCCTTAGCTTGGCTGGTGACAACGCCAAGGTAGGTGACTCTGGTTATTTCTGTTTTAGCACTCCATGTGAGAGCTGTGTTTTTACAAGCCGAGCAGTGGTTCATGGTTCGCAGGGGCCCAAGATGTTTAAAATATTGCTTCTTTCACGAAGCATGTTTATGTTGTTTATTAACTTTCTGCATGTCTCTGCAGTCCCTAATTCACCCCTGCCGTTGCTGCTGCTTTGCTTGTTTTGGTTCCCTTCTTTCCCCACCCCGACCTCCTCCCAGCTGTTTCAGCTTGCTCTCCCAAACCCTGCCACACCACACCACTCTCTGTCCTGCTTTAATTGCCACCAACATCCCTCCTTCATGTTGCTTATTTACTTTTTTATCAAGGACGGTCGAAAATGAGTGCCTGTTTGACCTGACACATAGACGGAGCTTATTAATTCGGATACAGCATTCTTCTCTTTTTGTTTGCCTTCTTTTTCGTGCCCAATTAGGACAGTGAGTGAATCCTCTCGGTCAAAGTCCAGTTTAAGAAAGCAGATGTGAACAGTACAGCATGGTTGTCCATAACCAGACACGCATAAAAAGAGCCCCCAGTTTAACACCTCCCTGTTAGGCTCCCGGTGTCTGCAAGGAGCCACATTGTCTGCCATTTGCTGTTTATGTTTGTTTTACGTGCTCTTAGCCTGCATATGGAATGCTTTCATAAAAATAATTTTCGGCATAAAAGCATACACTCATTAGCTTCACATCACACAATTCCACCACAAACAATTCCACAACTAACAATACCAATTCAACCCACAAAATTTCACTTGACTCCAAACTAAAACACATAGGTTAAATACATTGTCATTTACAACTCCAATAGGGGAAATGTCCTTTAGGACAAAGCCTGAATCACGCTGCAACTTCACATCCCTGCCAACAGAACAAATGCACCTTTAGCATGCAATCATTCTGCACGCAAGTCGTTAAAACAAGTTGCTTTAGGGGGGCGCAATGGTGGAGTGGTGTTGTAATTAAAGTCCAACACCTTCCCTACTGTTGTGCAGACTGGAGTTGGAATAGTAAATTAAACTATTCCAAAATCCAGCACCCCCCTCCCCACCAAGGCAAGTCGTTAAAACAACTTCTGTGCAGAACAAATGCGTGCTAAAGACACATTGGTTCAAATGACGATGTTCCTAAGGCATGCGTGAAAAATGCATGAGGAATTCTGTCGTACATTCCTCCAATAGCTCTAACTCTCACAAATGGGATACCAATTGCATCGCAAATGCTTGTTTAAGTAGTAGTCACATTTGCAGAGTGGTGGAGAAAGGTGGCAGGGCCTCCAACCAGCTCTCAGCAATCCCGCTGTGTGGGACTTATTGGAGGTAACAGGAGGGGTTCTTGGCTCCCAAGGACCCTCAGCATCCATAGGAACTTTATCCCCAACACCTAGTGCACCAGGAGGCGTGTGTGCAGACTGGTGGAGAAAGGGGGCGTGGCCTCTGAAAAGTTCTCATCAATCCAGCTGTGTGGGACTTACTGGAGGTAACGGAAGGGGTTGCTGGCTCCCAAGGACCCTCAGCACCCAAGGGGACATCATCCCTCAACAAGTTGTGCGGCAGGAGGCCCCTATGCCTTTGCAGAGTAGTTGATAATGGGGACAGGGCTTCCAGCGACTTTCCTCTGGCCAGTGGCGTAGCTACCCTTGTGGCCGTCCATGGCTGTCCCTACTTTTGCTGCCCAGCGGTGGCCCCATTGAAGAGTAGGGGGAGAGGGGTGCTGGCGAGATTCGAAGGCGTTTGCTGCCCCGCAACAGCTGAAATTTAGAGCATGCGGGGGCGATTGCCGCCCCCTAGATGGCAGGTATGAGTGGGAGGAGGCTGCCGTCGCCAAAACGCATGCCACCCAGGGCGGACCGCTCCCTCGCCCACCCCTTGCTATGCCACTTCTCCTGGCTGGCCTTTTTCAAATTTTTCAATTTTTTTATTAGGGTAAGGGGAGCCACATGGCACCCTTCACCAAGCTGATCACGGCACCGAGGACCGCATCCCGGGGCTCAGCCATGTCTCCTGGGTGTCCCCAGTGCACCCAGTCTCTACTGGGACAGTGGGGGGAGCCTGAATGCCCCACGGTCCCTTCTAGTTCCCCCACTGCTGCGGGAGCCAGCACTGCTTTCAGACATAGGGAGCTGCTAAACATGCAGCTCCCTGTGTCTGTAGGCATTCCATCTGATTCCCTGCGCGTTTGACAGAGGGCAGAGAAACAGACGCATGCTCCGCTTCCAGCAAGGGAGAACTTTTTGTCAGCTCTCGTTTGCTGATGGTGGAGCATTTGCTGTAGCTTGATGGGAGCGGTAAAGCTCCCCCCCAGGCCACAGCGAACAGCTTTGTCCCGGCGGTGGGCTCCCCAGGACATAGCAGGAGCCGGCCCTGGGGGGTGGCGGTCCACAGGGCCATCCATGGTTCCAGGAAGTGGGCCACGAGCACCCCCTCTGTTTTGGTTGTAGGGCGTGCCCCGGGAAGGTGGCGGTCCCTGAGGCCAAGAACAGCCCGGAAGGGGGGCCGCAGCCCCCCACCCATTTAAAAAAAAAGACGTTGGCCCCTGTGAAGTGGTGGTCCCTGGGATCTGGGGGGTGCCCTGAGGCCCCCACATTACAAATAAGCTAGCCCTGAGGAGGTAGTGGTCAATGAGGCCCCACTGATTTATTTTTTGAATGTGCCCTGGAGAGGTGGTGGTCCCCAGGGCCATGGGGTGTCGAAGAGGCCCCCCCCATTAACAATCTATAAGCCCTGGGGAGGTGGTGGTCCCCAGGGCATTTATAAGCCCCAGGAGGTGGGGGCCCATGCAGCCCCCCTCCTTTATATTCCAAATGCCTCTGGGACCTGGCCCACCCAGGGGTGGTTTAGGAAAAAAGCGTGGGAGCCCGTGCTCATTTTATTTTTTCATTTTCAGCGGGAGCCGAGGATCCAGCGCAGCTCTAGGCGAAATCTTTTTTTTAAAACATGTTCTTTTGCCCTACCCCACCAGGAGACCTAGGGGGTCAGGGTATTCATACCCTGACCCATTTTCTTTTTTAAAATGTTTTTCTGAAACTCAGAAAAGTCCCAAGATGGCTACCAAGACTTCCTGGAGTGAAGTATTGGCAGTCAATTAGTTCTCAGCATGAGATCGGGAGGGTTCGCGGAGCCTTGGCGCCCATATTTATAAAAATTAGGATTTTCCTTAATATTTCAAAAGCTACTGAATGGATTTACACCAATTTACAAAAAGGTCGCTTTCTGGACCAACAGTTACCTTTGCTGTAATTCCGTTCAGGAGTTTGGGCTGTAGTTGTGTCTAAAATCTCTATGGGAATTAACATGGGGGAAAACGAGTTTTGGGACCCCCCCTTTTCTCGGCCCCTGCTTGACGGATCAGCACAAAACTTTCAAGACAGCAGCCGGATTGAGCGTCATACTAGTTTTGAAAATTTTGCAGGGATTCATCAAACAACGCCAAAGTTATTGGCAAATGAAAAAAGTCTCTTCCTATGAAAACTACACCCTAACTATAACATATATATATATATATATATATATATATATATATATATATATATATATATATATATATATATATATATATTCACTTAAAAAACCATAGGTTTCACACATGTTATAGTTAGCTGGACATTTCACTCGTAAAAAACCAATGAAATTCCCCCGTTATAGTTACTGCAGGCAACTATAACTCACGCGACCGCAATCCTCTGCTGATGACGTTACATATTACATCACTTTATTTAGACAATTATTTACCCATGTCTTCTTCCATTAATCTTTAGCTATACATATATTACAAATATTTATTTTTCAGAAAGACACATATGTCATCATTGATGTAATATCTGACGTCATCAGCAGAGGATTGCGGTCGCGTGAGTTATAGTTGCCTGCAGTAACTATAACGGGGGAATTTCATTGGTTTTTTACGAGTGAAATGTCCAGCTAACTATAACACGTGTGAAACCTATGGTTTTTTAAGTGAATTTGCAAGGTTTTTTAAATGCTAATTCGTAACTATAACGTGTGTGAAACCTATGGTTTTTTCAGTGAATTTGTACGGTTTTTTAAATGCTAAGTTATGTATTTATTATTTTTTTTTCTTCAGGTTTTTCACCGTGCGCGCACCGTGCAATTATTATTTTTTTTTAAATCGCGATTTAAAAAAAAAACAAAAATAGTTTTTTTCCACCCTGGGGGTCCTTGTGTGACCCCCTGACCAAGGCTAGGGGGTCAGGAACTGTCCACTCTGCCCCCTTTTCACGTTCTCCACCTTTGTTTTTCACCCCCTCAGACTGCGAGAGACAAAATGGCGGCCGACACTTCCTGGTTTCCACCGATTCGAGTATAGATATTGATATGCTTTTAAATGCTCTTTTCTCAGGAAATACTGAACAGATTTACACCAGACCTGCAAAAGGCACTTCCTTGACCTTATGGCTACCTCTCTGCCAAATTTCAAGTAATTCTGTTCAGCCGTTCGGGCTGTAGCTGCGTCTAAAGGTCCTATGGAAAAATGCATGGGGAAAACGCGTTTTGGGACCCCCCTTTTTTCTCAGCCCCCACTTGACGAATCACCCCGAGACTTTCAGGGTAGGAGCTGAAAGGAGCGCCCCATTAGTTTTGAAAATTTCGCGAGGATTCGTCAACCGGCGCCAAAGTTATTCAAAATAGAATTTTGAGATTTCCTATGGAAACTAGGTTGTAACTATAACTATCTACTGGCGACCGCCAGTATATATATATATATATATATATATATATATATATATATATATATATATATATATATATGTATATATTTTTTTACTGAAAAAAACAAAGGTTAAAGTAATGTTATAGTTTGGTGAATATGTAAGTGACAACAATAACGTTTTAGTTTGGTGAATATGTCAGTGACAACATTAATGTTTTGAACACAAAAAAAACTGAAATTCACCAGTTATAGTTAGCAGAGCTAACTAATAGTTGCGCCCCCGCCATTCACTGCTTATGACCTCACATATTGCATCACTCATGGCATGTTCTATGACATCATTGATGACATCACTGATGACATCTCAAATGACATCATTGGTGACATCACTGATGACATTATTTAATGAGTGTGTTAGTGTGTTATACAGTTTACATAGTGATAGTTAACTACCATATTACTTTCCTACCTAATTTTGTATAGCCTGTGTCCAGCAAATTGATGTACGTATTTACAAAAAGCATGTGCTTCTAATGCACTATAGGTGTTGAGGTACTATTGATTAAACACATTATAAATCTTTGTATTGACAAGTAACTCTGTGTGCAGGTGATATATGACGACTTGTGTTCATTATGTTCCACATACGTTTTTTGGTACTGAAGAAAAAGTTTCCTGCAGGGCAAAGATTCGTACTACATACTAAGTATTTTAAGAAGCCTTGAGTTATTAAATATAATCATCTCAGCATGACAATTTCTACATAACATAGATGGCTGTGTGCACCAGGTACTAACCTATGTACATGTGCTTGTCTTGCTTCAGATGATGGGCTATCTGTAAAGTTTTCACCACAGCATGAAGGTCGCAGGTAGTATGATCTTGGTTATTTTTTGTGAATAGTCACTCTTTGGACAAGTTTTGCATAGAATGTGAACTGTTGTTAGTAGATACTTTTTAATACTCTGTGGTGTATTTCTTGTGAGAGTTTCACTGTATGCAAACAAGTTTAGTATAAAGTAAACTCTCTCCATAGAGTAAAGAGTGTTAAAAGTACCCACTTTTGTACTTATAGCCACTTCATTTCTAAGTGTAGGTTTAGTGACTGTTAGAGGTTTCATACAGGTAAAGGCTGTCTGTTGTGGGGCATTAGTTATGCAACAGGGCTACAGTATCTGGAGGCACTTGGTTTTGGTGTATACAGATTGAAGACCATGTTCAGGATAGGTTACCCTTCCATCTGTGGTTCATAGGCCACTTGAACTCGGCTACCCATGAAGGGAATTATATACGGTCAAGTGGTGCACATAGCACAAGTTTGCTTTACCTATGGGGGTTGTATGTATGATACAGTAAATATACTTCATATTAGTCCGAGCTATTTTGCACTTACTTTCATAAATCTAATATTATACCAGTTTATAGAAGAATGTGTACAAAAGAAGCTTTGATGATGTCATCAGTGATGTCATCAAGGAAGTCATTTTAGATGCCATCAGTGAAGTCAAAAATGATGTCATAGAACATGTCATGAGTGATTTAATATGTGAGGTCATAAGCAGTGCAGGTGATGGAGCGGGTAGTACAAAATTTTGTATACCCCCCCATTCTGCATGTTTATATTAATCCGAATAAACAATTAATATTATTAATCGGTTTGAAGTGATAACTCACCAACTATATTAACAAGAGAATTACACGTGGGAATTGCACTTTGCATGGCCATATTAATTGTGAATTAACTAGTGTACGCATATTAATAGTAAAAAATTAGAATATTATATGTTATATGTTGCTTTAAGTGATGTATTTGTGATTTGTGCTTTATTCAGTGAGTATAAACCGCTCTAAATGTTGCTTCTGCTAGATAAATACACACACATATGGGTATTAGCAAGGGGATAACATTTTATTAGCCATTTCTACGTTTTAATTACGTTTTTGTGTTTCTTTTGCTTAAGTTGACCATTTCAGCCTAAACAAGATGGCTGAACGAGACGTTAAACGTGACTGTCCTGACAACACGAGGTTTTGGGTGAAGTGCGCATGCGTCACCGCCAGCAATAGTGGCCTGGACCTGACCCCGGGAGAACATGTACCCTCCAAGGTCTATCCGGGAACCCATCCAAAAGAAAGGACAATGCTTGATTTAAAAGCCGGAACAAGCAAGTTTGAGGACTTCATCATTCGACACCCTGAGAACTGTACCCCGCAAGTCAAAGTTGACCAATAAGAACTCTCTAAACCCCGATCTTGTTACATTTTGGTTTTTATTTTCATTATAAAAGTAGGTAGGGAATTAGGGTAGGAACGCTACGACACACATGCTACGACGACGCGCTCTTCTTTGACGAACTCGATTTCCTGACGTTATGCTGAAGGAGAGGACGGTGACACAGCTGGACAGCTGTTATCCTGA
Source organism: Triturus cristatus (assembly GCF_964204655.1). Taxonomy (NCBI): domain Eukaryota; kingdom Metazoa; phylum Chordata; class Amphibia; order Caudata; family Salamandridae; genus Triturus; species Triturus cristatus. Next base: position 594,874,226 of record NC_140579.1, read on the forward strand.
ATCTATGAGAGACTGAATTGCGGCCTAAACTTTGCGGAATAAATTCTCTTTGACTGACTGACTTAGAGGACGACTTTAGCCAGAATAGGTAAATATGATGCTCTAAAATGCTAATGATGATTTCTAACATTTCTTTCAATATTTCTTAGATAAAGAATAATTGATTAATTGACAAATGTGTTGTGTTGATTATTTGAAGAAGAGGATTAAGAGAAAGTAATAGAGCAAAGGTAGACGAGTTAATCACCAATTACCAATCCAACTAAATGATCTATCTCCGTATGGGAGGGATATCTTAAGGTTTAATGTCAATGTGTTTAGGGTAAAAGTAAAGGTATTCCTCTCATGGTAGCGTTGAGAAACGTATTTTCCCTCAGAAAACAGGTCAACCGAGTGTAAGTACATTGGTGTTATGGGCCCCACCAATGAATGTATGTGAGTAAATTGGATGCCGAGGTAGTTGGTCTGTGCCAAAAAGGGGGAATTTGACGTTCTGCGCTGCATCAGTTTTCTGGTAGCAAGACGATGGTTTTATTGTTTTGGTTTGGTGAATATTGCTTGTAAATAGCTTATTGATTATTGGTTATTATTATTGATTTATGTACTAACACTCTATGTCGAGTTGTGTTGAGTTTTATGTTGTTTGCACGACTTCTGGGATGTAGGAAGTCGGAAGTTTGTAACGGTTCTGTAGTAGAGCAGAGGTAAGCGCTGTTCTCGGGAAAGACGGAATGGTTGTTATCCTGTAGGTACACAGGAGAAAACGTGTGACGATTGAAGTTGCACGACGCATTGTCTGGGTTTGATTCGGTGACATCGCCGTGTGTTGCCATTAGAGATATTTTCTGTGTGAGGGAAGTGTGTATGATAGCGAAGGTTACCTGTGAAATTCTGGTCTTAGGTACCAGGGATCCAACTGGCATTTCGATAACGCTTATCACTGGAAAGGTAATAGGTACTCACTGAGCTTGTTAGAAAGACAAAGGAGAGGTAAGCGCTGCTTTGTTAACGTATGTCATAATTCTGTAGTAGAACAGACTGTTCGATGTTCTCAGGAAAGACAGGATTCTGCGTGAATGTACTACATTTTCTAGTGTGAAAGTGCCACAACGAAATAGCATATTGGTTAATTGCGAAACTCTGGGTTTATTTCTCAGGAGCATTGGGTCTCCAACTATGGTGCCGATTCCGATCCGGTAAAAAAAAAATACCGTACGACTCGCATCCGTATTTTTTTAAGTACGAGTCGCACAAGTACCGTACAAACTGCCAAGTACGATTCGCATGGGAAAAACTCCATACGAATCACATCCGGAAAACTCCCCCACACGTCCTCGGGTCGGAAATTGTGTCCGACACATCCCCGGACGATTTACCGTACGAATCGGAAAAATGAAGTCCGACCGCGCAAGTACGATCACCCCCGTCCTTTCAATTTCACAACTGTATGCAAAAAACACAGTGCGGACCGAACACCCATAGCAAGCATGGAGACACGTGCCCGCATACGCGCCGAACACCCCACCACAGACCCCGCATGTACGCGCCAAATGCCCCCCGGCCGCGGATGTACGCGCCGAACCCCCACCCGTGTATGTACGAACCGTACCCCCACCCCACCCGTGTATGTACGGGCCGTACCCCCACCCGTGCATGAATGGAGCGTACCCCCACCCCACCAGTGTATGTACGGACCGTACCCCCACCCCACCAGTGTATGTACGGGCCGTACCCCCACCCCACCAGTGTATGTACGGAGCATACCCACACCCCACCAGTGTATGTACGGACCGTACCTCCACCCGTGCATGAATGGAGCATACCCCCACCACACCAGTGTATGTACGGACCGTACCCCCACCCGTGTATGTACGGACCGTACCCCCACCCGTGCATGAATGGAGCGTACCCCCACCCCACCAGTGTATGTACGGACCGTACCCCCACCCCACCAGTGAATGTACGGACCATACCCCCACCCGTGCATGAATGGAGCGTACCCCCACCACACCAGTGTATGTACGGACCGTACCCCCACCCCACCCGTGTATGTACGGACCGTACCCCCACCCGTGCATGAATGGAGCATACCCCCACCCCACCAGTGTATGTACGGACCGTACCCCCACCCCACCAGTGTATGTACGGGCCGTACCCCCACCCCACCAGTGTATGTACGGAGCGTACCCCCACCCCACCTGTGTATGTACGGACCGTACCCCCACCCGTGCATGAATGGAGCATACCCCCACCCCACCAGTGTATGTACGGGCCATACCCCCACCCCACCAGTGTATGTACGGAGTGTACCCACACCCCACCAGTGTATGTATGGAGCGTACCCCCACCCCACCCGTGTATGTACGGACCGTACCCCCACCCATGCATGAATGGAGCGTACCCCCACCCCACCCGTGTATGTACGGACCGTACCCCCACCCGTGTATTAATGGAGCGCACCAACACCCCACCCGTGTATGTACGGACCGTACCCCCACCCCACCCGTGTATGTACAGACCGTACCCCCACCCGTGCATGAATAGAGCATACCCCCACCCCACCAGTGTATGTACGGACCGTACCCCCACCCCACCAGTGTATGTACGGGCCGTACCCCCACCCCACCAGTGTATGTACGGAGCGTACCCCCACCCCACCCGTGTATGTACGGACCGTACCCCCACCCCACCCATGTATGTACGGACCGTACCCCCACCCGTGCATGAATGGAGCATACCCCCACCCCACCCGTGTATGTACGGACCGTACCCCCACCCCACCCGTGTATGTACGGACCGTACCCCCACCCGTGTATGAATGGTGCGTACCAACACCCCACCCGTGTATGTACGGACCGTACCCCCACCCCACCCGTGTATGTACGGACCGTACCCCCACCCGTGCATGAATGGAGCGTACCCCCACCCCACCAGTGTATGTACGGACCGCACCCCCACCCCACCCGTGTATGTACGGACCGTACCCCCACCCTCATCACATTCACACACACACACCTGCACACCCACAACCATCCACACCCACACCCATCCACACCCCCACCCCCACAACCATCCACACCCACACCCCACACCATGCCCACCAACAAGAATCCAAAGTTCACAAAGGACGAGCTGGAGTCCCTTGTCGACGAAATCATCAGAGTCGAGCCACAGCTCTTCGGAACATTGATCAGACGGACCAGCATATCAGAAAAAACTGCCATGTGGGAGAGGATAGTCAATTCCGTGAATGCTGTTGGGTCCACCAGAAGGACCAGGCATGAGTGCCAAGCCAGGTGGTACGACCTGCGGAGGACGGTCCGCCGCAAAATGACGGACGAGCACAACCAGGCCAACATCACTGGAGGAGGGCCGGCCCGCAGACCGGTACACTACCATCCCTGGGAGGAGAAGGTGATGGCCACGCTGCCGCCGTTGATAGTAGACGGACTAGGGGGAGTCCGAGAGCCTGGTGAGTACACAAACAACTCACCTCACATGGGGGGAACGCCATATACAACCCAAATAACAATCATGCACGCAACCCCCCCAAAGCCAGCACCGGACACAACCACACTCCAAAAACACACACATGCCACTAGCGCCTCCATGCCCCAAGCAAGGCCATGCCAAGTCACAGGCCACACAAAACACCAACACAAGACAGGATGTCCCTGATGCCGGGAGGGTGGGCCTCAAAACTAACATAGAGCAACTCTGAAGCACACAACAATGCCCTCAGCCCATATGGCTAAGGGCACAGCCATACAAACAGTGTATCCCCACACAGTACAGTTTTGCCTACTAATGGTGGCCGCGTTGCAGGACGACATGGGTATGAAGGCACAATTTGCACATAACAGCAGCCAATCAAGACGCAGCACACTGAAAGAGTGTCAGCACACACCGCCACAGCAGCAGCGCAGACTCAGACACTACGCCCAATGGGTGCCCGCAGAGAAGAAACAAACCCACATGAACAAGCCAATGGCCTTTGCAAGACCTGCAAACTGTGTGTGCCCAGGAAGCTGGGCTGAGGTGACAGAGGGTGACACACAGAGGGAGGAAGAGGGGCAGAGAGAGGGACAGATACAGAGGTGGACACAGGGAGACAGACAGAGGGAGGGAGGAGGCTGACAGAGGGAGGGAGAAGGGGAGACAGAGGGAGACGCACAGAGGGAGGGGGCTGACAGAGGGAGGGAGAAAGGGAGAGGGACAGAGGGAGGAGGCTGACAGAGGGAGGGAGAAAGGGAGACGGACAGAGGGAGGAGGCTGATAGAGGGAGGGAGAAAGGGAGACAGAGGGAGACGGACAGAGGGAGGAGGCTGGAGAGGGAGGGAGAAAGGGAGACGGACAGAGGGAGGAGGCTGATAGAGGGAGGGAGAAATGGAGACAGAGGGAGACGGACAGAGGGAGGAGGCTGATAGAGGGAGGGAGAAAGGGAGACGGACAGAGGGAGGAGGCTGATAGAGGGAGGGAGAAAGGGAGACAGAGGGAGACAGACAGAGGGAGGAGGCTGATAGAGGGAGGGAGAAAGGGAGACGGACAGAGGGAGGAGGCTGATAGAGGGAGGGAGAAAGGGAGACAGAGGGAGACGGACAGAGGGAGGAGGCTGATAGAGGGAGGGAGCAAGGGAGACAGAGGGAGACGGACAGAGGGAGGAGGTTGACAGAGGGAGGGAGAAAGGGAGACGGACAGAGGGAGGAGGCCGATAGAGGGAGGGAGAAAGGAAGACGGACAGAGGGAGGAGGCTAACAGAGGGAGGGAGAAAGGGAGACGGACAGAGGGAGGAGGCTGACAGAGGGAGGGAGAAAGGGAGACGGACAGAGGGAGGAAGAAAGGGAGACAGAGGGAGACCAAATCACCCTTGGGTGGTGTGGCCATGTCCGCTCGTCAGCAGGTGGACTGTGTGCATGTAGACAAGGTTTGGCAGTGCCTTAACCCCCCCCTTCAACCTTTGATAAACACTAGGCCATGTGTCAATCTGTGCACGAGTACATCCGTGCTGCAGGCACAAACAGAACCTTACACCCAGAATACCTACCCACTGTGTTCGTCAGAACCCTGTCACAAATTGTTAAGTTACCTACCTGCATTCTCAAATAGCATGGAAAAAACAACATTTGGCCACGTACAGTGCAACACGTAAGGCGGCTCTGCATGGCTTGCTACGCCCGCTCACTATACTGCTGACTGCGTTCCCAAAAGATGCATCAACTAAGATTGTGTCACACATAGGTAAAGTGTCGACAGCTGTGGCCAAGGGACATACCCATGCACAAGTGCACTGTGTGAGGAATGCTAGCCAAATCCAACCACCCAGAGGAACTGTGCCAAATCAAAAAAGAATGAAACATGGATGTCGCATGTGACACAATTAACACTGTCTCTCTCACACACAGGTCAACGTCATCAATCTCCCCCCAACACTGGGGGGGAAGACTCACAGGACCAGGCTCTGCGTGAAGAGGACCCCACCGGCAGCGACGACTCTCACCACTCCGTGGATCACCCAGACCAACCTGGCCCCTCTGGTGTCCATCCACCTGCAGCACCTGCGTCAGGTACAACTGTGCCAACCACCACCCCCATTCCTGCCACATCCCAGGAGACACCCAGGAGCCCTGCCCACACACAACAACGCAGCCAGTCTGTCCAGGAGGGACAAGGTTCTCCGGGCACCCAGGAGGAGGCAGGCGACACCGCAAATGCCATCCCTCAGGGGTCCCGGAGACCCGATGTGCCCACAACGGCAGGCCAGGCGCAAGTGGGCAGGGGTGGTGGGAGTGGAGGACGGCGGAGGCCCGAACCTGCCCAGTTGGCTCAGGACCCGGCTATGGCACATGTCAGAACCATCCTGGACGCATAACGGCGTGACTCCAGAGGCATCGCCCAGGTAGTGGAGACCCTCAATGAGATGAAGGCTCTGCAGGTTGAGCATCATGCCAGGATGGAGGCAAGACATGCAGAGCACTTGGCGGTGCACAGGGATCTGAGCCAATCCCTCCGTCAGATCGCCCAAAGCCTGGCAAACCCTGCCTGTGCCACCAGGCGTAGAGCAGCACCACACACAGGGAGGGAGGAGGAGGAGTATTCATCTGACGGAGCGTCCCTTGCACCGTCAAGCCAGGCGTCTGAGGGTCCCCGCAGGAAGGTGGGTCGTCCACGCAAAAGACCGTGAGAGTCAGCGGAACATCACCATCTCCCAGGTCACCTGGCCTGGCACCTGGCCCTATGGCCCAACAGCAGCACAGCAGCAAAGGACATTCTCTGCCACATGGCCTTGCTGGTCACTGTCTGACCAATGTTGACAAAGACTGTGGCACAGACTCTGATGACTGTCAATGGCAAGGACACCAACTCCCCCTGTGAACTTTGGATTCTACACTCCCGCCAAGCACCTCTTGTCACCCCCCCAAACACGTACCCCAGCACTAATAAAGTTCATCACAATCACAAGATGATGCCGTCATTTTGCATTATTCCACTACATGTGTGTGTTGTAAAGTCAAACCATGCCTGATTTCTGAATTAACTCCGAACCACCATACCCTGGGGTCTGAGTCTGGCACAGGACACACATGGGTCACAACGTACCATCAAAGACAGACATGGAGCACCATACTCACCCGTGATGGGCCCAACCAGCTGAGGGGGTGCCCGCACAACTGTGCCCACAGACCTATTTAGAAGAGCAACAGTCATGCACAGAGGTCAGGGATCATGTGGAGTGTCCTGGGGTGGGAGCCCCAGGTATGTGTAGACACGTGGCAGAAACATGTCCTGCATGCTTGAGTCAGGTGGATGTGGAGAACGGTGGGCCAGCCAAGGTTGGATGCATGGAGATGGCACAATTGGGTGTTGGATCACAGTGCCACAAGGTTGTGTTGTGGGTGTGGGCTGCATCCTGAGGGTGTGCGTGGATTGAGAATGTCATCCTGCAGCTGGCAGTGATCCACTCCCCCCATCTCTGTTGGACGTTGATGTGGCCTGGTCGCCGGATGTAGTAGCAGAGCTGTGCAGATGCACCCTGGATGTGGACAAGTATCATGGGATTTCTAATGCACATGTCCGTAGAGTGCAGGGTAGGAGTAGACACGGATGCCATAGTTGACCTGGGGGATGGTCTCCCTCTTGCCTTGAGGTGGATGGAACTGGGGATCTTGTGCATAAAGCAGAGTGTGCTGCCGCATGAGGCACAGATGCTGCTGATCAGCATAGCACATGTCAGCAAGCAATCCATGATGGACACCAGCTCGTTTGCGTGGACACTGGGTGCCCTTGCAGCAGGGCCTGCAGCAGCATGCGCCATGTCAAGGAAACAATGCCACAAGTAGCACACAAAGACAAGGATCTCCGGAAGGAACCATGCAAAAGGTGTATGTCAAGGAAGGAATGTCTGGTTCAACATGGCACACACACACACAATGGATTCACATGCGGCACAGTGGCCGTCGTGGAGACTGACATGCCACAAAACCTACACAGCCATGGACATCATGCACAATACAGAATCTAATCCCTGACAAACAGCTTGCATCTTGCTACTCTACACATAGACTCATATGCACCATCTCTGAGAACAATGCCAGACAGGCCGCATGCACAGTGGCAACAGACCACCATTGACAGAGATGAGGCACCTTGGAGGCAGAGGGACACCTTTATTACTCATGTGTGTCGGAATGCTAATGCAACTCTGTCAACACATACACAGGTCATGTGGATGAACACGTGGGACCAACACTGGCACCCCCCTTAGCACCACAGATGCTGGAAATCCATGGCACTGGCACACAAGTGACGGGTTACAGCTAAACACCCCCTGCTGCTCACGGAGAGCCTGCTATACACCATTGAGCCCCTAATGGGGAATTCACACACCATGTCAACCCGGTGCAACCCGTATGTTTCCGAGGCCAGTGTTACACACATTGATGGCTCCATCACAATCCCATTACAGATGACTGTCACCAAGTCTGACCATCAATGCAGGTGAATTCTGCTCCAGGTCATGTGCCCCATGGTGATTCTACATGTATGCTAAGTAACCAAACATGAACAGGAGCAGTGCACACACATTCAAAACAAATACCACTCCCAAAAAGCCGTGCTGCATCCCTTACCCGAAGGAGATTTTCAAACTTGTCCGTGCATGTAACGCTGATTCAGCACATGTTGCTGTGTTCATGAGGAATAGCAGGAGCACAACGATGCCACCAGCAGACAGCATGCGCAAGTACCTGTGGATGGGAGACACACCAGAAGTCAGCCAAAAGAAGTACATCCGCATGCATGTGCATGTACTCGACACGTATTAGGTTGTCAACATGCTAGGTGACAATGATGACTCTGGAAAAACATTCTTCTATTGCACCATCACTCGAGTGACACATCCAAACACACCTCAGACTCACTTGGAAGACATGCAGATGGACACACACATTGCAACACATGCCACACACAGCCCAATGCGTGCACACTCAGACACTGGAACTCACCACTAAGCAAAGAAGTCGCGTATGAGCCGACTCCACATGTCCTCTGCCGCATCCTCCTCCTCCACATCACTTGCCTAGTGCCCAAGCCCTTCATCCTCCACGGGTGGATGGTCCTGCTCATCTGGATCCAGGATGAGTGGCACAGCTTTCTCCACTGCCATGTTGTGCAGCATGCAGCACACGAGGAATATCTTGCAGACCTTCACCGGTGCATATGGGAGTGCGCCACCGGTCTTGTGGAGGCAACGGAATTGGCTCTTCAGGAGGCCAAACGTCCTCTCTATCACTCGCCTGGTCCGCCCATGGGCGTTGTTGTAGCGGTGATCGGCAGCCGTGCGGGGGTTACGGAGAGGCGTGATCAGCCATGGCATGTTGGGATAGCCAGCGTCCCCTACATGGAAACATCATGGACAAGAGTGGGTCAGGAGAAGCAGTAAGACAGGAAGATGACGTTAAATACAGGACTGCCAGAGTATACCCACCAACAATACATGCTCGTTCGTTGCGCAGCTGCAGCATCATTTCAGGCACCCTGCTACGCCTCATGATGTACGCATCGTGTGCTGATCCTGGAAAACGAGCACAGACATGTGAAATCACCATGTTGGCAAGACACACCGCAAGGGCATTAATGGAGTGGTAATGCTTGCGGTTACGGAAGGCTACCTCCTGTGCCTGTGGTGGTACCAAAGCCACATGTGTTCCATCTATGGACCCAATGACATGGGGCATCCCTCCCAGGGCATAGAACTCACGCTTGACAGCTGTCAACTGCTCAGGAGTTGGGAATTTTATGAACTCATCAAGGTGCTCCAACATGGCCTCTAAAAAATCATGCAGAACACGGCTTAACATGGTTTGGGACATCCCACCGACATGGGCAATGGTATGTTGAAAGGTACCCGTGGCCAAGAAATGTAGGGCTGCCATCACCTTCACCTTGGGTGTCAGTTCACCAGGATACCTGTGTAGCGGTTGGAGGTGTGCTGCCAGCCGTGTCGTCAAGTCCTCAATCAAACGTTGGGGGAAGCGGTAGCGGCGTATACAGTCATTTTCCCGCATGTCAGCCAAGTCCGGAATTGCTCGAGGGAGAGGCGGAGCCCTGCAGTGAATTAGAAGGGACAACGAAGAGTGAGTACAGTACACCACCAATGTCAATGTACTGAGCACATGGTCAACAGCCAATACACATATGCTACATACAGAGTAAGTTCTGTGCAATATGCCCGGGACACGTATGCCAGCCATGTGACAGTCCTACCAAGAGACAGCTCCAAACGTTTATTCTCAACCTCATAATGCCATGCCATGAAACTAGCTGTGGGCCAGTGTAAGTGAGCAGGCAGACGCATTGCAGGAGTTACAGACAACCACATATGTGCAGAGGAAGGATGTTTATTGTACAGACAGGTTGCGGAACACTAGAGGCACAGGTCACATGTAATAGAAAAAGGACAGACCACACACCTTGCCATGAAGGATTACATTTCAAGAATGATCCCACATACATTGAGAGGATGCAGATATGTCCTTGTTTTGAAACTCGGTGTCGATGCATACACACACACCTTACGTCGGATTCCACATGTGGCCTGGTATGCGTAACACTGTCCCATGGCCATCTACACACAGACACATGTTGGTTGCAGCAACTGCAGATGCATTTGACCAAACACCTACAGCAAGCTAATGGGAACACACGACACATACATGACATAGTCACATCGTGCAATGCGGGTAGTCACATGTCAGGTGTGAAAACCCCTGTAGCTGGCATCAGGGGACAGTTGCGTGTGTTGTTGACTGTGCCATGGCAGTGACGCTTTTCACAAGTGTTCTGAACTACATGCACACATGTGAAAGGAGTGAAGGGGATGTCTGGCACATAGTCCACCATCACACATGACATCTGTACACATCTCATCATACATCTATTGCCTTCACAACTCAGGAGTAATGTGCCACATTACAGCCTGACACACCTGTGCCCCACACATGTAGTACTGCACAGACAATACCTTGATGTCCAGCCTTGGACAAGTATGTCAGCTCTATTCCTTTCTGTGTGCTGCCTGTCACCACTGTCAGGTGTGAAATGCACCGTACATGCGCTCTGAGGGCGTGTGTACGTTCCCCATCACTATGGGAGTGCTGCCGTAGGCCTACCCATAGTGAAACGGCCCGTACACGCGTGTGTACGGGGCGTATCACTATGGGTACGCATACGCGAGCAAAGCCATAGTGAAACGGCCCGTACACGTGTGTGTACGGGGCGTATCACTATGGGTACGCATACGCGAGCAAAGCCATAGTGAAACGGCCCGTACACGCTTGTGTACGGGGCGTATCACTATGGGTACGCATACGCGAGCAAAGCCATAGTGAAACGGCCCGTCCATGCGCGTGTACGGGGCGTATCACTATGGGTACGCATACGCGAGCAAAGCCATAGTGAAACGGCTCGTACACGTGCGTGTACGGGGCGTATCACTATGGGTACGCATACGCGAGCAAAGCCATAGTGAAACGGCTCGTACACGCGCGTGACTGTGACTTCTGCCATTGTGTCCAGGTGTAACACACATGCAATGTACTGTAGGGTGGGTCCCGGGTGGGGGAATGCCTAATGTCTCCCAGCCAGAGCATGCTGTGATGTAGATGATGTATTTGTACCGGCGCACCAGGGGTATTTTGTGTCCAATCAGGATTTCTTGCAGGCCATGTGTTTTTATTCCAGACTAAGAGATGTAAGTGCTTCCTGTGTCTCAATAAATTGTCTCATGTAGGGGGTGGTTGGTGCGGGCAAGGCCTACATGTCTAGACCTGAAGTCTCCTTGCTAGGTCTGGCCAGTGTGTGATGTTTGTCTGGACATACATTCAAGGTGCAGTGACCCATTAATGTTGGGCATGTTTTTAAGTATTGCCTTTGCAGCATGTGCCTACAGTTAATAGACATGGTTCCTGCTCATCCCTTTTTACGCCAACGCTGTGTGCTGCAGATGCTGTGCTGGATTGTCCCCAGTGCCTGGCTCCTCTGTCCAAATCCATATCATGTTATTTGCTATTGTGTCATGCTCTCCATAGTTGGTCAGTGGCATGGTGGGTCAACCAACTGTGTGTTGCAGGGCCTACATATGTGCCTTGTATTGTAGATGTTACTCATGTTGCTTTTCAGGCTATGCACTGTGACCTATGTGGATTTGACTCATGTGACATATGTATACAGGTGTCTGATTATTTCCTGTCTCTTCACCTTGCTCACAGCATCGTCGGGGGACACCGAGGGAGACACTGGCACGGACCGTGAGGAGGGAGCGAGCAACAGTGCCAGCAGTGCAGAGTTGTCTGGCACATCGAGTGGCACGGAGGCTGACGGGAGTGCAGCGGAGGACCTGTCCAGTCAATCCACCACCGACTATGACACAGACGGGTCCGAGGCTGAGCACTCCGAGGGGGCGGAGTCCCACAGCTGACACCAGCACTCCATCACTACCCGCCCCCTCCATTCCGATCACCGGCCTCCCACTTGCTCGTGTCCCTTCCCGCCGTGCTCGGTCAGCACGTGTCTCCTTCTTGCCAGGCACCGCACTCCCTGCCCCTGTCTCCACTGCTGCCACCAATGCCGAGTCTGTGGACATCCTGCGGCAGTTGCGGGTTGGTCAGACTGCGACGCTTAATGTCCTCCATGGCCACAGCCAAGTGCTGAACCTGATGGAGGCATACTTGGAGGGCATTTCAGCCACGCAGTCTGACCAACGCAACTTGCTGAGGTCCATAGACTCGACACTGACTGCAGCAGTGGGTCTCCTGCAGCGCTATGTCCCACCCCCTACCCCTGCCCCATCCACACTTCCCACTCCCATGCCTGTCCCACGTACACCCAGACGTCAGCATGCACGCACCCCACCAGACACAGGCACCACACTAGCATGGCAGGGCAAGCGCACACCTCCTGGCACGCACACACAGGGTGAGGTAGGCACACCCACTGGGTCGGGGGGCAAACGTAAGTCACGCAGCCAGAGTGGGAGTCCGCATTCCGCAAAATCCACTCCCTCCAAATCCACTCCCCTCAGCTCTCCTGGCCACGAATCCAGCAAAGATTCCTTCATGGCCGCTCTGTCCCTGAGCCCAACAGTGACACCACCCCACAAGCGGGCAAAGGAGTCCCCGGTCAGGGTAGTTGAGTGCCCCCCCCTGTCCACACCCTCCCCCAGTGGCGCTGCGACCCATTCCTCCGCCCCCCCACCCCTCCTTGGGGCCTGTGGTTCCTTCGGGTGCAGGGGATACGCTGGGGGACTTTGCTGACGTGTGCAGCGCCATCCTCACCACCTCCTTTGGCGCTGCCCCACCCCTTGTGGTGGAGTCCTCCGTCCCTGCACCCATAACGCCTGCCCTTGCCCCTCCTGTCCCTGCGGTGCCTGGTCCTTCCCCCCCACATGATGCCCCCCCCCCTGTGGAAGACAGGGTGGTCTGAACTGTGCAGGCAAGCTAGGGGACACGCGTCCCACTGTGTCCCCCATCCAGCTGTGACTTATGGACTGCCCTATGGGCTTTGTAAATATTGAACTTTATCCACACAAACATTTTTTGATAATGCTTAATAAAGCCTTTTTTTCCCCTTAGAACACTACTGCTTTTCTGGTATTGCTGTTGGTGGGGCTGCTACATGATTTTGGGTGGTGATCATGTGTTGGGTGTGTGGGAAATGTAGTAGTGTGCTGGTCATAGGGGGGACCCTGGTATCTGTGTGCCATCACAAGGTGTTAGCTAAGTTTCTTTGTTCATGTAAGCAGTTACTGCATGGTGAAATTGTCACAAGGTGTGTTCCTTCCTCTGTGTACCCTGACATCTTCCCTGCAGGGTGTTTCCAATATGTTGTGCTGAGCTGTGTCTACATTAGCTGGGTGTGTGACGGACCCCTTCAACTTTGGCCATGCATGCAGAGCGATGTCTCCACCTGCATCATTCGTTGCATCCTTGGTGATCACTGTACTTGTGTATGTAGTCTGTTGACATGACTTCATGTGGACATGTTCCCTTTTAGGCAGTATGCATGTGTGTACTCCCAGCCTCGCACACATGTGTTACATGTACTGCAGGGTCTTTGTGCACCTGACTGACAATTGTGGCCATTGGATCTGTGGGTGCTCCACCCTTTTTCTTTCCATGGGCACTGCTAGGGGCCTCTGCACCCACCCCTCCTGTGTCTGGCCACTGCTGGGAGTGATAGGCACACACCCCTCCTGTGTCTGGGCACTGCTTGGAGTGATAGGCACCCACCCCTCCTGCGTCTGGGCACTGCTGGGAATGATAGGCACCCACCCCTCCTATGTCTGGGCACTGCTAGGAGGACTCTGCACACACCCCTCCTGTGTCTGGGCACTGCTGGGAGGACTCTGCACCCACCCCTCCTGCGTCTGGACACTGCTGGGAGGACTCTGCACACACCCCTCCTGTGTCTGGGCACTGCTGGGAGGACTCTGCACACACCCCTCCTGTGTCTGGGCACTGCTGGGAGGACTCTGCACACACCCCTCCTGCGTCTGGACACTGCTGGGAGGACTCTGCACACACCCCTCCTATGTCTCGGCACTGCTGGGAGTGATAGACACACACCCCTCCTGTGTCTGGGCACTGCTGGGAGAGATAGGCACCCACCCCTCCTGCGTCTAGGCACTGCTGGGAGGACTCTGCACCCACCCCTCCTGTGTCTGGGCACTGCTGGGAGGATTCTGCACACACCCCTCCTGCGTCTGGGCACTGCTGGGAATGATAGGCACACACCCCTCCTGTGTCTGGGCACTGCTGAGGGGACTCTGCACACACCCCTCCTGTGTCTGGGCACTGCTGGGAGTGATAGGCACCCACCCATCCTGTGTCTGGGCACTGCTGGGGGCACTCTGCACACACCCCTCCTGCGTCTGGGCACTGCTGGGAATGATAGGCACCCACCCCTCCTGCGTCTGGGCACTGCTGGGAGGACTCTGCACACACCCCTCCTGTGTCTGGGCACTGCTGGGAGGACTCTGCACACACCCCTCCTGCATCTGGGAGGACTCTGCACACACCCCTCCTGTGTCTGGTCACTGCTGGGAGGACTCTGCACACACCCCTCCTGTGTCTGGGCACTGCTGGGAATGATAGGCACACACCCGTCCTGTGTCTGGGCACTGCTGGGAGGACTCTGCACCCACCCCTCCTGTGTCTGGGCCCTGCTGGGAGGACTCTGCACCCACCCCTCCTGTGTCTGGCCATGTACGCTCCATACATACACGGGTGGGGGTACGGTCCGTACAAACACTGTTGGGGTGGGGGTACGCTCCATACATACACTGTTGGGGTGGGGGTATGCTCCATACATACACTGTTGGGGTGGGGGTACGCTCCATACGTACGCGGGTGTGGGTATGCTCCATGCATACATGGGTGGGGGTACGGTCCGTACATACACTGTTGGGGTGGGGGTACGCTCCATACGTACGCAGGTGTGGGTACAGTCCGTACATACACGGGTGGGGGTACGCTCCAAACATACGCGGGTCTGGGTACGCTCCATGCATACACGGGTGGGGGTACGGTCCGTACATACACTGTTGGGGTGGGGGTACGCTCCATACGTACGCGGGTGTGGGTATGGTCCGTACATACACGGGTGGGGGTACGCTCCGAACATACGCGGGTCTGGGTACGCTCCATGCATACACGGGTGGGGGTACGGTCCGTACATACACTGTTGGAGTGGGGGTACGCTCCATACATACGCGGGTGTGGGTACGGTCCGTACATACACGGGTGGGGGTACGCTACGAACATACGCGGGTCTGGGTACGCTCCATGCATACACGGGTGGGGGTACGGTCCGTACATATACTGTTGGGGTGGGGGTATGCTCCATACGTACGCGGGTGTGGGTACGGTCCATACATACACGGGTGGGGGTACGCTCCGAACATACGCGGGTCTGGGTACGCTCCATGCATACACGGGTGGGGGTACGGCCCGTACCCAGGCCTTTGGAACATGGGTACGGGCCGTACCGCCATTAATGGGGTGACGTAGGGGTGGGCGTGGTACGACTCATACACACGCTCTTAAGGCGTGGGTACGGTACGTACCGGACTAGTTGTGTTGCCGGTTCGCGTGTACATCCACTTCCGTTTCTGGACACGCCCCCACCCCCTCGAAGTGACCAGGCCATGAAGGTCAGGTATGTCCAGGGCATGTATGATTTGTGACTTGGGTGGGGGTTTTGTGTCCTGCCCCTGCCCCCCCCCTTTGCCCCTGGGTGTTGTTCTGACCTTCTGCGGCGTCTGCGTCGGTTCCTATAGAGCAGGTGGACTGCTATGAGGGCTGGGATGACACGTAGGTTCGGGTCCATGGCTGTCCGTCGCGTACAGGTGGTCCTTGCGCGCATCGTCCTGATTTCCCGGCAGTTTTTGGCAGGCGGAGAATTTTATCCGTGCGGGGTGACGTCGGTGCGGATCGTACTTCCTGGTTCGTGAAACGCAGCCTGCATGCGTCCCGACGTCACGTCGGCGCTTTCCCGGATCACATTTGTATGTATATTTTCGTCGGTCGGTGATTTTTACGATTCGTACGGAAATGGTGTTTCCGTGAGAATCGTACTTGCATGTTTGTAATGTTTTTTTCCCGGGTACGAGTCGGACGGAGAAAACGCTCCGTCCGACGGTTCGTACCCGGTTTCTCCAGGATCGGAATCGACGCCTATGTGTCTTAAATACTAGAGAAACAGTTAGCTAATGCTTGTTAGAAGGGTGAAGTAGAGGGATGTGCTACTTTATCAACGGAAGTAACGATTCCGTAGTAGGGCAGAGGTAAGCGCTGCTCTCGGGAAAGACGGAATTCTCGTGAGAAAGGTCTATTGCTATTCTTTGGTTAGCGAAGCGGACAATGGAGACGTTTTTATGTTGTTACTAACAGAATTGTAGAAATTGAAACAAAACTTACTGAGAAGATTTGTAAAGGAGGGGTAGACAGTAGCAGGAGCTGCCGCAGCGGCTGCTGACGTCAGAACGACCGCTCTGGGATTGGACAGTCGGTCAGAACTACAAAACGCTCCGGATTGGTGCGTTAGTCTGCGCCGCGCTAGGAGTGGAGAAATACAGGGTGACATAAAACGCTCCGGATTGGTGCGTTAGTGTGAGTCGCGCTGCGATTGGACAGAGTAGTGGTACAGTTGTAGGGAGAAACTAGTGAGACACAGAAAGAAAGGAAAATGTATTACGATCCACCAGAAAAGGAGAAAAAGTCATGGTTTGGTAAAATTAAGAAGTGGTTTAAGAAAGACAAACCGGTCAAAACTAGGGAAGGACAGTTATTTCCTCCACCGAAAACCCCTGCATCCTTAATGATTGTAAAATATGGATATCACACCTGTATTTGGTTAGACAACTGGGTTAAGTATACAAACGAGGACGGAGTATTAGCTTTTCCAGAACATGGTTCATTTAATTTGGCTGTTTTGAGAAATTTGAGAGAGAAAATGATGAATTTAGAACCGAGACCTAGACCGACTCAATTTGAGGCTTTGACGGAATGGGAAGACGAAATGCATGACCGAGAAAGACAGAGAAATGGTAGAGGATATAGGTACTTGTTTGGCAGATCGTACGGACATGAGACGAATGATGATCGAATGAGAAGGTGGCGGAATGCGAGTATGACTGAGGGTTTGTTTCCCATAAGAAGTGCAGGAGAGAATGAAGGACGAAAGTGTGTAGAAAAGAGGCATAATGTGGAGACGAAAGGGTATGGAGGGAATGAGTCCGAGGATGATGTTCTTGATGATATGTTCTATAAGAATCCACCACCTTACCAACCAGAAATATTAACTCCAAGTGCCCCAATGAAAGAAACAGTACGAATCATAAAATCGGAACCAGAGTTCCAAGATTTGGGAAGAAACAATCCTATTAGAGAGGTAGAAAAGAAGTCTGGAGGAAAATTGGATGGAGAAAATTCGGCAGAATTAGCCAAAACAACCCTAGAATTAACGGAGAAAATAAGAGAATTGACTGAGAATCTGGAAGCGGTATCTTTACCAGTAACGATAGGTCCAGTAATGCCTATTTTTGACAAGCAAAAAGACAGTGAACATTGTTTGACAGTCCCTTATAAAAGTAGTAAACTGGTTGAACAACCAAGAGTGAGTCAGAGTGAGAATTCATGGAGACAGACTATGAGTATAATTGAACCGAATTTGTCAAACAACCCGTTTGTAGGTCAGAACTGTGCAGAGAAACGTATGACAATGATAGAGACCATGACAGAAAAACAAAAAGATTTTGGACAAGGTAATGTAGAGAAGCCAGTAGGACCATCTACCGAGGAGTTGAGTGAATGGTTGAGAAGCTTGCAAAAGAAAGACAAAGAATCTCAGTCAATAGATGTAATAAAATTACGAATGGTATTGGAAGAATTAATAGTAGGTACTATCCCGACAGAGAAGTTAAAAACGTACCAAGATGAGGAATTGTTATTTCTGTGCAAAAGCGTAACATGGAGAGCAAAAAATCTTCATGAAAGATTAGAAGAAGTGGCAAATGAAATGGGTATTGATATTGAAAGGTAAAAGACTTACAGAAACCCTATCGAGTAGATTTCACTGAAAAAGACATTGAAAACATGAATACCACAGGACGAATAGGTCAGATTAAGGATATAATTATTTTGTTGAGAAAATGGGTAGATGTGGACAAATGGAAGAGCAAATGGTATTGTAAGCGAGACGAAGTTTCAGACAAAACGTTTTCAGCCTATCCTATGAGAGAAAAGGAGAAGGTTGTGACAGAATACCCTATGAGAGAGATTCCAGGAGGAGGATATGTGCATGTCCCATGGACTAGACAGGATATTTTGTCATTTACGAATGACTTCCCTTGACTGCGTGAAAAGCCAGTCGAGTGGTATAGACAGGTGGACAGATTTGTGAAATTACCCAAAGTATTGTGGATTGATTTGAATAGCCTGTTTGATATAATTGTACCAGCAGATATATGGACAGAATGTAAAATAGTAATAGATTGGCCAACACAGGAATACCCAAGGGATCCTAAGACAGGAGCTCCAGACCCTGAGGTAATGAAGAAATACGAACAGGTTACGGCATTTTTGAAGAACAAAGTACCCCCTAAGGAGACAGATTGGGTGAAAATTGACAGAACACATCAAGAAAGCAAAGAATCAGTACATGCCTATTATGAGAGGTTAATTTTAGCCTTTAAACAATTCAGTGGAGATGAGAATTTGAGTGACAAGGATTTGAGTCATTTCGTATACAGGTTTGTATATGGTCTTCGTCCAGAAATTAGTGAAATGATAAAACAGCATACGGTAGATTGGCAAAATAAGAAACTAGACAAAGTATTGAGACATGCTAAATATTTCAGTGATGAAATTGAAGCAAAACAGCGAAAACTGAAAGAGAAGGCAATGTGGGCGCAGGTAAAAGTAGCAGAGAGACAGGAAGCACAATTAGTGGAACAAGCAGGGTCAAGATTTAATCCTGGGGAAAATAAAGGGAATATTGAGGAAGCTAAAAAGAAATTTCCGTGTCATAATTGCGGTAGGATAGGGCATTGGAAATCCGAGTGTACGAATCCACCAAATACTAATGATGAAAATTCATCCTTGAATCCACAGGTGCAGAATGAGGTGAGTGGTCAACAGCAACGACAGCAGCAGGGTGTAACACAAAAGAATCAGTTGCCAAAACCACTTTTTCCACAGAACAAAAATTGCCAGAAGTATAGTAAGGAGAATGGATTCTACAACGAAGAACAGGTAAATAAGCCGCAACGCGCTAGCGCTGCTTCGCAGTATTGGCTGCAACGCGATGAAAGCGATACAGAAGAAGGTTATTGACGGTGCCGAAGGAAGGAAGAAGAGTGTGTACTTGGCGCAACTCTAGAAGTAGACCAGACAGGCCCTTTTGTAGATGGAAAAGTTAATACTGAAAACATTACTTTCCTAGTTGATACTGGTGCTACTCGATCAACTGTTAGATCAGCTGATGTTAAGAATCTTCCTCTCTCGGATGAAACGATCCAAGTAGTTCGGGTCTCCAACAGACAGATTAAAACTTATCTTACAGAACCAGAGAAAGTTAGTCTAGGGAAATTTTCTGAAATGCACAGATTCGTAGTGTGTGACACTAGTCCTGTGAACTTGTTAGGTAGGGATTTATTGTGCAAGATGAATTGCACTATATTTTGTACTCCAGATGGAATAGCCTTTGAAACGCCAGATGATGATGTGTTGTATAAAATGACATTGGCAAACAGAGAGAAAGAGGTTACAGGAACATATGCTTTATTCAACCCTGACGAACTACCAAAAGAATTGAAACAATCAGTAAAAGCAGAAGTTTGGGACTTCACAGGAGAAGATGTTGGATTGATGAGGAATGTAGATCCAGTAAAGATAACCGTAAAAGAAGGAGTATGTTATCCAAATGTCCCACAATATAAATTGACCCCTGAAATAATTGAAGGAGTTACTCCTGTGATTGAGAAAATGATAAAACAAGGAATTTTGAGAGAAATAATGAGTATCCCATGTAATTCACCGATAATGTGACTGAAAAAGCCTAGTGGGAAGTTCAGAATAGTGCAAGATCTGAGAAATATAAACAAAATTGTTGTACCATTTTGTCCCATTGTACCGAATCCATCTGTGATTTTATATCAGATTCCTCATGACGCAGAATGGTATACAGTGATTGATTTGTGCCATGCATTCTTTTCCATCCCATTGCACCATGACAGTCAGCAAATTTTTGCATTTCGTTTCGGCAAGCGTATTTTGGCGTGGTGCCGAATTCCACAGGGATATACAGAAAGTCCCTCAATATTCAATCAGCTATTGAAAAAGTCTTTGGAGAGTCTAGAAATGCCTGAAAATTCAGTACTAGTCCAGTATATCGATGACCTACTTGTGGCATCGAAAACTCGTGAAGCTTGTGAGGTAGACACGGTAGCTTTGTTAAATCAGTTGGCAGATGGAGGACTAAAAGTGTCACCATCAAATTTACAATTTTGTAAAAGAGAAGTCCAATATTTGGGACACAGCATTGAGAAAGGACACAGCAAAATAACCATAGATAGAATCAGGATCATAAAAAGAATGAGTCCACCAATGACCCAAAGAGAAGTGAGAATGTTTCTGGGAATGGTTGGATATTGTCGTCAATGGATAGGAAATTTTTCCTTGATTGCCAAACCTTTGGTACGTCTGACAAGAAGTGATGTGAGAGATCCAATTGATTTGAACAAAGAGGAGTTGGCAGCATTTAAGAAATTGAGAGAAGGATTGTGTGAAGCGCCTGCATTAGGGATGCCTGACTATGACAAGGAGTTTGAGTTGTATTGCAGTGAGAGAACTGGATGTGCACTCTCTGTTCTAGTACAGAAGCATGGAAAACTGAGGAAACAAATTGCATATTTTTCATCCATGTTGGACCCAGTAGCTGTAGCCCTTCCTGGGTGTCTGAAAGCAGTAGCTGCTACACGTCGAAGTTTGGAACAGAGTGAAGGAATTGTGATGGGGTATCCTGTGAAAGTGTTTGTGCCTCATGATGTGGCGATTCTTTTAACAAGGAGTCGTACTCAGTATATGACGCACAGCCGACTGACTAAATATGAAAAGGTCATTTTGGGCGCAACAACTGTGAGTCTTGTGAGATGCGTGAATGTGAATCCTTCAACATTGTTGCCTGATGTAGAGCATGTGGAGGTAAGAGATGAAGCAGATCATGATTGTTTAGATGTACTTGATTTTTGTACAAAACCAAGGCCTAACATAAAAGATGCCCCTTTACCAGAAAGTGATTATGTCATGTTTGTTGATGGATCCTGTTTGAGAACAGATGATGGAGTGCTAAGTGCAGCATATGCAGTATGTACAGTTGCAGCAGTGATGGAAGCATCCTATTTGAAAGGAGTAAGGTCGGCCCAAGTAGCTGAACTTGTTGCCCTGACCAGAGCATGTAAGATTGGGAAAAGTGTGAGAGTGACTGTGATAACTGATAGCCAGTATGGCTACGGGGTGGTCCATGATTTCGGCCAAATTTGGCTGCAAAGAGGTTTCCTGACCTCAAGTGGGACTCCCATTAAGAATGCTGAAGTGGTTGGAAAGTTGCTGGAGGCAATACAGCTACCCAGGCAATTGGCTGTAGTAAAATGTGCTGCTCATAGTCGCAGTAGTGATTATATTGCCACTGGAAATAAGTTTGCCAATGACATGGCACAGTATTGTGCACGAAATCAGAATTCAATCAATCGGGCAAAGGAAAAAGAAATCGATTTCTTGTTTCCCAATGTTTACTAACACTGTGGGAACATGGGATGAGGTAAGACAATTGCAGGAAGAAGCAGGAGAGGAAGAAGTAAAACAGTGGGTAAAAGCAGGATGCGCACCAAGAGAGAATGATCATGTGTGGATCTATCGAGTTGGAAGACCAGTTATGCCTGATAGCATGATGTCTGCCATGGCACGGATGTATCATGGACAGGGACATATAGGGAGAGACGCCATGATTAGGTCTTTTTAACAAACTTGGTATAATGCCAAGTTCAGGCTTGTGGCGGAGAGTATTTGTCAAAGATGTCTAATTTGTCAGCAATACAATCCAGGAAGAAAGACAGTGGTGAGTCGAGGAACAATAGGTCGAGAGGGAGGGCCTTTCACCAGAATGCAAGTAGATTTCATTGAAATGCCTCCTTGTAACAGATTGAGGTATGTTTTGGTGATGGTGTGCCTATTCTCCAGGTGGGTAGAGGCGTTCCCAACAAGAAGAAATGATGGAATGACAGTGGCAAAATTATTGTTGAGGGAATTTATACCTAGGTTTGGGTTCCCAGTAAGAATTGAATCAGACAAAGGAGGACATTTTCATAATGAAATTATAAAGCTGATTTGTGAAGCATTGACTGTACGACAAAAACTGCATTGTGCCTACCGACCAGAGGCTTCTGGTGTAGTAGAACAAATGAATGGTACCATCAAAAACAGAATAGGGAAAATGTGTTTAACCACAGGTATGAAATGGCCCGATGTCTTGCCTCTAGTACTCATGACTATTAGATCAATACCAAACAGAACTACTGGTTTAAGTCCTCATGAGATCCACATGGGACGCGCAATGAGTCATGTATTTATACCAGTCAACAAGCTGATGACAATAACTGATGACATGGTATTGGAATACTGTAAAAACCTGGCTGACGCAGTTCATTCTGTGTTTCATCAGGTTGGAGCGAATGCCACCACTCTTGAAAAGAAGCTAGCTCATGATCTAAGCCCAGGGTACTGGGTAAGGATAAAAGTACACAGAAGAAGAAACTGTTTGGTTCCCAGGTGGGGAAAACCAAGGCAAGTCATCTTGACTACAACAACAGCTGTGAAGTGTGCTGGACTGAAGAACTGGATCCATGCAAGTCATACTTTGAGAATTCCAAATCCAGTGGATTGTAAAGAGAAAGAGTATTTTGATGAATCAGAATCCAGTACTGAGTCAGATGACGGAGAGCCAAAGGATAAAGAAGGAGAAAACTCTGAAAGGGGGTTGACAGAGCCAAGGTTAACTTTGGTCCCCAGAAGTAACTCCCTAAGGAAAAGATTGCAGATTTCTGAATCCAGTTCTGACTCAGAGACATAACAAAGAGCCCATTCATCCAAGAAAGAACAAAGGAAGAACAAAGAAAAAGTCAGTGGAGAGACAATAAAAGAAATCTGTGAGAAGGAAGTACCAGATGAAAGATTGAGAGAAATTCCACCTGAAACAACACCTTTAGATGAACAGGTGCCAGATAGAGAGAGAGAGGGAAAGATTATTGCGGAAGACCCCCGAGGAGGTGTAGGGAACTCCAACATCCAGTTAGAAGCAGGGACAAGTAGTCAGCAGGAAGATTGCGTGACGGGGATTCGAGGAGGGACAGAAGTAGGGAAAACAAAAGAGGTGGAAAAAGAACTCGTTGAAGGTAAAAAGCAAGTTGAAACAGAATCTGAGGAAAGCGAAGATGAAATACCAGAAGGCCGAGTGCTGAGAAAGAGAGCTTGGAGAACTGAAAAGAATGATAAAGGGAGTAAATTGAAAAGAGCGGCCAAAGACGAGGTGTGGCCAAACAAAATAAAGAGACTGAGATATCGGCTGACATGTGTAAATTCGCCAAGAGCTGAACAGGTGAATGAAGTAACGAGTCAGGGAAAATCGAAAGAAGTATAGACAGTAGTCAAAGAAAGTAAAAGGACAAGAAAACCTAAGTATAAATCACAGGAATGGACATATGTGGCCCTGCCTGAAGTGAAGGAAGAGGCGGATATCCAAGGAAATCCAGAAGTGGTTGTACCGGAAGTGGTTGAGGAAGACGAAGAATCGGAAATCCTGAGAGTTATCTTGTCCGATATTGGAGAAGAAGCGGATGTTCAGGATAACCTGTATGTTGAAAACGAAGGGAAGTTGAAAGATGATGAGATGCCAAACTGAATGAGACAAGAAAATTACTGATGGAAAAACAATGAAATACTGAAAAAGACAAAAACTGTTAGAACCACGTAGGTGCTTAGAAGCCTAGGGTTAGAAACTAGTTGTGAAGTAGAAGAGGCTAAGTCAAAAGACACGGCTCATTTTAGAAAGATGGCAAACATAGAAAGTAGCAAAAGTAGATGTACCTTTCTTAAAAGATGATGCAAAATGTGTTGTTGTTGTACAGGATTATTAATGCTTCTTTGGAGTATTCTTGCTCTACTAATTTCATTTAAAGTTACTGTAGATACATTAGAAGGACATAGTGATAATATAACGAATATAGGGAAAGTTCAAAAGGTAGTTACAACTAGAATAGATAAAAACTATTTACATAAAGACAGGTCAATAACAGATTTTTCTAACAATGTGTTTTCAAAGTTGTTGTATGAATATGTAAAAATAATGGACGTAAGGGATTGCTACGTTTGTATGCAATTACCTGCATCTGTATCTGAAGAGTGACTTATCATCACCTTCCTGTAACATATGGAATAACATGTAGTGTAATAGCTAGTTTATTGTATCAAACAGGTAAATTAGAGTATTATTTTTCAGATGTAGATACTATATTTTCACAAGTACCCCCAATTAACAAACTAAACAAGGTAAAACCTGCAAAGGTATTAGGTGAATTTTTCTTAGAGACAAATGAACTAACCTTAGAATATATATTTAGAAATAACTTGACTTGCAGTTTAAAGAAAGAGGAGAAGACATTTTTGGATATGGTTGAAGAAAGGAGATTGAAAATGCAAAGGAAGGTTTCCGAAGGGAAAGTGGAGAAAACGGTTTGGGATGTAGAAACGGAAAAACATTTAAGAGGAGAAACAAGTCCAACTATGGCTTTAGATTGGCCTCAGAAAGGGAAAATGTGTATAAGAAGGAATCAGACGGCATATGACAATTATTTTTTAGGGAATAGTGAGTGCCATGATACATACCGAATCATGGGAGGATGGGGATTTAAAGGTGGAAGAGATCCAGTCTTTCCAGGACTGTATTTCATTTGTGGGAACAGGGCATATTATCATTTGCAAGACCATTGGTATGGCACATGTTATGTTGACCTGGTTTTTCCAAAGATTTTTCACATGGATAGAGGAGAAGATGGTGTACATAGTTTAGGTAGTTATTTAGCACGTAGTAAGAGAGAATCTTGGGCTGAAATTGTAGGTGACATTTTTGGAGCACTGATACCCGCAGTGGGAATATCTCTGAATGCGAACAAAATTTGAAAACTTTCAACAGTAGTGGATCGCTTGTCAACAAGCACCGCTGAAGGATTCTTATTGGTAAATACTGAAACGGTTGCCATGCGTGCTATGGTAATGCAAAATCGACTTGCCCTTGATATTTTATTGGCAAAAGAGGGTGGAGTCTGTGGAATGGTGAAAGTTCAACATTGTTGTACTTACATTCCTGACGAAAGTAAAGATTTGAAAATCTATATTGAAAACATTACAGAATTGCATGATGAAATTGTACCACTGGAGGTTGAAGGTGTGTGGGAGAAAATTGGTAAGAAAATATCAGCTATTAAAGACTTTGTAGTAAAACTAGGTAGTACATTTATAGGTAAGATATTGTTTCCATTAACTTGTGTGATTTCCTTAGTACTAATAATTAGACCAGGTTGTATTTGTTGTAGAAAGAATAAAAATCAGAAAAGAATAAAAAGAGAAAACTTAAGGAGAAGGGATAAGAAAAAAGAAAGAGAATTTGAAGAAATAGAACTGGAAGAGTTAAAGGATAGCATGTATAAAACAGCAAAAAGAGAAGAAACGGGGGAAACTGAAATATGAATGAAACAAGAAATCAATTCAAAATTTCCATAAAAGGGTTACAAAATGTTATATTAGTGTGGTGATATAATCACCAAAGGGGGGATTGATGGAGCGGGTAGTACAAAATGTTGTATACCCCCCCCATTCTGCATGTTTATATTAATCCGAATAAACAATTCATTAATATTATTAATCGGTTTGAAGTGATAACTCACCAACTATATTAACAAGAGAATTGCACGTCTGAATTGCACTTTGCATGGCCATATTAATTGTGAATTAACTAGTGTACACATATTAATAGTAGAAAACTAGAATATTATATGTTATATGTTGCTTTAAGTGATGTATTTGTGATTTGTGCTTTATTCAGTGAGTATAAACCGCTCTGAGTGTTGCTTCTGCTACATAAATACACACACATATGGGTATTAGCAAGGGGATAACATTTTATTAGCCATTTCTATGTTTTAATTACGTTTTTGTGTTTCTTTTGCTCAAGTTGACCATTTCAGCCTAAACAAGATGGCTGAATGAGACGTTAAACGTGACTGTTCTGACAACACGAGGTTTTGGGTGAAGTGCGCATGCGTCACCGCCAGCAACAGTGGCCTGGACCTGAACCCGGGAGAACATGTACCCTCCAAGGTCGTTCCGGGAACCCATCCAAAAGAAAGGACAATGCTTGATTTAAAAGCCGGAACAAGCAAGTTTGATGACTTCATCATTCGACACCCTGAGAACTGTACTCCGCAAGTCAAAGTTGACCAATAAGAACTCTCTAAACCCCGATCTTGTTACATTTTGTTATTATTTTCATTATAAAAGTAGGTGGGAATTAGGGTAGGAACGCTACGACACACATGCTACAACGACGCGCTCTTCTTTGACAAACTCGATTTCCTGATGTTATGCTGACGGAGAGGACGGTGACACTGCTGGACAGCTGTTATCCTGAATCTATGAGAGACTGAATTGCGGCCTAAACTTTGCTGAATAAATTCTCTTTGACTGACTGACTTAGAGGACGACTTTAGCCAGAATAGGTAAATATGATGCTCTAAAATGCTAATGATGATTTCTAACATTTCTTTCAATATTTCTTAGATAAAGAATAATTGATTAATTGACAAATGTGTTGTGTTGATTATTTGAAGAAGAGGATTAAGAGAAAGTAATAGAGCAAAGGTAGACAAGTTAATTACCAATCCAACTAAATGATCTATCTCCGTATGGGAGGGATATCTTAAGGTTTAATGTCAATGTGTTTAGGGTAAAAGTAAAGGTATTCCTCTCATGGTAGCATTGAGAAACGTATTTTCCCTCAGAAAACAGGTCGACAGAGTGTAAGTACATTGGTGTTATGGGCCCCACCAGTGAATGCATGTGAGTAAATTGGATGCCGAGGTAGTTGGTCTGTGCCAAAAAGGGGGAATTTGACGTTCTGCGCTGCATCACAGGACGGGGGTGTGAAATATAGTTAATTTCTAGATTTTGTTTAACGTAAAGTAATATTTTATTGCCATACGTAAATCCAACCTCCCACCCTGCGCAGCCTGGTAGGAGGTTGGCCACAGGGCCTTATGTTTTTTTTAAAGTGGTGGGATGCCACCTGGCCTCCCTCCCCGAACCGTATTAGGTTCTGGGGATCCCATTCCCGGGTCCACTACTTAAAATAAAGAGGAGGGCGGCTGCGTTGTCCTCCTCCGCAAGCCTTATTAGGTTCTGATGACCCCATCCTCCTGGACCACTACTAAAATAAAAAGGGACAGGAGCCTTTTCCATCCCTGGAGACCCCAACCCCTGGGGACCACATCATTAAAGGCAGGTGCCCTGGTGCCCACCCAGGGCACCCACCATACTTTCGTTGGGGACTGCCGTGGGGGGCAACCATGGCCCTACTTGGTTCACCACATGCAGTGGGAGCCGGCATTGCTCCCGCCCACAGGGACCAACTTCTAATGCTGCTCCCTTTGTACAGGAGCAATATTTCGATCTGCTTGCCTGCCCGCATCAGTACGGGAAGGGATACAGGTGAAAAGTCTGCTCCCAGCCGGTGGGAGCATTTTTAAAGCTCCAGCCCGCTGGCGGGGGAATAAAAAATGCTCCAGCCAAGCAGGAGTAAACACAGGTTTCCTGCCCGCACTGGTGTGTGGAGGGATGCCGCTATGTCCCGGGGATGGCCTCCCCAGGACATAGCTAGTGAACAGGCCTTGGAGGATGGGGTCTCCGGGGCTATTAATTGCTCAGGGAGGGAGCGCGCTGCCCTTCTTGTATTTACTTAGTTTAGTGGCCCCGGGGGTGGGCTCCCTGGGGCCTGTGATGCCTCGGGAGGGGCCTCCCTCCCCATATTCAATAATTTTGATCCCGGGGGCCTGTAAAGGCTATGGGAGAGGGTTCTGCGCATCCCCCTTCCCATATACAATAATTTAATCCTATAATGGCTGGCAGAAACTTTTTTCTCATGTTTCTGGCAGCTAATCAGAGCATATGCTCACGCAGGAGCGAATTGAACCAAGAAAAGAAAAAGCTTCCTGGGCAAATCAGAGCCCTCAAATTTTTTAGAACTGAGTTTGAGGGACACTTGCCAGAGTCCCTCATACTCAACCGTCCAGATAGCTATGTATTTTTTAACCTTAATATCTCAAAAACTACTGAACATCTTTATACCAAATCAAAAATAAGCACAATCTGCATACCAAGATCAAGCTTCCTGCTAAATTTAGTGTAATACAGTGCAGCATTTTTCCTGTAGCCTTGTCTAAAGACGTCTATGGAAAATGCATTTTCTTGGCCTCCGTTCGACAGATCACCCTGAAACCTTCTGCTTGAAAACTAGTTAAAAAGTAACACCTTTTATAAAAGTTTAGTGGAGATTCGTCAAATGGTGCCAAATGGTTATTAGCAACACAAAAAAACCCTTTTCCTATGGAACAGCTGACCTAACTATAATTAGTTATAATATATATATATATATATATATATATATATATATATATATATATATATATAATATATATATATTCACTGAAAAAACCAAAGGTTTCAGGGGCGTTATAGTTAGGAATTGGCATTTAAAAAACCTTAGAAATTCACTGAAGAAACCATAGGTTTCAGGGGCGTTATAGTTAGCTGGACATTTCCCTCCTACAAAACCCTAGAAATTCCCCTGTTATAGTTAATTCAGCTAACTATAACTCGCGCCACCGCAATGCACTGCTGATGACGTCGCATATTACATCACTCATGACATGGTCAGTGACATCACTGATGACATCTCAAATGACATCACTGATGACATCATCAATTGAGTATGTGTTTCTGAACAGTTTTATTATGTTTAATATATATAGGGAAAGACCTGTTGAAAAATAAGTGGGTGTACAAGTGTGTGAATGGATGATTTTCTAGGTGCGTAACTGACTATTTGTGAGTCATTAAATGTATCTTACTGCAGACTAGTGACTAAACTGTGTGAATGTCTGTATGTGTCTGTGTGCTGGTGTATAATTGGCTGCATGTTTTTTTTAATAGCTATATGAGTGTCTATATGGGTTATTGATTGGTTGTCTGAGTATCTGTATGGGTGCCTGAGTGTTTGTGTGGGTAGGGTGTATGTGACTCTGTGACTAGATGTGTGAGTGGGTGATTCAGTGGGTGCATGTTTTTAAGAGTGTATTTGTGATGGACTGTATGGTTGGGTGAGTGTATGTATAGGTGTGTTAGTGATTGAATGTATATCTCAGTGGTACATGTGTGAGTAACTACATATGTGAAAGGCAGTATATATGTGTGTAAGAGTATATAAGTGGGTATATGTGAGAGTGTGTGATTGTGAGAGTGGTTGTATGGATGAGTGTGTGCTTGTATCAGTGGTTGTATAAGAGCGTAAGAATGTGGTACTATTTTTATGAGTAAGTGAACTTGTGTGTGTATAACTGCATAGGTGAGTAAATGGGAGTGTGATTAATTATTTGCATGACTGACTAGGTATGTGAGTATGTCTATGGATGATTGGCGGTGTCTGAGTGTCTATATAGGTATATAAATGCATATGATAGTCCTGTACTGAGTGACTGTAAGTATGAGTGACTCTACAGGTGAGTGAGTGGAGGTGTGTGTAGACCTAAAAGTCAATGAGTGTGTATGTAGTTATTGGTATTGGAGTATCTATGGTTTTGAGAATGGAAGTCTGAAATTTTGAGTCGGTGTATCAAAGGTTATATTAGGGTGTGAGAAGATGCACTATTTTATCACATGGATGACGTCATCAGTGATGTCATCAGTGATGTCATTTGAGATGTCATCAGTGATGTCACTGACCATGTCATGAGTGATGTAATATGTGACGTCATCAGCAGTGCATTGCGGGGGCGCGAGTTATAGTTAGCTGAACTAACTATAACAGGGGAATTTCTAGGGTTTTGTACGAGGGAAATGTCCAGCTAACTATAACGCCCCTGAAACCTATGGTTTTGTCAGTGAATTTCTAAGGTTTTTTAAATGCCAATTCCTAACTATAACGCCCCTGAAACCTTTGGTTTTTTCAGTGAATTTCAAAGGTTTTTTAAATGGCAATTCCTAACTATAACGTGCATGAAACCTATGTTTTTTTCAGTGAATTTCAAAGGTTTTTTAAATGCTAATTCCTAGCTATATCAGGCCTGAAACCTGTTTTTTTCAGTGAATTTCAAAGGTTTTTTAAATGCTAATTCCTATCTATAACTTATCTCTGAAGATATCATGTTTAATGATTTTGATTGGATTTCTATATTTTTCAAATCCAGTGTGTTATTTCATTAATTACATTTTTGTTAAAATACTTTTTTATCACCATTTTTAAATGTATTTTTTCAATTAATTCTTTTAAAAATTAAAAAATATTATTTGAACTTAATGGTTTTTCAAACATATTTTTTTTATATTTTTCAAAATATTTTTTTAACTATATGTGCAAAACTTTATTTTATATATTTTTTTCAATGTTTTTGGATCCGCGCACCCTAAGCGCACCGTTCTCGATCCCTACGCGATAGCATCCGCGCATGGTATGCGTCGGGTACGTGGTTAGTGCGTGATTTCAATGCGACCGGTACGCGACTCCTAGCCTATACGCGTCACGTTCGATGCACGTAACGTGGCGTTTACGCGCTTCCGCGATGCGTCATCTGCGTCTCTGACGCGGTAGGTCTGCGGATCCCGTGAAAAATGTAATATTTAAAAAAACACATTTATGTATTGCATGTGAATATTAATTGAAGACAAACACTAAACTAGTCTTAAAACTAATATATTTTGACATCTAATCCTATATTTCTTTTTAATTCAATTTCGCGTATGCGCGCTGTGTGCGTACTGCGTAAGCGCACGGTGCGCGGATCCCACGTGACCTGCAAAAAAAGAGATTTGATTGGTTCATTACACTTCCTGTTCTAACTACTGAAAGACCCCACTCATTTCAATCATTCTTCTTTGAGCTTCTTTGGAGAACCACCTCTTTGGAGAGAAGAACATACTAAGTTTACACTTAGCTCTAATTTTTTTCAACCATAAATGGCTTCAGGGCAGCAGGTATCACCTGCATCACCTCAAACCTCTGAGGATGAATTTTTGCCGGAGTCACCACGCAAAGAACGTTTCTCTTCAGTGGTATGGAAATGTTTTACTTTTCCCGAGGGGCAGAATAAAACCAATGCCACCTTGGTCACATGCAAGATTTGCAAAAGAGTCCTATCGAGAGGGGATCCTAACAAGAAATACTCTTGTGGCACGGCAAGTATGATGAAGCACATGAGGACCCTTCATCCAAACAATCTTGCAAAAGAAGAGTGCCGACGGATGAGAAACACTCCTGCTCCTGCGCCATCCACCTCATCGCAGCCGAGCACATCAAGAGTGCATCCATCAGACCAAACCTTGGGCATCCGTCCTCAATTTCAATTTTTAAAAGTGCTCTGCACTAAGTGCAATAAGACTTTGTGCTATGGCGAGCAGTCGATCGATCTGATCTGCCGCCGCCAAGAAAGTCATATTTGCTAGTTTTTTTTTTGTTTTTTTTATTGTTCCCTGAAGTTCATTTTTTGGTTTCTCCTGTTTTGTTTTTGGGATTTTTTTTTCAGAAAAACCAAAACAATCACAAAATTGTTCAGAAAACCCCCCCCAAAAATATAAAAGAAGAAAGAAGAAAAAAAAAAGTTCTTGTAAGAACTAACTTTCCTGGTTTAAAAAAAGAGCTAAATTTCTTTGTTAGTGTGTGAAAGTTTAGATGAATGTATGTGTAGTACGTAATTGACTGAATGAATGCATTAGCAGCGTATGGTGAATGTATAAGTGCAGAACTGTAAGGAAGTGCTGCAGCATCACACAGTAACCTCTTTAGCTAAAGTGTGCTGTAGTACTTCCGAAGCACAGGGATGCAACATATGTACATAAATATGTTGCAAATCTATGTTTCTGTCTGCACGGCTGCTTAAACTGCAGCCATGTGGTGACACAGGCACCCTTGCACAATAGTGCAAGGATATCTGTGTCATGTGCTGTTTGTTTTTCTACAGGAAGACACACCTTCCTGTACAAAAACAATGAGAAAATGCATTTTTCTCCTTCAATGTATGCTGAACATTTCAGCATGCACTGAAGATATAATATTGTGGAGAAATTAAAACAATTCTCTTTGTTGTGCTTTCCTACACCAATTGTAGAATGGTGCACCATTCACACACATATCGAGATTTATGATTTCTGATAAATCTAGACATGTGTCTTGTTCTATGAGTATTAAGTGCAATCATGCACAACAACACTTATAGAACACCCTTTCAACACAAAGTGGTCTAAATGATGAGGTTGTATTTACAGAGTGCCTTTTCCTCTCTTTGTAAATATAAAAGAGTGTCTTGCACAATAACTATGTTCCAAAAAGTGACATATTTCCGTTTTTAAATTTCCTTGCGAATGAAACTTTTTTCTCATGTTTCTGGCAGCTAATCAGAGCATATGCTCACGCAGGAGCGAATTGAACCAAGAAAAGAAAAAGCTTCCTGGGCAAATCAGAGCCCTCAAATTTTTTAGAACTGAGTTTGAGGGACACTTGCCAGAGTCCCTCATACTCAACCGTCCAGATAGCTATGTATTTTTTAACCTTAATATCTCAAAAACTACTGAACATCTTTATACCAAATCAAAAATAAGCACAATCTGCATACCAAGATCAAGCTTCCTGCTAAATTTAGTGTAATACAGGGCAGCATTTTTCCTGTAGCCTTGTCTAAAGACGTCTATGGAAAATGCATTTTCTTGGCCTCCGTTCGACAGATCACCCTGAAACCTTCTGCTTGAAAACTAGTTAAAAAGTAACACCTTTTATAAAAGTTTAGTGGAGATTCGTCAAATGGTGCCAAATGGTTATTAGCAACACAAAAAAACCCTTTTCCTATGGAACAGCTGACCTAACTATAATTAGTTATAATATATATATATATATATATATATATATATATATATATATAAATATATATATATTCACTGAAAAAACCAAAGGTTTCAGGGGCGTTATAGTTAGGAATTGGCATTTAAAAAACCTTAGAAATTCACTGAAGAAACCATAGGTTTCAGGGGCGTTATAGTTAGCTGGACATTTCCCTCCTACAAAACCCTAGAAATTCCCCTGTTATAGTTAATTCAGCTAACTATAACTCGCGCCACCGCAATGCACTGCTGATGACGTCGCATATTACATCACTCATGACATGGTCAGTGACATCACTGATGACATCTCAAATGACATCACTGATGACATCATCAATTGAGTATGTGTTTCTGAACAGTTTTATTATGTTTAATATATATAGGGAAAGACCTGTTGAAAAATAAGTGGGTGTACAAGTGTGTGAATGGATGATTTTCTAGGTGCGTAACTGACTATTTGTGAGTCATTAAATGTATCTTACTGCAGACTAGTGACTAAACTGTGTGAATGTCTGTATGTGTCTGTGTGCTGGTGTATAATTGGCTGCATGTTTTTTTTAATAGCTATATGAGTGTCTATATGGGTTATTGATTGGTTGTCTGAGTATCTGTATGGGTGCCTGAGTGTTTGTGTGGGTAGGGTGTATGTGACTCTGTGACTAGATGTGTGAGTGGGTGATTCAGTGGGTGCATGTTTTTAAGAGTGTATTTGTGATGGACTGTATGGTTGGGTGAGTGTATGTATAGGTGTGTTAGTGATTGAATGTATATCTCAGTGGTACATGTGTGAGTAACTACATATGTGAAAGGCAGTATATATGTGTGTAAGAGTATATAAGTGGGTATATGTGAGAGTGTGTGATTGTGAGAGTGGCTGTATGGATGAGTGTGTGCTTGTATCAGTGGTTGTATAAGAGCGTAAGAATGTGGTACTATTTTTATGAGTAAGTGAACTTGTGTGTGTATAACTGCATAGGTGAGTAAATGGGAGTGTGATTAATTATTTGCATGACTGACTAGGTATGTGAGTATGTCTATGGATGATTGGCGGTGTCTGAGTGTCTATATAGGTATATAAATGCATATGATAGTCCTGTACTGAGTGACTGTAAGTATGAGTGACTCTACAGGTGAGTGAGTGGAGGTGTGTGTAGACCTAAAAGTCAATGAGTGTGTATGTAGTTATTGGTATTGGAGTATCTATGGTTTTGAGAATGGAAGTCTGAAATTTTGAGTCGGTGTATCAAAGGTTATATTAGGGTGTGAGAAGATGCACTATTTTATCACGTGGATGACGTCATCAGTGATGTCATCAGTGATGTCATTTGAGATGTCATCAGTGATGTCACTGACCATGTCATGAGTGATGTAATATGTGACGTCATCAGCAGTGCATTGCGGGGGCGCGAGTTATAGTTAGCTGAACTAACTATAACAGGGGAATTTCTAGGGTTTTGTACGAGGGAAATGTCCAGCTAACTATAACGCCCCTGAAACCTATGGTTTTTTCAGTGAATTTCTAAGGTTTTTTAAATGCCAATTCCTAACTATAACGCCCCTGAAACCTTTGGTTTTTTCAGTGAATTTCAAAGGTTTTTTAAATGGCAATTCCTAACTATAACGTGCATGAAACCTATGTTTTTTTCAGTGAATTTCAAAGGTTTTTTAAATGCTAATTCCTAGCTATATCAGGCCTGAAACCTGTTTTTTTCAGTGAATTTCAAAGGTTTTTTAAATGCTAATTCCTATCTATAACTTATCTCTGAAGATATCATGTTTAATGATTTTGATTGGATTTCTATATTTTTCAAATCCAGTGTGTCATTTCATTAATTACATTTTTGTTAAAATACTTTTTTATCACCATTTTTAAATGTATTTTTTCAATTAATTCTTTTAAAAATTAAAAAATATTATTTGAACTTAATGGTTTTTCAAACATATTTTTTTTATATTTTTCAAAATATTTTTTTAACTATATGTGCAAAACTTTATTTTATATATTTTTTTCAATGTTTTTGGATCCGCGCACCCTAAGCGCACCGTTCTCGATCCCTACGCGATAGCATCCGCGCATGGTATGCGTCGGGTACGTGGTTAGTGCGTGATTTCAATGCGACCGGTACGCGACTCCTAGCCTATACGCGTCACGTTCGATGCACGTAACGTGGCGTTTACGCGCTTCCGCGATGCGTCATCTGCGTCTCTGACGCGGTAGGTCTGCGGATCCCGTGAAAAATGTAATATTTAAAAAAACACATTTATGTATTGCATGTGAATATTAATTGAAGACAAACACTAAACTAGTCTTAAAACTAATATATTTTGACATCTAATCCTATATTTCTTTTTAATTCAATTTCGCGGATGCGCGCTGTGTGCGTACTGCGTAAGCGCACGGTGCGCGGATCCCACGTGACCTGCAAAAAAAGAGATTTGATTGGTTCATTACACTTCCTGTTCTAACTACTGAAAGACCCCACTCATTTCAATCATTCTTCTTTGAGCTTCTTTGGAGAACCACCTCTTTGGAGAGAAGAACATACTAAGTTTACACTTAGCTCTAATTTTTTTCAACCATAAATGGCTTCAGGGCAGCAGGTATCACCTGCATCACCTCAAACCTCTGAGGATGAATTTTTGCCGGAGTCACCACGCAAAGAACGTTTCTCTTCAGTGGTATGGAAATGTTTTACTTTTCCCGAGGGGCAGAATAAAACCAATGCCACCTTGGTCACATGCAAGATTTGCAAAAGAGTCCTATCGAGAGGGGATCCTAACAAGAAATACTCTTGTGGCACGGCAAGTATGATGAAGCACATGAGGACCCTTCATCCAAACAATCTTGCAAAAGAAGAGTGCCGACGGATGAGAAACACTCCTGCTCCTGCGCCATCCACCTCATCGCAGCCGAGCACATCAAGAGTGCATCCATCAGACCAAACCTTGGACATCCGTCCTCAATTTCAATTTTTAAAAGTGCTCTGCACTAAGTGCAATAAGACTTTGTGCTATGGCGAGCAGTCGATCGATCTGATCTGCCGCCGCCAAGAAAGTCATATTTGCTAGGTTTTTTTTTGTTTTTTTTATTGTTCCCTGAAGTTCATTTTTTGGTTTCTCCTGTTTTGTTTTTGGGATTTTTTTTCAGAAAAACCAAAACAATCACAAAATTGTTCAGAAAACCCCCCCCAAAAATATAAAAGAAGAAAGAAGAAAAAAAAAAGTTCTTGTAAGAACTAACTTTCCTGGTTTAAAAAAAGAGCTAAATTTCTTTGTTAGTGTGTGAAAGTTTAGATGAATGTATGTGTAGTACGTAATTGACTGAATGAATGCATTAGCAGCGTATGGTGAATGTATAAGTGCAGAACTGTAAGGAAGTGCTGCAGCATCACACAGTAACCTCTTTAGCTAAAGTGTGCTGTAGTACTTCCGAAGCACAGGGATGCAACATATGTACATAAATATGTTGCAAATCTATGTTTCTGTCTGCACGGCTGCTTAAACTGCAGCCATGTGGTGACACAGGCACCCTTGCACAATAGTGCAAGGATATCTGTGTCATGTGCTGTTTGTTTTTCTACAGGAAGACACACCTTCCTGTACAAAAACAATGAGAAAATGCATTTTTCTCCTTCAATGTATGCTGAACATTTCAGCATGCACTGAAGATATAATATTGTGGAGAAATTAAAACAATTCTCTTTGTTGTGCTTTCCTACACCAATTGTAGAATGGTGCACCATTCACACACATATCGAGATTTATGATTTCTGATAAATCTAGACATGTGTCTTGTTCTATGAGTATTAAGTGCAATCATGCACAACAACACTTATAGAACACCCTTTCAACACAAAGTGGTCTAAATGATGAGGTTGTATTTACAGAGTGCCTTTTCCTCTCTTTGTAAATATAAAAGAGTGTCTTGCACAATAACTATGTTCCAAAAAGTGACATATTTCCGTTTTTAAATTTCCTTGCGAATGATAAAAGTAAGCACAGAGTTTTGTCTGCAAAGATGTTCAAAGAAGAATGATTGAAATGATTGCGGTCCTTCAACAGCTAAAAACGTGAAATATTATGAACCCCTCAAATCTCTTTTTTTGCAGGTCACATGATATCTGATTATGGTCAGATTTCAAAACTACATAAACAGAGTGTTTTTAGAAACGTGTTTCAACTTTGTAGCTTCTTGCAGGCCTCTTCATTCTGCATATTGAGACTTAGTTAAACTTACCTTCACAGTAATAGGTATAAAAAATGGTATTCATTTTGTGCTGTTTTTCATTCAAACACAAATTGTTAAAAATTGCTTATTTTAAAATTTGGATCTGTGAAAGAAAAAAAAAAAGTTATAACATATAATAATACATTTTTTACAACACAACATAATTTCCACAAAGCAAATTTGTTTGCCTTTTTTGCTGTTCTCAGAATATATTGAATTTCACTAGAAATACTGATTTCAATGGTACTCATCACTTAACAGCGGGCAAAAAAAAACAATCAGAAAGATTGTTAAAAAAAAACAACATACTATTCTCAGTAAAATACCAGAAAATACAAATCATACATATATGAAATGCTTACAGATTACAAAATGTTATAACTTTAACTTATAAAAACTGTAAATGTTGCCGCATTAAAATAATCACCGAATAAATGACCACCAAAAAGTCCATAATTCAAAAATATACCTTTCCTTGAGGCAAAATGGTATTTTTGCACTTCTTCTTTATGTAAATTGTCCAATGGTAGTCCTCTTAAATTATAATAATAAATTCCTCGGAGAGTGAATTATCTTCCTAAAACTTTGGCTTTAAAAATATTAGGTAGGAATTTTGTAATTCCCTAGGCAAACGTTGTTTGAAAACCAACTGGGCATCATTGCAAAGTGTCCAGCCTTTGGCACATTTTAGATAGGTAGTGTAATGTCCAGATGTGGTGGAAGGACTATCATGAAAAATTATTGCAATTGCTACAAAAGTCCTTCCTGATATTGATACTTGTGTTGCTACAAACTGCTTTATTAAAGTATCCAATTTTCTTCCATCAGCTGTACAACGTTGCATCATTCAAATTATGTATTTTCCTTATTTTGTTAAGAATAATGTGGATAACATTTCTGATTTACATTGGCTACACTCCATGTTTTGAATTGCACCTTTCACTAATTTATTGAAATACACTGATTTACAGTCTGGTAATGTTAAATACAGAAATCTCTCAGTGTCTACATTGGTGCTACATGTATACATGCAATTTTCACAATAATGTTCCCATTTGTAAGAAAGGCCAAAAATATTTTCTATTTCTACACCTTCATTTTCAAAAATTGTAAGCATATACATTAAAAATTCCTGAGCATCTTGTTGGATATTTTGTGTAAATTGTGTAGAACCAGAACACACATCCAAAAGATTACGAACATCTGAAACAGATTGTATTTTACTTCTATCTGTTGTCAATTTTTCATAAACAGAATGCAACAGAAAACATAATCTTTTTTCCCGATTCTGCATAATTTGTGCTTGCAAACCTTCCAGATATAAAACAACATTGACCACTACATTAGCATAGCAGTTGATACCAGAACTATTTTCAAACTGATAACCAACAATCTCTTCAACAGTGTCCAATTTCTTTTTACCTGCAATCGCAACATTATCTTGCTCTTTTCCCTTCTTGACATCTTCAGTACAGATATTCTCTAACCTTCTTTTTCGACAAACCACACGCTTTTCAAATACAGGATATTGACCTAAATTTGGAGCATACACCCTTCTTAACCTATTATACTCTTTTACACAGTTTGCCTCTGCAGTAACCTTTGTCTCATCAAAATCAATCAAAAACAAACCAGATAATGTTCTAACTCGCGACAAAGCAACATATGCCATACCCTCTTTAAATACAGTAGATCCAATGTTCACCAATGCACTGTCTACACTTAATCCTTGAGATTTATGAATAGTCACTGCATATGCCAGAGAAAATGGAAATTGTTTCCTACGGACATATAAATCTTTAACAAGCAAAAAACGAACTGAACAACGACCAATTTCTTTAACTTCATCAATCTGATCAAATTTAATTTTTAAAAATTCAATTCCTTCTTTTTTCTGATAATTCACAAAATCCACCACTTTACCCATTGCACCATTAACTAAACCTTTCTCTACATCCAAATTACGCCTTAAAATTACCCGACAGTTTACACACACATACAGGGGGTCGATTCCGATCCTGGATAAACCGGGTATGAACCGTCGGACGGAGCGTTTTCTCCGTCCGACTCGTACCCGGTAGAAATACCTTACAAACATGCAAGTACGATTCGTACGCAAACACCATTTGCGTACGAATCGTAAAAAACACCGACCAAACAAAAAATACCCACAATTCTGATCCGGGACACCGCGGATGTGACGTCCGGACGGAGTCAGGCAGCGTTTCACGAACCAGCAAGTACGATTCGTACCGACGTCACTCCGCACGGACAATATTTTACGGGAGCCAAAAACTGTCGGGAAATCAGGACGACGCGCACAAGGAGCACCTGTACGCGACGGACAGCCATGGACCCAAACCTACGTGTCATCCCGGCCCTCATTGCAGTCCACCTGGTGTACAGGAACCGACGCAGACGCCGCAGAAGGTCAGAACAACACCCAGGGGCAAAGGAAGGGGGTAGGGGCAGGAAACTTAACCCCCACCCAAGTCCTAAATCAAACATGCCCTGTACATACCTGACCCCCAGGGCCTGGTCACTTCGGAGGTGGGGGCGTCTCCACCAAGGCCTGCGTCCGCCACAACGGAAGTCAACATGGACATGAACCGGCAACACAACAATTGTGGTACGCACCGTACCCACGTCGTAAGAGCGTGGGTATGGGTCGTACCACGCCCACCCCTACGTCACCCCAACAATGGCGGTACGGCCCCTACCCACGTCCCAAAGGCATGGGTACGAGCCGTACCGCCATTCTTGGGGTGACGTAGGGGTGGGCGTGGTACGACCCGTACCCACGCTATTAAGGCGTGGGTACGGTGCGTACCCCTACGGCACCCCAACAATGGTGGTACGGCCCGTACCCACGCCCCCAGAGCGTGGGTATGGCCTGTACCACGCGTACCCCTACGTCACCGCCACAATGGTGGTACGGCCCGTACACACGTCCCACAGGCATGGGTACGGCCCGTACCACCATTGCAGTGGCGATGTAGGGGTACGCTTGGTACGGGCCGTACCAACGTCCCACAGGCATGGGTACGGCCCGTACCACCATTGCAGTAGCGATGTAGGGGTACGCTTGGTATGAGCCGTACCCACGTCCTAAAGGCATGGGTACGGTACGTACCCCTACGGCACCCCAACAATGGGGGTACGACCCGTACCCATGCCTCAAGGACGTGGGTACAGCCCGTACCAAGCGTACCCCTACATCGCCACTGCAATGGTGGTACCCTGTGGGACGTGGGGAAGGGTCGTACCACGCCAGTGGACAGACACATAGGGGTGTGTGCCTATCACTCCCAGCAGTGCCCAGACATGAGGGGTGGGTGCCTATCACTCCCAGCAGTGCCCAGACATATGAGGGGTGGGGGCAGAGTCCTCTCAGCAGTGCACAGACATAGGAGGGGTGGGGGCAGAGTCCTCCCAGCAGTGCCCAGACATAGGAGGGGTGGGTGCAGAGTCCCCCCAGCAGTGCCCAGACATAGGAGGGGTGGGTGCAGAGTCCCCCCAGCAGTGCCCAGACATATGAGGGGTGGGTGCCTAACACTCCCAGCAGTGCCCAGACATAGGAGGGGTGGGTGCAGAGTCCTCCCAGCAGTGCCCAGACATAGGAGGGGTGGGTGCCTATCACTCCCAGCAGTGCCCAGACACAGGAGGGGTGGGTGCAGAGTCCTCCCAGCAGTGCCCAGACATATGAGGGGTGGGTGCAGAGTCCTCCTAGCAGTGCCCAGACATGAGGGGTGGGTGCAGAGTCCTCCCAGCAGTGCCCAGACATAGGAGGGGCGGGTGCAGAGTCCTCCCAGCAGTGCCCAGACATATGAGGGGTGGGTGCCTATCACTCCCAGCAGTGCCCCGACATGAGGGGTGGGTGCAGAGTCCTCCCAGCAGTGGCCAGACATATGAGGGGTGGGTGCAGAGTCCTCCCAGCAGTGCCCAGACATAGGAGGGGCGGGTGCAGAGTCCTCCCAGCAGTGCCCAGACATAGGAGGGGCGGGTGCAGAGTCCTCCCAGCAGTGCCCAGACATATGAGGGGTGGGTGCCTATCACTCCCAGCAGTGCCCAGACACAGGAGTGGTGGGTGCCTAACACTCCCAGCAGTGCCCAGACATGAGGGGTGGGTGCCTATCACTCCCAGCAGTGCCCAGACATATGAGGGGTGGGTGCAGAGTCCTCCCAGCAGTGCCCAGACATAGGAGGGGTGGGTGCAGAGTCCTCCCAGCAGTGCCCAGACATAGGAGGGATGGGTGCCTATCACTCCCAGCAGTGCCCAGACATAGTGCGGGTGGGTGCCTAACACTCACAGCAGTGCCCAGACATGAGGGGTGGGTGCCTATCACTCCCAGCAGTGCCCAGACATGAGGGGTGGGTGCAGAGTCCTCCCAGCAGTGCCCAGACATTGGAGGGGTGGGTGCAGAGTCCCCCCAGCAGTGCCCAGACATAGGAGGGGTGGGTGCAGAGTCCCCCCAGCAGTGCCCAGACATATGAGGGGTGGGTGCCTAACATTCCCAGCAGTGCCCAGACGTAGGAGGGGTGGGTGCAGAGTCCTCCCAGCAGTGCCCAGACATAGGAGGGGTGGGTGCAGAGTCCTCCCAGCAGTGCCCAGACATAGGAGGGGTGGGTGCCTATCACTCCCAGCAGTGCCCAGACACAGGAGGGGTGGGTGCAAAGTCCTCCCAGCATTGCCCAGACATAGGAGGGGTGGGTGCCTAACACTCCCAGCAGTGCCCAGACATGAGTGGTGGGTGCCTATCACTCCCAGCAGTGCCCAGACATGAGGGGTGGGTGCCTATCACTCCCAGCCGTGCCCAGACATAGGAGGGGTGGGTGCAGAGTCCTCCCAGCAGTGCCCAGACATAGGAGGGGCGGGTGCAGAGTCCTCCCAGCAGTGCCCAGACATAGGAGGGGTGGGTGCAGAGTCCCCCCAGCAGTGCCCAGACATATGAGGGGTGGGTGCCTATCACTCCCAGCAGTGCCCAGACACAGGAGGGGTGGGTGCAGAGTCCTCCCAGCAGTGCCCAGACATATGAGGGGTGGGTGCCTATTATTCCCAGCAGTGCCCAGACACAGGAGGGGTGGGTGCCTATCACTCCCAGCAGTGCCCAGACATAGGAGGGGTGGGTGCCTAACACTCCCAGCAGTGCCCAGACATGAGGGGTGGGTGCCTATCACTCCCAGCAGTGCCCAGACATATGAGGGGTGGGTGCAGAGTCCTCCCAGCAGTTCCCAGACATAGGAGGGGTGGGTGCAGAGTCCTCCCAGCAGTGCCCAGACATATGAGGGGTGGGTGCCTATCACTCCCAGCAGTGCCCAGACATAGGAGGGGTGGGTGCCTAACACTCCCAGCAGTGCCCAGACATGAGGGGTGGGTGCCTATCGCTCCCAGCAGTGCCCAGACATGAGGGGTGGGTGCAGAGTCCTCCCAGCAGTGCCCAGACATATGAGGGTTGGGTGCAGAGTCCTCCCAGCAGTGCCCAGACATAGGAGGGGCGGGTGCAGAGTCCTCCCAGCAGTGCCCAGACATAGGAGGGGTGGGTGCCTATCACTCCCAGCAGTGCCCAGGCACAGGAGGGGTGGGTGCAGAGTCCTCCCAGCAGTGCCCAGACACATGAGGGGTGGGTGCCTATCACTCCCAGCAGTGCCCAGACATAGGAGGGGTGGGTGCCTATCACTCCCAGCAGTGCCCAGACATAGGAGGGGTGGGTGCCTAACACTCCCAGCAGTGCCCAGACATGAGGGGTGGGTGCCTATCACTCCCAGCAGTGCCCAGACATAGGAGGGGTGGGTGCCTATCACTCCCAGCAGTGCCCAGACATAGGAGGGGTGGGTGCCTAACACTCCCAGCAATGCCCAGACATGAGGGGTGGGTGCCTATCACTCCCAGCAGTGCCCAGACATGAGGGGTGGGTGCCTATCACTCCCAGCAGTGCCCAGACATGAGGGGTGGGTGCAGAGTCCTCCCAGCAGTGCCCAGACATAGGAGGGGCGGGTGCAGAGTCCTCCCAGCAGTGCCCAGACATAGGAGGGGCGGGTGCAGAGTCCTCCCAGCAGTGCCCAGACATAGGAGGGGTGGGTGCCTAACACTCCCAGCAGTGCCCAGACATATGACACATGCATACCCACCCCTGGTGCTGGCAGCACAATACACACAATGAGAGCATGCAACAAGACTGTATACTCATGTGCCACCCTACTAAACTAAGAGACCCAAACGGAACATACACTGTCACGCACATTCCAGGACTGATAGGAATGTACAGGTGCTGGGGCAGCCAACAAGTTGTTGCCTCCCATGGAAGGAAAAGGGTGGAGTACCCACAGATACAATGCCCACAATTGTCAGTCAGGTGACCAAAGACCCTGCAGAACACGTAACACATGTGTGCGAGGCTGGGAGTACACACATGCATGGGGCGTAAAAGGGAACATGTCCACATGAAGTCATGTCAATATACTCCATACACTAGTACAGTGACCACCAAGGATGCCACAAATGATGCAGGTGGAGACATTGCTGAGCAGGCATGGCCAAAGTTGAAGGGATCCGTCACACATCCAGGATATGTAGACACAGCTCAGCACAACAATTGGGAAACAGCCTGCAGGGAAGATGTCAGGGTCCACAGAGGAAGGAACACACCTTGGGACAAAATCACCATACAGTAAGAGCACACATGACCAAGGATTATTTGCAGAGCCCTTGTGATGGCACACAGATACCAGGGTCCACCCCATGAGCAGCACACTACAACATTTCCCAGACACCTAACACATTATCACCACCCCAAATCATGGAGCTGCACCACAAACAGCAAGTCCAGGAAAGCATAAGTGTGCAAAAGAAAAACAAAATGCTTTATTCAGCATTCAAAATAAATTGTTTTAAATGTCCACTATTTACAAGGCCCATGGGCCAGGCCATTAGCAAAGTCCTGGGGGGGTACACATCGGGACGTGTGTCCCCTAGC
Source organism: Triturus cristatus (assembly GCF_964204655.1). NCBI lineage: Eukaryota > Metazoa > Chordata > Amphibia > Caudata > Salamandridae > Triturus > Triturus cristatus. The sequence goes on from NC_140579.1 coordinate 594,918,730, forward strand.
TTGCCTGCACAGTTCACATGTCCATTTCATCCACAGAAGGGGGGGCATCATGTGGGGGGAAGGACCAGGCACCGCAGGGACAGGAGGGGCAAGGGTAGGTGTTGTGGGTGCAGGGACGGACTACTCCACCACAGGGGGTGGGGCAGCGCCAAAGGTGGATTCCAGCATGGCGCTACACACTACTGCCAGGTCGCCCAGCGTCTCCCCTGCACCCGAATGAACCACAGGCCCCAAGGAGGGGGGGGGGGGTCAGAGGGATAGGTTGCAGCGCTACTGGGGGAGGGTGTGGACAGGGGGGGGACTCAACTCCCCTGCCCGGGGACTCTCTCGACCGCTTGCGGGGTGGTGTCACCCTGGGGCTGAGGGACAGACTGGCCATGAAGGACTCCTTGTCCGACTGTTGGGCAGGGGAGCTAAGGGGAGTGGTTTTGGAGGAAGTGGGTCTTGAGGAATGTGGACTCCCACTCTGGCTGCATGGCTGCCGTTTGCCCCCAGACCCAGTGGGTGTGCCTACTTCCCCCTGTGTGTGCATGACTGGAGGAGTGCGCTTTGCCTTCCCTGGTGGTGTGCTGCCTGTGTCTGGTGGGGTGCGTGCATGGGGACGTCTGGGTGTGCGTTGGACAGGCATGGGAGTAGGAAGTGTGGATGGTGCAGGGGTAGGGGGGGACGGAGCGCTGCTGGAGATCCACTGCTGCAGTCAGTGAGGAGTCTATGGACTTCAGCAACATCCGTTGATCAGACATCGCTGCTGACATGCCCTCCATGTACGACAACATCTGTGTCAGCAGTCTGGTGTGCTCATGGAGGACAGTAAGCATCGATGCCTGACCAACCTGCAACTGCCGCTGAATGTCCACAGACTCGGCATTGACGGCAGCAGGGGAGACAGGGGCAGGGGGTGTGGTGCCTGGCACGAAGGAGACCTGTTGGCGCCTAGCACGAACGGAAGGGACCCGAGCAGGTGGGAGGTGGGTGATGGGAATGGAGGGGGCAGCGACAGATGGAGTGCTGCTCTCAGCTCTGGGAGCAGCGTCCGCCCTCTCAGGGAGCTCAGCCTGGGACCCGTCAGCGTCATAGTCGGTGGTGGGACTGGACAGGTCCTCCGCCGCACTCCCCTCCGCCTCCGTGCCACTCGCTGAGACAGACTCGCCAGCACTGGTGGCACCGCTGCTGGATCCCTCCTCAATTTCCGTGCCAGTGTCTCCCTCGGTTTCCCCCGACGATGCTGAGGGCAAGGTGAAGAGACAGGAAATAATCAGATACCTGTATACATATGACACATGATTCAAAACTACATAGGTCACAGTGCATAGCATGAAAAGCAACATGAGTAACATATACAATACTACGCACATATGTAGGCCCTGCACCACACAGTTGGTTGACCCACCATGCCACTGAGAAACAATGGAGAGCATGACACAACAGCAAAGAACTTGATATCAAATTAGACAGAGGAGCAAGTCTCTGGTGACAGTCGAGTACAGCATCTGGACCACACACCGTAGCCAAAAAAGGGATGAGCAGGAACCATGTCTTGTAACATTTGGCACATGCTGCTTTGCAAATACATTAAACCATGCCCAACATGACTGGGTCACTGCATGTTGAGTGTATGTCCAGACAATCATCACACACAGGCCAGACCTGGCAAGGACACATACGGTTTGGACATGTAGGCCTTTCCCGCACAAACCCCCCCCTACCTGAGACAATGTGAGTGACACAGAGGAAGTACTTACACCTCTTACTCAGGGATTACTAAAATGCCCTTCAAAAAATCCTGAATGTACACGAACTAACCCTTGTGCGCCTGTCCACACATAAAATTGACAAACAACCATCATCAGATAGTTGTACCAAAACACACTGGCACCGGCCACTGTGAGTATGCACAAGCCAAATTGGGTCACCCTGTACAGTGGACACATGTAGCACACTTTACATATATACACATTAGGCCAGGGTACAATGCCACAGAGCCCAACCTATGCTGAAGACACAGTGAATGTCCACATTGTTGGATGACACACATGATACCTAGGAAAAGGTGCCCCAGGGGACTGTAGTGGCCACACTCCTCCATGGTCCGGGATGGATATGACTGCAACAGAAGCAAACGTCCCTGCACTATGCAAATCTCCCACTTATGCACATCATGTCTGAGGCCACAACATTGGTCATGCATGCTGTAAGGCAGTACACTTTTCAGACACACTCCTATGTCGGGACTCAGCATCAGTGCCAACTAACATGGACCCCACATTGACGGAACTGGCCAGGGCACAGGCAAGGTCCCAACACATGTTACACACCACCCCCACACATGATGATGCAAGCATTGGGCACTTGGATTAACTGGCAGCCTAGATGACCTTGTGCAAGAGTGACTACACACAGACCAGGGAACACGTGTCAAGGAGGGGAAGGGAGGAAGAACAGCACCGGTTTACTTTGGGGAACAGGATGTGTACTGCACATATGAACCCTGGCAGTGTATCCATGCAACTGCGCACTTCCAAAACCTGGTGACACACAACATCAATACACCTGCTACATGTCACAGAGACACACATGTGAACAATTCGGCTGGTTTGAACAGGGCATAGTATGCAGCAAAATCATTGCACCTTCATCATAGGGACATTATCCTCTGGGGAAGGCCAAATGCACGACGTGGCATTGAAAGTACACAGGTGGAATGAGGGGTGCAACACAATCACTGATCCCGGCTCACACTGTGCATCACAAGCTACACCACGATTATGTACATCACCTCAAAGCAGTCACATGCCCCAGGCCACTGGCGCAACCTCAGCAGGGTACACAGACACACACAGGCACACAAACATCACTCTGCACATGTGGCACTAGACCAGGGGCTGTCACAGGTGTGGGGCAGGCTCAGCACGTCAGACACACAGCACTGCTCCCTGCTCACATCAGATGGGTAATGTATATGCATCCCTCATGCAGCTGGGGTGGAACACTCCACTTAGACACTCACCCACAGGACAGGGGACTTACACACACACCAATGTCCAGGGGACGAACACATCATTTGGACACTCTCACCACAGGTACACTCAACTCACACACATCTGTGGGTACAGTCACCTGTCTCCCTGGGTGGAACACAGAATAACATCCGGACTGTAGAAACAACATTCCCAAGAGGATTAGCCAGGCTGAATGTGGCATGCACCATGCAGTGATTGTCACAGTGAGCACTATGCAAGTGAGGAGTGCAGACATGCACTACAGCATGCTCTGCATGGGAGACATGAGGCATTGCCCCCCCTGGGACCCACTCTAATGAACATTGCATGTCTGTCACACCTGGACACAATGCCAGAAGTGACAGCCACAAAAAAGGGGCACAGTCTAAGCTAATGGAGTCAGCACTCACCTGCTCCCCTGGTCTCCCATACAGGCAAGGGTACTGTGGGAGGATCACATCCAGCAGGGCCTGGTTCTCCTCCTGTGTGAATGGCTGGGCCCTCTCCACAGACCTGGACATGGTGCCAGAGGAATCACGAGCAGCAGCAGTGGTGTGGAATGAAAGGTTGTGCAGGCAAGTGCTCTCTCATGGGGCCTGGATGCCTTATATTTGCCTTGCTGGCCAGTTTCATTTACAGGAGTACAGAGTGATTGGTCAATCTCATTTGCATCCTATGTTTCCTCCAATCCCTTTAAACCTACCCCAGTGTGTGCCTTTGCATGTTATAAAAAATGAGCATGATGTCAAGTCAACAACCACTTTGCAACTTTGTATATTGTCTCCAACCGACTTCTGCTGGCCACCTGAAGAAAAAATTTAAACTTGAAACTGGGTCTCCATGACAACCAACATGCATTTAGGCCCTTATACTTGTCCCTCATGTGTCCCCTATGTAATTTCACTATACACACACAGGTACGGAGCATTCCACGCCCCTAGGGCACCACTACTCCAGTGATACGGTCCGTATGGTTGTGTCGCCGTAGGCATACGCCATGGTGATACGGACCTTACACACGCGTGTACGGACCGTATCACTATGGCGTTCGCCTACGGCGACACACTCATAGTGGTACGGACCCTACACACGCATTTACGGACCGTATCACCATGGCGTACGCCTACGGCGACACAACCATAGTGGTACGGACCCTACACACGCGTGTACGGACCGTATCAGCATGGCGTACGCCTACGGCGACACAACCATAGTGGTACGGACCCTACACACGCGTGTACGGACCGTATCAGCATGGCGTACGCCTACGGCGACAGTACGGACCGTATCAGCATGGCGTACACCTATGGCGACACAACCATAGTGGTACGGACCCTACACACGCATATACGGACCGTATCAGCATGGCGTATGCCTACGGCGACACAACCATAGTGGTACGGACCCTACACACGCGTGTACCGACCGTATCAGCATGGCGTACGCCTACGGCGACACAACCATGGTGATAAGGACCCTACACACGCCCTCAGAGCGTGTGTACGGTGCGTTTCACACCTTACACTGGTGACAGGCGGCACACAGAAAGGAATTGAGCTGTCATACTTGGCCGAGGCTGGACATCAAGTCATTGTCAGTGCAGTCCTACATGTCTCGGGCCTAGGTGTGTCAGGCTGTGATGTGGCACAAATCTCCTCATGTTTGAACCCAGTAGATGTGTGATGAGCTGTGTACACATGTCATGTGTCAAGCTGCACTATGTGCCACACATCCCATTCACACCTTTGACATGTGTGCATGTAGTACAGACTTGTGGAGCACTGCGTCACTGGCATGGCACAGTCGCCAACACCCGCAACTGTCCCCTGATGCCAGGTACACGGAAAATGACACGTGACATGTGACTACCGGCTTTGCACAATGTGAGCATGATGTCAAGTCAACAACCACTTTGCAACTTTGTATATTGTCTCCAACCGACTTCTGCTGGCCACCTGAAGAAAAAATTTAAACTTGAAACTGGGTCTCCATGACAACCAACATGCATTTAGGCCCTTATACTTGTCCCTCATGTGTCCCCTATGTAATTTCACTATACACACACAGGTACGGAGCATTCCACGCCCCTAGGGCACCACTACTCCAGTGATACGGTCCGTATGGTTGTGTCGCCGTAGGCATACGCCATGGTGATACGGACCTTACACACGCGTGTACGGACCGTATCACTATGGCGTTCGCCTACGGCGACACACTCATAGTGGTACGGACCCTACACACGCATTTACGGACCGTATCACCATGGCGTACGCCTACGGCGACACAACCATAGTGGTACGGACCCTACACACGCGTGTACGGACCGTATCAGCATGGCGTACGCCTACGGCGACACAACCATAGTGGTACGGACCCTACACACGCGTGTACGGACCGTATCAGCATGGCGTACGCCTACGGCGACAGTACGGACCGTATCAGCATGGCGTACACCTATGGCGACACAACCATAGTGGTACGGACCCTACACACGCATATACGGACCGTATCAGCATGGCGTATGCCTACGGCGACACAACCATAGTGGTACGGACCCTACACACGCGTGTACCGACCGTATCAGCATGGCGTACGCCTACGGCGACACAACCATGGTGATAAGGACCCTACACACGCCCTCAGAGCGTGTGTACGGTGCGTTTCACACCTTACACTGGTGACAGGCGGCACACAGAAAGGAATTGAGCTGTCATACTTGGCCGAGGCTGGACATCAAGTCATTGTCAGTGCAGTCCTACATGTCTCGGGCCTAGGTGTGTCAGGCTGTGATGTGGCACAAATCTCCTCATGTTTGAACCCAGTAGATGTGTGATGAGCTGTGTACACATGTCATGTGTCAAGCTGCACTATGTGCCACACATCCCATTCACACCTTTGACATGTGTGCATGTAGTACAGACTTGTGGAGCACTGCGTCACTGGCATGGCACAGTCGCCAACACCCGCAACTGTCCCCTGATGCCAGGTACACGGATAATGACACGTGACATGTGACTACCGGCTTTGCACAATGTGAGTATGTCATGTGTGTGTCATGTGTTCCCATAAGCTTGCTGTTGGTGTACTGTCTAATGCATCAGCAGTTGCTGCATCCAACATGTGCATGTGTGTGGATGGGCGTGGCACACTATTATGCACACCAGGACACATGTGGAATCAGACGTAACGTGTGTATGTATGCATCGAACATGGACTTGCGAGACAAGGACATATCTGCGTAGTTTCAATGTCTGTGTGATCAGTTTTGACATGTACCCCTTCATGGCAAGGTGTGTGGTCTGTCCTTTTTTCTGGGACATGTGACCTGTCCCTCTAGTGTTCCGCAACCTGTCTGTATGATAAACATCCTTCTCCTGCACACATGTGGATGTCTGTCACTCCTGTAATGCGTCTGCCTGTTCACTTACACTGGCCCACAGCTAGTCTCATGCCATGTCATGTTGAGCTTGTGACCACGTTTGTAGATGGCTCTTGGTAGGAGTGTCACCTGCCTGGCATACGTGTCCAGGATATATTGCACAGACCTGACTCTGCATGTAGCATATGTGTATTGGCTGTTCAACATGTGCTCAGTACATTGACAGTGTTGTTGTACTGTACTCACTCTTCGTTGTCCCTTCCAAATTACTGTAGGGCTCTGCCTCTCCCCCGACCAATCCCAGACTTGGCTGCCCTGAGGGAACGTGACTGTATACACCGCTACCGCTTCACCCAACGGTTGATTCTGAACTTGACAGCAAGGCTGGCACCACACCTCCAACCGCTACGCAGGTATCCTACTGCACTGACACCCAAGATGAAGGTGATGCCAGCCCTACATTTCTCTGCCACGGATACGTTCCAACATACCATTGTTCATGTGGGTGGCATGTCCCAGACCATGTTCAGCCGTGTCCTGCATGATTTTTTAGAGGCCAAGTTGCTTCACCTGGATGAGTTTATACATTTCCCAACTCCTGAGCAGTTGACAGGTGTCAAGGGTGACTTCTATGCCCTGGGAGGGATGCCCCATGCCATTGGGTCTATTGATGGGACACATGTGGCTTTGGTACCACCACAGGCACAGGAGGTAGCCTATAGGAACAGGAAACATTACCACTCCATTAATGCCCTTGTGGTGTGTCTTGCCAACATGGTGATTTCCCATGTCTGTGCTCGTTTTCCAGGGTCAGCACACGATGCCTACATCATGAGGCATAGCAGGGTGCCTGAAATGATACTGCAGCTGCGCAACGAACGAGCATGTCTTGTTGGTGGGTATACTCTGTTACTCCTGTATTTAGCGTCATCTTTCTGTCTTACTGCTTCTCCTGACCCACTTCTGTCCATGATGTTTCCATGTAGGAGACTCTGGCTATCCCAACATGCCATGGCTGATCACACCTCTCTGCAACCCCAGAACGGCTGCCGATCACCGGTACAACAACGCCCATGGGCAGACCAGGCGAGTGATAGAGAGGACCTTTGGCCTCCTGAAGAGCCGCTTCCGGTGCCTCGACAAGACCGGCGGCGCACTCCCATATGCACCGGTGAAGGACTGCAAAATCTTCCTCGTGTGCTGCATGCTGCACAACATGGCAGTGAAGAAAGCTGTGCCACTCATCCTGGATCCGGAAGAGCAGGAACATCCACCCGTGGAGGACGAGGGGCTTGGTGACGAGGCAAGTGATGTTGAGGAGGAGGAGGAAGAGGACATCCGGAGTCGGCTCATACGCAACTTCTTTGCTTAGTGGTGAGTTGCAGTGTCTGAGTGTGCACGCATTGAGCCTTGTGTGGCATGTGTTGCAATGTGTGGGTCCATCTGCATGTCTGGCAAGTAAGTCAGAGGTGTGTTTGGATGTGTCACTCGAGTAATGGTGTAATAACAGTATGTCTTACCTGAGACACTATTTTCACCTAGCATGTTGACAACCTTATATGTGTCGAGTACATGCCCATGCATGCGGATGTGCTTCTTTTGGCTCACTTCTTGTGTGTCTCTCATCCCCAGGTATTTGCGCATGCTGTCTGCTGGTGGCATTGTTGTGCTCCTGCTATTCCTCATGAATACAGCAACGTGTGCTGAATCAGCGTAACATGCACGGACATGTCGAAAAATCAACTTAGGGTAAGGGATGCACCACGGCTTTTTGGGTGTGCTATGTGTTTGGAATGTGTGTGCACTGCTCCTGTTCATGTTTGGTTACTTAGCATACATGTAAAATCACCATGACTCACATGACATGGAGCTGGATTCACCTGAATTGATAGTCACACTTGGTGACAGTCATCTGTAATGTGATTGTGGATTGTGATGAAGGCATCAATGTGTGTAACACTGCCCTCGGAAACATACAGGATGCACCGGGTTGACATAGTGTGGGACATCCCCATTAGTGGTTCAATGGTGAATTGCAGCCTCTCCGTGAGCAGCACAGGGTGTTTGCCTCAAACCTGTCACTTGTGTGCCAGTTCTATGGGTTTCCTGCATCTGTGGTGCAAGGGGGGTGCCAGTGTAGGTTTGAGTTGTTCATCCACATGACCTGTGCATCTGTTAATATAGATGCATTTGCCTTCTGGCGAACATGACTAATAAAGGTGTCCCTCAGCCTCCAAGGTGCCTCATCTCTGTCAATGCAGGTCTCTTGCCACTGTGTATGCGGCATGTCTGGCATAGTTGTCACAGATTGTGCATATGAGTCTATGTGTAGAGTAGCAAGATGCAAGCTGTTTGTCAGGGATTATGATATGTATTGTGCACGATGTACATGGCTGTGTAGGTATTTTGCCATCTCAGTTCCCACAATGGCCACTTTGCTGCATGTGCATCCATTGTCTGTGTGTGTGCCATGTTGAACCAGACACTCCTCCCTTCTCATACACCTTTTGCAGTAGTCCTTTCTGACATGCTTGTGTTAGTGTGCAACTTGTGGCATGGTTTCCAGGACATGGCGCCTGCTGCTGCAGGCCCTGCAGCATAGGCACACAGAGTTTCTAGATTTGCCCTCACACACACGCCTCTAAGACGCACCCCCCTTCCTCCCTCCACCCATTCATTTTGGTGTAATCTACTTGGGTGTGACACAGTTGCGGTGGCAAAGGCTGGACCGCCTGCACATGCTACGTGCACATTGCACGTGCCTCATGTCCTTGCATGTGCCACATCACGCTACACCATGGTGTTGAGGCCCCCCACCAAGCAATGTCCATCCAATACATCTGTTGCATGCACTCAGGCATGCACTCATCGCCCACACAACACCTTTGCATAATGAGTGTGCAACTCCAACTGCCTACACAGCGCTGGCACACCTTCCAGGCCCTGTCACACCAACCAGGTCATGTCCCTCCTACTCCCCACCGGCTCTGTACCCCAACATGGCCATGTGAGTGGTACTCCAGGCCTCTGCATGTAGTATGGTGTCGTTGTGGGACACATGGCACAGGTATCATGTCTCAGCGTGTCAGTCTACAATGTGTCCAGGATACCCCTCTACACCATGACATGCACACTGCATCTCATCATCATCTGGTGTCCCATTGACAGGCAGGTGCTCCTCACCCTCCCCAAAGACGCAGTCCTTGCCAGTTCCCATATTGAATAATGCATGGTATCCATTGGCAGATGGCTGCACGTTGGCCACCCGATGCTGGACTTGTACACGACTGAGGTGTTCATCTGCGGATTGTCCCCTTACAGCTGGGTCAACTGCTTGTGTCCCACCCGCAAGGGCCCTGCACAGGCACACAGTGTCCACGCAGACGAGCTGGTGTGCATCATGGAATGCTTGCTCACATGTGCTATGCTGATCACCAGCATCTGTACCTCAGGCCTCAGAACACTCTGCATTATGCACAAGGTCCACTGTTCGATCCACCTCAAGGCAAGACTGACCATCCCCCAGGTCAACTTCGACATCCATGTCCAATCCTACCCTGCACTCTAGGGAGAAGTACCTTACAACTCCCATGACACTTCTCCACATCCAGGGTGCATCTGCACAGCTCTGCTTCAACATCCGGCAACCCAGCCACATCACCGTCCAACAGGGATAGCGGCAATGGATCACTGTCATCTGCAGGATGACCTTCACAATCCACGTCCACACTCAGGATGCAGTCCACGACCACGCCCCCAACACAACCATGTGGCACTGTCATCCAAGACCCTATTGTGCCATCTCCATGCATCCAACCTTGGCCTGGCCACTATTCTCCACATCCACCTGACTCCTGCTTGCAGGACATAGTTCTCCCACCTGGCTACACATACCTGGGACTCCCACCCCAGGACACTCCACATGATCCCTGACCTCTGCACATGACTGTTGCTCTTCGAAATAGGTCTGTCCGCACAGTTGTGCAGGCACCCCCTCAGCTGGTTGTGCCCATCACGGGTGAGTATGGTGCTCCATGTTTGTATTGGATGATACATTGTGACCCATGTGTGTCCTGTGCCAGACTCAGACCCCAGGGTATGCATGGTTGGAGTTACTTCAAAACTCAGGCATGGTTTGACTTGCCAACACACACATGTAATAGAATAATGCTAAATGACGGCATCATCTCGTGATTTCTAATATTTTTATTGGTGGTGGGGTACGTGTTTGGGGGGATGCAATTAGGTGCTGTACCGGGGGTATAGAATCCAAAGTTCACAGGGGGAGATGGTATCCTTGCCAGTGAAAGTCATCAGAGTCCATGCCACAGTCTTTGTCAACATTGGTCAGACAGTGACCAGCAAGTCCATGTGGCAGAGAATGTCATTGGATGAGGTGCTGCTGTTGCGCCAGGGGGCCAGGTGCCAGGCCAGGTGACCTGGGAGATGGTGATGGTCCGCTGACTCTCACGGTCTTTTGCGTGGACGACCCACCTTGCTCCAGGGACCCTCAGATGCAGGAGTTGACGATGCTGGGGACGCTCGGTCAGATGAACCCCCCTCCTCCTCCCTCCCTGTGTCTGGTGCTGGTCTACGCCTGGTGGCACAGGGAGGGTTTGCCAGGCTTTGGGCAATCTGACGGAGTGATTGGCTCACGTCCCTGTGCACCGCCAGGAGCTCAGCCAGTCTTGCCTCCATCCGTCCTTGGTGTTGTTGATGACTGGCATGATGCTCGACCTGCAGGTTCTTGATCTCATCGAGGGTCCCCTGCATCCCGGAAAGTCTGGCCACGACCTGGTCCATGCCTCTGGTGTCACGCCGGTATGAGTCCAGGATGTTGCGGACGTGTGACATAACCGATTCCTCAGCTGCCTGGTCAGGCTCGCGCCTCCGCCGTCCTCCACTCCCACCCCCCCTGCCCACTTGAGCCTGGCCTGCCCTTGTGGGCACGTCGGGTCTCCGCGAACCCTGAGGGATGGCATTTGCGGGGTCGCCTGCCCCCTCCTGGGTGCCCGGGGTCCGTCGTCCCTCCTGGTCAGACTGGCTGCGTTGTGTGCGAGCAGAGCTCCTGTGTGTATCCTGAGATGTGGCAGGAATGGGGGTGGTGGTTGGCACAGTTGTACCTGACGCAGGTGCTGCAGGTGCTTGGGCACCAGAGGGCCAGGTTGGCCGGGGTCATCCACGGTGTGGTGAGAGTCGTCGCTGCCGGTGGGATCATCGCCACGCGGAGCCTGGTCCTGTGTGTCTTCCCCCCAGTGTTGGGGGGAGATCGACGACGTTGCCCTGTGTGTGAGAGAGAGACAATGTTAATGGTGTTACATGCGTCATCCATGTTTCATACATATTCAAGTTGGCACAGTTGCTCTGGGTAGTTGGATATGTCTAGCATTCCTCTCACAGTGCACTTGTGGATGGGTATGTTGCGGGGGTCAGATTGATATATACTCCTGGTTATTTGGCCTGTCTAATGAGTGTTGGGATGCTTATTTGGCTATGGATTGGTCTTGTTGTGTCACATATCCATTGTGGGAGTGCCAATTTGCGTTGGCTGCCCCGGGGGTGTGTGCTTGTGTAAGGGGGGGGGGGGGTGTGACCGGGCATGCTGTTGGGTGTGGTGTGATTTGTCATTGGGTCTACCAGGTGATGTGTCTATCCCCTCATGGTGCCTGCTGGCATGACAGTGAATGTGAGTTCCTGTGGTAGGTAGGTGGCATGTGGAGTTGGTGTTTGAGTGTACAGTGGTCACAGGTTTGCCTTGTGCTGTCTACAGCAGGGCCAAGTGTCATCTACCTTGTCTGTACTTGGCAAGTCCCTGTGCATTGTGCATGGTGCATGAGCATGTCCCTTGGCCACGGCTGTCAACACTTTTCCTATGTGTGACACACTCTTTGTTGTTGCATCAGTTTTGAACGCAGTGAGCAGTGTAGCAAGCGTGCGTAGCGAGCGCTGCAGAACCGACTTACCTGTTGCACTGTACGCGGCCAAATGTTGCTTTGTCATGTCTATTGGAGAATGCAGGTAGGAAACTTATGCATTTGTGACTGGGTTCTAACAAACACAGTGAGTGGGTATAACTGGGTGTGAGGTTAGGTTTGTGCCTGCAGCGAGGATCGACTCGTGCACAGTTTGACACATGGGCCAGTGCTTTCCAAACTAATGAGGGGTGTTTCACACACTGCCAGACCTTGTCAACATGCACACAGTCCACCTGCTGATGGCTCTGACGCCCTCTGTCTCCCTCCCTCTCTCTCCCTCTCCCTCCCTCTGTCTGTCGCCCTCTGTCGCCCTCCCTCTCTCTCCCTCTCCCTCCCTCTGTCTGTCACCCTCTGTCACCCTCTGTCTCCCTCCCTCCCTCTCTCTCTCCCTCCGTCTGTCTGTCTCCCTCTGTCGCCCTCTGTCGCCCTCTGTCGCCCTCTGTCGCCCTCTGTCGCCCTCCCACCCTCTCCCTCTCCCTCCCTCTGTCTGTCACCCTCTGTCACCTCAGCCCAGCTTCCTGGGCATACACACTTAGCAGGTCTTTCAAAGGCCATTGGCTTGTTGATGTGGCTTTGTATAGAATCTCCCGGACCCCATTGGGCAGAGTGTCTCAGAGTCTGCGCTGCAGCGGTGGTGTGTGCTGACACTCTTTCACAGTGTTGCCTCTTCATTAGCTGCTGTTATGTGCGAATTGGGCCTTCATACCCATGTCATCCAGTGACGCGGCCGCCATTTGCAGGCGACACAGTACAGTGTTGGGACACACTGTTTGTATAGCTCTGCCCTAGGCCATATGGGCTGAGGGCATTGGTGTCTGCTTCTGAGTTGCACAATGTGATTTTGGAGGCCCCCCCGCCCGGCATCACGGACATCCTGTCTTGTGTTGGTGTTTTGTGTGGCCTGTGACTTGGCATGGCCGTGCTTGGTGCATGGGGCATGGAGCCGATAGTGGCATGTGCGTGTTGTTGGAATGTGGTTGCGTCCGGTGATGGCTTTGGGGTAGTTGCGTGCATTATTGGGAGTTGGGTTGTGGATGCGGTTCCCCCCATGTGAGGTGATTTGTTTGTGTACTCACCAGGCTCGGCGAGTCCTTCTAGTCCGTGTACTCCCACCGGCGGCAGCGTGCGCATCACCTTCTCCTCCCAGGGATGGTAGTGTACCGGTCTGCGGGCCGGCCCACCTCCAGTGATGTTGGCCTGGTTGTGTTCGTCGGTCATTTTGCGGCGGACCGTCCTCCGCAGATCGTACCACCTGGCTTGGCATTCATGCCTGGTCCTTCGGATGGGCGCAACAGCATTCACCCTCTCGATGATCCTCTGCCACATGGCTGATTTCTCTGATACGCTGGTCTGTCTGACCAATGTTCCAAAGAGCTGTGACTCGACTCTGATGATTTCGTTGACAAGGATCTCCAGCTCCGCTGTTGTGAACTTTGGATTCCTGTCTGTGGGCATGGTGTGGGGTGTGGGTGTGGATGGTTGTGGGTTTGTGTGTGTGGTTGTGAAGGTGTGTGTGTGAATGTGATGAGGGGGTGTTTGTGAAGGTGGTTGTGTGAAGGTGTGCAAGTGTAAGGTGTGGTAATGGTTCAAGTCTGGTGCTGTGGGTTGTCTGAGGGGTCTGGCAGCAGTGGGTCTGTTGCAAAGGCTCATGGTTTTTGTGTGTGGGCCCTTTTTATTGGTCCATTTGTGGGTGTGGCTGTGTTTGAACTTTGGGTGGGTGTGTTATAAGGGGTGGTTGTGTTTTGGGCCTCTGTTTACCTGTTTGGCTGTTGCAGGTCAGTGTATTGGGTGTCTTTGGGCTTGTTGGACGTGTTTTGTGGTGTTGTGCGATTCGAATTGACTCTCCTTGTGGTGTTTTGCAGTGTCCTGGTTCAGTACGTGTGCTTTTCGCGTCTGTGCGGTGCGTACATCGGCCATGTTGTTGTACAGTGCTCACATTTGCTATGGCTTGGTACGACTCGTACATGCGCACGGCTGGGTGAGGGTGCTGGTGTAGGGGCCTCAGGTAGGGTGCATACAGGCACGGGCAGGGTGTGGGGGCCTGGGGGTACATGCCGTACATACGTGAACCCAGGGTACGACGCGTACATGGGGGGGCTGGGGGTACGGCGCGTACATACGGGGTGCTGGGGGTACGGTGTGTGCCCCAACCCCCGTATGGACGGTGCGTACCCCCACCTCCGTATGGACGGTGCGTACCCCCAGCCCCCGTATGTAAGCACCGTCCCCCACCACATACCCCCAGCCCCCTGTATGTACGCGCAGTACCCCCAGCCTCCGTATGTACGCGCCGTACACCCGGCCCCCCCCTTGTATGTACGCGCCGTACCCCCAGCCCCCCCTATGGACGGTGCGTACCCCCACCCCACCCCGTAGGTACGGAGCGTACCCCCACCCCGTAGGTACGAAGCGAACCCCACCCCCCCGTAGGTACGGAGCATACCACTACCCCGTAGGTACGCTGTGGACCCCCAGCGCTATGCGCTGGGGGTCTGCACCGTACATAGTGGGGGTACGCTCCGTACCTACGGGGTGGGGTGGGGGTACGGCACGGACATGGGGGGGTGCTGGGGTACGGCGCGTACATGGGGGGGTGTGCTGGGGGGATGTTCGGCGCGTACGCGGGCAACTATTTGGATGTCTCCATTGTTGCTATGGGAGTTCGCACCGTACGGTGTTTTTTCCATACGGTTGTGCATTCGGACGGACAGGACGGATCGTACTTGCGCGCTCGGACTTCAGTTTCCCGATTTGTAGGTAAAAATGTCCGGGGACGTGTCGGACACTTTTTCCGACCCGAGGACGTGTCGGGGTATTTTCCCAATGCGATTCGTATGGATTTTTTAACATACGAATCGTACTTGCCAGTTTGTATGGGACTTGTACGATTCGTACGGTAAAAAAACCGGATACGATTCGTACGGGGGAAATTTTTTACGGATCGGAATCGGCCCCACATTGTCTTTTCCAAACCAGCAGTTTTAGATATTTTTTTTTTCTAAACAATCTAGTTTTGATCTAAACTTACCCGTCAAAATAATAGTGATTCCTTCATGTAGTATTTTATCTATGGCTTCCATTTTAACAATTTCTTCATTTTCCAATTTTAATAATTCTTCGTTAAATATTGAACACTCACGCAGTGTCGGCATTAAGCAAATCACTGACTTATTTTTAGCAATTTCCACGTACACTTTTGCAGCAACTGCATTTTCATTTGGAAAGACATTGCAAAGTAATCGACTCACCAAAGCTTCTTTCCCTCCAATTCTTATATCATGAAGAATACTTCCATATTCAGCATCATTTACCTGTCGCATATTTGTTGTCAGTTCTTTGTATTCAAAATTACTCCAAATGTTCACATTACCAACACTGCCAAGAGACTTTCTGGTATCTTCATGGGCAAGTGTTTTAAATACCGGTTATCCTTTTACCGGTGTCAGTTGCAGTAGTCCAAAAATGATGACGTGTTTTCCTCCAAATAACACGTCATACTCTGTTTTAAGAATTTGCTGCATTCTTAAATGCACAAAGGCAAGCATCAAGTTTGAAACCATGCTCACCTCATCAATAATGAGAAGTTTCATTTTCTTCAGCACTCTTGAAACTTCAGAAAAAGCTTCTCCAGATAGCTTGTGGTATTCCAATTTGTTCTCATGCTCTACTGGCAGCATTAGTAAACGATGTAAAGTAATTCCTTTAATGTTATGTGCTGCCAACCCAGTTGGAGCAGTGACAACACAAGACAAATGCGACTCAGTTGTTTTTTGCAGATAACTTGTAATTACTTTAATTAAGAAACTCTTTCCTGTTCCAGCTTGACCATGTAACGCCCTGAACGTCTCAGGATCGTTTAACAGACACGACAATGAGGACGCAACCACTTGTGAAGGGTTAGTTCTTTTAATGAAGGCAAATAAAATACAAAGAACAAACAAAAGTTATAGTCACTGGAATCCTCCAGGCTAAGTACGTTACCAGCCCACAGCACGGATGGTCCTAACCGTCCTCTGCATATACGCCGATCCCGGCGTATGCCAACAGAGGGCAGAAATGAAATGGCCGACAATGCCAATCGGTAGGCTGTGAGGGGCACGAAGAGTGTTGGGGAGAATAGAGGAGTCAGGGAAACACCCAGCCGGGGTCTCTACCTGAAGGGAGCAGCCGCTCAACCTCTTCCTCAGACTGCACCGGGACGCGGAGTCACCTCCTGGTGATGCGTCACCGATACCCCAATCACAAGCAAGAAGACTGAACCGAGAGCAGCCGCTCGATCGATCCTGTGGACTTCCGAGTCTGTAACGCGGCAAACACCTCCTGGTGTGCGTTACAGCTGGCAGTCCCTGTGTCTCTGGTCGGGCTGGGAGTTACGACTCGACCTACCTCCGTTCTTGCCTTACTGGAGCACCACTCCGGAACACTGCTCTTCACGAAGCAGGTACGTCGGTGTAAACACAATATCCGACAGCCTTGTACCTCCCGGTTCCTCCCTTTATAGGGCGTGTTTTCCTTGAGTTATGTAACAGCTCTCCTGTTTACATAAGGGCGTGTTTCCCTTGAGTTATGTAACAGCTCTCCTGTTTACATAAGGGCGTGTTTCCCTTGAGTTATGTAACAGCTCTCCTGTTTACATAAGGGCGTGTTTCCCTTGAGTTATGTAACAGCTCTCCTGTTTTCATAAGGGCGTGTTTCCCTTGAGTTATGTAACAGCTCTCCTGTTTACATAACCTCTCAACCGCTAAGCATCCTGGGAGATGTAGTCCGTTTTCGCTGGTTACCGTTTTCCTCCCCTCGTATGACAGGAATTCTTGACAGTACATCCTCCCTCTCAGCGGCTCCCCACGGGTCCAGCGCTGGCAGGAAAACGCCGATGGAACAAGGAGACCAAGCGCGGAGCATGAACCCCTTCAGCCGGTTCCCATGAATGCTCCTCCGGGCCATAGCCTTTCCACGCAACCAGGTACCACAGCTTCCCCCTGCGCCATTTGGACGCCCGTATGCCCGACACTTCATACTCCACCTCCGACTCCACGCATACCGGCCTAGGTGTCCCAGACGGCTTGGAGGGTGCTGGTTTGAGCAATGATACATGAAAGACAGGGTGTATCCGCAATGACTGGGGCAAGCACACCTTCACGTTCACGGGACCCATACACTTGGTAATTCGATAGGGGCCCATGTACTTGGGATGGAACACACTGTTCTTTCGAAACCTCATGTTTCTTGTGGATATCCAGACATAGTCTCCAGTGCGGTACAGTGGCCCGGGCCTTCTCTTCCTATCTGCCGCAGCCTTGTATCTTCTCTTGGCCTCTATTAGGACAGCCCTTGAGCGCATCAACGTGTCTTTTATGTGTGCCACCCTGTCCGCTGTGGCGGGAATCCTGTCCTCTCTGAACGGATGTAGAAATGGCAAGAACCTGGGATGTTGGCCATAGTTGCTATAGAACGGAGATGACTGTGTGGAGCTGTGAGTGGCGTTGTTATAGGCTATCTCTGCAACCCATAGCAAGTCGACCCATTCTTCCCTGCCCTGGTCCACAAAACATCGCAGATACTGTTTGAGCGTTTGGTTCAGGCGCTCGGTTTGGCCGTCCGTTTGAGGGTGGTAGCTGGTGGACAGGGCGGTCTTAACATGCAGCGCAGTGCACCAAGTCTTCCAGAATTGCGCAGTAAACTGCGACCCCCGGTCCGACACGATCACCCCAGGTAATCCATGCAGTCGTACCACATTCTTTAGGAGTAGTGACGCCAATTCCCCGGCCGTAGGGACTCTCTTGCAGGGGATGAAGTGCCCCATTTTCGTCAAGTAATCCACCACCACCAGTATTGCCGTCATCCCCTGGTCTACCGGTAGGCCCACCACGAAGTCCAGTGATATGCTATCCCATGGTCTATCCGGGGTCGGAAGTGGATGTAAGAGCCCTTGGGTTCGGCCATGGTCGGCCTTCATGGTAGCACACGTAGGACACTCCTGTCCCCACCTCCTGACATCCACTCTCATGGTTGGCCACCAGAAATGCCGTCCCATGCTAGCCACCGTTTTTTCAAAGCCCAAATGACCTGCGCATGGAGAGTCATGGCACCAGATGAATGCTTGTTTCCTTAGCCTAGGCGTGGGTATCAATAGGCACCTGCCCTTCAGGGGTATCCCGTCCTTCAGCTGCCATTCTCTGTGACTGAGGAGCCACCTCCGCCATGCGAATGACCTGATCCCTCTCTTTATTCCCCTCAGGAAAGTATCCGGTTGGATAACCCCCAATACCATCCTCGGGGAAATGATGGAACGCTCGGTTGCAGGCAATGGTTCCTTAACTGCAGATTGACGGGACAGGGCGTCCGCCTTCCGGTTTTCCGTCCCCGGCCGATATGTGATGCGGAAGTTGAACCCCGCAAAGAAGATCATCCACCGCAGCTGCCTGGGAGAAAGGTGTCTAGTGGCCGTCATGAACTGTAGGTTCCGATGGTCCGTGTACACCGATACCACATGTCTTGCCCCCATCAACCAATGCCTCCATTCGGTGAAGGCGTCCTTGATTGCGAGAAGCTCCTTCTCCGCAATATGGTAGTTGCGTTCGGCGTCGTTGAGTTTGCGGGACATGTACGCAACGGGATGAAGCACCCCTGTGTCGTGGTTGCGTTGGGACAAGATAGCCCCCAGCGCCACATCCGACGCGTCCGCTTCCACCACGTAGGGGAGATCCGGATCGGGGTGAGCCAACACCGGCGCCTTACCAAAGGCGCTTTTCAGGGCCTCAAAGGCTTTGTTCGCTTCAGGGGACCAGACAAACTCCTTGGACTTCCTCAGTAGCTGTGTGATTGGGGCCACCACTCCTGAAAATCCATCTATAAACCGCCTGTAAAAGTTGGCGAAGCCAATGAAACTTTGGACGTCCTTCACGCTTTGGGGCACCGGCCATTCTTTCACCGCCTTGATCTTTCGTTCTGCCATCTCCTGTCCCTCTGGACTCAGCATCACTCCGAGGAATTCCACGGATGTGACGTGGAAGTCACACTTGCTGAGTTTACAAAACAGCATGTTTTCCCTCAGCTTTTGGAGCACAGCTTTGACGTGGTGTACGTGCTCCTCCACACTGGACGAATAGATGAGGATGTCGTCGATATATACGACCACGTAGATATCCAACTCCTCTCTGAATACCTCATTCAAAAAGTACTGAAAGGCTGCCGGGGCGTTGCACAGACCGAACGGCATGACGAGGTACTCAAAAAGGCCGAACCTGGTCTTAAAGGCGGTCTTCCACTCGTCTCCGTCCCTCATGCGCACCAGATGGTATGCCCCTTTCAAATCCAACTTGGTGTAGATACGAGCTTTCTTGACCTGTTCCAGAAGTACACTGATGAGAGGCAAGGGGTACCGATTTTTTATGGTTATCGCATTCAATGCCCTAAAGTCCACACAGGCTCTCAGCTCCCCATTAGCCTTCGGGATGAAGAAGAGTGGCGAGGCGGCCGGAGACTTGGACGGGCGGATGAATCCTAGCTTGAGGAGTTTATCCAGGTACCCCCGGAGATGCACGTTTTCAGGCTCCGTCAGGGCATACAGCCTGCCGCTGGGAACGCTGGCCCCTGGCACCAGGTCGATCTGGCAGTCAAACTGTCTATGTGGTGGTAGCACTTCCGCCTTCACCTCATCAAATACATCCTCAAAACTGTGATAAGCCTGGGGGAGAGCCACATCTTTTTCTGCCGCTGTAGCCACCGTCTGACTCCCGCTCTCATCTGCGTCAAGGGATTCCGTTCTTATTCCACAATGCAGGATGCAATACGGTGACGTCATTTCGATGCGATGTGTTGGCCAATCCACAAAGGGGTTGTGTTTCTGTAGCCACGGCAATCCCAATATGACGCCATATTGGGGCGCTCGGATGATGTTAAAATCGATTTGTTCCAAATGGTTCCTCCCATATCTCATCGGAAGGACCCCCGTGTGCTGTCCGATGGGCCCCGTCACCAATCGCCTTCCGTCTACCGCATAGACATCTTCGGGTACTGCTTTGGGAAGAAGCACTAGCCCTAGCCTGCATGCCTCGTTGTGGTCCATAAACATGCCAGTGGCCCCTGAATCCACCATGGCCACAACGGGTATCCACTGGTCATGCACTCCCACGTGCACCGTGATAAACAGGTGTCGTTGTCCCTTAGTGACCGAGTTGGAAAGTGAAGGGATGGATGAGTGACTCCGAGATGCCCCTTCTCTGGTCTTGGAGTCCTCTAGTTTTCCGCCGGTATGTCCACCACGGCTGTTACCGACCGGTTGGCCCGATAACGTGACGTCTTCGGTTTGGCAGGGCATTCACGTACGTAGTGGCCTTTTTTGCCACAATATAGGCACAATCCTTGTTTACGGCGTGACTCTTTCTCCGTGGCTGTGAGGCTCGCTCGTATTGCGCTGATGTCCATGGGTTCTCCCTTGGATGCGGTGGAAGTTTCAGGACTTCCCACCGTCACATAGGATGGAAGGGATTTTCCTTTTCTCCCATGATCCCCCATTCTTTCACTTAGCCTATGTTCCAGCCGTAATACCAGGTTGATAAGGCCCTCACATGTCTTGGGTTGAGGGTCAATATGAGCCACGGCGTCCTTGAGCTCATCGCACAGCCCTTGATGGAAGAGCGCCGTCTGTTTAGCAACAGGCCACTTGGTTTCCGCAACCAGCCTTCGGAACGCGTTGAGATACTGCACCAGGTCGTTGGATCCCTGTCTCAACTCAAGCATTTCACGGTCCGCCGTGTACGAGTCAGCCCTTCTGTCGAATACCTTCAGGAATTCCTCGCGAAAAGCACCCCAATCACATAAGAGGGGGTCGTCCCTGCTCACCAGAGGTACGGCCCATTGTGCCGCGTTTCCAGCCAAATAGGATATAAGGAAAGCCACACGAGCCTGACTCGTGGGGAACGCCTTTGGTTTGCACGATAAATGTAGCGCCACTTGTGTGAGGAATACCTGCACTGTGTTAGGATCCCCACTGTACCTCTCTGGTGTTGCCAAGGGGATGGCTACCGGCATTTCCACTACTACCGCAGGGGTCTGGTTCGTGAGGGAGGTGCTGGGCGTGAGCGGGTCCAATTGGATAGCATCCAGTCTGGCTTTTACATCGGCTGTTTCTTGCCTAGAGGCAGCCACTTCAACTTGCATGGCCACTAAAGAAGCCAGCACATCATCAAGTGTTGCCATGTCTGTTATCGACCGGGAGACAGTTAGTGTTATTAAGGTCGGATATTTTGTAACGCCCTGAACGTCTCAGGATCGTTTAACAGACACGACAATGAGGACGCAACCACTTGTGAAGGGTTAGTTCTTTTAATGAAGGCAAATAAAATACAAAGAACAAACAAAAGTTATAGTCACTGGAATCCTCCAGGCTAAGTACGTTACCAGCCCACAGCACGGATGGTCCTAACCGTCCTCTGCATATACGCCGATCCCGGCGTATGCCAACAGAGGGCAGAAATGAAATGGCCGACAATGCCAATCGGTAGGCTGTGAGGGGCACGAAGAGTGTTGGGGAGAATAGAGGAGTCAGGGAAACACCCAGCCGGGGTCTCTACCTGAAGGGAGCAGCCGCTCAACCTCTTCCTCAGACTGCACCGGGACGCGGAGTCACCTCCTGGTGATGCGTCACCGATACCCCAATCACAAGCAAGAAGACTGAACCGAGAGCAGCCGCTCGATCGATCCTGTGGACTTCCGAGTCTGTAACGCGGCAAACACCTCCTGGTGTGCGTTACAGCTGGCAGTCCCTGTGTCTCTGGTCGGGCTGGGAGTTACGACTCGACCTACCTCCGTTCTTGCCTTACTGGAGCACCACTCCGGAACACTGCTCTTCACGAAGCAGGTACGTCGGTGTAAACACAATATCCGACAGCCTTGTACCTCCCGGTTCCTCCCTTTATAGGGCGTGTTTTCCTTGAGTTATGTAACAGCTCTCCTGTTTACATAAGGGCGTGTTTCCCTTGAGTTATGTAACAGCTCTCCTGTTTACATAAGGGCGTGTTTCCCTTGAGTTATGTAACAGCTCTCCTGTTTACATAAGGGCGTGTTTCCCTTGAGTTATGTAACAGCTCTCCTGTTTTCATAAGGGCGTGTTTCCCTTGAGTTATGTAACAGCTCTCCTGTTTACATAACCTCTCAACCGCTAAGCATCCTGGGAGATGTAGTCCGTTTTCGCTGGTTACCGTTTTCCTCCCCTCGTATGACAGGAATTCTTGACAGACCACTCACATACATTCGGATAGGTTGAAATGATGTACATGAGCACACTCTCTTTTCATGAAGTAATCCATGGTCAATCTGCTCTTTCACTTGCTGATATATTTGTTTCTGTTCAACATTTAGTTGCTCTTCCAAGTTTCCTAACTGTATTGCATCTTCTTGTGCTTCGACCTCATTCATTGCAATCGCTGCTTCATTTTCAACAATTGGTTGTCCTAGTGGATCTTGACTAAGTGCAGCAGAACTTTGACTGTCTTGAGAACTGTCTCTAGCAATCTCAGCTGCAATTGTAGCTTCTTGATCAATTTCATCATTCAACATTTTCACATAATTTGCGAAAGCACTGCATTGTATGTTATCTTTACAAGCATTAAATGAATCTTCATAGCTGGGAAAATCTCCAAGAAATTCCAGTTCAGAACGCCATGGTTTGAACATTTGCAAAAGGGCTAAATAGTAAAATTCCCTTTTGTCAGCAGTGTCGCAACTCAGTTTTCTGTGATTAATTACATTTCCTTTCCTTTGTTTCACCAGACATCCTTCAGAACCAATCACTCCATATTTTTCATCGTTGATGTTCTCTGTAATATTCCGTTTAAAAGTGTAGTTTTGCAGCACTTCATAGAGACACATGTTCTCAAGATGATGACTTCTCTTTGGATAGTATGTGTCCAACATATTGGTTTTCAAAATATCTGTACTTTCAGGGTCATTTTCTGCTAAATATTAAATTTCTTGAACAGATTTCAGTACCCGATTTCGCATTCCTGCAAGACCTAGACTCACCCAAATGATTCTTCTACTTTTGGAATATAGACTTGCAGATGATAACCGATCTGAACATTCATATGCTCCAATTTCACGATGCGATAACATCTTCAAACTGAAACTGTATAATTTCTTACTTAGAGTCTTCTCGTGAGAAATCTCTTCCCACATTTCATTCAATTCAGTCTTTTCTGATTTAGTAATGTAAGACGTTACATATCGAGCAACAACAATGGAATTGTCTGCAACATACTGAATATCCATGTTAGCGTTCCACATGGATAAAATAACTGGATTGTAGTCATTTATGTATTTCGATTCTTCGCTTCTTCTTAAGTTGTAGGTGTTTTTCGGAGACTTTCTTGTGATGGTATGTCGTACAGCTGACATAAAACTGTTCACTCTTCCTTTGGCTAATACAGGACGTGGAAATCCAAAACGACATTTGGTATAGAACTTATCCTTTGACTTGTACTTTCGTCGACAGTATTTTCCACACCTGTGGCTTTGAAATCGTAAGACTTGTTGTTTTAAGTTTTTCTGTTCTCTGCTATTTGGAAGAGCACATGTAGCATAATCTTCAATGAAAGACAAAACAGTTTCATCTGAATCTGTTCCAAATTTGGGGGCGTCCTTGACATAACAACATATGTATGTGAGGAGCACCTCTTGCTTGATACTCCTTTCTCCAAAAGAAATCCACAACTTCTCCAAGAGGCGGATTCTTTTTATGGCAGATGAAAGACATCATAGCTTCAAATCTATGATTGAAATATCTGCATACATTGACAGGATCCAAAGAGCACAATTCTCCAGGTGTCTTGTATTCAATATTTTTTATATTGGAATTTGCCTCTCGAAGAAATTCAAGTAAATCATCCCAAGCGTACTCAGCACAGCTTAGGGTAAGAAACCACGTAGGAGTTCCCAAGTTCCGTAGCATACATTTCAGTTCTCCATGTCGACGGTACCAATATTCCTTAGTCCCACGCTGACATGCCATCAGATTAATCAACTGAGATTCTAAATGATCATCTCTCTGATGCACTTTATCCATAAAATCCTTTGCAGTTACATTTTGCAGATGCAGTCCAGTTTTTAAAATGTGATTTACTGCATATGAAAGTCCAGACAAGTCACTTTCAAACAGAAGATGAAACATATAAGGGATACATTGTCGAAATCTTGGATCTTCTGCATATAATCTTGTTGTCCGATATTCAGATGCAGGAATCTGCACAGGACGTTCATCATATCGTCCACCTTTTCCTGTTGGAAACAACTGCGGGAAACAACGAGCTTCCAAGCTCTCTTCCCATACACTCATGGGACTTCCTGTTGCTTTTTTCATTTGAAACAACTCAATTGTATTCCCCATCACCTCTTTTGAATGAAGTGGATGTACACTGTAATGTTCATAGATCTCTTCACATCTGGACATGTCCACTTTTTCAATTTGTCCACTTAATGTTTCACTATCTTCTGCTAAATCTATTTCTTCTTCTCCAACAAACACATTTCTATAGTACTCATTATTTTTTAACAGATACAAAGATGCCTTTTGCACTTTTCTAACACCCACTAACTCTTGCCAGATTTTCTTATTCTAAGTAGGAACACCATTAACTAGAATGACTAGTGGCTCATTTTCTGCATGATCTACACCAATAGTTTCAACATGTTTCCTTAAATCTAATGGTAAATACACAACTCTTCCTTTCAATCCTCTTTGCAACTCTGATGGAGGTAATTTACTTGTTTTGGGCTCCATACGAACAATAGCCTGAAACGGGTGAACACATTGTATCAGAATAGACTCATACGTATTTAAATCAATCAGCTCTGGAGGAATAGCAACCAACTCTAGATTATTATGAACAGCTCTAGCAGGCATTTTATTCTCATCTAATTTATTATAACAATATTTGCAAATACGCTGCTCACATCCCAAATCAAAACAATCCTCTACCAACAAATAAGTTGCAAATTCCATCCACTTATCATTATCTTCTATTTCACTTTTTAAATACAGATTGACACCCCTAGTCTGATTTTTATAGTGATTTCGCCGACAACAAATACAAGAAACATTTGGTCTTTCACCTGAAATTACCTTAAACTTTGTGATTTCATCCTCAAATTTTTCTGTAATTACAGGTTCTACATTGTCTTCAACATTTTGTTCAACTAATGTGTCAGTTTCTTCATTCTCTTGCTGAGGCCCAAAGTAACAAAACTCAATATCCTCACAAACCTGCTTCACATCTGAAACTGACCCACGTAAAAGAGCACTGTTCAACTCACTTAACTTTAGTGCTGGACTTTTTGCATAATACAACCTTCTCACTAACTTCCGCATTTGAGTATGATGTACTGCCAGCATTCTGAAATGGTGAAAAACACTTTCACAAACTTTCCTAGAAAGACAAGCCAGAGAATGACCTTGCAAACCAGTATGTTTTCTCACTCTGCAAGGGCCTAGTCCTTGCAACAGCTTAATCTTTTGTTTTACACTTTTTTTAGTATAGACTCATAAAAAACTACATAATTTTTCAATAGATTCCTGTCGTACACTACAAACACTACTGCAATCCCAAGTGTACACAGGGTTTTTAGCACGTCTCCCTAAAACTTCATCAGCTATCACTTCTTCTGCATTTCTTTCAACCATTTTCTCTTTCTCCATTGGACAACCATCACTAACCTCATAACCTTTACCACTGGTGTCAACTGCATACAATAATTTTTCACTTAGTGAATAACTCTCTTCATTAAAAAAAGGCTCTGAACTAGAACTGTGTTTCCATTCTCCCCAAAAAAATCACAATTTTTTTTTTATTAATAACTCTTTTCCTCCTACTTTTGGCCTTCATTACAAATATTGGTTTATCTAGAGATCGAATTCTGTTTAACAGTAAAATAAACAGTTTCCTTTTTACTTCAAAAGCCTTTTCCACAATGCTTTCAATATGCTTCTTCTTTTTATAAAATAAAGCTCTCTTTTTATATTTCTTCACATCTTTCAGCAAATTATGCACTACTCTCATCTAAAAAAAAAAAAGCGTAATTCCTTATACTGATTTTGTCTTCTTTTACCATACTTTATCTCCTTTGACTGAACATTTGCTTTTGTACTTTTCCTCTTATTTTGATTTTTTTTCTTACTTAAAATTTTTTCTGAAGTTGCAGCATTCTCTACATTCTGTTTGCTCCTACAAACATTTTTAATAAATTGCTTTGTGATCTTACCAGAATTTTTTTTCCTTTTAGCCACATTATCTTGTTCATTCAATACTTGTGGTTGATGTTTCTTCAAATAATCCTCCTGTCTCTGTTCTTTTCTTTTTCTTTTTTTTTCTGGCATAATTTCTCGATTTTAACGTTGAAAAACAGTATCTGCAAAAAAGAATCACAAATAAATGTATATTAATAACTTTCAAATTTACAGTATTCCATTACTGTACAAACACATTTTATATAAAAACTGACTAAGAAACTATAGCCCTGAACCACAAGTGTGACGATGATTAAAACACTACATACATAGTGCATACTACTTTGAAGCAGTTCATGCCCTAAAGCCTACATCACTAAAAGACTACATGCTAAGTGACTGAATGATTACACTACTAAAAGGAGACACACTGGATGAGTACCAGGGTGTTTGCTAGAAGTATATGAATACTAACTGGGGAATTTAAGGTGCGAAAGACAACTGTGTAGCTGATTAGAGAACTGAATGCATACTGGATACGCATTTAAAGCAGTCCATGTGCTAAGGCCCGGCTCACTGCATGAGTACTTCGGTACTGACTAAATGATTAGACTACAGCAAGGAGACTGCCTGGATGATTTTATAAGTGGTTGGGTTTTCGCACAGGGAATGGATTAGTACTTGGTACTGAATGGGTCACTAGAAGAGTGCAAAAGGAGTGACAGGATGTTTGCTGGACTATATGGATACTGACTAGGGAATTGAAAGTGTAAAAGACAAGTCTGTAGGTGGTTAGAAAACTGCATGCATAGTGCATAGGGGTTTGAAGCAGTCCATGTGCTAAGGCCTGGCTCAGTGCATGAATACTTAGTCAGTGACTGAATCATTACAGTACTGTAAACAGAGTGTCTTAGTGAATTTATAAATGTTTGCATTTTGGCACAGTGAATGGATTAATACATGGTGCTGAATGGGTCACTAGAAGACTGCAAAGGGACTGACAGGGTGTTTCCTAGAAGTGTATGGATACTGACTAGGGAATTGAAGGTGTGAAAACAACTGTGTAGGTGGTTAGAGAACTACATGCATACTGCATAGACATTAGAAGTAGTCTATTTGGTATTTGTGGACTTCTGTAGCTTCTTTCTGCATTTCTTTTGCTTCTTTCTGTGCGTTTTTTCTTCTTTCTTCACATGGGCTTCCTATGTAGGCATAGTTAGAAACTAGCATTTGAAAAACCTTTGAAGTTCACTGAAAAAACCATAGGTTTCAGGCATGTTATAGTTAGAAATGAGCATTTAAAAAACCTTAGAAATTCACTGAAAAAATCATAGGTTTTAGGGAAAGTTATAGTTAGTTGGACATTTCACTCGTACAAAACCCGTGAAATTCCCCCATCATAGTTAGTTCAGCTAACTATAACTTGCGCCCCCGCAATGCACTGCTGATGACGTCACATATTACATCACTCATGACATGGTCAGTGACATCCCTGATGACATCACTGATGACATCTCAAATGACATCACTGATGACATCACTGATGACATCATCCATGTGATAATTTCATGCATCTTCTCACACCCTTATATAACTTTAGATACACCCACTCTAAATTACAGACTGCCATTCTCAAAACCATAGACACTTCAACACCAATATCTACATACCCACTCACTGATTCTTAGGTCTACACACACTTCCACTCACTCACCCGTACACTCACTCATACTTATGGTCACTCAGTATAGGACTATCCTATGCACTCATACACCTATATAGACACTCGCACACCACCACTCATCCATAGAGGTACTCACACACCTAGTCAGTCATGCAAATAATTAATCACACTCCCATTTACTCACCTATAAAGTTATATGCACACCAGCTCAATTACTCATACAAATACTAGAACATTCTTACGTTCTTATACAATCAATGATACAAGCACACACTCATCCATGCAGCCACTCTCACAATCACACACTCTCACTTATAGCCATTAATGTACTCCAAAACACATATATACTGCTTTTCAAATATGTAGTTAATCACACATATACCACTGAGATATACATTCACTCACTAACACACCCATACGCACACTCACCCACCCATACAGGCCATCACAGATGCACTCTTGAAACCATGCACCCAGTGAATCACCCACTGACACATCTATGTACAGAGTCACACACACCCCACCCACACAAACCCTCAGGCACCCATACAGATACTCAGACAACCAATCTATAACCCATATAGACACTCATGCAGCTATTCGCAAACCCATGCAGCCGCTTACACACCAACAGACAGACGGATACAGACATTCACACAGTTTAGTCACTAACCCATGCATTCGGTAAGATACGTTTAATCACTCACTTCCATTCAGAAACCTATACACCCACTCATTCTTCAATACATCTTTCCCTTTATATATTAAACATATTTAAACTTTACAAAAACACACAGTCACTGGATGATGTCATCAGTGATGTCATCAGTGATGTCATTTGAGATGTCATCAGTGATGTCATCAGTGATGTCACTCACCATGTCATGAGTGATGTAATATGTGACGTCATCCGCAGTGCATTGCGGGGGGCGCGAGCTATAGTTAGCTGAACTAACTATAACGGGGGAATTTCACGGGTTTTGTATGAGTGAAATGTCCAACTAACTATAACTTTCCCTAAAACCTATGGTTTATTCAGTTAATTTCCAAGGTTTTTTAAATGCTAATTTCTAACTGTAACGTGCCTGAAACCTATGGTTTTTTCAGTGAATATATATATACATGCACTGAAAAGCTAAAGGTTAAAGTAACATTATAGTTAGGTGTGATAAAAAGACCTACTTTTTGTTAAAAAAAAAACCTTAGAAATTCACTGAAAAAAACAAAAGTTAAAGTAACGTTATAGTTAGGTGAATATGTCACTGACAACATTAATGTTTTGAACCCAAAAATAAACTACAGAAATTCACCAGTTATAGTTAGCAGAGCTAACTAAAGCTTGCGCCCCTGTCAAGCACTGCTCATGACCTCGCATATTACGTCACTCATGACATGTTCTATGATCATTTATGACACCACTGATGACATCTCAAATGATGAAATCATTGATGACATCACTCCAAACCTTCTTGGGCCCTGGGGACCCCATACCCTGGGGCCAAAATCTAAGGGGAGGGGATGTGTGGATTCCCTCCCATAATCGTCGTAGGCCCCATGGATCCAGTCAATCTGGGGCCAATTTTAACAGGAATGGGGGTTGTGGACGCATGGCCCCCCTCCCTGAGCCTTCATAGGTCCCAGGGACCCCCCTTTTCTAATCCTTCCCAGCCTTGGGGACCCTATCCCTCTTGATAAGAGGTGGGTGACCTGGTGCCCACCCAGGGTACCCACAGAGCATACTTTGGGGCCATGGGGGGAACTCCAGGGTCCCTGCGGCCTCCGTGGCTCCAGCCGGCTTCTCGCATGGTGCGAGAGTTGGCATTGCTTCCTGCCGGAGGGAGAAGCAATTTAAGCTTACTCCTTCCGGGTGGGAGCAATATGTGTCCTGTTTGACTGCCTGCATCAGTTAAAGAAGGGTAACAGACCACAAGTCTGCTCCCAGCTTGTGGTATCATTTCTAAATCTCCTACCAGCTGAGTGTAGACTTGCATGTTTGCTCCTGTTTGGCGGGAGATTTATAAATGCTCCCACCAGACAGAAGCAAACAGGTATAACTGCCAGCGCTAGTGCAGGCAGGAAAACTACTGTATCCTGGGGGTGGATTCCCTAGGATACTATCACTGAGATGGCCCCGGGGCCTATCAAGTCTTAGGGAGGGGCTGCACACCCCCCTCCCTTTTAAATTACAATACGGCCCCAGGGGTGGGATCCCTTTCTTATTTACTGATCAGCACCAGGGAATGGGGTCCTTGGGGTCTTTAATGCCTGGGGGGACGGGGCAGCCCCTTTCCCTCTTTAAAAAGAAAAATGGCCCGGGGAGTCCTGCAGGTGCACAGAACAAAATGCAACTTTTTTTTACATTTTGGCCCCAGGGTCCACCCGACAGAGCCAAGGGGATAGGGTTCCCCTACCCTAACCTTATATATATATATATATATATATATATACACACACACACACACACACACACACACACACACACACACACATATATATACATACATACATATATATATATATATATATATATTTTTTTTTTTCCCAATGTGCCCTTGCGCATGGGAGCGCACTCGACACCACTTCAGCACACAGGCTTTAAAATTGCAGCCCGACTGTCTGTTCCATCTTAAATTAATTCGCCGACGCGTTTCAGGGTTCCACGACCCCTTCTTCATGGGCTCAACATCAGGCATTCAAAAGGCTCACAGTTAATGCATTTCCGGTATTTATTTATTTCCGGCATTCATCCATTAGTTTAATTGCCCCCTGTGGGCGTATACATAGTGTAATCTTTGTGCAGAGCATTATGGGACACAGAGTCCGACCGCAAGCATCATTATTCCTTAAGTAAGTTCAAATGCCCAAGTTGTATTTTCTCTCCTTGTTACCTTAGTAGGCAATGTTACAGGCAGGCAGGCTCAGTAAGCAGAAGTGATGTGCTGATCCACATCTGAAGGTTCAGATGGCAGCCTCACTCAGCGCGCCATCTGTGTCTTTGTGCCGCTGAGGATGGTGCAGCTCCCCACGGCTGGACCGCCGTGCCATCAATTTTTCCCAATGTGCAACTTGGGCATTTGAACTTACACTTGTCTTCGCACGGGTTATATTGCCCCATCTAACGTGCCTTTCTCGATGCCTATGTTATAACGCACAGTGCTATGCCATACATATTACAATCTGGGATCCATATCTTTGTCACAGTGCATATGCAACGTTACACTCCCCAGCACATATTTTATATTACAACTTTAGAGACTAGTTAGGTTACACAACACTGCCCTGTGCATATTACACTCCAAGGCGCATATCGCATAGCACGCGCTAGTGCCTGTGCTATCTCGCGCTCTCCAATGAATCTGTCATTGCGCACAATGTATTGCATATTATATTTCACGCCCCGGTTCATCTTATATCACACTTTTTGGTGCATAGTTTATACCATACACTATATCTAGTTTTCATTTTCAATCGTGCTCTCAGGACTATGTTCTATATAACACTGTGTTCACCTACCCTTTTCACGGGCATTACATTTTGCGATGGGGGTGGAGGGTCAGGGGGTGTTTCTGCCAAGTGAGCCCGGAGTCACAGTCACAAACGTCCTCTTCTTCCTGAATAAAAGTGAGATTATGCTGCATACTTGTTCATATTTTAAGTAGTTCGCACAGACACAATGTTTTAAAAACAATAAAGTTCCTAATACCCGCCTTCTCTGAACAGTTAGCTTGCTGCCCCATCCCCTTCCTCCCTATCCTCTGTTGTGTGAATCCATGGACTAGCCTCCTCCCTCCTGCCATGGGACACAGCATTGAGAAAGGACACAGCAAAATAACCATAGATAGAATCAGGATCATAAAAAGAATGAGTCCACCAATGACCCAAAGAGAAGTGAGAATGTTTCTGGGAATGGTTGGATATTGTCGTCAATGGATAGGAAATTTTTCCTTGATTGCCAAACCTTTGGTACGTCTGACAAGAAGTGATGTGAGAGATCCAATTGATTTGAACAAAGAGGAGTTGGCAGCATTTAAGAAATTGAGAGAAGGATTGTGTGAAGCGCCTGCATTAGGGATGCCTGACTATGACAAGGAGTTTGAGTTGTATTGCAGTGAGAGAACTGGATGTGCACTCTCTGTTCTAGTACAGAAGCATGGAAAACTGAGGAAACAAATTGCATATTTTTCATCCATGTTGGACCCAGTAGCTGTAGCCCTTCCTGGGTGTCTGAAAGCAGTAGCTGCTACACGTCGAAGTTTGGAACAGAGTGAAGGAATTGTGATGGGGTATCCTGTGAAAGTGTTTGTGCCTCATGATGTGGCGATTCTTTTAACAAGGAGTCGTACTCAGTATATGACGCACAGCCGACTGACTAAATATGAAAAGGTCATTTTGGGCGCAACAACTGTGAGTCTTGTGAGATGCGTGAATGTGAATCCTTCAACATTGTTGCCTGATGTAGAGCATGTGGAGGTAAGAGATGAAGCAGATCATGATTGTTTAGATGTACTTGATTTTTGTACAAAACCAAGGCCTAACATAAAAGATGCCCCTTTACCAGAAAGTGATTATGTCATGTTTGTTGATGGATCCTGTTTGAGAACAGATGATGGAGTGCTAAGTGCAGCATATGCAGTATGTACAGTTGCAGCAGTGATGGAAGCATCCTATTTGAAAGGAGTAAGGTCGGCCCAAGTAGCTGAACTTGTTGCCCTGACCAGAGCATGTAAGATTGGGAGAAGTGTGAGAGTGACTGTGATAACTGATAGCCAGTATGGCTACGGGGTGGTCCATGATTTCGGCCAAATTTGGCTGCAAAGAGGTTTCCTGACCTCAAGTGGGACTCCCATTAAGAATGCTGAAGTGGTTGGAAAGTTGCTGGAGGCAATACAGCTGCCCAGGCAATTGGCTGTAGTAAAATGTGCTGCTCATAGTCGCAGTAGTGATTATATTGCCACTGGAAATAAGTTTGCCAATGACATGGCACAGTATTGTGCACGAAATCAGAATTCAATCAATCGGGCAAAGGAAAAAGAAATCGATTTCTTGTTTCCCAATGTTTACTAACACTGTGGGAACATGGGATGAGGTAAGACAATTGCAGGAAGAAGCAGGAGAGGAAGAAGTAAAACAGTGGGTAAAAGCAGGATGCGCACCAAGAGAGAATGATCATGTGTGGATCTATCGAGTTGGAAGACCAGTTATGCCTGATAGCATGATGTCTGCCATGGCACGGATGTATCATGGACAGGGACATATAGGGAGAGACGCCATGATTAGGTCTTTTTAACAAACTTGGTATAATGCCAAGTTCAGGCTTGTGGCGGAGAGTATTTGTCAAAGATGTCTAATTTGTCAGCAATACAATCCAGGAAGAAAGACAGTGGTGAGTCGAGGAACAATAGGTCGAGAGGGAGGGCCTTTCACCAGAATGCAAGTAGATTTCATTGAAATGCCTCCTTGTAACAGATTGAGGTATGTTTTGGTGATGGTGTGCCTATTCTCCAGGTGGGTAGAGGCGTTCCCAACAAGAAGAAATGATGGAATGACAGTGGCAAAATTATTGTTGAGGGAATTTATACCTAGGTTTGGGTTCCCAGTAAGAATTGAATCAGACAAAGGAGGACATTTTCATAATGAAATTATAAAGCTGATTTGTGAAGCATTGACTGTACGACAAAAACTGCATTGTGCCTACCGACCAGAGGCTTCTGGTGTAGTAGAACAAATGAATGGTACCATCAAAAACAGAATAGGGAAAATGTGTTTAACCACAGGTATGAAATGGCCCGATGTCTTGCCTCTAGTACTCATGACTATTAGATCAATACCAGACAGAACTACTGGTTTAAGTCCTCATGAGATCCACATGGGACGCGCAATGAGTCATGTATTTATACCAGTCAACAAGCTGATGACAATAACTGATGACATGGTATTGGAATACTGTAAAAACCTGGCTGACGCAGTTCATTCTGTGTTTCATCAGGTTGGAGCGAATGCCACCACTCTTGAAAAGAAGCTAGCTCATGATCTAAGCCCAGGGTACTGGGTAAGGATAAAAGTACACAGAAGAAGAAACTGTTTGGTTCCCAGGTGGGGAAAACCAAGGCAAGTCATCTTGACTACAACAACAGCTGTGAAGTGTGCTGGACTGAAGAACTGGATCCATGCAAGTCATACTTTGAGAATTCCAAATCCAGTGGATTGTAAAGAGAAAGAGTATTTTGATGAATCAGAATCCAGTACTGAGTCAGATGACGGAGAGCCAAAGGATAAAGAAGGAGAAAACTCTGAAAGGGGGTTGACAGAGCCAAGGTTAACTTTGGTCCCCAGAAGTAACTCCCTAAGGAAAAGATTGCAGATTTCTGAATCCAGTTCTGACTCAGAGACATAACAAAGAGCCCATTCATCCAAGAAAGAACAAAGGAAGAACAAAGAAAAAGTCAGTGGAGAGACAATAAAAGAAATCTGTGAGAAGGAAGTACCAGATGAAAGATTGAGAGAAATTCCACCTGAAACAACACCTTTAGATGAACAGGTGCCAGATAGAGAGAGAGAGGGAAAGATTATTGCGGAAGACCCCCGAGGAGGTGTAGGGAACTCCAACATCCAGTTAGAAGCAGGGACAAGTAGTCAGCAGGAAGATTGCGTGACGGGGATTCGAGGAGGGACAGAAGTAGGGAAAACAAAAGAGGTGGAAAAAGAACTCGTTGAAGGTAAAAAGCAAGTTGAAACAGAATCTGAGGAAAGCGAAGATGAAATACCAGAAGGCCGAGTGCTGAGAAAGAGAGCTTGGAGAACTGAAAAGAATGATAAAGGGAGTAAATTGAAAAGAGCGGCCAAAGACGAGGTGTGGCCAAACAAAATAAAGAGACTGAGATATCGGCTGACATGTGTAAATTCGCCAAGAGCTGAACAGGTGAATGAAGTAACGAGTCAGGGAAAATCGAAAGAAGTATAGACAGTAGTCAAAGAAAGTAAAAGGACAAGAAAACCTAAGTATAAATCACAGGAATGGACATATGTGGCCCTGCCTGAAGTGAAGGAAGAGGCGGATATCCAAGGAAATCCAGAAGTGGTTGTACCGGAAGTGGTTGAGGAAGACGAAGAATCGGAAATCCTGAGAGTTATCTTGTCCGATATTGGAGAAGAAGCGGATGTTCAGGATAACCTGTATGTTGAAAACGAAGGGAAGTTGAAAGATGATGAGATGCCAAACTGAATGAGACAAGAAAATTACTGATGGAAAAACAATGAAATACTGAAAAAGACAAAAACTGTTAGAACCACGTAGGTGCTTAGAAGCCTAGGGTTAGAAACTAGTTGTGAAGTAGAAGAGGCTAAGTCAAAAGACACGGCTCATTTTAGAAAGATGGCAAACATAGAAAGTAGCAAAAGTAGATGTACCTTTCTTAAAAGATGATGCAAAATGTGTTGTTGTTGTACAGGATTATTAATGCTTCTTTGGAGTATTCTTGCTCTACTAATTTCATTTAAAGTTACTGTAGATACATTAGAAGGACATAGTGATAATATAACGAATATAGGGAAAGTTCAAAAGGTAGTTACAACTAGAATAGATAAAAACTATTTACATAAAGACAGGTCAATAACAGATTTTTCTAACAATGTGTTTTCAAAGTTGTTGTATGAATATGTAAAAATAATGGACGTAAGGGATTGCTACGTTTGTATGCAATTACCTGCATCTGTATCTGAAGAGTGACTTATCATCACCTTCCTGTAACATATGGAATAACATGTAGTGTAATAGCTAGTTTATTGTATCAAACAGGTAAATTAGAGTATTATTTTTCAGATGTAGATACTATATTTTCACAAGTACCCCCAATTAACAAACTAAACAAGGTAAAACCTGCAAAGGTATTAGGTGAATTTTTCTTAGAGACAAATGAACTAACCTTAGAATATATATTTAGAAATAACTTGACTTGCAGTTTAAAGAAAGAGGAGAAGACATTTTTGGATATGGTTGAAGAAAGGAGATTGAAAATGCAAAGGAAGGTTTCCGAAGGGAAAGTGGAGAAAACGGTTTGGGATGTAGAAACGGAAAAACATTTAAGAGGAGAAACAAGTCCAACTATGGCTTTAGATTGGCCTCAGAAAGGGAAAATGTGTATAAGAAGGAATCAGACGGCATATGACAATTATTTTTTAGGGAATAGTGAGTGCCATGATACATACCGAATCATGGGAGGATGGGGATTTAAAGGTGGAAGAGATCCAGTCTTTCCAGGACTGTATTTCATTTGTGGGAACAGGGCATATTATCATTTGCAAGACCATTGGTATGGCACATGTTATGTTGACCTGGTTTTTCCAAAGATTTTTCACATGGATAGAGGAGAAGATGGTGTACATAGTTTAGGTAGTTATTTAGCACGTAGTAAGAGAGAATCTTGGGCTGAAATTGTAGGTGACATTTTTGGAGCACTGATACCCGCAGTGGGAATATCTCTGAATGCGAACAAAATTTGAAAACTTTCAACAGTAGTGGATCGCTTGTCAACAAGCACCGCTGAAGGATTCTTATTGGTAAATACTGAAACGGTTGCCATGCATGCTATGGTAATGCAAAATCGACTTGCCCTTGATATTTTATTGGCAAAAGAGGGTGGAGTCTGTGGAATGGTGAAAGTTCAACATTGTTGTACTTACATTCCTGACGAAAGTAAAGATTTGAAAATCTATATTGAAAACATTACAGAATTGCATGATGAAATTGTACCACTGGAGGTTGAAGGTGTGTGGGAGAAAATTGGTAAGAAAATATCAGCTATTAAAGACTTTGTAGTAAAACTAGGTAGTACATTTATAGGTAAGATATTGTTTCCATTAACTTGTGTGATTTCCTTAGTACTAATAATTAGACCAGGTTGTATTTGTTGTAGAAAGAATAAAAATCAGAAAAGAATAAAAAGAGAAAACTTAAGGAGAAGGGATAAGAAAAAAGAAAGAGAATTTGAAGAAATAGAACTGGAAGAGTTAAAGGATAGCATGTATAAAACAGCAAAAAGAGAAGAAACGGGGGAAACTGAAATATGAATGAAACAAGAAATCAATTCAAAATTTCCATAAAAGGGTTACAAAATGTTATATTAGTGTGGTGATATAATCACCAAAGGGGGGATTGATGGAGCGGGTAGTACAAAATGTTGTATACCCCCCCCATTCTGCATGTTTATATTAATCCGAATAAACAATTCATTAATATTATTAATCGGTTTGAAGTGATAACTCACCAACTATATTAACAAGAGAATTGCACGTCTGAATTGCACTTTGCATGGCCTAATTAATTGTGAATTAACTAGTGTACACATATTAATAGTAGAAAACTAGAATATTATATGTTATATGTTGCTTTAAGTGATGTATTTGTGATTTGTGCTTTATTCAGTGAGTATAAACCGCTCTGAGTGTTGCTTCTGCTAGATAAATACACACACATATGGGTATTAGCAAGGGGATAACATTTTATTAGCCATTTCTATGTTTTAATTACGTTTTTGTGTTTCTTTTGCTCAAGTTGACCATTTCGGCCTAAACAAGATGGCTGAATGAGACGTTAAACGTGACTGTTCTGACAACACGAGGTTTTGGGTGAAGTGTGCATGCGTCACCGCCAGCAACAGTGGCCTGGACCTGAACCCGGGAGAACATGTACCCTCCAAGGTCGTTCCGGGAACCCATCCAAAAGAAAGGACAATGCTTGATTTAAAAGCCGGAACAAGCAAGTTTGATGACTTCATCATTCGACACCCTGAGAACTGTACTCTGCAAGTCAAAGTTGACCAATAAGAACTCTCTAAACCCCGATCTTGTTACATTTTGTTATTATTTTCATTATAAAAGTAGGTGGGAATTAGGGTAGGAACGCTACGACACACATGCTACAACGACGCGCTCTTCTTTGACAAACTCGATTTCCTGATGTTATGCTGACGGAGAGGACGGTGACACTGCTGGACAGCTGTTATCCTGAATCTATGAGAGACTGAATTGCGGCCTAAACTTTGCTGAATAAATTCTCTTTGACTGACTGACTTAGAGGACGACTTTAGCCAGAATAGGTAAATATGATGCTCTAAAATGCTAATGATGATTTCTAACATTTCTTTCAATATTTCTTAGATAAAGAATAATTGATTAATTGACAAATGTGTTGTGTTGATTATTTGAAGAAGAGGATTAAGAGAAAGTAATAGAGCAAAGGTAGACAAGTTAATTACCAATCCAACTAAATGATCTATCTCCGTATGGGAGGGATATCTTAAGGTTTAATGTCAATGTGTTTAGGGTAAAAGTAAAGGTATTCCTCTCATGGTAGCATTGAGAAACGTATTTTCCCTCAGAAAACAGGTCGACAGAGTGTAAGTACATTGGTGTTATGGGCCCCACCAGTGAATGCATGTGAGTAAATTGGATGCCGAGGTAGTTGGTCTGTGCCAAAAAGGGGGAATTTGACGTTCTGCGCTGCATCACAGGACGGGGGTGTGAAATATAGTTAATTTCTAGATTTTGTTTAACGTAAAGTAATATTTTATTGCCATACGTAAATCCAACCTCCCACCCTGCGCAGCCTGGTAGGAGGTTGGCCACAGGGCCTTATGTTTTTTTTAAAGTGGTGGGATGCCACCTGGCCTCCCTCCCCGAACCGTATTAGGTTCTGGGGATCCCATCCCCGGGTCCACTACTTAAAATAAAGAGGAGGGCGGCTGCGTTGCCCTCCTCCGCAAGCCTTATTAGGTTCTGATGACCCCATCCTCCTGGACCACTACTAAAATAAAAAGGGACAGGAGCCTTTTCCATCCCTGGAGACCCCAACCCCTGGGGACCACATCATTAAAGGCAGGTGCCCTGGTGCCCACCCAGGGCACCCACCATACTTTCGTTGGGGACTGCCGTGGGGGGCAACCATGGCCCTACTTGGTTCACCACATGCAGTGGGAGCCGGCATTGCTCCCGCCCACAGGGACCAACTTCTAATGCTGCTCCCTTTGTACAGGAGCAATATTTCGATCTGCTTGCCTGCCCGCATCAGTACGGGAAGGGATACAGGTGAAAAGTCTGCTCCCAGCCGGTGGGAGCATTTTTAAAGCTCCAGCCCGCTGGCGGGGGAATAAAAAATGCTCCAGCCAAGCAGGAGTAAACACAGGTTTCCTGCCCGCACTGGTGTGTGGAGGGATGCCGCTATGTCCCGGGGATGGCCTCCCCAGGACATAGCTAGTGAACAGGCCTTGGAGGATGGGGTCCCCGGGGCTATTAATTGCTCAGGGAGGGAGCGCGCTGCCCTTCTTGTATTTACTTAGTTTAGTGGCCCCGGGGGTGGGCTCCCTGGGGCCTGTGATGCCTCGGGAGGGGCCTCCCTCCCCATATTCAATAATTTTGATCCCGGGGGCCTGTAAAGGCTATGGGAGAGGGTTCTGCGCATCCCCCTTCCCATATACAATAATTTAATCCTATAATGGCTGGCAGAAACTTTTTTCTCATGTTTCTGGCAGCTAATCAGAGCATATGCTCACGCAGGAGCGAATTGAACCAAGAAAAGAAAAAGCTTCCTGGGCAAATCAGAGCCCTCAAATTTTTTAAAACTGAGTTTGAGGGACACTTGCCAGAGTCCCTCATACTCAACCGTCCAGATAGCTATGTATTTTTTAACCTTAATATCTCAAAAACTACTGAACATCTTTATACCAAATCAAAAATAAGCACAATCTGCATACCAAGATCAAGCTTCCTGCTAAATTTAGTGTAATACAGTGCAGCATTTTTCCTGTAGCCTTGTCTAAAGACGTCTATGGAAAATGCATTTTCTTGGCCTCCGTTCGACAGATCACCCTGAAACCTTCTGCTTGAAAACTAGTTAAAAAGTAACACCTTTTATAAAAGTTTAGTGGAGATTCGTCAAATGGTGCCAAATGGTTATTAGCAACACAAAAAAACCCTTTTCCTATGGAACAGCTGACCTAACTATAATTAGTTATAATATATATATATATATATATATATATATATATATATATATATATAAATATATATATATTCACTGAAAAAACCAAAGGTTTCAGGGGCGTTATAGTTAGGAATTGGCATTTAAAAAACCTTAGAAATTCACTGAAGAAACCATAGGTTTCAGGGGCGTTATAGTTAGCTGGACATTTCCCTCCTACAAAACCCTAGAAATTCCCCTGTTATAGTTAATTCAGCTAACTATAACTCGCGCCACCGCAATGCACTGCTGATGACGTCGCATATTACATCACTCATGACATGGTCAGTGACATCACTGATGACATCTCAAATGACATCACTGATGACATCATCAATTGAGTATGTGTTTCTGAACAGTTTTATTATGTTTAATATATATAGGGAAAGACCTGTTGAAAAATAAGTGGGTGTACAAGTGTGTGAATGGATGATTTTCTAGGTGCGTAACTGACTATTTGTGAGTCATTAAATGTATCTTACTGCAGACTAGTGACTAAACTGTGTGAATGTCTGTATGTGTCTGTGTGCTGGTGTATAATTGGCTGCATGTTTTTTTTAATAGCTATATGAGTGTCTATATGGGTTATTGATTGGTTGTCTGAGTATCTGTATGGGTGCCTGAGTGTTTGTGTGGGTAGGGTGTATGTGACTCTGTGACTAGATGTGTGAGTGGGTGATTCAGTGGGTGCATGTTTTTAAGAGTGTATTTGTGATGGACTGTATGGTTGGGTGAGTGTATGTATAGGTGTGTTAGTGATTGAATGTATATCTCAGTGGTACATGTGTGAGTAACTACATATGTGAAAGGCAGTATATATGTGTGTAAGAGTATATAAGTGGGTATATGTGAGAGTGTGTGATTGTGAGAGTGGCTGTATGGATGAGTGTGTGCTTGTATCAGTGGTTGTATAAGAGCGTAAGAATGTGGTACTATTTTTATGAGTAAGTGAACTTGTGTGTGTATAACTGCATAGGTGAGTAAATGGGAGTGTGATTAATTATTTGCATGACTGACTAGGTATGTGAGTATGTCTATGGATGATTGGCGGTGTCTGAGTGTCTATATAGGTATATAAATGCATATGATAGTCCTGTACTGAGTGACTGTAAGTATGAGTGACTCTACAGGTGAGTGAGTGGAGGTGTGTGTAGACCTAAAAGTCAATGAGTGTGTATGTAGTTATTGGTATTGGAGTATCTATGGTTTTGAGAATGGAAGTCTGAAATTTTGAGTCGGTGTATCAAAGGTTATATTAGGGTGTGAGAAGATGCACTATTTTATCACATGGATGACGTCATCAGTGATGTCATCAGTGATGTCATTTGAGATGTCATCAGTGATGTCACTGACCATGTCATGAGTGATGTAATATGTGACGTCATCAGCAGTGCATTGCGGGGGCGCGAGTTATAGTTAGCTGAACTAACTATAACAGGGGAATTTCTAGGGTTTTGTACGAGGGAAATGTCCAGCTAACTATAACGCCCCTGAAACCTATGGTTTTTTCAGTGAATTTCTAAGGTTTTTTAAATGCCAATTCCTAACTATAACGCCCCTGAAACCTTTGGTTTTTTCAGTGAATTTCAAAGGTTTTTTAAATGGCAATTCCTAACTATAACGTGCATGAAACCTATGTTTTTTTCAGTGAATTTCAAAGGTTTTTTAAATGCTAATTCCTAGCTATATCAGGCCTGAAACCTGTTTTTTTCAGTGAATTTCAAAGGTTTTTTAAATGCTAATTCCTATCTATAACTTATCTCTGAAGATATCATGTTTAATGATTTTGATTGGATTTCTATATTTTTCAAATCCAGTGTGTCATTTCATTAATTACATTTTTGTTAAAATACTTTTTTATCACCATTTTTAAATGTATTTT
Source organism: Triturus cristatus (assembly GCF_964204655.1). Lineage (NCBI taxonomy): Eukaryota > Metazoa > Chordata > Amphibia > Caudata > Salamandridae > Triturus > Triturus cristatus. The sequence goes on from NC_140579.1 coordinate 594,960,883, forward strand.
TTCAATTAATTCTTTTAAAAATTAAAAAATATTATTTGAACTTAATGGTTTTTCAAACATATTTTTTTTATATTTTTCAAAATATTTTTTTAACTATATGTGCAAAACTTTATTTTATATATTTTTTTCAATGTTTTTGGATCCGCGCACCCTAAGCGCACCGTTCTCGATCCCTACGCGATAGCATCCGCGCATGGTATGCGTCGGGTACGTGGTTAGTGCGCGATTTCAATGCGACCGGTACGCGACTCCTAGCCTATACGCGTCACGTTCGATGCACGTAACGTGGCGTTTACGCGCTTCCGCGATGCGTCATCTGCGTCTCTGACGCGGTAGGTCTGCGGATCCCGTGAAAAATGTAATATTTAAAAAAACACATTTATGTATTGCATGTGAATATTAATTGAAGACAAACTCTAAACTAGTCTTAAAACTAATATATTTTGACATCTAATCCTATATTTCTTTTTAATTCAATTTCGCGGATGCGCGCTGTGTGCGTACTGCGTAAGCGCACGGTGCGCGGATCCCACGTGACCTGCAAAAAAAGAGATTTGATTGGTTCATTACACTTCCTGTTCTAACTACTGAAAGACCCCACTCATTTCAATCATTCTTCTTTGAGCTTCTTTGGAGAACCACCTCTTTGGAGAGAAGAACATTTTTTATACTAAGTTTACACTTAGCTCTAATTTTTTTCAACCATAAATGGCTTCAGGGCAGCAGGTATCACCTGCATCACCTCAAACCTCTGAGGATGAATTTTTGCCGGAGTCACCACGCAAAGAACGTTTCTCTTCAGTGGTATGGAAATGTTTTACTTTTCCCGAGGGGCAGAATAAAACCAATGCCACCTTGGTCACATGCAAGATTTGCAAAAGAGTCCTATCGAGAGGGGATCCTAACAAGAAATACTCTTGTGGCACGGCAAGTATGATGAAGCACATGAGGACCCTTCATCCAAACAATCTTGCAAAAGAAGAGTGCCGACGGATGAGAAACACTCCTGCTCCTGCGCCATCCACCTCATCGCAGCCGAGCACATCAAGAGTGCATCCATCAGACCAAACCTTGGACATCCGTCCTCAATTTCAATTTTTAAAAGTGCTCTGCACTAAGTGCAATAAGACTTTGTGCTATGGCGAGCAGTCGATCGATCTGATCTGCCGCCGCCAAGAAAGTCATATTTGCTAGGTTTTTTTTTGTTTTTTTTATTGTTCCCTGAAGTTCATTTTTTGGTTTCTCCTGTTTTGTTTTTGGGATTTTTTTTTCAGAAAAACCAAAACAATCACAAAATTGTTCAGAAAACCCCCCCCAAAAATATAAAAGAAGAAAGAAGAAAAAAAAAAGTTCTTGTAAGAACTAACTTTCCTGGTTTAAAAAAAGAGCTAAATTTCTTTGTTAGTGTGTGAAAGTTTAGATGAATGTATGTGTAGTACGTAATTGACTGAATGAATGCATTAGCAGCGTATGGTGAATGTATAAGTGCAGAACTGTAAGGAAGTGCTGCAGCATCACACAGTAACCTCTTTAGCTAAAGTGTGCTGTAGTACTTCCGAAGCACAGGGATGCAACATATGTACATAAATATGTTGCAAATCTATGTTTCTGTCTGCACGGCTGCTTAAACTGCAGCCATGTGGTGACACAGGCACCCTTGCACAATAGTGCAAGGATATCTGTGTCATGTGCTGTTTGTTTTTCTACAGGAAGACACACCTTCCTGTACAAAAACAATGAGAAAATGCATTTTTCTCCTTCAATGTATGCTGAACATTTCAGCATGCACTGAAGATATAATATTGTGGAGAAATTAAAACAATTCTCTTTGTTGTGCTTTCCTACACCAATTGTAGAATGGTGCACCATTCACACACATATGGAGATTTATGATTTCTGATAAATCTAGACATGTGTCTTGTTCTATGAGTATTAAGTGCAATCATGCACAACAACACTTATAGAACACCCTTTCAACACAAAGTGGTCTAAATGATGAGGTTGTATTTACAGAGTGCCTTTTCCTCTCTTTGTAAATATAAAAGAGTGTCTTGCACAATAACTATGTTCCAAAAAGTGACATATTTCCGTTTTTAAATTTCCTTGCGAATGATAAAAGTAAGCACAGAGTTTTGTCTGCAAAGATGTTCAAAGAAGAATGATTGAAATGATTGCGGTCCTTCAACAGCTAAAAACGTGAAATATTATGAACCCCTCAAATCTCTTTTTTTGCAGGTCACATGATATCTGATTATGGTCAGATTTCAAAACTACATAAACAGAGTGTTTTTAGAAACGTGTTTCAACTTTGTAGCTTCTTGCAGGCCTCTTCATTCTGCATATTGAGACTTAGTTAAACTTACCTTCACAGTAATAGGTATAAAAAATGGTATTCATTTTGTGCTGTTTTTCATTCAAACACAAATTGTTAAAAATTGCTTATTTTAAAATTTGGATCTGTGAAAGAAAAAAAAAAAGTTATAACATATAATAATACATTTTTTACAACACAACATAATTTCCACAAAGCAAATTTGTTTGCCTTTTTTGCTGTTCTCAGAATATATTGAATTTCACTAGAAATACTGATTTCAATGGTACTCATCACTTAACAGCGGGCAAAAAAAAAACAATCAGAAAGATTGTTAAAAAAAAACAACATACTATTCTCAGTAAAATACCAGAAAATACAAATCATACATATATGAAATGCTTACAGATTACAAAATGTTATAACTTTAACTTATAAAAACTGTAAATGTTGCCGCATTAAAATAATCACCGAATAAATGACCACCAAAAAGTCCATAATTCAAAAATATACCTTTCCTTGAGGCAAAATGGTATTTTTGCACTTCTTCTTTATGTAAATTGTCCAATGGTAGTCCTCTTAAATTATAATAATAAATTCCTCGGAGAGTGAATTATCTTCCTAAAACTTTGGCTTTAAAAATATTAGGTAGGAATTTTGTAATTCCCTAGGCAAACGTTGTTTGAAAACCAACTGGGCATCATTGCAAAGTGTCCAGCCTTTGGCACATTTTAGATAGGTAGTGTAATGTCCAGATGTGGTGGAAGGACTATCATGAAAAATTATTGCAATTGCTACAAAAGTCCTTCCTGATATTGATACTTGTGTTGCTACAAACTGCTTTATTAAAGTATCCAATTTTCTTCCATCAGCTGTACAACGTTGCATCATTCAAATTATGTATTTTCCTTATTTTGTTAAGAATAATGTGGATAACATTTCTGATTTACATTGGCTACACTCCATGTTTTGAATTGCACCTTTCACTAATTTATTGAAATACACTGATTTACAGTCTGGTAATGTTAAATACAGAAATCTCTCAGTGTCTACATTGGTGCTACATGTATACATGCAATTTTCACAATAATGTTCCCATTTGTAAGAAAGGCCAAAAATATTTTCTATTTCTACACCTTCATTTTCAAAAATTGTAAGCATATACATTAAAAATTCCTGAGCATCTTGTTGGATATTTTGTGTAAATTGTGTAGAACCAGAACACACATCCAAAAGATTACGAACATCTGAAACAGATTGTATTTTACTTCTATCTGTTGTCAATTTTTCATAAACAGAATGCAACAGAAAACATAATCTTTTTTCCCGATTCTGCATAATTTGTGCTTGCAAACCTTCCAGATATAAAACAACATTGACCACTACATTAGCATAGCAGTTGATACCAGAACTATTTTCAAACTGATAACCAACAATCTCTTCAACAGTGTCCAATTTCTTTTTACCTGCAATCGCAACATTATCTTGCTCTTTTCCCTTCTTGACATCTTCAGTACAGATATTCTCTAACCTTCTTTTTCGACAAACCACACGCTTTTCAAATACAGGATATTGACCTAAATTTGGAGCATACACCCTTCTTAACCTATTATACTCTTTTACACAGTTTGCCTCTGCAGTAACCTTTGTCTCATCAAAATCAATCAAAAACAAACCAGATAATGTTCTAACTCGCGACAAAGCAACATATGCCATACCCTCTTTAAATACAGTAGATCCAATGTTCACCAATGCACTGTCTACACTTAATCCTTGAGATTTATGAATAGTCACTGCATATGCCAGAGAAAATGGAAATTGTTTCCTACGGACATATAAATCTTTAACAAGCAAAAAACGAACTGAACAACGACCAATTTCTTTAACTTCATCAATCTGATCAAATTTAATTTTTAAAAATTCAATTCCTTCTTTTTTCTGATAATTCACAAAATCCACCACTTTACCCATTGCACCATTAACTAAACCTTTCTCTACATCCAAATTACGCCTTAAAATTACCCGACAGTTTACACACACATACAGGGGGTCGATTCCGATCCTGGATAAACCGGGTATGAACCGTCGGACGGAGCGTTTTCTCCGTCCGACTCGTACCCGGTAGAAATACCTTACAAACATGCAAGTACGATTCGTACGCAAACACCATTTGCGTACGAATCGTAAAAAACACCGACCAAACAAAAAATACCCACAATTCTGATCCGGGACACCGCGGATGTGACGTCCGGACGGAGTCAGGCAGCGTTTCACGAACCAGCAAGTACGATTCGTACCGACGTCACTCCGCACGGACAATATTTTACGGGAGCCAAAAACTGTAGGGAAATCAGGACGACGCGCACAAGGAGCACCTGTACGCGACGGACAGCCATGGACCCAAACCTACGTGTCATCCCGGCCCTCATTGCAGTCCACCTGGTGTACAGGAACCGACGCAGACGCCGCAGAAGGTCAGAACAACACCCAGGGGCAAAGGAAGGGGGTAGGGGCAGGAAACTTAACCCCCACCTAAATCAAACATGCCCTGTACATACCTGACCCCCAGGGCCTGGTCACTTCGGAGGTGGGGGCGTCTCCACCAAGGCCTGCGTCCGCCACAACGGAAGTCAACATGGACATGAACCGGCAACACAACAATTGTGGTACGCACCGTACCCACGTCGTAAGAGCGTGGGTATGGGTCGTACCACGCCCACCCCTACGTCACCCCAACAATGGCGGTACGGCCCCTACCCACGTCCCAAAGGCATGGGTACGAGCCGTACCGCCATTCTTGGGGTGACGTAGGGGTGGGCGTGGTACGACCCGTACCCACGCTATTAAGGCGTGGGTACGGTGCGTACCCCTACGGCACCCCAACAATGGTGGTACGGCCCGTACCCATGCCCCCAGAGCGTGGGTATGGCCTGTACCACGCGTACCCCTACGTCACCGCCACAATGGTGGTACGGCCCGTACACACGTCCCACAGGCATGGGTACGGCCCGTACCACCATTGCAGTGGCGATGTAGGGGTACGCTTGGTACGGGCCGTACCAACGTCCCACAGGCATGGGTACGGCCCGTACCACCATTGCAGTAGCGATGTAGGGGTACGCTTGGTATGAGCCGTACCCACGTCCTAAAGGCATGGGTACGGTACGTACCCCTACGGCACCCCAACAATGGGGGTACGACCCGTACCCATGCCTCAAGGACGTGGGTACAGCCCGTACCAAGCGTACCCCTACATCGCCACTGCAATGGTGGTACCCTGTGGGACGTGGGGAAGGGTCGTACCACGCCAGTGGACAGACACATAGGGGTGTGTGCCTATCACTCCCAGCAGTGCCCAGACATGAGGGGTGGGTGCCTATCACTCCCAGCAGTGCCCAGACATATGAGGGGTGGGTGCAGAGTCCTCTCAGCAGTGCACAGACATAGGAGGGGTGGGGGCAGAGTCCTCCCAGCAGTGCCCAGACATAGGAGGGGTGGGTGCAGAGTCCCCCCAGCAGTGCCCAGACATAGGAGGGGTGGGTGCAGAGTCCCCCCAGCAGTGCCCAGACATATGAGGGGTGGGTGCCTAACACTCCCAGCAGTGCCCAGACATAGGAGGGGTGGGTGCAGAGTCCTCCCAGCAGTGCCCAGACATAGGAGGGGTGGGTGCCTATCACTCCCAGCAGTGCCCAGACACAGGAGGGGTGGGTGCAGAGTCCTCCCAGCAGTGCCCAGACATATGAGGGGTGGGTGCAGAGTCCTCCTAGCAGTGCCCAGACATGAGGGGTGGGTGCAGAGTCCTCCCAGCAGTGCCCAGACATAGGAGGGGCGGGTGCAGAGTCCTCCCAGCAGTGCCCAGACATATGAGGGGTGGGTGCCTATCACTCCCAGCAGTGCCCCGACATGAGGGGTGGGTGCAGAGTCCTCCCAGCAGTGGCCAGACATATGAGGGGTGGGTGCAGAGTCCTCCCAGCAGTGCCCAGACATAGGAGGGGCGGGTGCAGAGTCCTCCCAGCAGTGCCCAGACATAGGAGGGGCGGGTGCAGAGTCCTCCCAGCAGTGCCCAGACATATGAGGGGTGGGTGCCTATCACTCCCAGCAGTGCCCAGACACAGGAGTGGTGGGTGCCTAACACTCCCAGCAGTGCCCAGAAATGAGGGGTGGGTGCCTATCACTCCCAGCAGTGCCCAGACATATGAGGGGTGGGTGCAGAGTCCTCCCAGCAGTGCCCAGACATAGGAGGGGTGGGTGCAGAGTCCTCCCAGCAGTGCCCAGACATAGGAGGGATGGGTGCCTATCACTCCCAGCAGTGCCCAGACATAGTGCGGGTGGGTGCCTAACACTCCCAGCAGTGCCCAGACATGAGGGGTGGGTGCCTATCACTCCCAGCAGTGCCCAGACATGAGGGGTGGGTGCAGAGTCCTCCCAGCAGTGCCCAGACATTGGAGGGGTGGGTGCAGAGTCCCCCCAGCAGTGCCCAGACATAGGAGGGGTGGGTGCAGAGTCCCCCCAGCAGTGCCCAGACATATGAGGGGTGGGTGCCTAACACTCCCAGCAGTGCCCAGACGTAGGAGGGGTGGGTGCAGAGTCCTCCCAGCAGTGCCCAGACATAGGAGGGGTGGGTGCAGAGTCCTCCCAGCAGTGCCCAGACATAGGAGGGGTGGGTGCCTATCACTCCCAGCAGTGCCCAGACACAGGAGGGGTGGGTGCAAAGTCCTCCCAGCATTGCCCAGACATAGGAGGGGTGGGTGCCTAACACTCCCAGCAGTGCCCAGACATGAGTGGTGGGTGCCTATCACTCCCAGCAGTGCCCAGACATGAGGGGTGGGTGCCTATCACTCCCAGCAGTGCCCAGACATAGGAGGGGTGGGTGCAGAGTCCTCCCAGCAGTGCCCAGACATAGGAGGGGCGGGTGCAGAGTCCTCCCAGCAGTGCCCAGACATAGGAGGGGTGGGTGCAGAGTCCCCCCAGCAGTGCCCAGACATATGAGGGGTGGGTGCCTATCACTCCCAGCAGTGCCCAGACACAGGAGGGGTGGGTGCAGAGTCCTCCCAGCAGTGCCCAGACATATGAGGGGTGGGTGCCTATTATTCCCAGCAGTGCCCAGACACAGGAGGGGTGGGTGCCTATCACTCCCAGCAGTGCCCAGACATAGGAGGGGTGGGTGCCTAACACTCCCAGCAGTGCCCAGACATGAGGGGTGGGTGCCTATCACTCCCAGCAGTGCCCAGACATATGAGGGGTGGGTGCAGAGTCCTCCCAGCAGTTCCCAGACATAGGAGGGGTGGGTGCAGAGTCCTCCCAGCAGTGCCCAGACATATGAGGGGTGGGTGCCTATCACTCCCAGCAGTGCCCAGACATAGGAGGGGTGGGTGCCTAACACTCCCAGCAGTGCCCAGACATGAGGGGTGGGTGCCTATCGCTCCCAGCAGTGCCCAGACATGAGGGGTGGGTGCAGAGTCCTCCCAGCAGTGCCCAGACATATGAGGCTTGGGTGCAGAGTCCTCCCAGCAGTGCCCAGACATAGGAGGGGCGGGTGCAGAGTCCTCCCAGCAGTGCCCAGACATAGGAGGGGTGGGTGCCTATCACTCCCAGCAGTGCCCAGGCACAGGAGGGGTGGGTGCAGAGTCCTCCCAGCAGTGCCCAGACACATGAGGGGTGGGTGCCTATCACTCCCAGCAGTGCCCAGACATAGGAGGGGTGGGTGCCTATCACTCCCAGCAGTGCCCAGACATAGGAGGGGTGGGTGCCTAACACTCCCAGCAGTGCCCAGACATGAGGGGTGGGTGCCTATCACTCCCAGCAGTGCCCAGACATAGGAGGGGTGGGTGCCTATCACTCCCAGCAGTGCCCAGACATAGGAGGGGTGGGTGCCTAACACTCCCAGCAATGCCCAGACATGAGGGGTGGGTGCCTATCACTCCCAGCAGTGCCCAGACATGAGGGGTGGGTGCCTATCACTCCCAGCAGTGCCCAGACATGAGGGGTGGGTGCAGAGTCCTCCCAGCAGTGCCCAGACATAGGAGGGGCGGGTGCAGAGTCCTCCCAGCAGTGCCCAGACATAGGAGGGGCGGGTGCAGAGTCCTCCCAGCAGTGCCCAGACATAGGAGGGGTGGGTGCCTAACACTCCCAGCAGTGCCCAGACATATGACACATGCATACCCACCCCTGGTGCTGGCAGCACAATACACACAATGAGAGCATGCAACAAGACTGTATACTCATGTGCCACCCTACTAAACTAAGAGACCCAAAGGGAACATACACTGTCACGCACATTCCAGGACTGATAGGAATGTACAGGTGCTGGGGCAGCCAACAAGTTGTTGCCTCCCATGGAAGGAAAAGGGTGGAGTACCCACAGATACAATGCCCACAATTGTCAGTCAGGTGACCAAAGACCCTGCAGAACACGTAACACATGTGTGCGAGGCTGGGAGTACACACATGCATGGGGCGTAAAAGGGAACATGTCCACATGAAGTCATGTCAATATACTCCATACACTAGTACAGTGACCACCAAGGATGCCACAAATGATGCAGGTGGAGACATTGCTGAGCAGGCATGGCCAAAGTTGAAGGGATCCGTCACACATCCAGGATATGTAGACACAGCTCAGCACAACAATTGGGAAACAGCCTGCAGGGAAGATGTCAGGGTCCACAGAGGAAGGAACACACCTTGGGACAAAATCACCATACAGTAAGAGCACACATGACCAAGGATTATTTGCAGAGCCCTTGTGATGGCACACAGATACCAGGGTCCACCCCATGAGCAGCACACTACAACATTTCCCAGACACCTAACACATTATCACCACCCCAAATCATGGAGCTGCACCACCAACAGCAAGTCCAGGAAAGCATAAGTGTGCAAAAGAAAAACAAAATGCTTTATTCAGCATTCAAAATAAATTGTTTTAAATGTCCACTATTTACAAGGCCCATGGGCCAGGCCATTAGCAAAGTCCTGGGGGGGTACACATCGGGACGTGTGTCCCCTAGCTTGCCTGCACAGTTCACATGTCCATTTCATCCACAGAAGGGGGGGCATCATGTGGGGGGAAGGACCAGGCACCGCAGGGACACGAGGGGCAAGGGTAGGTGTTGTGGGTGCAGGGACGGACTACTCCACCACAGGGGGTGGGGCAGCGCCAAAGGTGGATTCCAGCATGGCGCTACACACTACTGCCAGGTCGCCCAGCGTCTCCCCTGCACCCGAATGAACCACAGGCCCCAAGGAGGGGGGGGGGGTCAGAGGGATAGGTTGCAGCGCTACTGGGGGAGGGTGTGGACAGGGGGGGGACTCAACTCCCCTGCCCGGGGACTCTCTCGACCGCTTGCGGGGTGGTGTCACCCTGGGGCTGAGGGACAGACTGGCCATGAAGGACTCCTTGTCCGACTGTTGGGCAGGGGAGCTAAGGGGAGTGGTTTTGGAGGAAGTGGGTCTTGAGGAATGTGGACTCCCACTCTGGCTGCATGGCTGCCGTTTGCCCCCAGACCCAGTGGGTGTGCCTACTTCCCCCTGTGTGTGCATGACTGGAGGAGTGCGCTTTGCCTTCCCTGGTGGTGTGCTGCCTGTGTCTGGTGGGGTGCGTGCATGGGGACGTCTGGGTGTGCGTGGGACAGGCATGGGAGTAGGAAGTGTGGATGGTGCAGGGGTAGGGGGGGACGGAGCGCTGCTGGAGATCCACTGCTGCAGTCAGTGAGGAGTCTATGGACTTCAGCAACATCCGTTGATCAGACATCGCTGCTGACATGCCCTCCATGTACGACAACATCTGTGTCAGCAGTCTGGTGTGCTCATGGAGGACAGTAAGCATCGATGCCTGACCAACCTGCAACTGCCGCTGAATGTCCACAGACTCGGCATTGACGGCAGCAGGGGAGACAGGGGCAGGGGGTGTGGTGCCTGGCCCGAAGGAGACCTGTTGGCGCCTAGCACGAACGGAAGGGACCCGAGCAGGTGGGAGGTGGGTGATGGGAATGGAGGGGGCAGCGACAGATGGAGTGCTGCTCTCAGCTCTGGGAGCAGCGTCCGCCCTCTCAGGGAGCTCAGCCTGGGACCCGTCAGCGTCATAGTCGGTGGTGGGACTGGACAGGTCCTCCGCCGCACTCCCCTCCGCCTCCGTGCCACTCGCTGAGACAGACTCGCCAGCACTGGTGGCACCGCTGCTGGATCCCTCCTCAATTTCCGTGCCAGTGTCTCCCTCGGTTTCCCCCGACGATGCTGAGGGCAAGGTGAAGAGACAGGAAATAATCAGATACCTGTACACATATGACACATGATTCAAAACTACATAGGTCACAGTGCATAGCATGAAAAGCAACATGAGTAACATATACAATACTACGCACATATGTAGGCCCTGCACCACACAGTTGGTTGACCCACCATGCCACTGAGAAACAATGGAGAGCATGACACAACAGCAAAGAACTTGATATCAAATTAGACAGAGGAGCAAGTCTCTGGTGACAGTCGAGTACAGCATCTGGACCACACACCGTAGCCAAAAAAGGGATGAGCAGGAACCATGTCTTGTAACATTTGGCACATGCTGCTTTGCAAATACATTAAACCATGCCCAACATGACTGGGTCACTGCATGTTGAGTGTATGTCCAGACAATCATCACACACAGGCCAGACCTGGCAAGGACACATACGGTTTGGACATGTAGGCCTTTCCCGCACAAACCCCCCCCCCTACCTGAGACAATGTGAGTGACACAGAGGAAGTACTTACACCTCTTACTCAGGGATTACTAAAATGCCCTTCAAAAAATCCTGAATGTACACGAACTAACCCTTGTGCGCCTGTCCACACATAAAATTGACAAACAACCATCATCAGATAGTTGTACCAAAACACACTGGCACCGGCCACTGTGAGTATGCACAAGCCAAATTGGGTCACCCTGTACAGTGGACACATGTTGCACACTTTACATATATACACATTAGGCCAGGGTACAATGCCACAGAGCCCAACCTATGCTGAAGACACAGTGAATGTCCACATTGTTGGATGACACACATGATACCTAGGAAAAGGTGCCCCAGGGGACTGTAGTGGCCACACTCCTCCATGGTCCGGGATGGATATGACTGCAACAGAAGCAAACGTCCCTGCACTATGCAAATCTCCCACTTATGCACATCATGTCTGAGGCCACAACATTGGTCATGCATGCTGTAAGGCAGTACACTTTTCAGACACACTCCTATGTCGGGACTCAGCATCAGTGCCAACTAACATGGACCCCACATTGACGGAACTGGCCAGGGCACAGGCAAGGTCCCAACACATGTTACACACCACCCCCACACATGATGATGCAAGCATTGGGCACTTGGATTAACTGGCAGCCTAGATGACCTTGTGCAAGAGTGACTACACACAGACCAGGGAACACGTGTCAAGGAGGGGAAGGGAGGAAGAACAGCACCGGTTTACTTTGGGCAACAGGATGTGTACTGCACATATGAACCCTGGCAGTGTATCCATGCAACTGCGCACTTCCAAAACCTGGTGACACACAACATCAATACACCTGCTACATGTCACAGAGACACACATGTGAACAATTCGGCTGGTTTGAACAGGGCATAGTATGCAGCAAAATCATTGCACCTTCATCATAGGGACATTATCCTCTGGGGAAGGCCAAATGCACGACGTGGCATTGAAAGTACACAGGTGGAATGAGGGGTGCAACACAATCACTGATCCCGGCTCACACTGTGCATCACAAGCTACACCACGATTATGTACATCACCTCAAAGCAGTCACATGCCCCAGGCCACTGGCGCAACCTCAGCAGGGTACACAGACACACACAGGCACACAAACATCACTCTGCACATGTGGCACTAGACCAGGGGCTGTCACAGGTGTGGGGCAGGCTCAGCACGTCAGACACACAGCACTGCTCCCTGCTCACATCAGATGGGTAATGTATATGCATCCCTCATGCAGCTGGGGTGGAACACTCCACTTAGACACTCACCCACAGGACAGGGGACTTACACACACACCAATGTCCAGGGGACGAACACATCATTTGGACACTCTCACCACAGGTACACTCAACTCACACACATCTGTGGGTACAGTCACCTGTCTCCCTGGGTGGAACACAGAATCACATCCGGACTGTAGAAACAACATTCCCAAGAGGATTAGCCAGGCTGAATGTGGCATGCACCATGCAGTGATTGTCACAGTGAGCACTATGCAAGTGAGGAGTGCAGACATGCACTACAGCATGCTCTGCATGGGAGACATGAGGCATTGCCCCCCCTGGGACCCACTCTAATGAACATTGCATGTCTGTCACACCTGGACACAATGCCAGAAGTGACAGCCACAAAAAAGGGGCACAGTCTAAGCTAATGGAGTCAGCACTCACCTGCTCCCCTGGTCTCCCATACAGGCAAGGGTACTGTGGGAGGATCACATCCAGCAGGGCCTGGTTCTCCTCCTGTGTGAATGGCTGGGCCCTCTCCACAGACCTGGACATGGTGCCAGAGGAATCACGAGCAGCAGCAGTGGTGTGGAATGAAAGGTTGTGCAGGCAAGTGCTCTCTCATGGGGCCTGGATGCCTTATATTTGCCTTGCTGGCCAGTTTCATTTACAGGAGTACAGAGTGATTGGTCAATCTCATTTGCATCCTACGTTTCCTCCAATCCCTTTAAACCTACCCCAGTGTGTGCCTTTGCATGTTATAAAAAATGAGCATGATGTCAAGTCAACAACCACTTTGCAACTTTGTATATTGTCTCCAACCGACTTCTGCTGGCCACCTGAAGAAAAAATTTAAACTTGAAACTGGGTCTCCATGACAACCAACATGCATTTAGGCCCTTATACTTGTCCCTCATGTGTCCCCTATGTAATTTCACTATACACACACAGGTACGGAGCATTCCACGCCCCTAGGGCACCACTACTCCAGTGATACGGTCCGTATGGTTGTGTCGCCGTAGGCATACGCCATGGTGATACGGACCTTACACACGCGTGTACGGACCGTATCACTATGGCGTTCGCCTACGGCGACACACTCATAGTGGTACGGACCCTACACACGCATTTACGGACCGTATCACCATGGCGTACGCCTACGGCGACACAACCATAGTGGTACGGACCCTACACACGCGTGTACGGACCGTATCAGCATGGCGTACGCCTACGGCGACACAACCATAGTGGTACGGACCCTACACACGCGTGTACGGACCGTATCAGCATGGCGTACGCCTACGGCGACAGTACGGACCGTATCAGCATGGCGTACACCTATGGCGACACAACCATAGTGGTACGGACCCTACACACGCATATACGGACCGTATCAGCATGGCGTATGCCTACGGCGACACAACCATAGTGGTACGGACCCTACACACGCGTGTACCGACCGTATCAGCATGGCGTACGCCTACGGCGACACAACCATGGTGATAAGGACCCTACACACGCCCTCAGAGCGTGTGTACGGTGCGTTTCACACCTTACACTGGTGACAGGCGGCACACAGAAAGGAATTGAGCTGTCATACTTGGCCGAGGCTGGACATCAAGTCATTGTCAGTGCAGTCCTACATGTCTCGGGCCTAGGTGTGTCAGGCTGTGATGTGGCACAAATCTCCTCATGTTTGAACCCAGTAGATGTGTGATGAGCTGTGTACACATGTCATGTGTCAAGCTGCACTATGTGCCACACATCCCATTCACACCTTTGACATGTGTGCATGTAGTACAGACTTGTGGAGCACTGCGTCACTGGCATGGCACAGTCGCCAACACCCGCAACTGTCCCCTGATGCCAGGTACACGGATAATGACACGTGACATGTGACTACCGGCTTTGCACAATGTGAGCATGATGTCAAGTCAACAACCACTTTGCAACTTTGTATATTGTCTCCAACCGACTTCTGCTGGCCACCTGAAGAAAAAATGTAAACTTGAAACTGGGTCTCCATGACAACCAACATGCATTTAGGCCCTTATACTTGTCCCTCATGTGTCCCCTATGTAATTTCACTATACACACACAGGTACGGAGCATTCCACGCCCCTAGGGCACCACTACTCCAGTGATACGGTCCGTATGGTTGTGTCGCCGTAGGCATACGCCATGGTGATACGGACCTTACACACGCGTGTACGGACCGTATCACTATGGCGTTCGCCTACGGCGACACACTCATAGTGGTACGGACCCTACACACGCATTTACGGACCGTATCACCATGGCGTACGCCTACGGCGACACAACCATAGTGGTACGGACCCTACACACGCGTGTACGGACCGTATCAGCATGGCGTACGCCTACGGCGACACAACCATAGTGGTACGGACCCTACACACGCGTGTACGGACCGTATCAGCATGGCGTACGCCTACGGCGACAGTACGGACCGTATCAGCATGGCGTACACCTATGGCGACACAACCATAGTGGTACGGACCCTACACACGCATATACGGACCGTATCAGCATGGCGTATGCCTACGGCGACACAACCATAGTGGTACGGACCCTACACACGCGTGTACCGACCATATCAGCATGGCGTACGCCTACGGCGACACAACCATGGTGATAAGGACCCTACACACGCCCTCAGAGCGTGTGTACGGTGCGTTTCACACCTTACACTGGTGACAGGCGGCACACAGAAAGGAATTGAGCTGTCATACTTGGCCGAGGCTGGACATCAAGTCATTGTCAGTGCAGTCCTACATGTCTCGGGCCTAGGTGTGTCAGGCTGTGATGTGGCACAAATCTCCTCATGTTTGAACCCAGTAGATGTGTGATGAGCTGTGTACACATGTCATGTGTCAAGCTGCACTATGTGCCACACATCCCATTCACACCTTTGACATGTGTGCATGTAGTACAGACTTGTGGAGCACTGCGTCACTGGCATGGCACAGTCGCCAACACCCGCAACTGTCCCCTGATGCCAGGTACACGGATAATGACACGTGACATGTGACTACCGGCTTTGCACAATGTGAGTATGTCATGTGTGTGTCATGTGTTCCCATAAGCTTGCTGTTGGTGTACTGTCTAATGCATCAGCAGTTGCTGCATCCAACATGTGCATGTGTGTGGATGGGCGTGGCACACTATTATGCACACCAGGACACATGTGGAATCAGACGTAACGTGTGTATGTATGCATCGAACATGGACTTGCGAGACAAGGACATATCTGCGTAGTTTCAATGTCTGTGTGATCAGTTTTGACATGTACCCCTTCATGGCAAGGTGTGTGGTCTGTCCTTTTTTCTGGGACATGTGACCTGTCCCTCTAGTGTTCCGCAACCTGTCTGTATGATAAACATCCTTTTCCTGCACACATGTGGATGTCTGTCACTCCTGTAATGCGTCTGCCTGTTCACTTACACTGGCCCACAGCTAGTCTCATGCCATGTCATGTTGAGCTTGTGACCACGTTTGTAGATGGCTCTTGGTAGGAGTGTCACCTGCCTGGCATACGTGTCCAGGATATATTGCACAGACCTGACTCTGCATGTAGCATATGTGTATTGGCTGTTCAACATGTGCTCAGTACATTGACAGTGTTGTTGTACTGTACTCACTCTTCGTTGTCCCTTCCAAATTACTGTAGGGCTCTGCCTCTCCCCCGACCAATCCCAGACTTGGCTGCCCTGAGGGAACGTGACTGTATACACCGCTACCGCTTCACCCAACGGTTGATTCTGAACTTGACAGCAAGGCTGGCACCACACCTCCAACCGCTACGCAGGTATCCTACTGCACTGACACCCAAGATGAAGGTGATGCCAGCCCTACATTTCTCTGCCACGGATACGTTCCAACATACCATTGTTCATGTGGGTGGCATGTCCCAGACCATGTTCAGCCGTGTCCTGCATGATTTTTTAGAGGCCAAGTTGCTTCACCTGGATGAGTTTATACATTTCCCAACTCCTGAGCAGTTGACAGGTGTCAAGGGTGACTTCTATGCCCTGGGAGGGATGCCCCATGCCATTGGGTCTATTGATGGGACACATGTGGCTTTGGTACCACCACAGGCACAGGAGGTAGCCTATAGGAACAGGAAACATTACCACTCCATTAATGCCCTTGTGGTGTGTCTTGCCAACATGGTGATTTCCCATGTCTGTGCTCGTTTTCCAGGGTCAGCACACGATGCCTACATCATGAGGCATAGCAGGGTGCCTGAAATTATACTGCAGCTGCGCAACGAACGAGCATGTCTTGTTGGTGGGTATACTCTGTTACTCCTGTATTTAGCGTCATCTTTCTGTCTTACTGCTTCTCCTGACCCACTTCTGTCCATGATGTTTCCATGTAGGAGACTCTGGCTATCCCAACATGCCATGGCTGATCACACCTCTCTGCAACCCCAGAACGGCTGCCGATCACCGGTACAACAACGCCCATGGGCAGACCAGGCGAGTGATAGAGAGGACCTTTGGCCTCCTGAAGAGCCGCTTCCGGTGCCTCGACAAGACCGGCGGCGCACTCCCATATGCACCGGTGAAGGACTGCAAAATCTTCCTCGTGTGCTGCATGCTGCACAACATGGCAGTGAAGAAAGCTGTGCCACTCATCCTGGATCCGGAAGAGCAGGAACATCCACCCGTGGAGGACGAGGGGCTTGGTGACGAGGCAAGTGATGTTGAGGAGGAGGAGGAAGAGGACATCCGGAGTCGGCTCATACGCAACTTCTTTGCTTAGTGGTGAGTTGCAGTGTCTGAGTGTGCACGCATTGAGCCTTGTGTGGCATGTGTTGCAATGTGTGGGTCCATCTGCATGTCTGGCAAGTAAGTCAGAGGTGTGTTTGGATGTGTCACTCGAGTAATGGTGAAATAATAGTATGTCTTACCTGAGACACTATTTTCACCTAGCATGTTGACAACCTTATATGTGTCGAGTACATGCCCATGCATGCGGATGTGCTTCTTTTGGCTCACTTCTTGTGTGTCTCTCATCCCCAGGTATTTGCGCATGCTGTCTGCTGGTGGCATTGTTGTGCTCCTGCTATTCCTCATGAATACAGCAACGTGTGCTGAATCAGCGTAACATGCACGGACATGTCGAAAAATCAACTTAGGGTAAGGGATGCACCACGGCTTTTTGGGTGTGCTATGTGTTTGGAATGTGTGTGCACTGCTCCTGTTCATGTTTGGTTACTTAGCATACATGTAAAATCACCATGACTCACATGACATGGAGCTGGATTCACCTGAATTGATAGTCACACTTGGTGACAGTCATCTGTAATGTGATTGTGGATTGTGATGAAGGCATCAATGTGTGTAACACTGCCCTCGGAAACATACAGGATGCACCGGGTTGACATAGTGTGGGACATCCCCATTAGTGGTTCAATGGTGAATTGCAGCCTCTCCGTGAGCAGCACAGGGTGTTTGCCTCAAACCTGTCACTTGTGTGCCAGTTCTATGGGTTTCCTGCATCTGTGGTGCAAGGGGGGTGCCAGTGTAGGTTTGAGTTGTTCATCCACATGACCTGTGCATCTGTTAATATAGATGCATTTGCCTTCTGGCGAACATGACTAATAAAGGTGTCCCTCAGCCTCCAAGGTGCCTCATCTCTGTCAATGCAGGTCTCTTGCCACTGTGTATGCGGCATGTCTGGCATAGTTGTCACAGATTGTGCATATGAGTCTATGTGTAGAGTAGCAAGATGCAAGCTGTTTGTCAGGGATTATGATATGTATTGTGCACGATGTACATGGCTGTGTAGGTATTTTGCCATCTCAGTTCCCACAATGGCCACTTTGCTGCATGTGCATCCATTGTCTGTGTGTGTGCCATGTTGAACCAGACACTCCTCCCTTCTCATACACCTTTTGCAGTAGTCCTTTCTGACATGCTTGTGTTAGTGTGCAACTTGTGGCATGGTTTCCAGGACATGGCGCCTGCTGCTGCAGGCCCTGCAGCATAGGCACACAGAGTTTCTAGATTTGCCCTCACACACACGCCTCTAAGACGCACCCCCCTTCCTCCCTCCACCCATTCATTTTGGTGTAATCTACTTGGGTGTGACACAGTTGCGGTGGCAAAGGCTGGACCGCCTGCACATGCTACGTGCACATTGCACGTGCCTCATGTCCTTGCATGTGCCACATCACGCTACACCATGGTGTTGAGGCCCCCCACCAAGCAATGTCCATCCAATACATCTGTTGCATGCACTCAGGCATGCACTCATCGCCCACACAACACCTTTGCATAATGAGTGTGCAACTCCAACTGCCTACACAGCGCTGGCACACCTTCCAGGCCCTGTCACACCAACCAGGTCATGTCCCTCCTACTCCCCACCGGCTCTGTACCCCAACATGGCCATGTGAGTGGTACTCCAGGCCTCTGCATGTAGTATGGTGTCGTTGTGGGACACATGGCACAGGTATCATGTCTCAGCGTGTCAGTCTACAATGTGTCCAGGATACCCCTCTACACCATGACATGCAC
This sequence comes from Triturus cristatus, assembly GCF_964204655.1. Classification (NCBI taxonomy): domain Eukaryota; kingdom Metazoa; phylum Chordata; class Amphibia; order Caudata; family Salamandridae; genus Triturus; species Triturus cristatus. The sequence goes on from NC_140579.1 coordinate 594,979,716, forward strand.
ACTGCATCTCATCATCATCTGGTGTCCCATTGACAGGCAGGTGCTCCTCACCCTCCCCAAAGACGCAGTCCTTGCCAGTTCCCATATTGAATAATGCATGGTATCCATTGGCAGATGGCTGCACGTTGGCCACCCGATGCTGGACTTGTACACGACTGAGGTGTTCATCTGCGGATTGTCCCCTTACAGCTGGGTCAACTGCTTGTGTCCCACCCGCAAGGGCCCTGCACAGGCACACAGTGTCCACGCAGACGAGCTGGTGTGCATCATGGAATGCTTGCTCACATGTGCTATGCTGATCACCAGCATCTGTACCTCAGGCCTCAGAACACTCTGCATTATGCACAAGGTCCACTGTTCGATCCACCTCAAGGCAAGACTGACCATCCCCCAGGTCAACTTCGACATCCATGTCCAATCCTACCCTGCACTCTAGGGAGAAGTACCTTACAACTCCCATGACACTTGTCCACATCCAGGGTGCATCTGCACAGCTCTGCTTCAACATCCGGCAACCCAGCCACATCACCGTCCAACAGGGATAGCGGCAATGGATCACTGTCATCTGCAGGATGACCTTCACAATCCACGTCCACACTCAGGATGCAGTCCACGACCACGCCCCCAACACAACCATGTGGCACTGTCATCCAAGACCCTATTGTGCCATCTCCATGCATCCAACCTTGGCCTGGCCACTATTCTCCACATCCACCTGACTCCTGCTTGCAGGACATAGTTCTCCCACCTGGCTACACATACCTGGGACTCCCACCCCAGGACACTCCACATGATCCCTGACCTCTGCACATGACTGTTGCTCTTCGAAATAGGTCTGTCCGCACAGTTGTGCAGGCACCCCCTCAGCTGGTTGTGCCCATCACGGGTGAGTATGGTGCTCCATGTTTGTATTGGATGATACATTGTGACCCATGTGTGTCCTGTGCCAGACTCAGACCCCAGGGTATGCATGGTTGGAGTTACTTCAAAACTCAGGCATGGTTTGACTTGCCAACACACACATGTAATAGAATAATGCTAAATGACGGCATCATCTCGTGATTTCTAATATTTTTATTGGTGGTGGGGTACGTGTTTGGGGGGATGCAATTAGGTGCTGTACCGGGGGTATAGAATCCAAAGTTCACAGGGGGAGATGGTATCCTTGCCAGTGAAAGTCATCAGAGTCCATGCCACAGTCTTTGTCAACATTGGTCAGACAGTGACCAGCAAGTCCATGTGGCAGAGAATGTCATTGGATGAGGTGCTGCTGTTGCGCCAGGGGGCCAGGTGCCAGGCCAGGTGACCTGGGAGATGGTGATGGTCCGCTGACTCTCACGGTCTTTTGCGTGGACGACCCACCTTGCTCCAGGGACCCTCAGATGCAGGAGTTGACGATGCTGGGGACGCTCGGTCAGATGAACCCTCCTCCTCCTCCCTCCCTGTGTCTGGTGCTGGTCTACGCCTGGTGGCACAGGGAGGGTTTGCCAGGCTTTGGGCAATCTGACGGAGTGATTGGCTCACGTCCCTGTGCACCGCCAGGAGCTCAGCCAGTCTTGCCTCCATCCGTCCTTGGTGTTGTTGATGACTGGCATGATGCTCGACCTGCAGGTTCTTGATCTCATCGAGGGTTCCCTGCATCCCGGAAAGTCTGGCCACGACCTGGTCCATGCCTCTGGTGTCACGCCGGTATGAGTCCAGGATGTTGCGGACGTGTGACATAACCGATTCCTCAGCTGCCTGGTCAGGCTCGCGCCTCCGCCGTCCTCCACTCCCACCCCCCCTGCCCACTTGAGCCTGGCCTGCCCTTGTGGGCACGTCGGGTCTCCGCGAACCCTGAGGGATGGCATTTGCGGGGTCGCCTGCCCCCTCCTGGGTGCCCGGGGTCCGTCGTCCCTCCTGGTCAGACTGGCTGCGTTGTGTGCGAGCAGAGCTCCTGTGTGTATCCTGAGATGTGGCAGGAATGGGGGTGGTGGTTGGCACAGTTGTACCTGACGCAGGTGCTGCAGGTGCTTGGGCACCAGAGGGCCAGGTTGGCCGGGGTCATCCACGGTGTGGTGAGAGTCGTCGCTGCCGGTGGGATCATCGCCACGCGGAGCCTGGTCCTGTGTGTCTTCCCCCCAGTGTTGGGGGGAGATCGACGACGTTGCCCTGTGTGTGAGAGAGAGACAATGTTAATGGTGTTACATGCGTCATCCATGTTTCATACATATTCAAGTTGGCACAGTTGCTCTGGGTAGTTGGATATGTCTAGCATTCCTCTCACAGTGCACTTGTGGATGGGTATGTTGCGGGGGTCAGATTGATATATACTCCTGGTTATTTGGCCTGTCTAATGAGTGTTGGGATGCTTATTTGGCTATGGATTGGTCTTGTTGTGTCACATATCCATTGTGGGAGTGCCAATTTGCGTTGGCTGCCCCGGGGGTGTGTGCTTGTGTAAGGGGGGGGGGTGTGACCGGGCATGCTGTTGGGTGTGGTGTGATTTGTCATTGGGTCTACCAGGTGATGTGTCTATCCCCTCATGGTGCCTGCTGGCATGACAGTGAATGTGAGTTCCTGTGGTAGGTAGGTGGCATGTGGAGTTGGTGTTTGAGTGTACAGTGGTCACAGGTTTGCCTTGTGCTGTCTACAGCAGGGCCAAGTGTCATCTACCTTGTCTGTACTTGGCAAGTCCCTGTGCATTGTGCATGGTGCATGGGCATGTCCCTTGGCCACGGCTGTCAACACTTTTCCTATGTGTGACACACTCTTTGTTGTTGCATCAGTTTTGAACGCAGTGAGCAGTGTAGCAAGCGTGCGTAGCGAGCGCTGCAGAACCGACTTACCTGTTGCACTGTACGCGGCCAAATGTTGCTTTGTCATGTCTATTGGAGAATGCAGGTAGGAAACTTATGCATTTGTGACTGGGTTCTAACAAACACAGTGAGTGGGTATAACTGGGTGAGGTTAGGTTTGTGCCTGCAGCGAGGATCGACTCGTGCACAGTTTGACACATGGGCCAGTGCTTTCCAAACTAATGAGGGGTGTTTCACACACTGCCAGACCTTGTCAACATGCACACAGTCCACCTGCTGATGGCTCTGACGCCCTCTGTCTCCCTCCCTCTCTCTCCCTCTCCCTCCCTCTGTCTGTCGCCCTCTGTCGCCCTCCCTCTCTCTCCCTCTCCCTCCCTCTGTCTGTCACCCTCTGTCACCCTCTGTCTCCCTCCCTCCCTCTCCCTCTCCCTCCGTCTGTCTGTCTCCCTCTGTCGCCCTCTGTCGCCCTCTGTCACCCTCTGTCGCCCTCTGTCACCCTCTGTCGCCCTCCCTCCCTCTCCCTCTCCCTCCCTCTGTCTGTCACCCTCTGTCACCTCAGCCCAGCTTCCTGGGCATACACACTTAGCAGGTCTTTCAAAGGCCATTGGCTTGTTGATGTGGCTTTGTATAGAATCTCCCGGACCCCATTGGGCAGAGTGTCTCAGAGTCTGCGCTGCAGCGGTGGTGTGTGCTGACACTCTTTCACAGTGTTGCCTCTTCATTAGCTGCTGTTATGTGCGAATTGGGCCTTCATACCCATGTCATCCAGTGACGCGGCCGCCATTTGCAGGCGACACAGTACAGTGTTGGGACACACTGTTTGTATAGCTCTGCCCTAGGCCATATGGGCTGAGGGCATTGGTGTCTGCTTCTGAGTTGCACAATGTGATTTTGGAGGCCCCCCCGCCCGGCATCACGGACATCCTGTCTTGTGTTGGTGTTTTGTGTGGCCTGTGACTTGGCATGGCCGTGCTTGGTGCATGGGGCATGGAGCCGATAGTGGCATGTGCGTGTTGTTGGAATGTGGTTGCGTCCGGTGATGGCTTTGGGGTAGTTGCGTGCATTATTGGGAGTTGGGTTGTGGATGCGGTTCCCCCCATGTGGGGTGATTTGTTTGTGTACTCACCAGGCTCGGCGAGTCCTTCTAGTCCGTGTACTCCCACCGGCGGCAGCGTGCGCATCACCTTCTCCTCCCAGGGATGGTAGTGTACCGGTCTGCGGGCCGGCCCACCTCCAGTGATGTTGGCCTGGTTGTGTTCGTCGGTCATTTTGCGGCGGACCGTCCTCCGCAGATCGTACCACCTGGCTTGGCATTCATGCCTGGTCCTTCGGATGGGCGCAACAGCATTCACCCTCTCGATGATCCTCTGCCACATGGCTGATTTTTCTGATACGCTGGTCTGTCTGACCAATGTTCCAAAGAGCTGTGACTCGACTCTGATGATTTCGTTGACAAGGATCTCCAGCTCCGCTGTTGTGAACTTTGGATTCCTGTCTGTGGGCATGGTGTGGGGTGTGGATGGTTGTGGGTTTGTGTGTGTGGTTGTGAAGGTGTGTGTGTGAATGTGATGAGGGGGTGTTTGTGAAGGTGGTTGTGTGAAGGTGTGCAAGTGTAAGGTGTGGTAATGGTTCAAGTCTGGTGCTGTGGGTTGTCTGAGGGGTCTGGCAGCAGTGGGTCTGTTGCAAAGGCTCATGGTTTTTGTGTGTGGGCCCTTTTTATTGGTCCATTTGTGGGTGTGGCTGTGTTTGAACTTTGGGTGGGTGTGTTATAAGGGGTGGTTGTGTTTTGGGCCTCTGTTTACCTGTTTGGCTGTTGCAGGTCAGTGTATTGGGTGTCTTTGGGCTTGTTGGACGTGTTTTGTGGTGTTGTGCGATTCGAATTGACTCTCCTTGTGGTGTTTTGCAGTGTCCTGGTTCAGTACGTGTGCTTTTCGCGTCTGTGCGGTGCGTACATCGGCCATGTTGTTGTACAGTGCTCACATTTGCTATGGCTTGGTACGACTCGTACATGCGCACGGCTGGGTGAGGGTGCTGGTGTAGGGGCCTCAGGTAGGGTGCATACAGGCACGGGCAGGGTGTGGGGGCCTGGGGGTACATGCCGTACATACGTGAACCCAGGGTACGACGCGTACATGGGGGGGCTGGGGGTACGGCGCGTACATACGGGGTGCTGGGGGTACGGTGTGTGCCCCAACCCCCGTATGGACGGTGCGTACCCCCACCTCCGTATGGACGGTGCGTACCCCCAGCCCCCGTATGTAAGCACCGTCCCCCACCACATACCCCCAGCCCCCTGTATGTACGCGCAGTACCCCCAGCCTCCGTATGTACGCGCCGTACACCCGGCCCCCCCCTTGTATGTACGCGCCGTACCCCCAGCCCCCCCTATGGACGGTGCGTACCCCCACCCCACCCCGTAGGTACGGAGCGTACCCCCACCCCGTAGGTACGAAGCGAACCCCACCCCCCCGTAGGTACGGAGCATACCACTACCCCGTAGGTACGCTGTGGACCCCCAGCGCTATGCGCTGGGGGTCTGCACCGTACATAGTGGGGGTACGCTCCGTACCTACGGGGTGGGGTGGGGGTACGGCACGGACATGGGGGGGTGCTGGGGTACGGCGCGTACATGGGGGGGTGTGCTGGGGGGGTGTTCGGCGCGTACGCGGGCAACTATTTGGATGTCTCCATTGTTGCTATGGGAGTTCGCACCGTACGGTGTTTTTTCCATACGGTTGTGCATTCGGACGGACAGGACGGATCGTACTTGCGCGCTCGGACTTCAGTTTCCCGATTTGTAGGTAAAAATGTCCGGGGACGTGTCGGACACTTTTTCCGACCCGAGGACGTGTCGGGGTATTTTCCCAATGCGATTCGTATGGATTTTTTAACATACGAATCGTACTTGCCAGTTTGTATGGGACTTGTACGATTCGTACGGTAAAAAAACCGGATACGATTCGTACGGGGGAAATTTTTTACGGATCGGAATCGGCCCCACATTGTCTTTTCCAAACCAGCAGTTTTAGATATTTTTTTTTTCTAAACAATCTAGTTTTGATCTAAACTTACCCGTCAAAATAATAGTGATTCCTTCATGTAGTATTTTATCTATGGCTTCCATTTTAACAATTTCTTCATTTTCCAATTTTAATAATTCTTCGTTAAATATTGAACACTCACGCAGTGTCGGCATTAAGCAAATCACTGACTTATTTTTAGCAATTTCCACGTACACTTTTGCAGCAACTGCATTTTCATTTGGAAAGACATTGCAAAGTAATCGACTCACCAAAGCTTCTTTCCCTCCAATTCTTATATCATGAAGAATACTTCCATATTCAGCATCATTTACCTGTCGCATATTTGTTGTCAGTTCTTTGTATTCAAAATTACTCCAAATGTTCACATTACCAACACTGCCAAGAGACTTTCTGGTATCTTCATGGGCAAGTGTTTTAAATACCGGTTATCCTTTTACCGGTGTCAGTTGCAGTAGTCCAAAAATGATGACGTGTTTTCCTCCAAATAACACGTCATACTCTGTTTTAAGAATTTGCTGCATTCTTAAATGCACAAAGGCAAGCATCAAGTTTGAAACCATGCTCACCTCATCAATAATGAGAAGTTTCATTTTCTTCAGCACTCTTGAAACTTCAGAAAAAGCTTCTCCAGATAGCTTGTGGTATTCCAATTTGTTCTCATGCTCTACTGGCAGCATTAGTAAACGATGTAAAGTAATTCCTTTAATGTTATGTGCTGCCAACCCAGTTGGAGCAGTGACAACACAAGACAAATGCGACTCAGTTGTTTTTTGCAGATAACTTGTAATTACTTTAATTAAGAAACTCTTTCCTGTTCCAGCTTGACCACTCACATACATTCGGATAGGTTGAAATGATGTACATGAGCACACTCTCTTTTCATGAAGTAATCCATGGTCAATCTGCTCTTTCACTTGCTGATATATTTGTTTCTGTTCAACATTTAGTTGCTCTTCCAAGTTTCCTAACTGTATTGCATCTTCTTGTGCTTCGACCTCATTCATTGCAATCGCTGCTTCATTTTCAACAATTGGTTGTCCTAGTGGATCTTGACTAAGTGCAGCAGAACTTTGACTGTCTTGAGAACTGTCTCTAGCAATCTCAGCTGCAATTGTAGCTTCTTGATCAATTTCATCATTCAACATTTTCACATAATTTGCGAAAGCACTGCATTGTATGTTATCTTTACAAGCATTAAATGAATCTTCATAGCTGGGAAAATCTCCAAGAAATTCCAGTTCAGAACGCCATGGTTTGAACATTTGCAAAAGGGCTAAATAGTAAAATTCCCTTTTGTCAGCAGTGTCGCAACTCAGTTTTCTGTGATTAATTACATTTCCTTTCCTTTGTTTCACCAGACATCCTTCAGAACCAATCACTCCATATTTTTCATCGTTGATGTTCTCTGTAATATTCCGTTTAAAAGTGTAGTTTTGCAGCACTTCATAGAGACACATGTTCTCAAGATGATGACTTCTCTTTGGATAGTATGTGTCCAACATATTGGTTTTCAAAATATCTGTACTTTCAGGGTCATTTTCTGCTAAATATTAAATTTCTTGAACAGATTTCAGTACCCGATTTCGCATTCCTGCAAGACCTAGACTCACCCAAATGATTCTTCTACTTTTGGAATATAGACTTGCAGATGATAACCGATCTGAACATTCATATGCTCCAATTTCACGATGCGATAACATCTTCAAACTGAAACTGTATAATTTCTTACTTAGAGTCTTCTCGTGAGAAATCTCTTCCCACATTTCATTCAATTCAGTCTTTTCTGATTTAGTAATGTAAGACGTTACATATCGAGCAACAACAATGGAATTGTCTGCAACATACTGAATATCCATGTTAGCGTTCCACATGGATAAAATAACTGGATTGTAGTCATTTATGTATTTCGATTCTTCGCTTCTTCTTAAGTTGTAGGTGTTTTTCGGAGACTTTCTTGTGATGGTATGTCGTACAGCTGACATAAAACTGTTCACTCTTCCTTTGGCTAATACAGGACGTGGAAATCCAAAACGACATTTGGTATAGAACTTATCCTTTGACTTGTACTTTCGTCGACAGTATTTTCCACACCTGTGGCTTTGAAATCGTAAGACTTGTTGTTTTAAGTTTTTCTGTTCTCTGCTATTTGGAAGAGCACATGTAGCATAATCTTCAATGAAAGACAAAACAGTTTCATCTGAATCTGTTCCAAATTTGGGGGCGTCCTTGACATAACAACATATGTATGTGAGGAGCACCTCTTGCTTGATACTCCTTTCTCCAAAAGAAATCCACAACTTCTCCAAGAGGCGGATTCTTTTTATGGCAGATGAAAGACATCATAGCTTCAAATCTATGATTGAAATATCTGCATACATTGACAGGATCCAAAGAGCACAATTCTCCAGGTGTCTTGTATTCAATATTTTTTATATTGGAATTTGCCTCTCGAAGAAATTCAAGTAAATCATCCCAAGCGTACTCAGCACAGCTTAGGGTAAGAAACCACGTAGGAGTTCCCAAGTTCCGTAGCATACATTTCAGTTCTCCATGTCGACGGTACCAATATTCCTTAGTCCCACGCTGACATGCCATCAGATTAATCAACTGAGATTCTAAATGATCATCTCTCTGATGCACTTTATCCATAAAATCCTTTGCAGTTACATTTTGCAGATGCAGTCCAGTTTTTAAAATGTGATTTACTGCATATGAAAGTCCAGACAAGTCACTTTCAAACAGAAGATGAAACATATAAGGGATACATTGTCGAAATCTTGGATCTTCTGCATATAATCTTGTTGTCCGATATTCAGATGCAGGAATCTGCACAGGACGTTCATCATATCGTCCACCTTTTCCTGTTGGAAACAACTGCGGGAAACAACGAGCTTCCAAGCTCTCTTCCCATACACTCATGGGACTTCCTGTTGCTTTTTTCATTTGAAACAACTCAATTGTATTCCCCATCACCTCTTTTGAATGAAGTGGATGTACACTGTAATGTTCATAGATCTCTTCACATCTGGACATGTCCACTTTTTCAATTTGTCCACTTAATGTTTCACTATCTTCTGCTAAATCTATTTCTTCTTCTCCAACAAACACATTTCTATACTACTCATTATTTTTTAACAGATACAAAGATGCCTTTTGCACTTTTCTAACACCCACTAACTCTTGCCAGATTTTCTTATTCTAAGTAGGAACACCATTAACTAGAATGACTAGTGGCTCATTTTCTGCATGATCTACACCAATAGTTTCAACATGTTTCCTTAAATCTAATGGTAAATACACAACTCTTCCTTTCAATCCTCTTTGCAACTCTGATGGAGGTAATTTACTTGTTTTGGGCTCCATACGAACAATAGCCTGAAACGGGTGAACACATTGTATCAGAATAGACTCATACGTATTTAAATCAATCAGCTCTGGAGGAATAGCAACCAACTCTAGATTATTATGAACAGCTCTAGCAGGCATTTTATTCTCATCTAATTTATTATAACAATATTTGCAAATACGCTGCTCACATCCCAAATCAAAACAATCCTCTACCAACAAATAAGTTGCAAATTCCATCCACTTATCATTATCTTCTATTTCACTTTTTAAATACAGATTGACACCCCTAGTCTGATTTTTATAGTGATTTCGCCGACAACAAATACAAGAAACATTTGGTCTTTCACCTGAAATTACCTTAAACTTTGTGATTTCATCCTCAAATTTTTCTGTAATTACAGGTTCTACATTGTCTTCAACATTTTGTTCAACTAATGTGTCAGTTTCTTCATTCTCTTGCTGAGGCCCAAAGTAACAAAACTCAATATCCTCACAAACCTGCTTCACATCTGAAACTGACCCACGTAAAAGAGCACTGTTCAACTCACTTAACTTTAGTGCTGGACTTTTTGCATAATACAACCTTCTCACTAACTTCCGCATTTGAGTATGATGTACTGCCAGCATTCTGAAATGGTGAAAAACACTTTCACAAACTTTCCTAGAAAGACAAGCCAGAGAATGACCTTGCAAACCAGTAGGTTTTCTCACTCTGCAAGGGCCTAGTCCTTGCAACAGCTTAATCTTTTGTTTTACACTTTTTTTAGTATAGACTCATAAAAAACTACATAATTTTTCAATAGATTCCTGTCGTACACTACAAACACTACTGCAATCCCAAGTGTACACAGGGTTTTTAGCACGTCTCCCTAAAACTTCATCAGCTATCACTTCTTCTGCATTTCTTTCAACCATTTTCTCTTTCTCCATTGGACAACCATCACTAACCTCATAACCTTTACCACTGGTGTCAACTGCATACAATAATTTTTCACTTAGTGAATAACTCTCTTCATTAAAAAAAGGCTCTGAACTAGAACTGTGTTTCCATTCTCCCCAAAAAAATCACAATTTTTTTTTTATTAATAACTCTTTTCCTCCTACTTTTGGCCTTCATTACAAATATTGGTTTATCTAGAGATCGAATTCTGTTTAACAGTAAAATAAACAGTTTCCTTTTTACTTCAAAAGCCTTTTCCACAATGCTTTCAATATGCTTCTTCTTTTTATAAAATAAAGCTCTCTTTTTATATTTCTTCACATCTTTCAGCAAATTATGCACTACTCTCATCTAAAAAAAAAAAGCGTAATTCCTTATACTGATTTTGTCTTCTTTTACCATACTTTATCTCCTTTGACTGAACATTTGCTTTTGTACTTTTCCGCTTATTTTGATTTTTTTTCTTACTTAAAAATTTTTCTGAAGTTGCAGCATTCTCTACATTCTGTTTGCTCCTACAAACATTTTTAATAAATTGCTTTGTGATCTTACCAGAATTTTTTTTCCTTTTAGCCACATTATCTTGTTCATTCAATACTTGTGGTTGATGTTTCTTCAAATAATCCTCCTGTCTCTGTTCTTTTCTTTTTCTTTTTTTTTCTGGCATAATTTCTCGATTTTAACGTTGAAAAACAGTATCTGCAAAAAAGAATCACAAATAAATGTATATTAATAACTTTCAAATTTACAGTATTCCATTACTGTACAAACACATATTATATAAAAACTGACTAAGAAACTATAGCCCTGAACCACAAGTGTGACGATGATTAAAACACTACATACATAGTGCATACTACTTTGAAGCAGTTCATGCCCTAAAGCCTACATCACTAAAAGACTACATGCTAAGTGACTGAATGATTACACTACTAAAAGGAGACACACTGGATGAGTACCAGGGTGTTTGCTAGAAGTATATGAATACTAACTGGGGAATTTAAGGTGCGAAAGACAACTGTGTAGCTGATTAGAGAACTGAATGCATACTGGATACGCATTTAAAGCAGTCCATGTGCTAAGGCCCGGCTCACTGCATGAGTACTTCGGTACTGACTGAATGATTAGACTACAGCAAGGAGACTGCCTGGATGATTTTATAAGTGGTTGGGTTTTCGCACAGGGAATGGATTAGTACTTGGTACTGAATGGGTCACTAGAAGAGTGCAAAAGGAGTGACAGGATGTTTGCTGGACTATATGGATACTGACTAGGGAATTGAAAGTGTAAAAGACAAGTCTGTAGGTGGTTAGAAAACTGCGTGCATAGGGGTTTGAAGCAGTCCATGTGCTAAGGCCTGGCTCAGTGCATGAATACTTAGTCAGTGACTGAATCATTACAGTACTGTAAACAGAGTGTCTTAGTGAATTTATAAATGTTTGCATTTTGGCACAGTGAATGGATTAATACATGGTGCTGAATGGGTCACTAGAAGACTGCAAAGGGACTGACAGGGTGTTTCCTAGAAGTGTATGGATACTGACTAGGGAATTGAAGGTGTGAAAACAACTGTGTAGGTGGTTAGAGAACTACATGCATACTGCATAGACATTAGAAGTAGTCTATTTGGTATTTGTGGACTTCTGTAGCTTCTTTCTGCATTTCTTTTGCTTCTTTCTGTGCGTTTTTTCTTCTTTCTTCACATGGGCTTCCTATGTAGGCATAGTTATAAACTAGCATTTGAAAAACCTTTGAAGTTCACTGAAAAAACCATAGGTTTCAGGCATGTTATAGTTAGAAATGAGCATTTAAAAAACCTTAGAAATTCACTGAAAAAATCATAGGTTTTAGGGAAAGTTATAGTTAGTTGGACATTTCACTCGTACAAAACCCGTGAAATTCCCCCATCATAGTTAGTTCAGCTAACTATAACTTGCGCCCCCGCAATGCACTGCTGATGATGTCACATATTACATCACTCATGACATGGTCAGTGACATCCCTGATGACATCACTGATGACATCTCAAATGACATCACTGATGACATCACTGATGACATCATCCATGTGATAATTTCATGCATCTTCTCACACCCTTATATAACTTTAGATATACCCACTCTAAATTACAGACTGCCATTCTCAAAACCATAGACACTTCAACACCAATATCTACATACCCACTCACTGATTCTTAGGTCTACACACACTTCCACTCACTCACCCGTACACTCACTCATACTTATGGTCACTCAGTATAGGACTATCCTATGCACTCATACACCTATATAGACACTCGCACACCACCACTCATCCATAGAGGTACTCACACACCTAGTCAGTCATGCAAATAATTAATCACACTCCCATTTACTCACCTATAAAGTTATACGCACACCAGCTCAATTACTCATACAAATACTAGAACATTCTTACGTTCTTATACAATCAATGATACAAGCACACACTCATCCATGCAGCCACTCTCACAATCACACACTCTCACTTATAGCCATTAATGTACTCCAAAACACATATATACTGCTTTTCAAATATGTAGTTAATCACACATATACCACTGAGATATACATTCACTCACTAACACACCCATACGCACACTCACCCACCCATACAGGCCATCACAGATGCACTCTTGAAACCATGCACCCAGTGAATCACCCACTGACACATCTATGTACAGAGTCACACACACCCCACCCACACAAACCCTCAGGCACCCATACAGATACTCAGACAACCAATCTATAACCCATATAGACACTCATGCAGCTATTCGCAAACCCATGCAGCCGCTTACACACCAACAGACAGACGGATACAGACATTCACACAGTTTAGTCACTAACCCATGCATTCGGTAAGATACGTTTAATCACTCACTCCCATTCAGAAACCTATACACCCACTCATTCTTCAATACATCTTTCCCTTTATATATTAAACATATTTAAACAAAAACATACAGTCACTGGATGATGTCATCAGTGATGTCATCAGTGATGTCATTTGAGATGTCATCAGTGATGTCATCAGTGATGTCACTGACCATGTCATGAGTGATGTAATATGTGACGTCATCCGCAGTGCATTGCGGGGGGCGCGAGCTATAGTTAGCTGAACTAACTATAACGGGGGAATTTCACGGGTTTTGTATGAGTGAAATGTCCAACTAACTATAACTTTCCCTAAAACCTATGGTTTATTCAGTTAATTTCCAAGGTTTTTTAAATGCTAATTTCTAACTGTAACGTGCCTGAAACCTATGGTTTTTTCAATGAATATATATATACATGCACTGAAAAGCTAAAGGTTAAAGTAACATTATAGTTAGGTGTGATAAAAAGACCTACTTTTTGTTAAAAAAAAAACCTTAGAAATTCACTGAAAAAAACAAAAGTTAAAGTAACGTTATAGTTAGGTGAATATGTCACTGACAACATTAATGTTTTGAACCCAAAAATAAACTACAGAAATTCACCAGTTATAGTTAGCAGAGCTAACTAAAGCTTGCGCCCCTGTCAAGCACTGCTCATGACCTCGCATATTACGTCACTCATGACATGTTCTATGATCATTTATGACACCACTGATGACATCTCAAATGATGAAATCATTTATGACATCACTCCAAACCTTCTTGGGCCCTGGGGACCCCATACCCTGGGGCCAAAATCTAAGGGGAGGGGATGTGTGGATTCCCTCCCATAATCGTCGTAGGCCCCATGGATCCAGTCAATCTGGGGCCAATTTTAACAGGAATGGGGGTTGTGGACGCATGGCCCCCCTCCCTGAGCCTTCATAGGTCCCAGGGACCCCCCTTTTCTAATCCTTCCCAGCCTTGGGGACCCTATCCCTCTTGATAAGAGGTGGGTGACCTGGTGCCCACCCAGGGTACCCACAGAGCATACTTTGGGGCCATGGGGGGAACTCCAGGGTCCCTGCGGCCTCCGTGGCTCCAGCCGGCTCCTCGCATGGTGCGAGAGTTGGCATTGCTTCCTGCCGGAGGGAGAAGCAATTTAAGCTTACTCCTTCCGGGTGGGAGCAA